>NC_092749.1:98000073-98676948 GCF_047496795.1 Chiloscyllium punctatum | reverse complement strand
CACACACACACACACTTTCACACATAGATTCTGACACACATACACTGTTCCACATATCCACTCTTACACACATATTCTCACACACATACATTCTTACACATATATGGATTTACAACCACACACTGGTACACATACACACTCTTACACACACTCTTACACATGTATATTTTTAAATGCTCTTACACACATACACTTTACACACATACATTCTTACATGTATACTGTCTTACACACATACTCATGCAAACATACACTTTAAACCCATACACTTTTACACATATACACACACTCTTACACACATACAATTTTACACATATATTCTTACATGTATATGCTCTTACACACATGCACTTTACACATATGCACTCTTACATGTATACACACTTACACATATACACATTATTACACACCTACACTCTTACACACATACTCTCTTACACATATCCACACTCTTACACACTCACATGCTTTTACACACAAACGTGCTGGCACACACGCACACTGTTACACATATGCATTCTTATTCATAGACATACAGACTGACACACACACAACACACACTCCAGTTCAGTCTCACTCATTCACTCACCCATGAACTTTGTCTCTCTCTGTTTGTCCCCCTTACTCTCTTCCTCACACTCTCTCTTTCTTTCTGTCCTTCACTGACCAGTCTCACCCTACTCTGTGGGATGCTGGGATGAGTCCCAGTGCCCCCACCAAAGCCCTGGCTGAAGCTACCAACCGAAACCATCCCAATGTAACCGCAAACAGAAACAGCAGGTGTTGGAGAAACTCAGCAGGCGTGGCAGCATCTGTGGAGAGAGAAACAGAGTTAACGTTTCGGGTCCAGTGACCCTTTGTCAGAACTCTTAATAGAACAGAACCTATCCAGGGCACTTTGTAAGTAACCCCATCCTGGTGATGACCAGTTTACTCAGTATGGATCTGGGATGGAATTTGGTCCCTGGGAAAAATCATGGTGCCGTTGAGGAAGAGCTATTAGAGGTTTTTAAAAGAAAAAAGGTTTCACAGGATATGGGACAATTTTTGTGTCCATCCCTTCTCCTCCTGCTGCAGTTCATCTGCACCAGGTTATTGCTCTATTCTGCTGAAATAAACTTATCCTGTAAATCTATTAACTGATTGAGAATTAAATTTGCCCTTGGCATGAGGCGAAAGTGAGGACTGCAGACGCTGGAGATCAGAGTCAAGATTAGAGCGGTGCTGGAAAAGCACAGCAGGTCAGGCGGCATCCGAGGAGCAGGAGAATCGACGTTTTGGGCAGGAGCCCTTCCTCAGGAATGAGGCTGAGAGCCTCCGGGGTGGAGTATATGAGAGCCAGTTGGTGGATTGGCAACCACAAATGAAAACAGAAGTTGCTGGAAAAGCTCAGCCGGCCTGGTAGCATCTGTGAAGAGAAATCAGAGTTAACGTTTCAGGTTCGCCCCCTCAGAACAGGTCACTGAATCCGAAACGTTAACTCTGATTTCTCTTCACAGATGCTGCCAAACCTGCCAAGCTTTTCCAGCAATTTCTGTTTCTGATTTACGGTATCCGCAGTTCTTTCAGTTTCTATCAGGTGGATTTACAGTGCTGAGACATACATTAGTTGATGATGGTTAATCTTATCCATGGCCTAATTGCTTCCTCCCAGGAGTTCTTTGGCCAGCTAGACCAGAGAACATTGAATGCTTTTCTGAAGGCCTGCGATGAGCTGACTGACATCCTCCCTGAACAGGAGCAGCAAGGCCTGCAGGATACTGTCCGCAGTCTGCACAAGCAGTGGAAGGTCAGTGCTGCAGAAACTCGGGAATACTGTGGGATGGGGGAATAGGTAATGGGACTGGAGTCATCAGGAACACCAGGAAGCTTATTCAGCCACTCAGGCCTCCATCACTTAGATCACGGCTGACTCACCACGGCTCAGGAACTGATATCAAATACTTTTAAATTTCATAAACCTCGCAACCCAACTTTAGTCCAGAACTAAATACTGTGCTCAGATTGACTCTGACCAAGGGTTGAAGTGAGATACTGAAACTGGATGTAGGTTTGTTCGCTGAGCTGGAAGGTTCATTTCCAGACGTTTCGTCACCCTACTAGGTAACATCTTCAGTGGGCCTCCGGGCGAAGCACTGTTCATGATTCCTGCTTTCTATTTATATGTTTGGGTTTCTTTGAGTTGGTGATGTCATTTCCGGTTCTTTTTCTCAATCTATCAACAAACACACCAAGTTAGACCCCATCTATCACCCCTTGAGAAAAAGAGCAGGAAATGACTTCACCACAGGAAATGAAATCACCAAACCAAAGAAATCCAAACATATAAATAGAAAGCAGGAATCATGAGCAGTGCTTCGCCCAGAGGCCCACTGAAAATGTTACCGAGTAGGGTGATGAAACATCTGGAAATGAACCTTCCAGCTCAGTGAACAAACCTACATCCAGAACCTTAACCTGAGCCACAAATCTTCTCAAAACTCGTGGAGATTCTGAAGCACCCCTTCACCCCCTTTTGGACTCCAGCCCCCTCAAAAATAAAGACTGATGTTCGATTAGGCTTTTATTTATCGAATCTCTACAGTGTGGAAGTAGACCATTCAGCCCATCGAGTCCACACCGACCCTCCGAAGAGCATCTCACCCAGACACATCCCCTACCCCATAACCCTGCATTTCCCATGACCAATCCACCTAACCTGCATATCCCTGGGCATTATGGGCAATTTAGCATAGCCAGTCCACCTAACTCGCACATTCCTGGGCATTATGGGCAATTTAGCAGGGCCAATCCACCTAACATGCACATCTTTGGACTGTAGGAGGAAACCGGAGCACCCGGGGGATACCCACGCAGACTCAGGGTGGACGTGAAAACTCCACACAGAGTCGCCCAAGGGTGGAACCAAACCTGGGTCCTGGCTGCTGTGAGGCAGCAGTGCTAACCACTGAGCCACCGTGCCACCCCATTTTGTCTGAGTTTCTGCACAGTAAACGTAATAATGTTGGGGGCATGAGGTTAGTGAATGAAGTCTAAAGGGCTTTTTGTAGTATATGTTAAAGGAACCCTGAGTTTCAGCCCCAGCATCCCTCAGTTTACGGATACAATGTACAGCAAGGCTGAACTGTCATTGTCAATGTACAATAATATGGGTCTACAAGCTGGAGTCCCTCAGCACTAAGATCCTGAGGCCTTGGGCTAGATTTTCATCTGGGTATTGGGAATTGGGAATTGTCAGGAGCAGGGGAGGGGTTAGATGTTTTGATACCTAGATCCTGCCACCCAAACTGGTGGTGTTTACCCCCTTGAGCACAGGGTAGGGTCATATGGCCCACCCTTTTGTACTGAGACATCGGCCTGGTTCTGAATCAGAGTATGAGGCCCATCATTGACACCCTGTCCCCTCTAGGATTCATTTCTGTCCACTCTATAAATCAGCTAACCCAATCAAACTGTACAACATGATCTACTTGCAAAACATAATCCTTTTAATGGTTCATAAATCTACCACTAGAACCGAGCCTATAGACCCTGTTAGAATCCATTAATAAGTTTGGAATTCAGGCAAGCATTCATAATGATATCCCATTGATCAACTTGGTCAACAAAGCATCTAGAGGTGAATACATTAAAACCTTTGAGGTCAGTCAGAAACTGAGCCATCTGTTGGAGCTTTGAAACAGCCAAACAGATGGCTGAGCCAATACAGAGGAACCTTGATTACCTGAGCGATACGGGTGGGGAGTATTTTGTTTGGATAACCAAATGCCAGGTAACACAGTTTAACCAAGCATCAGGACCTTGCGATCTTGTTCGGATAATCCAAAATTTGGATAATTGAATGCCAGATAATCGAGGTTCCTCTGTAATTTACATGGTCAGATTTTGATTCCAATGTTGTATGATGCAGAGTAGTACTTTATCTAGCAGGGTGATGAATTCTAATGTATCTGTCACAATTCTATTTGATTTAATGGTCACTTACCTTTTCAAAACGAAGCCCTTACCACCTAGTCTTCCGACATGACACAAGAAGTTGGCAACCCCTTTTGAGCTTAACTCTCAAACGCTTCCCATCTCGAATCATGGTTCGCCCCCAGCCCGCCTCTGAGCTGGGGTAAAGCGCACTGCCTTGAGATGCCCCTCTGTGGTATTAGACACGATCTGAAAAGCCCACTCCCACAATGGAACTTGCAAGGTTGGGGCAGCAGAAGCAGGCTCATAACCGAGACCCTTATTCCACTTCGGATCAAAATGGCTGACAGGGGTGGGAATCCCAGGATTGCATTCCACCTGACGTTTGTAAAGCCTGCCTGAGGTGGCTCAAGCCCATGGTGTGACAGGAAGAGCTGGTCTCGAGCGATCGTCAGTATACCTTTCCAAACCTTGGCTTTTGATTTTCACGATGCTGCTTGGATTATTTCAGGACCTTCAGGCTGAAGCCCCCTACCATTTGCTCCGCCTCCAGATTGAAGCAGCCAGAAATAAGCTGGTGGAGATGATGGAGGAATGTAAACTACAACTGGAAAAGGAGAACAAGCTCCTAACCAGCACCAACAGTGAAGAGCTTATTGTACAACACAAGGTAAGCACTGAGTCTGGTCACTTGCTGGCTTGTCTCCACCCAGGACTTGACGAGCAACAGCGTGGCCTCCGTTTGGTTTATACTTGTGTGGGATGCCAGCAACTTTCTCCAGTCCCTCTAGATCCTTTTATGTAACATGGAGACCAAAATTGCGATCAAACCGAGCCACGTATAAATATAACATACCCTGGGAGCTCTTCAAATCCAGTTGCCCCCGTGGTCTCAACCCAGATGTAGGCCTGCTCCTGGGTAGCATGGTGGCTCAGTATTTAGCACTGCTGCCTCAAAGACCTAGGTTCAATTCCAGTCCTAGGTGACTGTTTTTGTGTTCTCCCTATGTCTGTGTAGGTTTCCCCCTGCATAGAGTCAGAGATGTACAGCACGGAAACAGACCCTTCGGTCCAACCCGTCCATGCCAACCAGATATCCCAACCCGATCTAGTCCCACCTGTCAGCACTCGGCCCATATCCCTCCAAACCCTTCCTATTCATATACCCATCCAGATGCCTTTTAAATGTTGCAATTGTACCAGCCTCCACCATTTCCTCTGGCAGCTCATTCCACACATGTACCACCCTCTGCGTGAAAACATTGCTCCTTAGGTCTCTTTTATATCTTTCCCCTTTCACCCTAAACCTATGCCCTCTAGTTCTGGACTCCCCAACCCAGAGAAAAGACCTTGTCTATTTATCCTATCCAGGCCCCTCATAATTTTATAAACCTCTATAAGGTCACCTCTCAGCCTCCGACACTCCAGGGAAAACAGCCCCAGCTTGTTCAGCGTCTCCCTGTAGCTCAAATCCTCCAACCCTGGCAACATCCTTGTAAATCTTTTCTGAACCCTTTCAAGTTTCACAACATCTTTCCGATAGGAAGGAGACAGGAATTGTCCATGAGCTTTGGTGGATTAGCCATGGGAAATACAGGAGTGGAACGGGTGTTGATTCTGATTGGGATGCCCTTCGGAGGGTTATTATTGACTCAGTGGGCCAAATGGCCTCTTTCTGAGCTGTAGGGATTCTATGAATCTCTCTATAGAAATGAGTTTCAGTGCAAATTCTATTTTGGTTTATGACCTTGTTAGCATCTGTAGCTACCTTTGATGATTTGTGAGTTAGGATAACTTATACATCTTTGCTCTTGCACCCCATTTAGACTCATTCTTCCTGCAAACTTAGTGACTTTTGTTATCTTCCAAACAAAATGCATCATTTTACACTTATAAATGAGTGTGCCATTTCAACATTGATTTATAGAGATTAAATGGTTTCATTTTGCATGATGTCACAGATGAATTTCATACTTATTTTGCGAACACTGAATTTGCCCAAATCACAGTTGTGCAATCAGTTAGTACGTTTGGCTATTAACTGAAAAGCTGGTGGTTCGAGCCCACCCAGGGACAGCTATCTTTTTTACGATTGCAACATTTAAGAGGCATTTGGATGGGTATTTGAATAGTAAGGGTTTGGAGGGATATGGGTTGGGTGCTGGCAGGTGGGACTAGATTGGATTGGGATATCTGGTCAGCATGGACGGGTTGGACTGAAGGGTCTGTTTCTGTGCTGTACATCTCTATGACTCTATGACATGGCCCTCAGCCTTGGCACCATCAGGTCATGTGGTTCCACTAGGCAGCCACTTGGTGAAGCATCGGCAGCCATGTTCATACTCAGTTAAGGACAGAGTGGCCATCTCCTCTAATTTTACCCAGATCGTTTATCATCCTGTATTTTCATTCTGAATTGAGTCCCCAGCCATTTTTCTTTATAATTCTGACTCTCAAGACAGACTTATTTTAGATTAATGCTTAGTTATATTGTTGGTTTCCCTTTAAATGGGAATGAGCTGGGAATGAGTTTGATATTTGCACTTCAAGAATTCCTATTTCTTTTTCCTCTACAACACTGGTTACACAGTCTACTTTACCGCTGTGAGGTTCCAGAGTTCCACACACCCTTCATCCTGATATACTTATGTACGGTATGATTTGTCCAGCTAGCATGCAAGGCAATACTTTTCACTGTATCTCAGTACATGTGACAGTAATAAATGAAATCATTATTCCATCACTGGTATGGTGCAGCATAATGGCTCAGTGATTAGCGCTGCTGCCTCACAGTGCCAGGGACCTGGGTTTGATTCCACTCTTGGGCAACTGTTTGTGTGGTGTTTGCATGTTCTCTGTGTCGGCTGTGCTCTGGTTTCCTCCCACAGTCCAAAGATGTACAGGCTTGGGGGATTGGCCATGCTAGGTTGCCCCATAATGTGCAGGCTAGGTGGGTTAGCCATGGGACATGCAACATTGGAGGGAAAGGGGGTTGGGAAGCTCTTTGGAGGGTTAGTGTGGATTGGGCTGAATGGCCTGCTTCCATGTTGAAGGGATTCGAGGGTATGTTATATTATTTGCTTAGCCAGCACAATTTTCCAATTGCTTTCTCTGAGGCTTCTCCAGCCCCATCTTTATCCCAGCGTGTGTATATGGCTTCCCATCTGGATGGCACCATGTCGGTGGCCATGCCCTAGACTCGTGCGCTCCTCCTTCTCGGGTTTGAGATCCCGGATTGTGGGGGGTGGGGGAAATCAGGTTTGAAGACCTCCCTCGGGATCCCATTCAGCCTCTTACCATGACTGATGGGCTCCACCAACGACTGATTTCCCTTTTCAGGAGTTTTTCTCCGAGACTGGGAAGTTCGAGTGGTGCAGGAAGCGGGGCAAGGTGATCGGAGACCTCTGTCAGAAGCTGCCGGAATCTCGGAAGTACGAGGGGATCAGGACAAAACACGAAATGGACAAAAAGACGCTGAGGGAGTTGCAAGCCCTTATTGATGCCACCTACCAGAAAATATTGGATCAGCCCGACAAATGGAAGGAGTACAGGACGAGGTAACAGTGATGAATAATACGATGACCTGGGGTTTATTAACGTTCCCTCAAAGTAGCGTAGGAGTGGGCTCCTGGCCAAACTGGAGCCGTCTCTCACAAGATTGATCCAGGAAGCTCAAAGTTCACTGTCCCCCACATCCTGCAGAGTTTTGAATCATAGAATCAGACAGTACTAAATAGGGTCTTCGGCCCATCTAACCTGTACTGCCAAAAATAGACTATTGTCTGCACTAGGAAAAAGTGAGGAGTGCAGATGCTGGAAAACAGAGTTGAAGAGTGTGGCGCTGGAAAAGCACAGCAGGTCAGGCAGCATCTGAGGAGCAGGAGAATCAAGGTTTCAAGTATAAGCTCTTCATCTGGAAGTCTGATGAAGGGCTTATGCTTGAAATGTTGACTCTCCTGCTCCTCAGATGCTGTCTGACCCGGCTGTGCTTTTCCAACGCCACACTTTTCGGCTACTGTCTACACTAGTCCCAGTTACCCATAGTACTAGGCCCATAGCCTTGAATGTTATGGATTTCAGGTGCTCATCTAATGACTTTCTAAACATTATGAGGGTTCTCGCCTCAACAGCACTCCCCAGGTATTGTATTCCAGACCCCTGCCAACCCTTGGTGTTTTTCCTCATGGCCCCTCTAAACTCCTTGTCTTACGCTTCGAAGATTACTCCCAGTTGTTATTGACCCTTTGACTGAAGGAAACAGCTGCTCTCTATCCGCCCTTGTCCTGGCCCTTCACAATCTTATACACCTCGGTCAGAAACTACCCCCCCCACCCCCCCCCCCCCCCCCCTCCCCTCACCCCCCCCCCCCTCCAATCCCACCTCAGCCTTCTCTGTTTCAAAGTGCTTTCTCATTTTAATGTAATCCCCACTGGGAAGACTTCATAATTGGTTTAAAATTGGGTGGGGAGGATTCTGGAGCAGGCCCAGACTGCTCTGAAGGAGCCAGGGGATGCTTGTGGAGGTGGGAGATGCCCCATCCCCGACCCCCGAAGGTGCTGTGACCCCTGATGGGGTGGAGCTTTGCGAATACTGGGAAGTGGCTGAGGTTTTGTCATATGTGATGGAGCTAAAGGGCCAGGATCGAATGTTCTTGTCCACTTAAGCCCCGCAGATAGTGCCCTCACGGCCTTAGCTTTCTTCTACTCTATTCTAGACTTTAAAATATTAATACTTCCAATGTCAATAATTGTAAATTTTTTTAACTGTTAAAAACTGTTAAAAACGGTGACAGCTATTGATCAATTAGCACTTTCAGAACAGCTGACAAAGGCTTAACGATTCTTGCACCACAATGGTAATGTCCCTACCTCTGGGCGAGACGATCTAGGTTCAAATCCCACCTGCTCCAGTGGTATCTAAAGATGTGTAGGTTAGGTGAAATGGCCATGCTAAATTTCCTGTAGTATTCAGGGATGTGTAGGTTAGGTACTTTTGTTAGGGGTAAATGTAGGGGAATGGGTCTGGGTGGGTTACTCTTTGGAGGGTTAGTGTGGACTTGTTGGGCTGAAGGGCCTGTTTCCACACTGTAGGGATTCTATGCTGTGGACAGGTTGATTAGAAAAGATGAGAATAAAGTAAGTATGCTGGGGCATTTAGGGTTGGCTCGGCAGGAAGCTGAGATTTATATTGTTGTGTTCTGGTAAATAAATGTAGCATGAATCCAAAATTTGGTACCTGGTTTTTACTTCACAATTCTGAGTGGTTTAGCGTGTTAAGTCTGGATGTGGGCAGGCTGAAGTCAGATTTCAGATGTCTGAAGACTTAGCATCTGGCTCAACTTCAGCTCACCTGTTTCTGAGGATTAACATGACCCCCTCCCAGGCTCAAAACCACCTTCATGCTCCATGCAGTTGTCAGCGGCTTGGAATGTTCTCGGTCTCCCAGTGCAAGCATGCCTCCAGTGGAACGTTGGGTAGAATCCAAGTGAGCGGTCAGTTTTGGTTTTGGAAGTCACCAAACGACTGAAGCCCTGATCGGAAAGGTCAGAGGTCGAAGGGACAGAGAAGGTCAGAATGTTCCGGAATAGTGGGAGGATTTGGAGACATGTTGCTCACGGTAGGCCTGATTGATGCTGGATCACTAGGTAAAGTGTCTTGTCAGGTGTGATGAGATCAAGCACGAGGTTGGAACTGGAGACTGTGGTGGAATTGATGAGGTGTGAGGAGGCAGAAGACTGGGATTATGTTCGGCATAGACCGAGAGGTCTGTTTCCATGCTGTGTGACTCTATGACTCTCTAAGTGCATATTGACCAACTAGTTGCCTGGGATCGGGAATGTGATGAGTGGGAAAGAAAGGTAACCAGATGTAGCTGCATTCCATATAACTCCGGTCAGGGGAATACCATTGCGGAGTTTAACTCTTCCCACCAGGTGAGAGGGTTTGGTGGGAATGTGGACTTGAGGTTACGATCAGCTCAGCCACAATCTCATTGAATCAGGCAGCAGGCTCGACGGGCTGAATGTCCTCCTTCTGCTCCTTCTCCATGCGCTCCTCTGAGTTTGGGGGATTCTTCCGTGGGGTCAAGTGAGAGAGAGATTCCCAAAGGCTGATGTGGATGGTGAGGGTGAACCAGGAAGGGCCACTCTGGATTGGCATCCGAGAGAGAGAGGGAGGCCCTGGGTCTTGGCAAAGTGGAGGTCATATACTCTCCAGCGAGTTAGTGTGGACGTGAGGTTGAGTGACAATTTGGGGAATTTGGAGGAGAGGTGACAGGAGGAACTCAGGAGTGGATGAAAGGCCTAAGCACGAGGCATTGCTTGAGGTAGAGGTGTGGAAGGGATGAAACAATGTTAGGCAGGAACTCACCGAGAGCTTGGGGCAGTTTGGAAACCCAGCAGCTCTGGAGGAGACCATTTGACCCATCATACCTGTGGTGGCTCTTCTACTGGAGCTGTGTGCCCATTCCTTTCCAGGCTATTTGCATGTGTCCTCTCATACGTTTTCCCAGAATACACATCCAATGCTGTTGTTAGACAGATGATTCAGGCTCTGCCTCAAGAAGTACTTCGCATTTTAAGTGTTGACGTGGTGGCTTAGTGTTGAGCACTGCTGCCCCAGGGACCTGGGTTCAATTCCAGCCTTGGTCAACTGTCTGTGTGGAGTTTGCACATTCTCACTGTGTCTGTGTGTGTTTCCTCCTATAATCCAAAGATATGTAGGTCAGGTGACTTGGCCAGGCTAAATTACCCATAGTGTCCAGGGATGTGTAGGTTAGGTACATTAGTTGGGGGTAAATGTAGAGTGATAGGGGAATGGGTCTGGGTGGGATGCTCTTTGGAGGGTCGGTGTGGACTTGTTGTGCTGAAGGGCCGGTTTCTTCACGATTCTATTGTACGTCTGTGTGTGTGAAAACACTCCCTCTCATCCTTTTGTAGATATTCCGAACAATCAAAATGGCTTCTGACAAAGAATAAGCAGCTGATGGAGATCCAGAATGACGCCTCCAATCCCAGAAAGTACGGAGAGTTGAAGTCAGTTCTGAAGGTTTGTTCAACGTATTGTTTTCTGCCAGCGCCTGAGGATGTGTAAAACACTGGGCGCAGGGCATGTGCCAGTAGGAAGAGCATTGACCATCCATCTTTTCCTCTTTACTCGTTACTGGGCTATGGGCCTCACTGACTAGGCCAGCATTACCCTTCCCTGAAAGTTTGATCTACAAGGTCATTGGCCAAGCAACACAGGGTGTCACCTGAGGAGAATCTGTCTGGTAACAGACAGATGATAAAAAGAAAACTGTATTTTAACAGTTAATGGGTTGGGGGGAATTCTGTGTCCTTTGAATGGCGTTTTGTTGAGTTGGCCTTAGACCATTCTATCCCTACCACAGAACACTGCTACCCACCAGCAGTGCTTCAGTTAGCCCGTAGATCTCTCAGTAGCCCCATTCTTGTCTCTGAACTCACACGTTGTGGGTTTAAGTCATTTAAGCCCATGATCTCTCCAGCCCCAACAATAACAACAAGGTTTCTCTGGAGTATTGTGTCCAGTTCTGGTCACCTTGTTATAGGAAGGATGTTATTAAGCTGGAGAGGGTTCTGGAGTGCTGCTCCTTCATCAGGAGAGTGAACAGGAACACACAGGCGCAGGATTTATAGGTGGAGCCATCAAAATAGTGTGTGAGGAGTGGACAACAGGCTGAGTAATGAGTCTGTTGCAGGTGATGAAGTGTCAGACAGTGTGAGTAAAGTATCAACAGCTGAACAGCAAGCGAAGGGATGACTCATAATCTGACTAATCGAGGCAGAGAGATAATTAAAAATAAGGTGGTGCTGGAGACAAACCCAATCGCTGGAATAACAGGACAGGTATAAGAGTCGCATGCCGAGGGTCTGACCAAAGTAGTGAGTAATCCAAAGCTGTACAAACTAATTAAGGTAGAGAGATTATAACAAGTTAGCAAGGTGATAGTATCAAAACAGGAATGTAAGGAGATTTTACAGATACAGAACAATGTGGTGGGGTTACACGTTGAGGCCTTAATTAATTGGATTATAGGTCATGCCTTCACCTGCTATTTAGCTGTTCATTCTTTACTCACACTGTCTGGCACTCTTGATCACCTGCTTATTATACAGCCTGTGGACACTCCACTCAGATCTTTTGATCTCTCTGCCTATAAATTCTGTGCCTGTGTGCTTCCCTCCACTTCACCCAATGAGTGAGCAGCACTCCGAAAGCCTGTGATTTCAAATAAACCTGTTGGACTATAACCTGGTGCCGTGTGACTTCTGACCTTGTCCACCCCAGTCCAACACTGGCACCTCCACATCATGGAGAGGGTTCAGAAGAGATTGACCAGGATGTTGCTGGGTATGGAAGGTTTGAGTTGTAAAGAAAGACTGCGACTTTTTTCACTGGAGCGTAGGACATTGAGGAGTGACCTTATAGAGGTTTATAAAATCATGAGGGGCATAGATAAGGTGAATGGCAGGTGCCTTTTCCCAAGAGTGGGGGATATCAAGACTAAAAGGTGCATTTTTAAGGTGAGAGGAGAAAGATTTTAAAAAGTCATGAGGGGCAACATTTACACACAGAGTGTGTGGAATGAACTTCCAGAGAAAGTGGTGGATGCAGGCACACTTAGAACATTTAAAAGACATTTGGGTAAGTACATGAATGGGAAAGGTTTGGAGGGATATGGGCCAAGAGGAGACAGGTGGGAGTAGTTTAGTTTGGGATTATAGTCAGCATGAGCTTAAAAATGTGTTGCTGAAAAAGCACAGCAGGTCAGGCAGCATCAAAGGAGCAGGAGAATCGATGTTTCGGGCATAAGCCCTTCTTCAGGAATGAGGGAAGTGTGTCCAGCAGGCTAAGATAAAAGGTAGGGAGGAGGGACTTGGGGGAGGGGCGTTGGGAATGCGATAGGTGGAAGGAGGTTATGGTGAGGGTGATAGACCGGAGAGGGGGTGGGGGTGGAGAGGTCGGGAAGAAGATTGCAGGTCAAGAAAGCGGTGCTGAGTCCGAAGGTTGGGACTGAGACAAGGTGGGGGGGGAGGGGGGGGAAATGAGAAAGCTGGAGAAATCTGCACTAATCCCTTGTGGTTGGAGGGTTCCTAAGCGGAAGATGAGGTGCTCTTCCTCCAACCATCATGTTGCCATGGTCTGGCGATGGATTGGTTGGTTGGTGTGGGTGTCCCAGAGGTGTTCTCTGAAACATTCCGCAAGTAGGCGGCCTGTCTCCCCAATGTATAGGAGGCCACATCGGGTACAGCGGATGCAGTAAATGATGTGTGTGGAAGGTGCTGGGAGTGGAGGTTGGGTTGGTGGGGGGTGTGGACCTGACGAGGGAGTCACGGAGGGAGTGGTCTTTCCGGAACGCTGATGGGGTGGGGAGGGAAGTATATCCTTGGTGGTGGGGTCCGTTTGGAGGTGGCAGAAATGACGAAGGATGATACGATGTATCTGGAAGTTGGTGGGATGGTGGGTGAGGACTAGTGGGGTTCTGTCCTGGTGGCGATTGGAGGGGCGGGGTTCAAGGGCGGAGGAGTGGGAAGTGGAGGAGATGCGGTGGAGAGCATCGTCGACCACGTCTGAGGGGAAATTGCGGTCTTTGAAGAAGGAGGCCATTTAGGTTGTTCGGTATTGGAATTGGTCGTCCTGGAGCAGATGCGGCGAAGGCAAAGGAATTGGGAATATGGGATGGCATTTTTACAGGGGGCAGGGTGGGAAGAGGTGTAATCTAGGTAGCTGTGGGAGTCAGTCGGTTTATAACCTCCACTCCTGGCACCTTCCCCTGCAACCGCAAAAAATGCAAAACCTGCGCCCACACCTCCCCCCTCAGTTCCCTCCAAGGCCCCAAGGGATCCTTCAATATCCATCAGAAATTCACCCGCACCTCCACACACATCATTTACTGCATCCGCTGTACCCGATGTGGCCTCCTATACATTGGGGAGACAGGCCGCCTACTTGTGGAACCTTTCAGAGAACACCTCTGGGACACCCGCACCACCCAACCCAACCGCCCCGTGGCTGAACACTTTAACTGCCCCTCCCACTCTGCCAAGGACATGCAGATCCTTGGTCCCCTCCATCGCCAGACCATGGCAACACGACGCCTGGAGGAAGAGCGATTCATGTTCCGCCTAGGAACCCTCCAACCACAAGGGATGAATGCAGATTTCTCCAGCTTCCTCATTTCCCCTCCCCCCACCTTATCTCAGTCCCAACCCTCAGACTCAGCACCGCCTTCTTGACCTACAATCTTCTTCCCGACCTCTTCGCCCCCACCCCCTCACCGGCCTATCACCCTCACCTTGATCTCCTTCCACCTATCGCATTCCCAACGCCCCTCCCCCAAGTCCCTCCTCCCTACCTTTTATCTTAACCTACTTGGCACACCCTCCTCATTCCTGAAGAAGGGCGAAACATCGATTCTCCTTCTTCTTTGATGCTGCCTGACCTGCTGTGCTTTTTCAGCAACACATTTTCAGCTCTGATCCCCAGCATCTGCAGTCCTCACTTTCTCCTTATTATAGTCAGCATGGACTGGTTGGACTGAAGGGTCTGTTTCTGTGCTGTATGACTCTATGACTCTATAACCTGGACATAGGTTACTGGAACATCATCATACAAAAATGCACACACTCAGCCACGTACGGAAAGATGTGAGGATTGCTGGTCAGAACCGTGGTCAAAGAGGTTAGTATTAAGGAGCTTCTTAAAGGAGGAAAGAGAGAGAGTGGGAGAGAGGGATGGAGAGATTGAGAATGGTGCGTTCAAGAGGAAAACCTTTTCCAGAGGAAATCGACGGGCCTGTATCCACTGGAGTTTACAAGAATAAGTGGTGATTTGTAACAGTCACGATCACTCCCTTGGTGAGAGAGACTAAAACTTAATGACGCAGCTTTAAAATAGAGCATTCCCTGTGAAAGACAGCAACAAGGAGGATATTTTGTCTCACAGCTGAGCGAGCCTGAACTCTCTTCCCCAGAGAGAGGTGAAGGAAGGGGGCTGTTGTGTATCTTTAAGGCTGAATTATTCAGCTTCTTTATTGACAGAGACTATCAGGGATGGACAGGATTGAAAGCAAAATCAGGTTAGCCATCATCTGTCAGACGACAGAAGGGCTTCGAGGAGCTGAGTGTTCCGTTAACTTCCATGTTTGGTCACATGCTTTTAGACGGAGGGAGCTAAGGTACAGCCGCCAGTGCTGGAGAGAACAAAACTGGTGATTCCCAGGAATGACCGGAGTCGTTGAGAGGTGTGGGGCTGGGCTGGTTTAACACGGGGCAGGAGTTGGATGAGGCCATGGGGGCGAATCAGAAATGGGGATGCTGAGTAGAAATGTATTGCTTCGGTCTTTTTTTCGCACTTAGGGAGTTAAGGAAGAGGCAAGCCGCGAGGAAGCGAACATTTTGTGGTTGAGATCCAGACTGGCTGCACTCAGGGTCGTTTCTTCAGAGAGTGAAGCCCAACGACAAGATGAGGAGCTGTCCAAACTCACAGCTGGATTCAACAGGCTCCTGACCCAAGTGGACGAGGTAGGGGAACACTGGTGATATGACATTAATGTGGCCTCACGTTACTTATTTGATGTGTCTGTGCTTCCAAATGTGGTGCCGTTTGGATATACCATGCTCCCTTGCTTCTCCCAAGCCACTAATCTTTATGGTGTAAAGTTGTTTCCTATTTCCAAAGCGTTTCACAAGTTTAGAAAGTAGATTTCCTGAAGGCATTTGGCAAGGGACCACATTAAAGATCTTTGTGCAAAAGAAAAGCTGATCGCCTAGGTGTTAGCACAGAACCATTGAATCCCTACAGTGCAGAAAGAGGCCATTCAGCCCAGCAGGTCTGCGCCAACCTTGTGAACAGCCCCCTACCCTTTCCCTGTAACCCTGCATTTGCTGAGGCTAACCCACCTGAGTGAAAGTGAGATGCTGGAGGTCAGAGTCGAGAGTGTGGTGCTGGAACAGCACAGCAGGTCAGGCAGCATCCAAGGAGCAGCAGAATCGACGTTTCGGGCAAAAGCCCTTCAGGAATGAGGCTGGGGGCCTCGGGGGGGGGGGGGGGGGGGGGGGGGGGTGGAGAGATAAATGGGAGGGGGATGGGGCTGGGGGCAAGGTAGCTGAGAGTGCAATAGGTAAATGGAGGTGGGGGTAAAGGCGATAGGTCAAAGAGGAGGGTGGAGCGGATAGGGTGGGAAGATAGACACATGGGACGGGTCATAAGGGCGGCACTGAGTGGGAAGGTTGGAACTGGGGTAAGGTGGGGATGAGGGGAAATGACCTATCACCACAACCCCCACCCACCTATTGCACTCTCAGCTACCTTCCCTCAGCCCCACACCCACCCCCCTCCCACTCATCTGTCCACTCCCCGAGGCTCCCAGCCTCATTCCTGATGAAGGGCATTTGCCCAAAATGTTGATGCTCCTGCTCTTCAGATGCTGCCTGACCTGCTGTGCTTTTCCAGCACCACTCTCGAAACCCACCTAACCTACACATCTTTGGACAGTGGGAGCACCCAGTGGACCCCCACACAGACATGGGGAGAATGTGTAAACTCGGCACAGGAAGTCACCCGAGGGTGGAATTGAACCTGTGCCCCTGGTGCTATGAGGTAGCAATGCTTCCCACTGAGCCACCGTGCCGTCCCAAATGGTTAATAAAAAGTTGAACAGGAAATATCCAGATTTTGGTGCTTTCTGTTCAGCAGAATGCACCAATTCAGCTCAACACTGAGCAGAAATATGCACATCTTTTTACCTTAATCACAGCTGCACAATGGCTTAGAACTGTACACTGAACATTGGCACCCAAATGGATAACTCAATCATACCCAGCAGGCACAAAGCTGCATTATTTCTGCTGCTGCATCACATTTTGCAGCTTGGCACTGCACACAGAGATGGCACAGCATCCTGTGAGAAAGGTCACCTCGTTGCCTTACTTTGGGGATTCCCCTCAGATCAAAGCTGTCGTCATACCTGCCTCGGTGGAACCTGAAAGAGGTGCTCTGACTCATCCCGAAAATAGCAGGTTGGTGAATATACAAAACCGAATGCTGAGTCTGTGGAAGTCTCTGTCACAGAACCTGGCCGAGACCAAAACATTGAATGATTTCGGGAAGGTGTGGATTAGCTGTGGGAAATGCAGGGCTACATGGATAGGGTGCTGCCCTTCGGAGAGTCGGTGTGGACTCAATGGGCCGAATGGTCTGCTTCCACCCTGTAGGGATTATAGCATTAGGAAGGCAAGTGGAATTTTGTCCTTCATTGCTGAAGTGTTATGATACGGGGTAAACCCCTCTGCTAATGCAGACCAGCAACACAGATAAGATTCACCCCGTGATATAATCTGTGAAAATTCCAGAGACAAAGAACTATCCCACTATTTAAAGTAAAAAATTTAAGAACTTTAGGTCTAACAGAGAATATTAACTAACAATTATTTACAGCACCTTTCTCTTAAGCCTGTCTTCTAGCTCCCCCTCTACAATGCTGTATGATAAAAATCCCGATTATAATTTACAAAAGAAACATAATCATGTTTCAACACCTCAGTCTAGATTAGAGTGGTGCTGGAAAAGCACAGCAGGTCAGGCAGTATCTGAGGAGCCTCCTCCTCCTCCTGGTCCTGCTCCCCAGATGCTGCCTGACCTGCTGTGCTTTTCCAGCACCACTCTAATCTAGACTCTGGTTTCCAGCATCTGCAGTCCTTGTTTTTACCTATGTTTCAACACCTGTCAGCTTTGCCGAATGTCCCCTGTAGACGTTCCTCTGTCTTCTCTTCTTCTGAGGGACTCTGCTTCACAGCTCTTTGATAAATAAAGCTCTCTTTGAGAAAGCAGACCTTTCTCTCTCTGGTTGTTGGAGTCAGCTCCTCTTTGCTGCTCTTGGTAACTGTTCAAAATGTCTGATATTTATACCCCAAAACATCAGATTCTTTCATTAGTTTAGTGTTGTCAAAATGTTATTTTTTTCACATTCGATTGGATTTTGGCAGCTTGGGGCATAATTTAAACTGATTGGCCAAATTCAAGTTTGTTTTTGTATCCTAGCAACGCAGCTCTTAGCTAGTTGTTTCAATCCACTGTTATGTATTAAATTTTCCAGTACTCTCTGTGCTTCTCCACGTCCTTGCTAGCTTTTCAATTCTCTTAAAGGGATAGTGCTTCCACGTCTTCATAACAAAAAGAATTGAGTTTAAAAGCAGGGAGGTTATGCTGCAGCTGTATAGTGTGCTGGTGAGGCCACACCTGGAGTATTGTGTGCAGGTTTGGCCTTCTTACTTGAGAAAGGATGTCCTGGCACTGGAGCGGGGTGCAGAGGAGGTTCACTGGGTTGATTCCGGAGTTGAGGGGGTTGGCTTATGAGGAGAGACTGAGTGGACTGGGATTATATTCATTGGACTTCAGAAGAATGAGGGGGGAATCTAATCGAAACATATAAAATTATGAAGGAAATAGATAAGATAGAATTAGAGAGGATGTTTCCACTGCTGGGGGAAACTAGGACAAGAGGGCACAGCCTCTGGATTAGGGGGAGCAGACTGAGGACTGAATTGAGCAAGAACTTCTTCACCCAGAGGGTTGTTAATCTATGGAATTCCCTGCCCAGTGAATTGGTTGACATTACTTCAGTAAACAGTTTTAAAGCGAAGATAGTTTTTTTTTGAACATTAAAGGAATTAAGGGATACAGTGAGAGCACAGGTAAGTGGAACTGAGTCTACGAATAGATCAGCCATGATCTTATTGTATGGCAGAGCAGGCTCGAAGGGTTGGATGGCCTACTCCTGCTCCTAGTTCTTCTGTTCTTGTTTGCATTTGTGCTTTGAAAAGTCCCACTTTCTAATGGCGTGGGTCAAACTGTAACTGAACGCGAGCTGCTTGGAAATGCAGCATTCGCACAACAAATGAATAATGCACCTTTTTAAAAAGGTATATTTAATTTTTGAAATACGTTTAAAATATGGCAGCGTCTGAAGGCAGTTTGGTTTTACACTTCATGCAGTTTCACCACTTGGCTGTCTTGTATCTCAGTTGAGAGAATAGCGCTGGAAAAGCACAGCAAGTCAGGCAGCATCCCAGGAGCAGGAGAGTCCACATTTTGGGCAAAAGCCCTTCATTGAAAGCCCGAAACGTCGACTCTCCTGCCTCTGGGATGCTGCCTGACCTGCTGCGCTTTTCCAGCACCCTATTCTCGACTCTAATCTCCAGCATCTGCAGTCCTCGCTTTCTCCTCTCTTGTATCTCACTCAAAACTAACTTGATCACCTTCCCCTCAGTGCAATAAGCTGTTGTCCAGTGTGGGCGAATGCATCCAGCACACAGACGAGATCAAGAGCGTCTTGAAACAGCTTACTGACTCCCGGCAGCAACTGCAGGCAGAAGGGGAGCGGCTGATGGATTCCAAGGATCTTCAAGAAGCAAGGAATCTCCACCTGCATTACCAGGTACTGAGCCAGTCTCCGCAAAGAGATGTCTGAATATTTTCCTGAAGGAGCCTACCACCAAGAGTCCCTGGGGGAGGGGTTTAGCATGCTGGAGACCCTGAGATCATCTCACAAGTTAAAGATTTCGAAATAGGTACAGTTCTGGTCGCCATTTTGTAGCAAGGATATTATTAAACTGGAGCGGTTTCAGGAAAGCTTTAGCGGCATGTTTCCAGGATTGGAGGGTTTGAGATATAAAAATAGATTGAAGAGGCTGGTACTTTTATCACTGCAGTGGCAGGGTGACCTTATTGAGGTTTTATAAAATCATGAGGGGCATAGATAAGGTGAATGGCAGGTGTCTTTTCCCTAGGGTGGGGGAGTTCGAAACTAGGGGGCATACTTTTAAGGTGAGGGGAGAGAGTGTTAAAATGGACATGAGGGGTAACTTTTGTTTTATGAAGGACTGGGGGTGGACAAATTCAGAGGTCACACACGACACCGGGTTATAGTCCAACAGGGTTATTTGAAATCACAAGCTTTCGGAGCGCTGCTCCTTCATCAGGCAAGGAACGAGTAGATGCAGATACAGTTACGATATTTAAAAGACATTTGGATAAGTCCATGAATAAGAAATGTTTGGAGGGATGTGGGCCAAGCGCAAGCAGGTGGGACAGGTTTAGTTTGGGACTATGGTCTGCATGGACTGGTTGGAGCGAAGAGGTGGTTTCTGTGTTGTATGACTCTATGAGTCAGTACTGCCCCTGCAACAGTGCAGCACTCCCTCAGTACTGACCCACCAACTGTGTGACACTCCTTCAGTACTGACCCTGTGACAGTGCAGCACTCCCCCAGTACTGACCCTCCGACAATGCGGCATTCCCTCTGTACTGACCCTCTGACCGTGCGGCACTCCCTCAGTACCGCCCCACACAGACCTTAATACGTCTGCTCATGCAGAACATGATGCTCGAACATTAAGATTCAGAAGTGAAACTGCAGTCAACCAAAGCAATACTGACAGGAGATGTGTGTTTCTACAGTGGAAACAGAATGTATAGTCTTTGGAATTACCGATAAACCTCGGCATTTAGCGATGAGTGAGCCTGAAGCCATTTGTTTTGGGGTTTGAGTCTCATTCATTACAGGCGTGTCATCTTGCAAATGCTTCATAACTGTCTGTTATCCGGTGTGTCTGCTCATTCCTGAAAAACAATCGCAGATGTTTAATATTGTTGGTCTTCTCCCTGGCTCAGCCCAGCTGCAAATAGAAACTCCCATCCATGTTCCTCCAACCTCCAAACGTGACTCTTCTCAATCCCAACCCTGCTAGTGTCCAGTCTTTCACCTTCTGTAATGTTCAGCTCATCTGAACCTCCACTGACCCCCAGTGAAACGTGCTCACCCATCGCTCCTGCACATGCTGCCCTACCCGACCTCCGGGCCCAGCATGATTGCTTCCTTGTTTAACATTCTCTGCCTTGTTTTCAAGTCCTTTGATAATCTTGCCCTCACCCCGTCTCTCCCTGTTCGAGTTTGCGCGAACCTCCGACATGCCTGTGTTCCCTGAACTACGAAAGCTTGTCCAAACTCCACACCCTTGTCCCTACATGGCCGTCCATGCCTCAGTCCTCCTGGTCCTGAGCTCTGGACCGTCCTGCCTCCCATCTGGACGCGGTCAAAACTCCCAGCGAGGCCTGGGCTTGATCCGGTTCCCGCGGTTGTCGAAGCGTTCCGAGGTGCTGACGGTGCTATCTAAATGCGTTGTTGAATCTGCAGCAACAAGCGAAACGGTTTGCGGCGAGGAGACGGGAGGCCCAGCAGCTCCTGGCCCGCGGGAGGGAGTTACATGCAGCTGCCGAGCTCTCTACGTCCTCCCGAGGGGAGCTGCAGAGCCAGGAGGCAGCCCTCCAGGAGACCGAGAGAGCGGCAGATGAACAGCAGAGAGAGCTAGAGGTAAGGAGTGGTCCTGGGTACCGCTAGGCCCGGGGTGGCGCTGCAAACCGGGAGATGGTGGGTGTGGGGTGGGGGGGGAAGTGAGGGTCCCATGCATTTACTTCCCCTTGTCCCTGGGGAGGTGGTGGGTTTGAGAGACCCCAGGGATGGTACCCGATGCGACCACGGTGTGCCAGTGGTCGAGGGAGTTACCATGGAGGGCGGTGATCAATATCTCATTGAGAAACATGGCAGCTTCATGCCCCCATCCACCACACTCCCCCCTCGAGCCTTGCAGTTGGGAGCTTCAGGGGGAAATCAGGAGGCGAAGTGCTGGCGGCTAAAGACGCAACTCCTGAGCCGATTCCATAGCGAGGGCCTTTCTGCCCTCTGGGCTACTGGCCCGCAGTGGTGCCCAGCCCAGCTGTGGGAGTTGGCACTGAGAGTGGTGCCGCTGCGCCCAGGAAGGAGGCTCAGCTTGTTGATGGTGCTTGCCAATGGGAGAGATGGCAGTGCCCTGGCGGGATGACGGGGCAGGGTGGTGGGTGCGAGAGTTGACCTGCTGTTTTTGCCTTGCGCCGAAGGAGACGCTAAACCAATGGCAGCGTTTCGAAGACAAGAAGGCGGAGCTGACGGAATTCCTGAACCGAGCCGGAATGGGCACGGATCGCTCGTTCAGCAGCCTGGAGAGCCTCAGCTCAGAGCTGGAGCAAGCCAAGGTGGGCGTTTGCAGTGGGAGAATTCGGTGCCATCCTTTATTAATTCCCTCACGGGCTGTGAGTGCTATTGGCCGGCTCAGACCTGTTGTCCTGTTACCCTTGAGCTGAGCGGCTTGCTGGGCCATTTCTGAGGGCGGTTACGAGCCACTCACGCATTACTGCGGGTTCGGAGGCATGGGTAGGCCGCAGCAGGTCAGAATGACAGATTTCCTCCTCGAAAGGATATTTGTGTTGCTGAGAAAAGATCCATTTTGTCAAAGCTTCAACAAAAGATTTCCTTTTCCAGTAATATTCAAAGTAGGGTGGCACAGTGGCTCAGTGGTTAGCACTGCTGCCTCACAGCGCCAGGGACCCAGGTTTGATTCCAGCCTCGGGCAACTCTCTGTGTGGAGTTTGCACGTTCTCCCCGTGTCTGTGCGTGGGTTTCCTCCCACAGTCCAAAGATATGCAAGCTTGGTGAATTGGCCATGCTAAATTGCCCATAGTTTTCTGGGCTGTGTAGGCTAGGTCCATTAGTCAGGTGTAAATATAAGGTGGGGGAATGGGTCTGGGTGGGTTACTGCTTGGAGGGTTGGTCTGGACTTGTTGGGCCGAAGGGCCTGTTTCCACACTGTCGGGATTCTATGATCTGCACTACCAAATGACTGGACAGGTAGTTCTTCTATAATGTGATGGTTGCTTCCTTATACAACACCCACGTTATAGAAAAATTGCGCTTTCGAAACAGAGCTTCAAGTGTCGGTGATGTAAATCGTGTTACAGCCAACACACGTTTCCAAAGTTCATGCTTTAGAAACAACGTCCCTAATTTGCCGATTGCATTACGGTGAATTTACGTTGATGAAACACCCGCTATCACAGAATCACCTGGAGAGGATACCAGTGAATCCAAAAGGATTTTGAAATAAAAACAACCAGTGGCCCCTTCACAGGGCTCACTATTACCGAGCAGAGCTGTCAATTCCACCTTGCACGACCTGAATTGTCAATTCCTCTAGCTGGCAAAGTGGGATTTGAGCATCAGGATTACTATCCAGTAGATGCTACCCCTGTGCCACCGAGTCCCCACCTCATCTCAGTAACTGCAGAGGTACAGAAATCGATTGATCCAGCCTAAATAACTATGTAAATAACTTTAAAATGATACACTCCAACTCAATTCCTTTTTCCTGGCAATGGAAAATTATGAGGATTTCTGCGATACCTTGGGGTATTTTCTGTTGCACAGCTATGTTGCGTGGCACAGTGGCTTAATGGTTAGCACTGCTGCCTCACAGTGCCAGGGACCCAGGTTCAATCCTAGACCTTGGGTAATTGTCTGTGTGGAGTTTTCACACTTTTCTTGTATGTGCATGGGTCTCCTCCCACAGGCCAAAGATGTGCAGGTTAGGGTGGATTGGCCATGGGAACTGTGGGATTACAGGCTTAGAGTGTGGAATCCTCCTTGGAGGGCTGGTGTGGATCCAACGGGATTCTGTGAGGTGCTTCCCATGCCTGTTGATTCCTGATGGCTTTCCCATCGCTTGTACACACAGGCCTTTTGCAGAGACAGTGAAGATAAGGCAGCTCAGGCTGAGGGTCTCTTACAGACATTGGAAAACCTGAAAGTGGGTCCCAACAGTAAACAGTCCCTGCAGCAACAGTCCAGAACGCTGAGAGACAAGATTGGAAACGTCCGGGCAAACCTGCAAAACCAGTACGTGATCGTTTGTTTTATTGGTAATTCTCATCGTGTTAATGCTTCAGTTATCCAGCTCAACCAATCCTCCCACTCCTCTTTGTCACATGTTCTCTCACTAATCCCATATCCCTTCATCCCCCTTCTCTTTCAACCACCCAATGAACCTATTCAGAATTGTTAACATCATCTCTGCTCCACTTGGTCACTAGCTCCCAGTTTTGTGGCCCAAGTGTGTAAAAAATATCGTTTTTGTCGTAAATCTCTCCCTCCACTTGTAGTGAAGTTAATCTCGGGGTATACATTTTGTCAAATGTGGCAGTGAGAAGAAAAGACCAAATTCACTGGGTGCCTGAATCTTAGAATAATGAACTTTCTGTTGTCTATTATAAGGATTAGCTTTTTAACTCATTGACTTCAATGAGTTCTGCCATTTTAATTTGTTGGCCACACTCTCTCTCTCTCACACACACACACACACACAGACGCGCACGCACACACGTATGCGCACACACACATGGACACACTTGCGCGCATGCACACACACACACACACACACACACACACACACAAACACACAGACGCGCACGCACACACGTATGCGCACACACACATGGACACACTTGCGCGCATGCACACACACACACACACACACACACACACACACACAGACGCGCACGCACACACGTACGCGCACACACACATGGACACACTTGCGCGCATGCACACACACACACAAACACACAGACGCGCACGCACACACGTATGCGCACACACACATGGACACACTTGCACACACACACATACACACATACACACATACACAGCATATCTGGGTTATTTTTAAAGCTATAATCAATCTTTGATTATTTTAACTCCAAAAGTAAACTAATGTCTCTCAGTGTTTTCTCTCTCCTGTTGTAAAACCCCATAGTATAAACAAGCGTCCATTAACACTCCAGGAGGCACATACAATTTAACATCATGGTTCTGGAAAGACTGACCTAGTTAATTATTTAATCTCTTCAAAAAAGTAGATTAATACCCACTAGTTTAAAGTCTAGATTCAAAAAGAAAGATGCTACTACGCATAAATCACGTACCCTTTTATCACAACTGTAACGTGGTAAAATGTCACAAAGCGAGACAAAGAAGGAGATATTCCAACAGTGATAAAGAGTGTCTTAAGGAGCATTTTTAAGGAAAAGAGAGGGATGGCGTGAGTTAGGGAATTCTAGAGCTCAGACCCTGGATGGCGAAGGGACACTTGCCAGGGACAGTGTTCCACCCAAGGAGCAGGAGAATCGACGTTTCGGGCATAAGCCCTTCTTCAGGATTCCTGAAGAAGGGCTCATGCCCGAAACGTCAATTCTCCTGCTCCTTGGATGCTGCCTGACCAGCATCACATTTTCCAGCAACACATTTTCAGCTCTGATCTCCAGCATCTGCAGTCCTCACTTTCTCCAGGGACAGTGTTCCATGGAGACTGTAGGATTGTAGCTCATTGCTGTGTTCGGAGGGATCCTGAAGGGGAATTAACATTGGAGGGAAAGTTGTTAAATCAACCTAGTCAGGGGCTGAGAGCCAGTGTACGAATTACCCGATATCTCCTTGCATAATAACTAACTGGGGGATTTGACATGGTCGTACTCAGTGGATACCTTTCACACATTTCCATACCTCCACTTCTCCAATAATTCTTCCATGTGACTACTGAACACCCTGGTGAGGCGAGATCTGAGGAACCAACGAGCTGATTTATTTTACTTGATTGCTCCTGATTTCACTGACAGCCTTCCTTCTTCTGCTGCAGTGTGAAACATCTGGAAGAGATCAGGGCTCTGTGGGCGAGCTTATCAGCAAGCTTTGAGTCACTGGGCCACTGGGTGGTGGAAAAACAGAAGGAGCTGAAAGATGTGGAGGACTGGTCCATCCCACTGGAGGAAAAGCTTTCCAAAATTAAGGTACCAATCTTAATTGCAGCAACGTATAAAATCATGAGGGGCATGGATGGGGTAACTACGCAAGGTTCACTTCCCCAGGGTGGGGGAGTCCAGAGCTAGAGGGCATAGGTTTAAGGTGAGAAGAGACAGATTTAAAAGGGACACACGTTCTCCCTGTGTCTGCGTGGGTTTCCTCCGGGTGCTCCGGTTTCCTCCCACAGTCCAAAGATGTGCAGGTCAGGTGAATTGGCCATGCTAAATTGCCCGTAGTGTTAGGTAAGGGGTAGATGTAGGGGTATGGGTGGGTTGCGCTTTGGCGGGGCGGTGTGGACTTGTTGGGCTGAAGGGCCTGTTTCCACACTGTAAGTAATCTAATCTAATCTAATCTAAGGGGCATCTTTTTCTCACAGAGGGTGGTGCGTGTATGGAATGAGCTGCCAGAGGAAGTTGTGGGGGCTGGTACAAATATAACATTTAAAAGGCACTTGAATGGGTATATGAATAGGGAGGATTGAGAGGGATGTGAGCCAAGTGCTGGCAAATGGGACTAGATTAGTTTAGGATATTTGGTCGGCATGGACAAGTTAGATCAAAGGGTCTGTTTCCATGCTGTATAATAACTAAAAAAAAAAGATATTAATATATATCAATCACATAACCTTTATCACAGCTGTAACGTAGTAAAACCTCACAAAATAGGACAAAGTAAGAGACATTCCGACTGTGATCAAGAGTATGACAGTATGACCTTATAACTTTGAACCCTAACCAGACAAGACAGGAGAGGCAGCAAATTATAGTTTCTCTTCCAAGGTGAAAGACAATGATCTAATGTTTGTTCTCGACTCACAGCTTCTTGTGGATGCCGTGGTCTCGAAGTCAAAAGAGATGAGGAGCTTGGAAGAGGAGTCGCAGAAACTGGCCCAGTTTGTCACCTCCGGCGAGATCGCTCGTGTCAAGGCCCGGTTGACCCAAATATCCAGGCAGTGGGAAGATCTCCATCAACGCAGCCAGGAGCTGGGCAGCGAACTGCAGAACCAAGTCTCCCTGCACCAAAAACATGACAAGGCCCTCAAAAAGGTACTGACGCTTCAGGGTCACTCGGTCAGATTGTGATTTCGAGCAGTGAGTGAAGCTTTGTGTGTTGCTGCTGGATATTGAGTATCTTTAGCTTTGGAGGGGGCAGTGCTTGGGACGGCACGTTGGCTCACTGCTGCCTTACAGTGCCAGGGACCCAGGTTTGATTCCATCCTCGGGCCACTGTCTGTGTGGGGTTTGCACATTCGCTCTGTGTCTGAGAGGGTTTCCTCCAGACATTCCTGTTTCCTCTCAGAATCCAAAGATGTGCAGGTTAGGGTGAATTGGCCATGCTCAATCGCCCATAGTGTTCAGGGATGTGCAGGTTAGGGTGAATTGGCCATGCTCAATTGCCCATAGTGTTTAGGGATGTGCAGGTTAGGGTGGATTGGCCATGCTAAATTGCCCATAGTGTTCAGGGATGTGCAGGTTAGGTGGATTGGCCATACTGTCGTTTCCAGGGATGTGCAGGCTAGGTTTTGATTTGATTTATATTTTTGATTTGATTTATTGTCACGTGTACTCAAGTACAAAAGTACAGGAGGACAGGGAAAAGTGTGTAATGTTGCCACACAAAGTGCCAACTTCGATACAAGTACCTTGGTACAGAATCTTAAGAAGAAAGTTGGATTAGCCATGGGAAATGCAGGGTTCCCGGGAAAGGGTAGGGAGTGTGTCTGGATGAAATGCTCTTCGTGGTGGGTGGGGGGGGGGGGGGTGTTGGTGTGGGCTCGATGGGCCAACTGTCAGGAGTGTGGTGCTGCAAAAACACAGGAAGGTCAGGCAGCATCCGAGGAGCAGGACCATTCATCAGGATCCTGAACTGCTGTGCTTTTCCAGCACCACACTCTCGACTCTGATCCCCAACATCTGTGTACTTCCACACTGATTCTATGAGCCTTAATACCCTTCCAAAAAGATGGAAAAGGAAACAGAATTTTTGCTTGTTAAAAAAATTGATATGCTGATACCAGGAATGGAGGGGCTGTCTTATGAGGAGAGGATGAGTAGATTGATTAGTTGTACTCGCTAGAATGTGGAAGAATGAGTGGTGACCTTACTGAAATGTGCTTCCGGGATCTTGCAGAGTAGATGCTGAGAAATTGTTTCCCTGCGTGGGAAATTCTAACACCAGAGGCTGTCATCTTAGAATGAGGAGTCACACATTTAATACAGAGATGAGGAGGAATTTATTCTGTTAGATGGTAGGGAATCTGTGGAATTCTACATCACAGAGAGCTGCTGAGGCTGTTTCCATGGCTGAGATCAACAGGTTTTTAATCAGTAAGGGAATCAAAGGATGTGGGGAAAAGGCAGGGCAGTAGAGTTGAAGATTATCAGGACAGGCCATGACCTTATTAAATGGCGGAGCAGACTGGATGGGCTGAATGGTCTATTTCTGCTCCTGCACCTTATGGTCACCAACGATGCATCACACACACACGTGCACTCGTACACATACATAACACCACACTCATATATATATATATATATATATATATATACACACACACACTCACACACTCACACACTCACACACTCACACACTCACACACTCACACACTCACACACTCACACACTCACACACTCACACACACTCACACACACATACACATACATAACACCACACTCACACACTTGCACACACACACCATACACACCCACACCCCCCCCCACCGCACACACACAGACAGACACACACCACACACATACAGACGCACACACACCACACACGCACAGACTTACACACACCACACACACACCACACACACCCACACCCCCACCCCCACAACCCCCCCTCCACACACACCACACACATACAGACGCACACACACCACACACACAGACACACACACACCATACACACCCACACCACACGCGCACACACACACCACACACACCCACACACAGACACACACACACACACATCCACACACACACACCACACACACAGACGCACACACACCACACACACATACAGACACACACACACAACCCCAGACACACACACACAACCCCAGACACACACACACACACCCACACACACATCACACACACATACAGACACACACACCAACAACCCCCCTTCCACACACACACCCACCCCCACAACCCCCCCTCCACACACACCACACACATACAGACGCACACACACCACACACACACCCACACACACACCTACACACACACCTACACACACAGACACAGCCAAGGTTTAGATGCCAAACTCTACTGCAAAGTGAAGGCATGTGAAAAATCTTTGTCTTCTTTAAATCAATCCTTAAACGTATGCTTTATTGAATCAGGCAATCTTGTACTTACTTCCTTTGTTCTTTTTCCCCACCTTTTGCAGGTCCAGCAGTCACTGACGGACATAGAGGCCACCTTGATGGGGAGAAGCAACAAGTGCTCCTCTGCAGAGGAAGCTAATCGGCTGATACAGGCACACCAGGTATGGAGGGGCATGGTTGGCTTGGGGGGGATGGCTGAGACACCAAAGTGAGAGATACAAGTCTTTGTGACAAAATAATTTGGAAGGAGGCTTGCAAGAGCTTACGCAAAGTTCTGTATAGAATCCCTACAATGTGAAAGTGGGCCATTTGGCCCATCAAGCCCCTTGACCAGCATCCCACCCAGTTTCACCCTGTTCCCATTTTCTGCATTTCCCCTGGCTAGTCCACCAAGCCTGCACATTGGTCATGGAATTCCTACAGTGTGGAAACAGGCCCATTGAGTCACACCAACCCTCTGGAGAGCAACACACCCAGATTGACCACTCTACACTATCCCTACATTTCCCATCGTCAACCCATCCAACTTTGGACTGTGGGAGGAAACTCACACAGACAACATGCAGACTCCACACAGACAGTCACCTGAGGCTGGAATTGAACCTGGGTCCCTGGTACTGTGAGGCAGTAGTGCTAACCACCGAGCCACTATGTTGGCCCAAACATATATAATTCATGGATCCAGCAATAATAAGTTTTATTATTGATCTACAGTGATGGGGCCATCACTGGCTAGATGAGTTTTTATTGTCGAGCCCTAATTGCCCTGGAGACGGTGGTCGGTGAGCTGTCCCCTTAAGCTGCCGCAAGTCTCTGTGTGTTAAGTGAAAGAGCAGTGCCTTATTATCTATACCGTTTTGGGATGTGTTTCTTTTATACCAGAAACCAAAAACATTAGACATTAATTATATTTACTCAATTGTACTTTATGGAATATTTCTAATCCGGCTGAGTGTACACAAGCCAAATCCTTTGATACCACATTTTTAAAATGCAGCACTTTTATTCAGAATCTCCTTCCGCACTTGAATAATGTAACAGTCCTTCCAGAAGTTGCTATTCCATTTAAAACCTGCCTTTGTGCATGAATAAAAGATATGACTGCTGCATTACAAAATATAAAGGCCTGTTCAAGCTCTTTTCCTATTGACTAATTTTCATTTTGGCTCTCTCTGTGTTTGACCTGCACCTGCACTCTCCTGTATCTTGGCTAATGGAGTTGGAAGGATTTTAAATTTCACCGCTGATATAATGTGATCATAGAGTGGAATTTTCAATTATTTTGATCTCTACAGTGCTTTACTTTCTTTCAAATCCTTCCACTTGTAAAAATTCCCTCTGATTTCATATTTTGTTATATTTCTGTTGCACAACAGCAATTGTGATCTGAATTCCGTAGATGAAAATGTCCATGGACAATGTACAATCCATGGAAGGTGTTGTTGTTTTTGTTGGAAGTGAGTTTCCCCTGCTCTGCTCTGCTGCAGGAGTTCTGTCAGACCATTGAGCAGATAAAAACCCCAATGGCGTCACTCTCGACGACTGTCCGCAGAGTCAGCAACAAGGACGAAGCTGCTCAGGAACTGAACGCTTTGCAACAGAAGTACGAGAGGGTGCGAGATCAGGCCCAGCAAGTACAGGTGGTGCTGGAAGACCTGTTGTTACTCTGGCAGAAGTGAGTAACACTGTCAAAGTCTCATCCATGGCATTGTTAGAGCTTTTGTCGAGAATGACTAACATATATCTCTCACACACGCACACACATCTCTCTCACACACACACAAAACACCAACATGTATCTCTCACACTCAAACATTTCTTACACACACACCTCTCACACATATACACCTCTTATACATAGACACACACCTCTCACACATATACACCTCTTATACATAGGCACACACCTCTCACACATATACACCTCTTATACATAGGCACACACCTCTCACACATATACATCTCTTATACATAGGCACACACCTCTCACACATATACACCTCTTATACATAGGCACACACCTCTCACACATATACACCTCTTATACATAGGCACACACCTCTCACACATATACACCTCTTATACATAGGCACACACCTCTCACACATATACACCTCTTATACATAGGCACACACCTCTCACACATATACACCTCTTATACATAGACACACACCTCTCACACATATACATCTCTTATACATATGCACACACCTCTCACACATATACACCTCTTACACAGACACACAAACACACACCTCTTACAGACACACACACAGTTTCACACATGCAATGCTCACACACACGTTACACACAAACACACACCTCTCTCTCACACATACCTCACATTCACACACCTCTCTCACACACACACACACTCACATGCACACACACAACTCCCACACACACCTCTCACACTCACACACACCTCTCACACTCACACATACCTCTAACATCCACACATACCTCTCTCTCCCACACACACACTCACACACCCATCTTACACATACACACCTGGTACACATACAAACATATACTCGCACACACACACCTCTCTTACACACTCACATTGTACGCAAATACACACACACCTCTCATAGACACACACCTTTCTCACATACATAACTTTTAAATACACACACCTCTCATACATTCATGCACACCTACCCAACCTACCTACACACAAACCTCTAAACAGTGTTCATACACATATATATCTCATCTACACATTTTCTCTCTCTCTCTCTGACACACACACACACCCAACCACCCAACCACCCCCATACTCACTCTCTCTCTCTCACACCCCCATACACACACACACACACACGCCAGCTGGCTGTTCTATCATCATGTGGCCCAGCTGACAGTTTGAGACCTTTGAGACATTCCCTTCTGCTTCTGAAGGCATTACCGATAATTGTCCAAATCTTGAAGAGTTTTGATTGGCTAGATTTAGAGAAACTTGTCCCACTGGCGGGGGTGGGTGGGGGATGGGGGGTGTCAATAGTCAGAGGACATCGATTTAAGGCAATTTCCCAAAGAATTAATGGGGGAGGGGTGGAACACTGAATAGAATCCTTGTTTTACCCTGCTCTGCGTGGAAGGATATTGGGAGCAGGTTCGATAACTACTTCTCTGAAGGGGGGGGGGGGTTGGTGAAATGCTGGAAAGGAAATGTGTACAGGAGTTTGAGCAAAAGGAATTAAAAACAGGACAAAGTATTTAAGCCTTTCAAAGGGTTAGCAAAGTTGGATGTACTTGGTCTTTGCTGTTTGATACCGTGACACATTGAGATATTTTGAATATTCTTGAGTGTTCTGCCAAACTCTCATGAGACCAAAGAAATCTCATGGTATTCTTTCTTCAGAGGAAGACCGAACTCTCACCATCAATCAGTTGATCTTAAGAACTCCCATTCACACGCTCTCTGCATTTCATTGAGACACACTAATTGAGAGCACTGCAGTGTACATGGACGTTACACAATGAATATCGTGTGCTGCTTGATGAGGCAGGTTTGATTGTAATTCTTTAAGCAAAATTGGCTAAAAGAAAACTTGATGTAGAAAAGTTTCCAGGGCTTTGGGGAGAGAGGGGGAGGTGTGGCACTTGGCACAAACCTGGTGGACCAAATGGCCTCCATCTAGCTGGAAGGGTCTGCAGTTGTAAAGGGGATTTGTTCACCTTTGTTGAATTTACAGTTGCAATCTCGAGGTCTGGGGATTATGTACTTTGCTCTTCCTTGCTTTGTAATACTTGGGTTTTGTTGGAATCAGGTATGAGAAGGACCTGTCCAGTTTCGTCTCTTGGCTTGAAAGGCATGAGACAATCACAAGCTCCTGGTCTCCCTACCTCCCTTCTGACCAAGCCAAGCTGCAAAATGAAGTGCACACTCTGAAGGTAAGTTCCGCGTGTAGCTGCAAGTGTTTACAAAGCAATCGGTGCGCAGAGACCTGGGGATTGTACGATCAAGATCGCAATGGGAAGCCACAATGCAGCTTGAGTGAGGCGCTTGTATTCAGAACCCTTGTGCAGTGCTGCCCACTGTATCTACACAATTAACTATCGCCCTTCACAAAGCATAAGACCCTTCTCTGAACTTGCAGATGTTGATCACGGTTTATTGCCTTGGTGAGGAACCGTCGTCGTTATGTTTCGGAATGTTTTGCTGCTTTTGTGTCAATTGCGATGTTATGGACTCGACCAAACCCCGTCAAAGTTCAGAAGATAGTCTAAATCCTAACTTTTTGTTAATTTAAAGGTAATGGCTACATTCAGTGCACTGTCAAAGGAAGTGCACCAAACACCTTCTTCACTATCCTATCTCCCTGCGACTCTACTTTCAAGGAGCTGTGACCCCACAGCTGTCTTCCTGTGGATTACTGTCCTGTGTACTGTATTTCTCCCTGTCCCCACAGGAGCTGCAGTCTGAGGTGATGTCCCAGGAGTCGGTCCATAGGAGTATCGTCACGCAAGGCAAGGCTTTGTACCCAACCACCTCAGAAGAGAATGTGAAGGCGATGAAGTCAAACTTACAACAGCTAGACAAGAGGTGGCAGACTCTGTCCCACGCTGTCAAGAAACGGTGAGCTTAATTGTGTGTTTCTGCACTTCTGTTTTTAGATCGGTGATTTTTTTTTGTAGTTGATTTTGGAGGGCCATGCTGGATTTTTTTTTTAACAATGATATATCACAAAAGTATTCACTGTGGGCGTTGCTGACTGTGCCAACATTTTTTTGCCCGTCCCTAATTGCCCTTGAGATGGTGGTGGTGACTGCCATCTTGAATCGCTGCAGTCCATGTGCTGTAGATAGACACGCAACACCATTAGGGAGGGAATTCCAGGATTGTGGATTGACCGACGGCAGGTGGACTGCAGGGTTTCAAGAAGCCAACTCACCACCACCTTCTCAAGGGCAACTTGGGACGGGCAATAAACCCTGGGCTGAGTCACGAGTGAATGAAAGCAATAAATTAATTTGAAATCTGTATAAATCTTTGATTTTGCTTCTGCTGGAGTACCGTGTCTTGCACATTTTAGGGAGGATGTGACAGTATGACTGAGAGTGGAGAACAACATGAGGAAGATGGTTCCAGGAATGAGGAACGCCAACTGCATGGCTAGATTGGAGTTGCTGAGGCCATTCTGCAGTGAGACGAGGAGATTTGATAGTGGGAGTTAAAATGATGAGAGCTCTGGACAGAGGAGACAGAGAGAAACCATTCCTGTTGGCAGAGGGTCAAGAGGCAGAAGTCACAGATTTAAGGAGACTGGAAATAAGAAGCACAGGGGACATGAAGAAAAACGTTCTTGTTCAGCAAGTGGTTAGGGGCTGGAAACAAATTCTCCTGAGACTTTCAAAAGAGAACTTGATAATTACTGTACTCGCTGGGCCATGGGGATGGTGGGACCATGGGGTAATGGGACCATGGGGGTAATGGGACCATGGGGTAGTGGAACCATGAGGGTAGTGGTACCATGAGGGTAGTGGGACCATGGGGGTAATGGGACCATGAGGGTAGTGGGACCATGAGGGTAGTGGGACCATGGGGGTAGTGGGACCATGGGGCTAATGGGACCATAGGGTAGTGGAACCATGAGGGTAGTGGTACCATGGGGGTAACGGGACCATGGGGGTAATGGGACCATGGGGGTAATGAGACCAAGGGGGTAGTGGGACCATGGGGGTAATGGGACCATGGGGTAGTGGGACCATGAGGGTAGTGGAACCATGGGGGTGATGGGACCATGGGGGTAGTGAGACCATGGGGTAATGGGACAATGGGGTAGTGGGACCATGGGGGTAATGGGACCATGGGGTAGTGGGACCATGAGGGTAGTGGAACCATGGGGGTGATGGGACCATGGGGCTAATGGGACCATAGGGTAATGGGACCATGGGGTAGTAGGACCATGAGGTAATGGGACCATGGAAGTAATGGGACCATGGGGGTAATGGGACCATGGGGGCAATGGGACCATGGGGTAGTGGGACAATGAGGGTAGTGGGACCATAGGAGTGGTGGGACCATGAGGGTAGTGGGACCATGGGGGTAGTGGGACCATGAGAGTAGTGGGACAATGGGGGTAGTGGGACAATGGGGGTAGTGGGACAATGGGGGTAGTGGGACGATGACGGTAGTGGGACCATGAGGGTAATGGGACAATGCGGGTAGTGGACAATAGGGGTAGTGGCACCATGGGGGTAGTGGGACCATGAGGGTAATTGGACAATGGGGGTAGTGGGACAATGGGGGTAGTGGAACCATGGGGTAGTGGGACAATGGGGGTGGTGGGACGATGAGGGTAGAGGGAGAATGGGGATGGTAGGACCATGGGGGTAGTGGGACCATGGGGGTAGTGGGACCATAGGGGCAGTGGGACCATGGGGGTAGTGGGACAATTGGGGTAGTGAGGCCATGGAGGTGGTGGGGCCATGAGGGTAGTGGGACCATGGGGGTGGTGGGACCAATAGGGGTAGTGAGACCATTGGGGTAGTGGGACAATGGGGGATAGTGGGTCAATGCGGGTAATGGGACCATGGGGGTAATGGGACCATGGGGGTAGTGGGACCATGGGGTTAGTGGGACAGTGGGGGTGGTGAGACCATGGGGGTAGTGGGACCATGAGGGTAGTGGGACAATGGGGGTAGTGGGACAATGGGGGTAGTGGGACAATGGGGGTGGTGGGACCATGGGGGTAGTGGGACAAAATGGGGGTAGTGGAACCATAGGGTAGTGGGACAATGGCGGTAGTGGGACCATGGGGATAGTGGGACCATGAGGGTCGTGGGACCATGAGGGTAGTGGGACAATGGGGGTAGTGGGACAATGAGGGTAGTGGGACCATGGGGGTAGTGGGACCATGGGGATAGTGGGACAATGGGGGTAGTGAGACAATGGAGTAGTGGGACCATGGGGGTAGTGGGACCATGGGGGTAGTGGGACCATGGGGTAGTGGGACAATGGGCGTATTGGGACCATGAGGGTAGTGGGACCATGAGGGTAGTGGGACCATGGAGGTGGTGTGACCATGGGGGTAGTGGGACCATGAGGGTAGTGGGACCATGGGGATAGTGTGACAATGGGGGTAATGGGACCATGGGGGCAGTGGGACCATGGGCGTAGTGGGACCATGGGGGTGGTGGGGCCATGGGGGTAGTGAGACCATGGGGTTGGTGGGACCATGGGGTAGTGGGAGAATGGGCGTATTGGGACCTTGGGGTAGTGGGACAATGAGGGTAGTGGGACCATGGGGGTAGTGGGACCATGGGTAGTGGGACAATGGGCGTATTGGGACCATGAGGGTAGTGGGACCATGGAGGTGGTGGGACCATGGAGGTGGTGGGACCATGGGGATAGTGGGACAATGGGGATAATGGGACCATGGGGGCAGTGGGACCATGGGCGTAGTGGGACCATGGGGGTGGTGGGGCCATGGGGGTAGTGAGACCATGGGGTTGGTGGGACCATGGGGGGTAGTGGGACAATGGGGGTAGTGAGACCATGGGGTAATGGGACAATGGGGGTAATGGGACAATGTGGGTAATGGGACAATGTGGGTAGTGGGACCATGGGGGCAGTGGGACCATGGGGTAGTGGGACAATGGGGGTGGTGGGACGATGAGGGTAGAGGGAGAATGGGGATGGTAGGACCATGGGGGTAGTGGGACCATGGGGGTGGTGGGACCATGGGGGTAGTGAGACCATTGGGGTAGTGGGACAATGGGGGATAGTGGGTCAATGGGGGTAATGGGACCATGGGGGTAATGGGACCATGGGGGTAGTGGGACCATGGGGTTAGTGGGACAGTGGGGGTGGTGAGACCATGGGGGTAGTGGGACCATGAAGGTAGTGGGACAATGGGGGTAGTGGGACAATGGGGGTGGTGAGACAATGGGGGTGGTGGGACCATGGGGATAGTGGGACGATTGGGTAGTGGGACCATGAGGGTAATGGGACCATGAGGGTAATGGGACCATGAGGGTGGTGGGACCATTGGATAGTGGGACCATGAGGGTAGTGGGATCATGGGGGTAGTGGGACCATGCATTTAGTGGGACCATGGGGTAGTGGGACAATGGGGGTAGTGGGACAAAATGGGGGTAGTGGGACCATGGGGTAATGGGACAATGGCGGTAGTGGGACCATGGGGATAGTGGGACCATGAGGGTCGTGGGACCATGAGGGTAGTGGGACAATGGGGGTAGTGGGACAATGAGGGTAGTGGGACCATGGGGTAGTGGGACCATGGGGATAGTGGGACAATGGGGGTAGTGAGACAATGGAGTAGTGGGACAATGAGGGTAGTGGGACCATGGGGGTAGTGGGACCATGGGGTAGTGGGACAATGGGCGTATTGGGACCATGGGGGTAGTGGGACCATGAGGGTAGTGGGACCATGGGGATAGTGGGACAATGGGGGTAATGGGACTATGGGGGCAATGGGACCATGGGCGTAGTGGGACCATGGGGGTGGTGGGGTCATGGGGGTAGTGAGACCATGGGGTTGGTGGGACCATGGGGTAGTGGGAGAATGGGCGTATTGGGACCTTGGGGTAGTGGGACAATGAGGGTAGTGGGACCATGGGGATAGTGGGACAATGGGGGTAATGGGACCATGGGGGTAGTGGGACCATGGGGGTGGTGGGGCCATGGGGTTAGTGGGACCATGGGGGCGGTGGGGCCATGGGGTTAGTGAGACCATGGGGATGGTGGGACCATGAGGGTAGTGGAACCCTGAGGGTAGTGGGACCACACGGGGAGTGGGACCATGGGTTGGTAGGACCATGGGATTAGTGCGACCATGGGGGTGGTGGGACCAGGAGGGTAGTGGCACCTTGGGGGTAATGGGACCATGGGGGTAGTGGGACCATGGGGATTGTGGGACCATGGGGGTAGTGGGACCATGGGGGTAGTGGGACCATGGGGGTAATGGGACCATGGGGGTCATGGGACCATGGGAGTAGTGGGTCCATGGGGGTGGTGGGACCATGGGGTTTGTGGGGCCATGGTGGTAGTGGGGCCATGGGGGTAGTGAGGCCATGGAGGTGGTGGGGCCATGAGGGTAGTGGGACCATGGGGGTAGTGAGACCATTGGGGTAGTGGGACAATGGGGGATAGTGGGTCAATGGGGGTAATGGGACCATTGGGGTAATGGGACCATGGGGGTAGTGGGACCATGGGGGTGGTGGGTCCATGGGGGTAGTGAGACCATGGGGATGGTGGGACCATGAGGGTAGTGGGACCATGGGGGTGTTGGGACCATGGGGGCAGTGAGACCATGAGGGTAGTGGGACCATGGGGATAGTGGGACAATGGAGGTATGGGATCATGGGGTAGTTGGACCATGAGGGTATTGGGACCATGGGGGTAGTGGGACAATGGGGTAGTGAGACCATGGGGTAATGGGACCATGGGGGTAGTGGGACCATGGGGGTAGTGGGACCATGAGGGTAGTGGGACCATGGGGATAGTGTGACAATGGGGGTAATGGGACCATGGGGGCAGTGGGACCATGGGCGTAGTGGGACCATGGGGGTGGTGGGGCCATGGGGGTAGTGAGACCATGGGGTTGGTGGGACCATGGGGTAGTGGGAGAATGGGCGTATTGGGACCTTGGGGTAGTGGGACAATGAGGGTAGTGGGACCATGGGGGTAGTGGGACCATGGGTAGTGGGACAATGGGCGTATTGGGACCATGAGGGTAGTGGGACCATGGAGGTGGTGGGACCATGGAGGTGGTGGGACCATGGGGATAGTGGGACAATGGGGATAATGGGACCATGGGGGCAGTGGGACCATGGGCGTAGTGGGACCATGGGGGTGGTGGGGCCATGGGGGTAGTGAGACCATGGGGTTGGTGGGACCATGGGGGGTAGTGGGACAATGGGGGTAGTGAGACCATGGGGTAATGGGACAATGGGGGTAATGGGACAATGTGGGTAATGGGACAATGTGGGTAGTGGGACCATGGGGGCAGTGGGACCATGGGGTAGTGGGACAATGGGGGTGGTGGGACGATGAGGGTAGAGGGAGAATGGGGATGGTAGGACCATGGGGGTAGTGGGACCATGGGGGTGGTGGGACCATGGGGGTAGTGAGACCATTGGGGTAGTGGGACAATGGGGGATAGTGGGTCAATGGGGGTAATGGGACCATGGGGGTAATGGGACCATGGGGGTAGTGGGACCATGGGGTTAGTGGGACAGTGGGGGTGGTGAGACCATGGGGGTAGTGGGACCATGAAGGTAGTGGGACAATGGGGGTAGTGGGACAATGGGGGTGGTGAGACAATGGGGGTGGTGGGACCATGGGGATAGTGGGACGATTGGGTAGTGGGACCATGAGGGTAATGGGACCATGAGGGTAATGGGACCATGAGGGTGGTGGGACCATTGGATAGTGGGACCATGAGGGTAGTGGGATCATGGGGGTAGTGGGACCATGCATTTAGTGGGACCATGGGGTAGTGGGACAATGGGGGTAGTGGGACAAAATGGGGGTAGTGGGACCATGGGGTAATGGGACAATGGCGGTAGTGGGACCATGGGGATAGTGGGACCATGAGGGTCGTGGGACCATGAGGGTAGTGGGACAATGGGGGTAGTGGGACAATGAGGGTAGTGGGACCATGGGGTAGTGGGACCATGGGGATAGTGGGACAATGGGGGTAGTGAGACAATGGAGTAGTGGGACAATGAGGGTAGTGGGACCATGGGGGTAGTGGGACCATGGGGTAGTGGGACAATGGGCGTATTGGGACCATGGGGGTAGTGGGACCATGAGGGTAGTGGGACCATGGGGATAGTGGGACAATGGGGGTAATGGGACTATGGGGGCAATGGGACCATGGGCGTAGTGGGACCATGGGGGTGGTGGGGTCATGGGGGTAGTGAGACCATGGGGTTGGTGGGACCATGGGGTAGTGGGAGAATGGGCGTATTGGGACCTTGGGGTAGTGGGACAATGAGGGTAGTGGGACCATGGGGATAGTGGGACAATGGGGGTAATGGGACCATGGGGGTAGTGGGACCATGGGGGTGGTGGGGCCATGAGGTTAGTGGGACCATGGGGGCGGTGGGGCCATGGGGTTAGTGAGACCATGGGGATGGTGGGACCATGAGGGTAGTGGAACCCTGAGGGGAGTGGGACCATGGGTTGGTAGGACCATGGGATTAGTGCGACCATGGGGGTGGTGGGACCAGGAGGGTAGTGGCACCTTGGGGGTAATGGGACCATGGGGGTAGTGGGACCATGGGGATTGTGGGACCATGGGGGTAGTGGGACCATGGGGGTAATGGGACCATGGGGGTCATGGGACCATGGGAGTAGTGGGTCCATGGGGGTGGTGGGACCATGGGGTTTGTGGGGCCATGGTGGTAGTGGGGCCATGGGGGTAGTGAGGCCATGGAGGTGGTGGGGCCATGAGGGTAGTGGGACCATGGGGGTAGTGAGACCATTGGGGTAGTGGGACAATGGGGGATAGTGGGTCAATGGGGGTAATGGGACCATTGGGGTAATGGGACCATGGGGGTAGTGGGACCATGGGGGTGGTGGGTCCATGGGGGTAGTGAGACCATGGGGATGGTGGGACCATGAGGGTAGTGGGACCATGGGGGTGTTGGGACCATGGGGGCAGTGAGACCATGAGGGTAGTGGGACCATGGGGATAGTGGGACAATGGAGGTATGGGATCATGGGGTAGTTGGACCATGAGGGTATTGGGACCATGGGGGTAGTGGGACAATGGGGTAGTGAGACCATGGGGTAATGGGACCATGGGGGTAGTGGGACCATGGGGGTAGTGGGACCATGGAGGTAATGGGACCATGGGGGTAGTGGGACCATGGGGGTTGTGGGACCATGGTGTAGCGGGACCATGGGGGTGGTGGGACCATGAGGGTAATGGGAACATCGGGGCACTGGGACCATGGGGGTTGTAGGACCATGGATGTTGTGGGACCAATGGGGGTATTGCGACCTTGGGGATTTTGGGACCATGGGAATGATGGGACCGTGGGGCTAATGGAATGATGGGTTAGTGGGATCAACTAAGCTGCTCTTATAGAAAACCAGAACCAACATAATGGATTGAATAGCCTCATTCCATAGTGTAACCATTCTAAAGCTGATACCAACTTACCCTCATAATACCGAGGGTATGATGGGATAGTGGCTGTGGTAACAGACTAGCCTAGATTCCTGGGGAATGTCATAGAGTCATACAACAAAGAAAAAGACCCTTTGGACCAACTTGTCCATGCTGACCAGTATCCTGAATTAATCTAGTCCCATTTGCCAGCACTTGGCCCACATCCCTCTAAACCTTCCTATTCATAAACCCATCCAGATGCATTTTTAATGTTGTAATGTTGTACCAGCCTCCACCACTTCCTCTGGCAGCTCGTTCCATACATGCACCGCTTTCTGCATAAAAAGTTGCCCCTTAGGTCCCTTTAATATCTTTCCCCTCTCACCCTAAACCTATGCCCTCGAGTTTTAGACACCCCCACCCCAAGGAAAAAGACCTTGACCATTTACCCCGTCCATTCCCCTCATGATTTTATAAACCTCTATCAGGTCACCCCTCATCCTCCGACACTCCAGGGAAAACAGCCCCAGCCTGTTCAGCCTCTCCCTATAGCTCAAGTCCTCCAACTCTGGCAACATCCTTGTAAATCTTTTCTGAACCCTTTAAAGTTTAACAAAATCTTTCTGGTAGAAGGGTGATCAGAATTGTACACAGTATTCTAAAAGTGGCCTCACCCATATCCTGTACAGCCTTACGCTGACATCCCAAGTCCTATACTCAATGCTCTGAGAAATAAAGCCAAGGGAGCCAAATGCCTTTTCCACCACCCTGTCTACCTGCAATCCCTCCTTCAAGGAACTATGAACCTGCACCCCTAGGTCTCTGTTTGACTACCCTCCCTAGTGCCCTTCCATTAAGTGTATGAGTCCTGCCCTGTTTTGCCTTACCAAAACGCAGTACCTCACACTCATCAAAATTAAACTCCATCTGCTGCTCCTCGGCCCATTGGCCCATGTAGCCAAGATCCTGTTGTAATCTGAGGTAACCTTTGCTGCCCACTGCACCTCCAGTTTTAGTGTCATCTGCACACTTACTAACTATACCTCCCATGTTCACATCCAAACCATTGTTCAGAGAGGGAGAATTCAAATCTCTCCATGGCAGTTTGAGGGAAAAGAATCTGAGCGTCGGTACAATTGGCCAAACCCAACCGATTCCTTTCACAAAGGAAATTTGCAGTCCTTCCTTAGCCATTGTGAGTGACTGAGTGAACCAAAGAGTAGGACCATTCCAGTTCCAAGGACTAATTTTGTTACACACTGCTTTTGTTCCACAGAATCCGTCTGTTCGAGGAGGCAGTTGAGAAGCACCAGCAGTTTGATGAACGTTTGCTGAGATTTTCCTATTGGGTCGAACGCTTTCTCAGTGGCCTGCAGTCAACCTCAGAGATCATTTCCACAGATCTGCAGCCTGCATTGAATCACATAAAGGTAAAGACGCCCTGCATCCTTCTTAAAGGAATGCCGTGCACTCAGTGAATTGGCTCTGAGCAACAAGTGACTGCTCACCTGGTCATGCAGTCTATACCAACCCCACTCACTTGGCCCACAACGGAAAGAGCAATTTTCCCATCCCGGAATGAGGTCCTTCAAATCGGGGGGAAGAGACTGGAGGAATCATAGAATCCCTACAGTGTGGAAGCAGGCCATTCAGCCCATCAGGTCCACACTGACCGTCCAAAGAGCTCCCCACCCAGATCCACCCCGTCCCTGCAACCCTGCCTGTCCCATGGCTAATCCACCTCGCCGGCACGTCTTTGGACTGTGGGAGGAAAGCGGAGCACCCAGAGGAAACCCATGCAGACATGGTTGGAACGTGCAAACTCCACATAAATGGTCACCCAAGGAAGGATCGAACCAGGGTCCTTGGCACGGTGAGGCTGTGGAGCTAACTACTGCTGAGCCACCGTACTGCCCACCCAGGAGCTGGGGCTTTTTCCCCTTAGCAATGAGAAAGGTTGAGAGGAGATTTGAAAGAGGATTCACAAATCATGAGAGGCCCAGACAGAACAAATAGCGAGTAACCATTTTCATTGACAGAATGATTGAGAAACAGAGATCAATAATCGAAGGAAAATGGCAAAGGAATCAAAGGCACCATGAGGGGTAAAGTAACCCTTTTAAATGCAACAATCAGTTTGGATCTTGAAGATCTCAGAGTGAGATGATGACAGATTCAGTTGAGGCATTGGAAAGGGGATTGGAGAATTATTAGAAAACATTTTCAGGGACACAGGGAGACACTAGGGGGCGCTAGTGAAGCCAAGTTGCAGCGACGAACACAATGTTCTGAATGGCTGTCTGTAAATATTCCTTAATTCCATAACTTCGAATGCCTGTAGTAATTGGTTAAATAAAATAATGAAGAAACAGCACTGAAATGTTGCAGGAGCTGGAAATGTGGAATTAAAAGAGAAACTTCGAGAAAGACTCAGGCAGGTGGTAATGACAGTGTGAGAAACAGAATTAATATTTCAGGTCATTCATCAGACCAGCTGAGTGTTTACTGTAAAGGTGAGATGGGAAAGATATAAAAGGGACCTATGGGGCAACTCTTTCACGCAGAGGGTGGTGTGTGTATGGAATGAGCTATGAGAGGAAGTGGTGGAGGCTGATACAATTACAACATTTAAAAGGCATCTGGATGGGTATATGAATAGGAAGGGTTTAGAGGGATATGGGCCAAATGCTGGCAAATGGGCCTAGTTTAATTTAGGATATCTGGGTCAGCACGGACGAGTTGGATGGAAGGGTCTTTTTCCACGCTGTACATCTCTGTGACTGTGTGAGGTTGGAACTGTACTCATTGGAGTTTCAGAGAATGGCAGGTGGTCTTATTCTAACCTATACCATCCTGAGAAGCTCAATACTAAGAGGACGTTTCTTTTCATAGAGTGGTCTCCCATTTAAGATGAGGGAGAATGAGGGAGAATTTCTTCTCCCAGAGGGTCATTAGTATTCAGAATTCTCTTCCCCAGTGAGCAGTGGAGGCTGGGCTACTCAGTATATTCAAGGCTGGGTTAGATTTGTGATTAGCAGGGGAGTTGAGGGTTACGGAGTGTAGGCAGGTGAGTGGGGTTAAGGCCATAGATGGAGCAGCCATATTCTGATTGAATAGTGAATAGTTTGAGGACCTGAATGGTCCACTCTTACTCCTGTATCTCCTGTTCATGTTCAGCCAGCTGATTAGTGTCACGGGGATGAAATGCACCCATTGGTCTAAAGTGAAGTCTGGGCATCTTTTGAACACATTTGTTTGAGTCTCATTAGTTTATTTCCCACATGCAACAGATAGAGTAATAGAGTCATAGAGACGTGTAGCACAGAAAGTTGTTAGATTGATTAACAAGGTTAGATCTCATGGAATACAGGGAGAACTAGCCATTGGGATACAGAACTGGCTCGAAGGTAGAAGACAGAGGGTGGTGGTGGAGGGTTGTTTTTAAGACTGGAGGCCTGTGACCAGTGGAGTGCCACAAGGATCGGGGCTGGATCCACTACTTTTCATCATTTATAGAAATAATTTGGATGTGAATATAGGAGGTATGATTCGTAAGTTTGCAGATGACATCAAAATTGGAGGTGTAGTGGACAGTGAAGAAGGTTACCTCAGAGTACAACGGGATCATGATCAGATGGGCCAATGGGCTGAGGAGTGGCAGATGGAATTTAATTTAGATAAATGTGAGGTGCTACATTTTGGAAAGGCAAATCAGAGCAGGACTTATATACTTAATGGTAAGGTCCTAGGGAGTGTTGCTGAGCAAAGAGACCTTGGTGTGCCAGTTTATAGCTCTTGAAAGTGGAGTTGCAGGCAGATAGGATAGTGAATAAGGCATTTGGTATGCTTTCCTTTATTGGTCAGTGCATTTAGGAGTTGGGAGGTCATGTTTCATAGATTCATAGAGATGTACAGCATGGAAACAGACCGTTCAGTCCAACCCGTCCATGCCAACTAGATATCCCAACCCAATCTAGTCCCACCTGCCAGCACCCAGCCCACATTCCTCCAAACCCTTCCTATTCATATACCCATCCAAATGCCTCTTAAATGTTGCAATTGTACCAACCTCCACCACATCCTCTGGCAGCTCATTCCATACACGTACCACCCTCTGAGTGAAAAGGTTGCCCCTCACGTCTCTTTTATATCTTTCCCCTCTCACCCCAAACCTATGCCCTCTAGTTCTGGACTCACCCACCCCAGGGAAAAGACTTTGCCTGTTTATCCTATCCATGCCCCTCATAATTTTGTAAACCTCTTTAAGGTCACCCCTTAGTCTCCGACGTTCCAGGGAAAACAGCCCCAGCCTGTTCAGCCTCTCCCTGTAGCTCCAATCCTCCAACCCTGGCAAAATCCTTGTAAATCTTTTCTGAACCCTTTCAAGTTTCACAACATCTTTCCAATAGGAAGGAGACCAGAATTGCACACAGTATTCCAACAGTGGCCTAACCAATGTCCTGTAAAGCCACAACATGACCTTCCAACTACTGTACTCAGTACTCTGACCAATAAAGGAAAGCATACCAAACGCCTTCTTCACTATCCTATCTACCTGCGACTCCACTTTCAAGGAGCTATGAACCTGCACTCCAAGGTCTCTTTGTTCAGCAACACTCCCTCTGACCTTACCATGAAGTGTATAAGTCCTACTAGGATTTGCTTTCCCAAAATGCAGCACCTCGCATTTATCTGAATTAAACTCCATCTGCCACTTCTCAGCCCATTGGCCCATCTGGTCCAGATCCTGTTGTAATCTGAGGTAATCTTCTTTGCTCCAATTTTGGTGTCATCTGCAAACTTACTAACTGTACCTCTTATGCTCGCATCCAACTCATTTATGTAAATGACAAAAAGAGGAGGACACAGCACCGATCCTTGTGGCACTCCACTGGTCACAGGCCTCCAGTCTGAAAAACAACCCTCCACCACCACCCTCTGTCTTCTACCTTTGAGCCAGTTCTGTATCCAAATGGCTAGTTCTCCCTGTATTCCATGAGATCTAACCTTGCTAATCAGTCTCCCATGGGGAACCTTGTCAAACGCCTTACTGAAGTCCATATAGATCACATCTACTGCTCTGCCCTCATCAATCTTCTTTGTTACTTCTTCAAAAAACTCAATTAAGTTTGTGAGACATGATTTCCCACGCACGAAGCCATGTTGACTATCCCTAATCAGTGCTTGCCTTTCCAAATACATGTACATCCTGTCCCTTAGGATTCCCTCCAACAACTTGCTCACCACCGAGGTCAGGCTCACTGGTCTATCGTTCCCTGGCTAGTCTTTACCGTCCTTCTTAAACAGTGGCACCACGTTTGCCAACCTCCAGTTCTCCGGCACCTCACCTGTGACTATCGATGATACAAATATCTTAGCAAGAGGCCCAGCAATCACTTCTCTAGCTTCCCACAGAGTTCTCGGGTACACCTGATCAGGTCCTGGGGATGTATCCACCCTTAACCGTTTCAAGACATCCAGCACTTCCTCCTCTGTAATCTGGACATTTTGCAAGATGTCACCATCTATTTCCCTACAGTCTATATCTTCCATATCCTTTTCCACAGTAAATACTGATGCAAAATATTCATTTCGTATCACCCCCATTTTCTGTGGCTCCACACAAAGGTTGCCTTGCTCATCTTTGAGGGCCCTATTCTCTCCCAAGTTACCCTTTTGTCCTTAATATATTTGTAAAAACCCTTTGGATTCTCCTCAATTCTATTTGCCAAATCTATCTCATGTCCCCATTTTGCCCTCCTGATTTCCCTCTTGACTATATTCCTACTGCCGTTATACTCTTCTAAGGATTCACTCGATCTATCCTGTCTGTACCTGACATATGCATTCTTCTTTTTCTTAACCAAACCCTCAATTTTTTTAATCATCCGGCATTCCCTATACCTACCAGCCTTCCCTTTCACCCTGACAGGAATATACTTTTTCTGGACTCTCATTATCTCATTTCTGAAGGCTTCCCATTTTCCAACCGTCCCTTTACCTGCGAACATCTGCCTCCAATCAGCTTTCGAAAGTTCTTGCCTAATACCGTCAAAATTGGCCTTTCTCCAATTTAGAACTTCAACTTTTAGATCTGGTCTATCCTTTTCCATCACTATTTTAAAACGAATAGAAATATGGTCGCTGGCCCCAAAGTGCTCCCCCACTGACACCTCAGTCACCTGCCCTGCCTTTTTGCCCAAGAGCAGGTCAAGTTTTGCACCTTCTCTAGTAGGTACATCCACATACTGAATCAGAAAATTGTCTTGTACACACTTAAGAAATTTCTCTCCATCTAAACCTTTAACACTATGGCAGTCCCAGTCGCTGTTTGAAAAGTTAAAATCCCCTACCATAACTACCCTATTATTCTTACAGATAGCTGAGATTTCCTTACAAGTTTGTTTCTCAATTTCCCTCTGACTATTGGGGGTCTATAATACAATCCCAATAAGGTGATCATCCCTTTCTTATTTCTCAGTTCCACCCAAATAACTTCCCTGGATGTATTTCCGGGAATATCCTCCCTCAGCACAGCTGTAATACTATCCCTTATCAAAAATGCTACTCTCCCTCCTCTTTTGCCTCCCTTTCTATCCTTCCTGTAGCATTTATATCCTGGAACATTCAGCTGCCAGTCCTGCCCATCCCTGAGCCATGTTTCTGCAATTGCTACGATATCCCAGTCCCATGTTCCTAACCATGTCCTGAGTTCATCTGCCTTCCCTGTTCGGCCCCTTGCATTGAAATAAATGCAGTTTAATTTATTAGTCCTACCTTGTCCCTGCCTGCCCTGACTGTTTGACTCACTTCTGTTCTAAACTGTACCAGTCTCAGATTGATCTCTTTCCTCACTATCTCCCTGGTCCCACGCCCCCACCTTACCAGTTTAAATCCTCCCAAGCAGTTTTAGCAAATTTCCCTGCCAGTATATTAGTCCCCTTCCAATTTAGGTGCAATCCATCCTCCTTGTACAGGTCACTTCTACCCCAAAAGAGATTCCAATGATCCAAAAATGTGAATCCTTCTCCCATACACCAGCTCCTCAACCATGCATTCATCTGCTCTATCCTCCTATTCCTGCCCTCACTAGCTCGTAGCACTGGGAGTAATCCAGATATTACTACCCTTGAGGACCTCCTTTTTAAATTTCTATCTAACTCTCTGTAATCTCCCTTCAGAATCTCAACCTTTTCCCTTCCAATGTCGTTGGTTTCAATGTGGACAATGACCTCCTGCTGGCCCCTCTCCCCCGTGAGAACATTCTGCACCCTCTCTGAGACATCCTTGATCCTGGCATCAGGGAAACAACACACCATTCTGCTTTTTCTCTGCTGGCCACAGAAACGTCTGTCTGCACCTCTGACTACAGAATCCCCTAACACAATTGATCTCTTGGAAGCCGACGTACCCCTCATTGCATTAGAGCCAGTCTCAATACCAGAAAATTAATTGTTCGTGCTACGTTCCCCTGAGAATCCATCACCCTGTACATTTTCCAAAACAGCAAACCTGTTTGAAATGGGTATATCCACAAAAGACTCCTGCACTAGCTGCCTACCTCTCTTACCCTTCCTGGAGTTAACCCATCTATATATATGACTGTATCTGAGACTTTCCCCCCTTCCTATAAGTGCCATCCATCACATACTGTTGCTGTTGCAAATTCTTCATCGCTTCTGTCTGTCTCTCCAACCGATCCACTCAATCTGATAAGATTCGCATCCAACAGCATTTATGGCAGATATAATCCGCAATAACACTTAAACTCTCTTTAAACTCCCACATCTGACAAGAAGTACATATCACTCTATATCATTTTTGCTCCTTCACAATCTACAGACCCAGAAAATAACACTGTCTTATTCCTCTACAAACACTGCCCCAGGTTAAATTAATAGCTATGGCTTATATTTTAAGTTTAATCAAGAGACTTATCTCCAAAAACACATAATCAAGAAAGAACCCACTGTACCCACTCGTGCAGCCTTTCTCTTGGACAGACTTAAAACAACAATTAACATATCTGACTCTGTGCTGTGAACTTTGCCCAAAACCAGTTCCTCCAAGATTAGTTGTGAATTTCACTGTTTGTTAATTTTCCCAGATGCACTCCGATGTCCAGCGATACACGAATTCAAACAGCAAAGGCAGTAACTGTGCAGTTTCTGTTGCAGTTGTACAGGACATTGGTTAGGCCACTTTTGGAATATTGTGTGCGATTCTAGTCTCCCTCCTATAGGATGGATGTTGTGAAACTTGGAAGGGTTCAGAAAAGATTTACAAGGATATTGCCATGGTTGGAGCATTTGAGATATAGGGAGAAGGCTGAATAGGCTGGGGCTGTTTTCCCTGGAGCGTCGGAGGCTGAGCGGTGACCTTATAGAGGTTTATAAAATCATGAGGGGCATGGATAGGATAAATAGCTAAAGTCTTTTACCTGGAGTGGGGGAGTCCAGAGCTAGAGGGCATAGGTTTAGGGTGAGAGGGGAAAGGTATAAAAGAGACCTAAGGGGCAACTTTTTCACACAGAGGGTGGTACGTGTATGGAATGAGCTGCAAGAGGATGTGGTGGAGGGCATTTAAAGGGCATCTGGATGGATATTTGAATAGGAAGGGTTTAGAAGGATATGGGCTGGGTGCTGGCAGGTGGGACTAGATTAGTTTAGGACATCTGGTCGGCATGGACTAGTTGGACTGACACATAGTGACAACCAGGCGACGAAGAGCAGGTAATCTTTAGCCACTTCTCTGGTATTTTTGACAGAATGACTTGGGTCAAACCCTTTGTAATTCTTGTCCATTGTCTCAATGTGCAGGACCAGGCGGGAGCTGTGGAACAACAGCGAGCTGAACAGCAGAGCCTCAATGACCAGGTGGAACAACTGTGCTCCATGTGTGAGCTGCAGGACCAGCTCCTCCACAGCAGGATGGCGGAGTGCTTCCAGCTTTTCCAGGAAGCCAATCAGGTTGTTGAGCGAAGGAAGGAGGTTCTCGGACAGCTGGCCTCCTTCCTGGAAACCCACAGGGCGGCTGGAAACGTGCTTCACAGGATTAGGAAGACGGTCGAGACTGCGACTAACTGGGACAAGGTAAAGACGGAATTGCTGGACAAAGAGCTGGGGGATGTGAAGCCCGACATTAAGCAACTGGAGTCCCAAGCCACAGCCCTTGATGCACTCATCAGTCAAGCTCAGTACCATATGAAACAAGTGGGCTCTGACTCGAGGACATCCTGTCGAGACTTGGCTGAAGGATTAGAGGCAGAACTGGAGTCTGTCCAGAAGCTCTTGGGCACCAAACAAAGCGAAGCTGAAGCACTGAACTCTCTGTGGAAATCATTCAAAGAGCGCAAGGAGCAGCTGCTGAAGGCCATTGAAGACATTGAAGAGAAGGCAGACAGTGAGAGTCTGAAAGAGCCTACTCTGCCAGCTTTACAACTCAGGTGAATATATACTGAAGGTGTTTGTGCTGGGGCACAGTATTGGACACAAAGGTTAGAACAAAGTCATAAAATGTAGATCTGCCCAGTTTTCAATGGATCGAAACAAGAGGAATCACAGGGTGGTGGGACTGGCCGCATTAATGGGAGCTGAGGGCTGATAAGTCCCTGGGTTTTGACTGACTTCATATCTGGGTCTACGAAGAATTGGCGACTGAAGTAAAATAAAGAAGTGCACATTGGAACCAATTCAGAACAGAAATTGCTGGCGCAACTCAACAGGTCTGTGGAGAGAAAAATGAATACCACCTTTTCCGAGCTGTTGTCAGTTCTAACGAAGGATGACCGGACTTGAAGCAGTAACCCTGGTTTCTCTCCACAGATGCTGCCAGACCTTCTGAGTTTCTCCACCAATTTCTGTTTCGTTCGCTAGTGAGTCAGTTGACGTATTGGTTTCAGTTTTCCAAAACTCCGTAAATTCAGGGAAGTTTCCGTTAGAATGGAAAATAATGTATAATACTCCTTTATTCAAAAAAAGAGAAGAGATCGAAAACAGAAAAACACAAGCCAGTCAGCTTAGAACATAGAATATAGAACAATACAGCACAGAACAGGCCCTTCGGCCCTCGATGTTGCACCAACCTGTGAACTAATCTCAGCTCGTCCCCTTACACTATCCCAAAATCATCCATGTGCTTATCTAAGGATTGTTTAAATCTCCCTAATGTGGCTGAGTTGACTACATTAGCAGGTAGGGCATTCCATGCCCTTACCACTCTCTGCATAACGAACCTGCCTCTGACCCCTCAATTTGTAGTTATGCCCACTCGTACATGCTGATGTCACCATCCTAGCAAAAAGACTTTGACTGTATACCCTATGTAGTCCTCTGATCATCTTGTATGTGTCTATCAAATCCCCTCTTAGCCTTCTTCTCGCCAATGAGAACAGGTTCAAGTCTCTCAACCCTGCCTCATAAATGTTTGTAACCAGGTAGATGTTGGGGGTGATAATTGTAGATGTGACAAGAGAATGTTTAGAAACATTCATGGCATTCAGGCAGAGTCCACAGGGTTTTGTGAAAGGGAGATCATGTTTCATCAACTTATTAGAAAGATTGAGCCAGTAACGTGTTGTGATAAAGGGGAACCAGTGGAAGCATTGTATTTACATTTCCAGAAAACGTTTGATAAGATCAAAGGTTATTGCAGGACATCAAAGGTCATGGTATTGAGGTAACATCTTGATATTGATAGAAGATTACTCGAAAGGTACAGTTAAGCATAATGACCAGTTTCAGTTGGCAAGATGTATAAGTGGTATATCATAGGGTTCAGTATTGGTGTCCCAATGTTTTACAATTTAGGTTAATGACTTGGGTGAAGGGACCCAAGATATGGTTTGCTGATGACATAATGATAGACAGGAAAGTAATTTGTGAAAAGGACTTGAGAATACAAAAATATGTACATAGATAAGTGAGCAGGCAAAGATCCAGTAATAGAGTAGGAAAATGCAGAATTTTTTGTTTTGATGAAGAAATATTAAAAAGTAAGCATATTAATGGTGAGAGATTGCAGAGCTCCGGGATGTAAATAGATCCAGGTGGGCTCGTGCATGTGGTGACAATAAGTAATTATGAAAGTAAATAAAATCTCACTGTTTAATGCAAAGGGAATTGAATACAGTGGTAGAGAGGTTATGCTCCTTTTAAAAGGGGCACTGGTGAGACCACGTCTGGAGTACTATCTACAGTATTGACCTTCTTATTTCAGGAACAATGTAATATTGTTGGAAGTTTTTCAGAAAAGGTTTGCTATACTAATGTTTGAAAAAGATGGGTTATCTTATTGGGAGAGTTTGATGTGGAGGAGCTGGTGTTGCACTAGGGTGGACAAAGTTAAAAATCACGCAACCCCAGGTTATAGTCCAACAGGTTTAATTGGAAGTACAAGCTTTCAGAGCACTGATCCTTCCTCTGGTAGCTAGTGGGGCAGGATCATAGGACACAGAATTTATAGTAAAAGATCAAAGTGTCATATAGCTGATGCGGTCTATTGAACAAACTTAGATTGCTGTTAAGTCTTTAATCACTTAGAAAGGGGTTGCAGGTTTCGATTCATTAATATGTACATCTCAGAATTTCTTTCAAGTCACATTCCTGAGATAACTCATGGTTTTATAAATTAAAAGGTGACATCTCAGCTCAGACAATGCACTAAAGGTGTGAGGTTAGAGTCTGTCTGTTTGCAATCTTGAGTCAGACTGGTTCTATTTCGAAAGGAGGAATTTCTAAAATGTCACATGAACTGACTGCTTCCAGATTGTGTGCTTTTTGAACAAAACAGAATGTATCTGCAAATGCGAATAGTCTTGTGTCCGCCGGCACTCAGAAGGTGATTGCATTGAAACGTACAAGATCTTGAGTGGTCTTGACAGGGTGAATGTAGAAAGGGTGTTTCCTCTTCAGAGACAACCTAAAATTAGACATTACTGTTTCACAATAAGGAGGCACACATTCAAGAATGAGATGAGGAGAATATCTTTTCTCACAGGGGTCTTTGTAACCCCCTTCCTCAGAAGTTAGTGGAAGCAGGGTCCTTGATTATTTCTAAAGCAGGTTCTCGGTGAGCAATGAGGTGAAATGTTATTGGGGTGGAGGCAGTGTGGAGTTGAGGTTACAGTCGGATCAGACATGACCTTATTGAAGGGTGAAGCAGGCTCGAATGGCCTACTCTTGCTCCTAGTTTGTATGCAGACTGCAGGATCTTAAACCCCATCAAAATTGGAGAGGAAACTGTTTAGAGTTGGTATTATCTTCGATCTGCGTTGCACTCATTGTGCCTCACCCACTTTTTACATGCTGTTCCCAAAGTCGTATGAATTGCAGAGTTTCATTCACCAGTCTGTGCCAACTCAAAAGAGGGTATTGTAGCCCAATGACATCATTTGATTCAAACAATGAGCTTTTTGACTCTGCCTGAAGTGAAGTAACAAAGTGATTCAGGTATTCATTGTAACTGGAGTAATCTTCCCGACATGAGCAATTCAATGCCATTCAAAAATCTGGAAACCTGATTTTAAAAATAAGTCTGTGTTGAGTCATTGAAGGAAACAGCTCACTCTAGCTTCCTAGAAGGAATGATTTCAGAGCAAGCTTGTACTGCTAGAACAATGGACAGATCTTACCAACAACCGATACATAACACGGATTAACTGGGTTTCATCCTTAAAGTGCTGACACAAGTACTATTTGTGCCTAATTCTCTTAACATGAGAGAAGGCAGTTTTTATAGGAACCTTATAAACCTTAGGACACGACAAAGTGCTTCCAAACGTGTGCGTTTGAGGGTTTGAACCCCATTTGAGACACGGGATTTGGACTGACACACCTGTGCAGTGCCAAGGCAGAATGGTTCCAAGGAAGAATCAAATTGGACTTGAAACGTTAACTCTGTTTCTCTGTCCACAGGTTCCGCTGGAGTTTCTCCATCACTTTTGATTTTTATTTCAGAAACCTGCATTTGTTTTGCCTTTTATTTCATTGATAGATTTTTGCGGGATAAGGAGAATCAAGATGTATGAAGGAGAGGTGGCGGACTGGAATTGATGTACAGATTGATATCTTGATGTCATCAAATACCCAAACGGATCATGAGATCTTGATGACTGGATCTCGACGTTTAATGCAAAGAGGAGTTGAACCTGACTGACAAGCTGAAGCCTAACCCTTTTCCTTTCCTTCCCTTCTGTAGATTGAGATTATTCAGTCAACTTGAGGAAGATCTCAAGGCCCTACAGCATGAGCTGCAGTGGCTGATGGACAAAGCAAAACAGCTGACTCAGAAGGATAAGACTTTAGCCGCAGAAGCTGAGAAAGAAATTAACCTGCTGGAAGTGACTTGGAATGACACCAAAAAGCTCATCAATGACATGTGAGTACAGTCAACTGAAACGGAAAAGAGGCTGCATATTTTGTTGAGTCACAACTAATTTGAGTTATTATAACTCAATTCACTGAATGAATCAAGATATACAAAATTGCAATTATTTAAATTTCATTTCAAGTTGAATTAGATACAGCATAACCGAATCAGTTGCATATGGGCTTAATTTGATCTATGCCTTTGTTATTTATATTTCTTTTGCGTATGACACAGATTTATGTTTTCTTTATTCATTTGCTAGATGTAGGTTTGTTGACCAGTTTTTATTATCCCAATTCAGATTCTCAGACCAGCGTAGATCTCTGGTTGTTATGGATCACTGATCCAGCAAGGGAACCAACATTGTACCATTGCCCAGGATCGTTTGATGAATGTAGTTTTTGTTTTAAGTGAACAAGACGGTGACAAAAATTGGAAGATTTTGGTAGCTGCTCCCAGTGTGCCCATCTAGTGACAACAGTCAGCAAGTCCATTTGTGACAGTTGACATAGCAAAATTGAATGGGAATCATAGAATCCCTGCAGTAGGGAGACAGGCCATTCAGCCCATTGAGTCCACACTAACCTGCTGAAGATCATCCCACCCAGACACACCCGCCAACTTTGTCCCTGTAACTCTGCATTTCCCATGGCCAGTCTACCTTGCCTGCACATCCCTGGACACTACTGCATGGTCAGTCCACCCAACCTGCATAGCTTTGGACTGTGAGAAGAAACCAGAGCACCCACAGGGTACCCACGCAGAGTGTACAAAGACAGTTGCCTGATGCTGGAATTGAATCCAGCTCCTTGGCACTGTGAGGCAGCAGCGCTAATCACTGAGCCACCATGCCACCCTAGATGTCAGCTTCATGGTGTCGGCACTGAAACTTCTAACTGGTTTTAAATTCCACCAGCTGCCATGGTGAGATTTGAACCCATATTCCCACATTACCCTGGGCCACTGACTATTAGCCCAGTGACATTACCATGACACCCCTGCCTTCCCCTTGGAAACGTTCACAGCAATGGTAAGTAATGTTTACAGGTTGCAAGACCATGTCCTAAACTATGGAATGGAATTTTCTAAAGGGATTAAACCCCCCTCCTTCCACTGAGAGAGTTTGACAAACTGATTGTTTGGTTTCCATGGTTTTCACTAATGTTACTGCAGTAGAAAACACGTGAGAATTCTACCTCCAGGTAAATTGAAAATGTTTAGTCAGTGAATTTTGGGGAATACCTGCATGCTGTAGGTTCACCTTCTCCTCTAGCTACAGGTCACACTGATTTACTGTTTCTCTATTACAGTCAAGATCAGGCCTCCTTCCTGCTTGGCCTCATGAGAGACCACCAGAGCTCCAAGGCCTCTCTCCTCAAAGTGATTGAAAATTCTGAAGCTGTGGCCGTGATCAAATCGAGTCTATTGGATCAAGAAGACTTAAGGAGAACACTGTCCAGGGTACGTACTGCCAATGCCCATCAATGTCTGACTGCTGGAGCCCTGCAGGATTGGAACTAATTTTAACAGAATCCTAACATCATCAGTCAGTTACAAATTCAAGGAATGGTTTGTGGATATTTCGCTATCCATCATTTCCCATCCATTGACTGACGATTCCAGACCGTGGCAATCTCCGAGATGCTGTGTGATTGGGGTAACGCTGTGATGTGCTCTTCAGGAGCGTCTCTCCCTCTCTCTTTCCTTCTACCTCTTGTGTGCAATCATGAGGAATGGGTTTCCTCAGTTGTCCCACACTTTACACATTATTCATCGTCAGGATTTGATTGAGGAACCAGGGGGTCACAGTCTAAGGATATGGGATAGGACATTCAGGACTGAGATGAGGAGAAATGTCTTCACCCAGAAAGTGGTGAGCCTGTGGAATTCTCTTCCGCACAAAGAAATTGAGGCCAAAACATTGTGCTTATAGAGGTTTATAAAATCATGAGGGTCATGGATAGGGTAAATAGACGAGGTCTTTTCCCTGAGGTGGGGGAGTCCAGAACTAGAGGGCATAGGTTTAGGGTGAGAGGGGAAGAAATTAAAAGGGACTTAAGGAGCAACTTTTTCACACAGAGGGTGGTCAGAGGATGTGGTGGAGGCTGGTACACTGACAACATTTAAAAGGCATCTAGATGGGTATATGAATAGGAAGGGTTTAGAGGGATGTGGGCCAAGCGCTGGCAAATGGGACTAGATTAGGCTGGGATATCTGGTCGGCATGGATGGGTTGGACCGAAGGATCTTTTTCTGTGCTGTATGTCTCTATGGCAGCAACTCTAAGGAGATAAATAGAGCTCTTTAAGGCTAAAAAGAAGAGAGAGCAGGATCAGGATATTGAATGGGATGAGTGGCCACAGTCATATTGAATGGCACAGCAAGCTGGCAGGATGGTGTCGTGCTGAGTTTGCTGTTCACCTTGCAGAGGGAAATTCCTCTTGGTCGAATAACTGAAGGTATTTGGAATGGTGGTGAGTGCTGCACGAGATGTCCAGCACTGACTCAGTGTTTAAGAATGGAGTGGAGTCATTAGACGTTAAAAATGAGCGTTGGGGTATATGGCTGGCTGAATGTTGGAGGTGGTGGATTGAGCAAACCGGCAGGTCATGTGATGATGCCTCCCTGACTGCCTTCAGCACCCGTCTGAGGTCAGCTGACCTCTGGTGGCCCCGCTCCCTGGTCCTCGGGAGTCAGGCACCGATGATTGATCTCCCCGGCAACCTGTGGCCATTGGCTGGCAGCCTGGGAAGCCTTGTCCTGCCCAGGTCCACCACTACCACCCCAATACTGAAACCATCACCTCTCTTTCATACAATCCCTACAGTGCGGAAACAGGCCATTTAGCCCAACAGGTCCACACCGACCCTCTGAAGAGTAACCCACCCATACGCTATTACTCTACATTTACCCCTGACTAATGCACCTAATCTACACACCCTTGAACATTAAAGGGCAATTTAGCATGGCCAATCCACCCCAACGTGCACATCCTTGGACTGTGGGAGGAAACTGGAGAACCCGGTGGAAACCCACGCAGACACGGGGAGAATGTGCAAACTCCACACAGAGGTGGAGTTTGGAATTGAATTCAGGTCCCTGGTGCTGTGAGGCAGCAGTGCTAACCACTGAGCCACCATGCCATTCTCTTTGGTCTCTACTTCCTTTGGTTCTGAATCCCAGCAATATTATTCAGTGTGGATTCCCTTTAAGATGGCCAGACTGTCTTTAAGAACAGAAGGCTGGACAGTCTTCACTTGCCTGGTGCAGACAGCACATGACGATGCTCAGTTCCTTTCTACGGTCGTCATGGTGATGAGGTAGCAACGGCTGGCCACCCCAAATGGTACTGATGTGTGTAGGTCAGGGTTCACATTCCTACTCAAGAAGCAAATGGTTTCCATTTCACCTCAGCCTCCAATTAACCTCTCCTTAAAACCCCTCTGGCTCACTGCCCCTTTGCCAAACCCCCATCCTCCATCCTTCAGGAGCTGTCAGTACTAGATATCATGTGTCCTTTTATTAATTTTTCTGAGGTGTCTTCATTAGTTAGAAGGCGATGTGGTTAAAGTTTGGTCTTCACTACATGGCCTGACTTTATTGTATTCTGTTATGGGTGAGGGGGGTGGCTAGTTGAGAGTGAGGTGCTGGAAAAACACAGCCAGTCAGGCAGCATCTGAGGAGCAGGATAATTGACATTTCAGGCATAAACCCTTCATTGGGGGGGTGTGACTAGTCTGTTCCACCAGATTACAGTCTACACAGTTAAGAGATGATTTCTCAGATATGTTACAAAGAGGCCATTTAGTCCTTTGTGTCTCTACTAGCTCTCTGAGCATTTTGATTCAGAGCTAATCTCGTCTTTTCCCTGCTTGCCTGTTTATCTTTTCTATTTAAAATGTTATCCAAGTCCTTTTGACTGCCTCCACTGAACCTACCTTCAAACATTTCCAGGTAGGGCACTCCACACTCTAACCACACACTGTGTGAAAATGTGCCAGCCAATGGCCACAGGTTGCCGGGGAGATCAATCATTGGTGCCTGACTCCCGAGGACCAGGGAGTGGGGCCACCAGAGGTCAGCTGACCTCAGACGGGTGCTGAAGGCAGTCAGGGAGGCATCATCACATGACCCGCCGGTTTGCTCAAACCACCATCCCACCAACATTCAGCCAGCCGCACACCCCAAAACTCATGCTTAATGTCCAATGACTCCATTCCATTCTCAAACACTTAGTCAGGTAGTGCACTCCACACTCTAACCATGCACTGTGTGAAAATGTTTCTCCCCTCACATCTGATTCTTTTGCAAAATTGTACCTGATCTGTTTGTGAGTGACAACAGTCCCTTCCTACCCTCTCTATCCGGTCCCCTCATGATTCTGAAAAACTCAATGCAATCTCCCCTCAGCCTTTCTGTCTCCGAGGTGAACAGTCCCAACTTCTCAAATCAATCCTCACAACTGAGGCATCTTGTTGCTGGAGTTATCCTCATAGACCTCTTTTCCACTCTCTCCAGTGAATTTACATCATTCCTAAAGTTATACACAGTTCTCCAACTGAGGTCTAATCCCTGTGTTGCATATGGTTATCATTTTCTCGTTACTGTTGGACTCGATGCCACTGTTTTTGATGCCTAGAATACCACATGCATTAAGAACAGCTGACCTGCCACCTTTAATGATTTCTGTGCATGTATACCCTGCTCGTGTACTCCTTTTAGAATAGTACTTCTTATTTTATATAGTTCTTTGTTCCACAGTGTATCACCTCACATTTGTCCATGCTGAACTCAACCTCTCACCTACCCACCTACTCCACCAAGGTGTCAATGTCCTGTTGAAATTCGACACTGTCTACCTCACAGTTTACAATCTCCCAAGTTTTCTGTCATCTGCAAACATTGAAAGTATCTCCTACACACTAAGATCTAGATCATTTGTATAATTCAAGAAGTGCAGGTGTCCCAGTACTGGCCCCTGGGGAACTCCACTACAACAAATACCAGGGACTCTTCATGGAGACAATGCATTGGTCAAACATGAATAAGATGAGCTATGAGTGAAGCATTGACTCGGCTTGTCATATTGGATGATGATGTGGATACTTCAACGTGTTGCAATCCAAATGCAAATGACACTTGTCTACCTTAAAGGGCTCACAAAGTTCCGCATTTATAAATCATTTTTAGTATTTATTGATGCATTTATCTGACTAACAAAGTTTCAGCTGCTCAACTCCATATTATTGGAGACATTGGTCATGGCCTGAACTTTGAGCTTTCACCATGCTGTTGTGTTGCCATAGTCTTACCAGGCCATAGGGGCTGCTCGCTCATTAGAGAGAGAAGTGGCTGGTGGTGATTTAACCTGAGGGCCACCTCAGGTGGGGGAAGAGATTGAGAAGGAGAGTCCTTCGTGGTAACCTCAAACCAGTGATGGGAATTGAACTCACACTGTTGGCACCACACTGCTCGGTAAACCGGCAATCCAGCCAGCTGAGCTAAGCCAATTCCCTTCGCCCTGCGACATGTTTGTTCTGTAGCTGTGGACATCCTTTCGAACTTTCAATGGAGAAACTGTGTGGAAGGTATTGTCGGGATCAAATGCTTCTCTCTCTCTCTCTCTGATTCTCTTTCTTGCTTTCTGTTGTCCAGCATGAAGTGGTGAAGTCCGAATTAAATGGAACTCAGGAACAACTGGATGGATTCACCTCGAAAGCGAAGCAACTATTGGGTGAATTGAAGAAGATTCACGGCTGTGACTCAGTGCCTTTCAAACAAGATCTGGATAGTGTCGTGGACCAATGGCTAGACGTAAGTGTAATCCATGATTATGTTGTTTTGAGGCCCTTCAGTGTTCCTTTTGACTGGAAAAGAATACAAATCCTTTGTGGCCATTTATTTTTTCATTGTTCCCTCAATCACACAGGGCTACTTAAGCATACAGATGGAATTGGATGTCTTGAACCTGAGGCCTCTTTGTATTAATGAACTGCCAGTGTTACGAACCAGACCAAACCCCCTCAAAACATAGCGAGGAATTAGCCTAGACCCAAACCCTTATCTTACGTTGAGGCAAGTGTAAGGTGCTGCATTCCAGCTGTAATTCGATTGGTCAAACTACTCAGCTTTAAGGAAAACATACTTTATTCTGACAGCATGGTTAAAATACAAATGAGAAATATTTAACAAAATGATATATCACTTAACTACTACACATCAACTGTTCCAGTAAAGCAGCATCCCATAAACACACCCTTGGCAAAGGCAAATTCAGCAAAAAAGGATTTCCCTCACTTGCTACCTTCTCCCAGTCTAGGAGAAGGAACACCAACAGAATGAAGCTAGCAGCCGAAAGAGAGAGAGAGAGCTGTATCTAGCAGCTTCAACTCCAATACCCCAACTTCAACAACTGAAAGCAAAACTAAAACCCTGGCTGTGTGAGCCTGACTCCACCTACTCATGCCTCTCTTGTTTAACTTAAAAACCACAAAGCTATTAACTCTGCTTTCCATGGTGTCAGTTTTACAGCACTCTGTCTTCAAGAGAAACAGGAAGAACAAATCCTTCTTAAAGGCACATATCATCCCCCAAGTTAATGTTGCACAGATCGTGCTAAAATCACACAGTGAAGTTCTTTTCATGCTGTTCTGAAGTTCTGTGAGCTACTGGGAAACTGCACATTGTCAACACCATACTGAGAAACTGGTAGCTGTTTCTGGGCTGGTGAGATTGTGCGTACGAGAAAAAGACTCTGCTGTGTTCGGAGTGGCCATTTTTATTAATGGCTGTATGGGCACCTTCTCCACCAATAGGTTTCTGAGCGACTGGACGACAACATTGAGAGGCTGAGCAAGAGCCTCGCTCTGTGGGAGGATGTGCTCAACACCAGCGACGAGATTGACGCCTGGTCCAAAGGTTCTGTCTCTGAGCTCAATGAAATGATTGGCAACTTGAATGACAGCCAGAGAATGGAAGGGAGACTGCTGGAGTTCCAGGTTAGTGACCAGGGGGGAACAGGAGCCAAAACCGATGAAGACCCCAAATCAAACACCCCCTTAAACTGAGAAGTGAAAATGGTGGCTCTGGTGACTGTGTCTAAGGGGGGAAAGTATGACTGGGATTTGGTCTGTCAAATAGCTGCTTTCGTTGTGTGGCTAGTGATATATAAGATAATCAGAGGGTTAGATCAGGTGGACAGTGAGAGCCTTTTCCCTCGGATGGTGATGGCTAGCACGAGGCGGCATAGCTTCAAATTGAGGGGTGATAGATAAAGGACTGATGTCAGAGATAGTTTCTTTACTCAGAGTAGTAGTAGGGGCGTGGAATGCCCTGCTTGCAACAGTTGTAGACTCGCCAACTTTACAGGCATTTAAATGGTAATTTTGTGGATGAAAATGGAATGGTGTAAGTTAGATGGGATTCAGATTGGTTTCACAGGATGTCGCAACAATGAGGACCTGTACTGCACTGTAATGTCCTATGCAATATGTTCTAGTGCATAGAACAAAAATGGCAGCCCCTACGATTGGTACTTAACTCTCCTTTGCTTCGCCTGTCAGTTAACAATGGCTGTTGTGTGCTGTATGTATGCTCTACCCAAATGGCAATTGAGCTCCTCTGTCCACTCTGAGAAAATGCTTCTGGCTGTTGGCATCCCAGGATGCTGCCCTCCTTCCCGATAAATGCAGATACAAGGGCGTGTTGCTGCAGCAAGAGCTCCTTATCTCCCCACTTCAGTGCCCTACCCAATCCCTCCTGTGATCACCTTCTGCCCTCAGTGTAACAGAGGCTGCGATAGCTGGATTGGTCTGTACAGCCACCTACGGACTCACCCTAAGAGTGGAAGAGAGTCATCCTCATCTACGAGGGGCCGCTGATGGTGATGATGCTCTAAGACTGTAAAGCGGCAGCTTAAAGGAGTCAGGGATGCGCTATGCCCATCATAAGGGCCCCTTTGACGAAGGCATGAGTTTGATTTCGAGATGGGTGAGGACCTAATCTTCACTTCAAGTCAAAACCCTTGAAATGCCTTAAGCAGACTATTGAGTCAAGCCTGTTTTCCACTCAGAATATCACGCTGTAGCCATAGCAACCTACTTTACAACACCCAACCTCATTGCTTCCAGGACTTGGATGGGAAATGTTATGGCCAGCAGGACTGTTAGCCCTTTCCCTGTCCACCATGCTGAAACTGGTTTGGAATGACGCAGAGTTTGCAGGGCAACACATAGGTCATTTGGCCCAACAACAAGTCTTTATGTTTGACATGAGATCCCTCACACCCTGCTTTGTCAAATCCCATCCAGCATACCCTGCTCTTGCTTTCTTCGTCATTTACTTCATCTACTCATAGAATCCCCGTAGTGTGGAAGCAGGATATTTGGCCCATCCAGTCCACTCCAACCCTCCATAGAGCTTCCCATCCAGACCCCCTGTGTCCCTGGGGGAGCCTGCATTTCCCCAGGCTAATCCACCTAGCCTGCACACCTTTGGACTGTGATATGAGAAGATTGTGCAAACTCCACACTGACAGTTGCCCGAGGGTGGGATCAAATCCGGGTCCCTGGTGCTGTGAGGCAGCAGTGCTAACCATTGATCCACATTGCCACTCTATTCCATCTGGTAGCCAGTTCCATATTCTCAGCTGTCCCTCAGTAGAGTCTCCTATCATCTTCTTTGCATTTATTAATGACTATTTTATGTAGATTGCTGCTAGCTTTTGACAAGAGGAAACATGTTCTCAGCCACCTGCTTGTTCCTCATAGGTTTTGTCATTACCTCTCCAACAACATGCAACAGTTTTGTCCCATATGATTTGGTGATGGATTGGAACCACCCTCTGCTGATCTGTAAGGCCTCTATTTAACTCCCTAATACATCAGGGCTACCACCCCCTTAATGAATTATCAGGATTAATTCAGACTGAAATGTGAATAGCTTCCTTCCTTCTGGGTCTCAATGAGCCTCTTTGAATTGAGTTTGCATCTCCCGTGAACTCAGCTGTTTTGAAGTCCATTTTTTTGACTCCATTCTCCTTTTTTGGTTAATGTCCTTTAAAGAACATTTCGGCTCAAACTACATTAAATTTTCCATTGAGTTGATCTGACCACTGATGCTTTCATCTTGTTACTGACTTGCAGTCTGACCTCAAAGCTAAAGGGGAGAAACTCAAGACCCTACATTCTAAAGTCTGCGAGCTGATGGAGATAGTCAAATGTCAGGAGCCCCCTCCTGTACTGCAGGTAACTGAAAGCTTTCCACATATTTCCCTCCTACTTTTGCATGTGTTCTATGAACTGCACTGCCTGGACTTTCATGTTGAAATGTTAAATTTTCTCGCCTTGGCTCGCTGAATTAAGTAATCATGGAGGAATTTGAAAGCTGTTTGATATGTTTACTGGGTCTTGCTTCATGTGAAGGTCGGAATTTTGTCACATTCATGGCTGTGGTCAGATCCAATTATTCACAGCAGTTGGTGTCTCTGACAGTAGGAGTATTGACTCAGGTGCCTGTGACGGAACCTCCAGCAGCAGGTGGCGCTGGTGAGAGAGGACTACGGGCTCGGCAGCTTGAGCTATTATCCCTCTGTCTCCAGCAACATGTGGCAGTGTTGAGGGAATACACAAATTATTTCCCCAACCAGATGTAAGCTACGGGCTTTAATTCCATCTAAATATTGTGTCATCTCTGTTTAACTTTCATTTCTCTTTATGTTTGTAATGGCCTGTGGAATAAAGCTCTCTGCTTCAAGATCTTTGGGCTGTGTGTTCAAATCTCATGTTATACACTCACACATACATGCACACAAACGTACATACATACACATACACTCACATACATGCACACAAACATACATACATTCATATACATGCATGTATACATGCACACATACATACACATACATGTATATAAACACACACACATACACACATAATCTAATTGAGGTGTTTGTTTTCCCTTGTGTTTCTCCTACTTACTTGTAGTCACCACAATGTGCATTGATCACCCTTCACCATCTCCACCTGTCAGTAACCCATTTCTCACACAATCCCATTGCCTTGAAGTCTCTTGCTACCACATCCTTCAATCTGCCCTTAGGTGTTCCTCTTGTTCTTCACCTTGACAGATTCTCCTCCATCACTCACCCTCACTACATTCCTTCTTTTCCTTGGTGACAAATAACCTTAGCATTTCAAACACCTCTTGATGACTTTATTGGGGACTACCAGATTCTTCTCTGATCCTGTGATGTGTTCAAAGATCAAAGAACAAAGAACAAAGGCAATTACAGCACAGGAACAGGCCCTTTTGCCCTCCAAGCCTGCACCGATCCAGATCCTCTATCTAAACCTGACACCTACTTTCTAAGGATCTGTATCCCTTTGCTCCCTGCCCATTCATGTGTCTGCCTAGATGCATGTTAAAAAATGCTAATCATGCCCGTCTCTACCATCTCCACTGGCAACATGTTCCAAGCATCCACCGCCCTCTGTTGTAAAGAACTTGCCACGCATATTTCCCTTAAACTTTTCCCCTCTCACCTTGAACTTGTGACCCCTAGTAATTGAGTCCCCCACTCTGGGCAAAAGCTTCTTGCTATCCACCCTGTCTATACCGCTCATGATTTTGCAGACCTCAATCAGGTCCCCTCTCAACCTCCGTCTTTCCAATAAAAATAATCCTAACCTACTCAACCGCTCTTCTTAGCAGAGCTAGCGCCCTCCATACCAGGCAACATCCTGGTGGACTTCTTCTGCGCCCTCTCCTTTTGGTAATGTAGCGACCAGAACTGTACGCAGTATTCCAAATGTGGCCGAACCAAAGTCTTATACAACTGTAATATGACCTGACAAGTCTTGTACTAAATACCTCGTCCTATGTAGGAAAGCATGCTTTATGCCTTCTTGTCTACTCTACCGACCTGTGTTGCCACCTTCAGGGTACAATGGACCTGAACACCCAGCTCTCTCTCTGTACATCAATTTTCCCCCAGGGCTTTTCCATTTACCATACAGTTCACTCTTGAATTAGATCTTCCAAAATGTATCACCTCACATTTGCCCAGATTGAACTCCATCTGCCATTTCTCTACCCAACTCTCCAATCTATCTATATTCTATTGCATTCTCTGACAGTTCCCTTCACTATCTGCTACTCCACCAATCTTAGTGTCATGTGCAAACTTGCTAATCAGACCACCTATACCTTCCTCCAGATCATTTATGTATATCACAAACAACAGTGGTCCCAACACGGATCCCTGTGGAACACCACTGGTCACAGGTCTCCATTTTGAGAAACTCCCTTCCACTGCTACTCTCTGTCTCCTGCTGCCCAGCCAATTCTCTATCCATCTAGCTAGTACACCCTGGACCCCATGCAACATCACCTTCTCCATCAGCATAACACGGGGAACCTTATCAAATGCCTACTGAAGTCCGTGTATATGGCATCTACAACCCTTCCCTCATCAATCAACTTTGTCACTTCCTCAAAGAATTCTATTAAGTTGGAAAGAAATGACTTTCCCTGCACAAAACCATGCTGCCTATCACTGATAAGCACATTTTCTTCCAAATATTAATAGATCTTATCCCTCAGTATCTTCTCCAGTAGCTTCCCACTCACTGATGTCAGGTTCACCGGTCTATATTTACCTGGATTCTCCCTGCTACCCTTCTTAAACAAGGGGACAATATAAGCAATTCTCCAGTCCTCCAGGACCTCACCCATGTTCAAGAATGCTGCAAAGATACCTGTTAGGGCCCCAGCTATTTCCTCTCTCACTTCCCTCAGTAACCTGGGGTAGATCCCATCCGGACCTGGGGACTTGTCCACCTTAATGCCTTTTAGAATACCCAACACCTCCTCCCTCCTTATGCCGACTTGACCTAGAGTTATCAAACATCTATCCCTAACCTCAACATCCACCATGTCCCTCTCCTCGGTGAACACCGATGCAAAGTACTCATTAAGAATCTCACCCATTTTCTCTGACTCCATGCATAACTTCCCTCCTTTGTCCTTGAGTGGGCCAACTCATTCTCTAATTACTCTCTTGCTTCTTATATACAAATAAAAGGCTTTGGGATTTTCCTTAACCCTGTTTGCAAAAGATATTTTATGACCCCTTTTAGCCCTCTTAATTCCTCGTTTCAGATTGGTCCTGCTTTCCCGATATTCTTCCAAAGCTTCATTTGTTTTCAATTGCCTAAACCTTGTGTACGCTTCCTTTTTCCTTTAGCTAGTCTCACAATTTCACCTGTCATCCATGCTTCCCTAATCTTGCTGTTTCTGTCCCTCATTTTCACAGCGACATGTCTGTCCTGCACTCTAATCATTTTCTCTTGGCCTCGTCCTTTCTCGTCACTCACAAATCCCATTGGTGTCCCAGCCTCATCCATTTCTCTCCTTCCATTTTCTGCTGCTACTGACCCAGTGTCCTTGAGGCTCCTCATTTTCTGCAAGTCCTCACTGATAATCTTTACACCTTTACTCCTCCCTGGGCTCAAAATCACGAAACCATTAAATGATGGTTGATGGAGACGGTGGTGTTTTAAAGTCAAGATTAGAGCGGTGCTGGAAAAGCACAGCAGGTCAGGCAGCATCCGAGGAGCAGGAGAATCGACGTTTCAGGCAAAAGCCCTTCTTTCCTGATTCTCCTGCTCCTCGGATGCTGCCTGACCTGCTGTGCTTTTCCAGCGCCACTCTAATCTTGACTCGAATCTCCAGCATCTGGCGATACCCACTTCTGCCTACAAAGGATTGAGTCGGGTAGATAGAGAGAAATAAAAAGGTATGATTTAAAACTACAGCTGGACCACCCGGGGGTGCAGTCAGGAAAGAGACTGTAAGACTGGCATTCATGTAGCGCCTGGGACAGCCAATGCAGTGCAGTCGCTGTTGTAATGTTGAAGCACCTTCTTCACACAGAGCAGATGGATACCAGGCGTGACTTCATATGGCTGAGTATCAACGGGAACCTTTACGATTGGGATCTTTCGCGAGGGAGTCGGGGGGGGGGGTCAGGGCACGTGGAAACAAGCCGGGTGAATGAGTTGAGGTAGGCTGGGAAGGGTCTCCTTCCTTTTGTTGCTATGTCAGCCCGAATATTCCGGTTCATCATGGTCCTGTACCCACAGGCAGCGGAAGCTGAATCGCGGAAGAAGCTGGAACATGCTCAGGGGGTGTCCGAGGCAGCCAGAGAGACGCTGAAAGATTTCAGTGCCCAGAAAAGCCAGATGGAGAACTACATCGAGAACCTCACTAACTGGTTACACACGGTGGAGCGATCGCTGTCCACCTGCGCTGAGGGCTGCGATGCCGAGGACCTGAGGAGAGTGAAGGTATGGAGGGAGACGAGGAGGCGGGTTAAGGGTGGATTGTAATGTCTCGCTGCATTCCAGGCCCCCTCCCCGATGCCAAGCCCACGATCTTGTCTGCTTGTTTCAGGAGCTGGACCTGGAGCTGGTTAATCAGCAGAGCAGCATCGACACGGCCCGAGAGAACCTGAACAGCTTCTGCCGCAAGTACCACTCGACGGAGCTGGGGGGCTTGGGCAGCGCGCTCACTGAGCTGATCAAACAGTACGAAAGCATCAACCAACTCTCCTCCAAAACACAAGCCAGGCTCCAGGAAGCACTGGAAGAGCATTTCACTGGTGAGCACAAATCTCCATTCGAGTGTATTACACAGAAGGAGGCCCTTCGGTCCAGCTGGTCTCTGCTGGTGTTTATGCCATCCCACCCTTAGTCATCCCACCCTCGCTAGGGCTTCTATTCCTTTATTCTCGTCTATTTCTCAAGATTTCCCTTCAAGTGGTGGAATCACAGAGGACGATTCAGCCCATTCAGAAGGTGGCCATTCTGTCCATTCCTCCTGTTGTGATTGTAACGAGTTCAGCCAGGAGAAAGTGAGGACTGAGAAAGCTGGAGATCGGAGTCGAAAAGTGTGGTGCTGGAAAAGCACAGCAGGTCAGGCAACATCCGAGAAGCAGGAGAATCGACATTTCAGGCATAAGCCCTTCATCATTCCCGAAACGTTGACTCTCCTGCTCCTCGGATGCTGCCTGACCGGCTGTGCTTTTCCAGTTGAGCCAGGTAGACCTCATAGACTCTGAGTTCCCCGACCAGTGTTGTTAACCTGGTCCAATCAGGGAGCCCTGGCTGACAGATATAAACAGGAGTGTCAGAGGTTCTGTTCACTCTGAGAGCTGGCTCGGAGGAAGCTGGGCCGGTGTCTGTTACCAGGAGTGTGTAGATAAAGGGTGACATAGTGATGGGATACCTGTGGAATCATAGTCATAGAGCTGTACAGCATGGAAGCAGAACCTTCGGTCCAACCCGTCCATGCCCACCAGATATCCTAAATTATTGTAGTCCCATTGGCCAGCAATATTATTTCAGTGGCGACGAGAGTGGGATACTGAGTCGATAAGACTGCGTTACGCTCATTGGAAGATAAAGAGAGGATGATCGAAAATGCCCCAGTTCCCAAGTCTGGGAGCTTAGGCCTTTCCTTGAACTGGTGAATTATCATGGAAAGTGCATACTTAAGCTGTCTCCATCCTGACACCCTTACACCTGCTATTGAGAAAGAGTCAGCCTTGGAAATGGTCTTGTGGCCTTTAGGGAAGTGAAGAAACAGCTACCTATTGTCTGAGGTGTTGGCACACTGTGTTCCCAAGCATGATCTGGTGCTGACATGCAATGTCTCTCTATAAGGTAATGGGGTAGCTTTGACTCACAGATGGCCCAATGGAGAGGAACACCCAGTAGCGTATGCGTCCCAGACTTTGGCTGACGCAGAGGGCAAATATGCCCAGATGGAGAAGGAAGGTTTGGCGGTCATCTTTGGTGTGAGAAGGTTCCACCAATACCTTTACAGATGTAAATTTGTAATCACATCAGACCACAAACCCCAGCTAGGGCTGTTCAAAGAAAACAGAGCTTCAGGCCAATTTCAGTGGCGGACTCTACGTGCGTACAAACACAAGTTGGACCACCATCCAGAAGGTCAAGTAGCAAATGCAGAAGCTTTGAAACCGAAAGAGAAAATGCTGGAAATCTCAGCAGGTCTGTCAGCATCTATAAGGAGAGAAAAGAGCTGACGTTTTGAGTCTAACGAAACTTTGACAAAGGGTCAGTTAGACTCAAAACGTCAGCTCTTTTCTCTCCTTATAGATGCTGCCAGACCTGCTGAGATTTTCCAGTATTTTCTCTTTTGGTTTCAGATTCCAGCATCCGCAGTAATTTGTTTTTATGCAGGTGCCTTGAGCTGCCTGCTGCTGGCAGATACACCACCAGGGGTACTACCACTGGAAGAGTCTGTAATGATTTTAAATTTTCTAGATACCCAGTCACCGCTGACAATATCAGACTGTGGATGTAAAAAGATTCTGTCCTGGCAAAACTGAAACAGCAGGGAATTTGAATATTTCCTGAAGTCAAGTGGCATTTGGTATATGAAGACAGCTCCCTACCGTCCATCACCCAATGGTCTGGCAGAAAGAGTAGTCCAAGGTGTACAAAGTCCAGCACTTTTGAAGTGTCCTTCCTCTTGTGATACAGAAAGTAGAGCAACCAATTTACGCACAGTAACCTCCCATTAACGGTGATGTCATCATGATCAGATATACTGGCTTATCTTGGTCGTGTTGATTGAGGGATTGGGGAAGCTGAGCTGTAATTCTTTAAGTAATGCCATCTAATCTTTTACGCCCACTTGAAAGGGCAGGAATGACCATGGGATTAATGTCTCAGGCAAAAAGGCAGCATCTTTGACAATGCAGCATTCCCTCAGTACTGCACAGAATCGGATTTGAAGACACAACCTTTTGACTTATTACTCTCCCTCAGTGTTAGCCACTTCCTTGGAACTTCTTGTTACTCTCCGTTTTTCCGTTTGTCACTCTCCCTCAATGTTACTCACCCTAAGTGGTAACCTTTTGTTACTCGTCCTCAGTATTAGCATTTATTACTCTCCCTCAATGTTGCTATTTGTTTCGGTCCCTCAGTGTTGCTTTCTCACTGTGTTCCTTTTCGTTCCTCTCCCTCAGTGTTAATCACCGACAGTGTTAATGTTTACTGCTTTTATTCAATGGGTCGTGTATTGCTCCCTGATGGTATTACTCACTGGGTTCTGAATGTTGAAATGTTTTCTGCTGCAGAGTGGAGTGTGAATGTCTTACTGTAATTGATGCTGCTGTTTCTGGACAGCTTGGCCCAACATTATTGATGGTACATGTGACGGGAACACTGATTCGTTTCTGTCTTTTATTATTCGGCAGGGTTTTTACAGGAGTTTCAGCAGTGGCTGTGTGATGCACGGGCGTCGGTGAAGGAATGTGATGACCTGTCAGGGGATGCCCATCTCATCGAGGAGAAGCTGCAGAAACTCGAGGTGTGTGAGCCTCCAGTGTACCGACTGTCGCTCTGGACTGTTTGTACAAACCACAATTTCAGTGAGATTGTAGGTTAATGTGCCAGAGAGAAGATTGAAACAGTGAGTCTTGTCTGCAGGAAAATCAACATTTCGGGCAAAAGCCCTTCATCAGGTCGGTTTTCCTGCTCCTCGGATGCTGCCTGACCTGCTGTGCTTTTCCAGCACCACTCTAATCTTGACTCTGATCTCCAGCATCTGCAGCCTTCACTTTCACCTAGTTTTGTCTGTCAATTAGTCCTGAGGTTACGAATCAATATTCACATCACCAAGTGCACGTTGAGCTCAAGGTAATGCTGCTACCCCTGTCCATTCTTGCTTCCCACTTTGATTCGGACATTTCTTTTCCTTATTCACTTGTTGGATGTGGGCGTTGCTGGGCGGGTCAGCATTTGTTGCCCATCCTTGGGTGCCATTTAACGTGCCTTGTTAAATTGCTGCAGTGTTGCAGGTGGACCCACAGTGTCCTTAGGCAGGGAGAATTCTGATGCCCTTTGGGAGGCGCTGAATCAGATTTTGCTGCTGGCCAGTTATTCCCAGCCAACACTGAGAGAGGTCACGATGACAGCATCCCTCCCACCTTTCAGCGTCCGTTCCACCTCTGTTAAGTTCTTCAGCTTTGCCCTGGCTGTATTTGCCACTTTGACTGGGACTCCCTGGGAGTTAAGCAGATCTCTGCCTTATGCAGATTCCTGATGAAGGGCTTGAGCCCGAAACGTCGATTTTCCTGCTCCTCGGATGCTGCCTGAGCTGCTGTGCTTTTCCAGCACCAGTCTAATCTTGACTCAAATCTCCAGCATCTGCAGTATCCACTTCCACCTCTGCCGTAGCTACCTGTTCCAGTCATTAGGTATCGAGTAAGTGTTAATGGAGGCGAGGTGTGGTGGGAAGGGTGGTGGGAGGCATAGGCACAGGATATAAGGGACAGGGAAAGAGTTGTAAACTTCCTGTATTGAGCCAAAGTCGCTACCTTCATCTTTTTGAGTTTTCTCCTTGGCGGGGAAGTGTCATTCTCATTCACTCAGTCATTGGCTGGAATTTTATAGACTGTACTCCAGCCCTGCACAAGGGTAGGTTGGCAAAAGCAGTGTTGCTCTGACATCAGGGGCTAGGGTATAGTCCAGACATTATGAGTGAGTGTCCTTTCCATTAGCTACGTTTACGAGCTCGGTCAGAACGCGTTTCACTCACGGGCTGGTCTGGTGCTTGTATTGTCGCCCACAGGAATTTCTGACCAGGGCAAGCGTAGGGCAGAACAAGCTGGATGCCGCAGTGGCTGAAGGAAACAAGCTCGTGCCGCATTTGCCCAAACCCAGTGCCTCGCAGGTTCAACAGCAGCTGGCAAACAGCCAACAGGAATGGGAGAGCTTCCTCAATCAGTGCCAACAGAACAGGAAGACTCTGGCAGACTATGCAGAAGAGCTGACCAGGTAATTGTCAACAAAGCACATGGTCGGGTATTAAAGCCCTGTAAGGTAGCAGCTGGGCCTCAGACCTTCACCTTGAAGTCCAGAAGGTTGTAAGTTCAAACCCCCACGCTGTCCTGAGGTTTGAGAACATCGCCCCGTTGAGTGCAGTGCTGAGGGAGTGCAAAGCCGCCATCTCTCCGATGAGTCATGAGGTCTGCGCCCCCTCAGAATCCCATGGCACTATCAGAAGCAGAGTGCTCCCATTCATCCCCCACCCCACCTCTGAAAAGCGACTATCTGATCGTTAACTCAGTGCTGACATTACAATAGCGATGACAGGGTGAAAGGATTACAAAAGGGGTTTGTAAGAAGAGGGAGGAGGTGGTGTCGCGGGAGCAGTCACTGGGCTGGGGTAAAACCGGGGAGTCAGTGGTTGAAATCCCTCTGCATCAGTTCAGTAAGTTAGTCTCAGCAAAGATGCTAAAGATGCTATCGGGTTCTTGAGGCATGGTGGTACCTCTACTCCCAAAGACCCTGGGTTCAGGTCCCACCTGCTCTAGAGGTGACTCTGAATAGGTTCATTAAAAATACCACAATAGGTGTTGCACAGGTATAAGTTTTTAATTTCTTAACGTGAACTCAGAACCCAATGAGTGTGGCTCACAGACCATGGGAAAGCCTGCCCTAGCATCTCGCTGTGGGGAACTGCACACAGTGGGGATATTGATCAGTATTCCCTGCTTAGGCACTTGTGTATGTACTCTTGTGTCGTTCCGTGCTGCCCATCATTGTCTTGTGTCCCAATGATGTCTGTGGCAGCTTCGAAAGCCTTCACAAGAAGCTGAGTGTGTGGCTGCAGCAAGCAGAAGGTCGAATGGCCACAGAGTCCATCGGAGAGAACACCAAGAACATTCCCATGATGCGGGTGGAGGTGGAGAGGATGGAAGATTTCTATGAGGAGATTCAAGGACACAGGTAGGCAACTTGGTTAGTGTGATTAGTGAAAAGACCAAGTGATGCTTTATCTCTTTAGTATTAGAGAACCCACAGTGAAGCATTGAAAGCTGTCCCCTGAGGTCAGTTTGGAGGGGGTGGGATTTAATCAGTTTGGAGAAGGGGATATTTAATCAGTTTGGAGGGGGTGGGATTTAATCAGTTTGGAGTGAGAGGTATTTAATCAGTTTGGAGGGAGTGGGATTTAATCAGGTTGGAGGGAGTGGGATTTAATCAGTTTGGAGGGAGTGGGATTTAATCAGGTTGGAGGGAGTGGGATTTAATCAGTTTGGAGGGAGTGGGATTTAATCAGTTTGGAGTGAGAGGTATTTAATCAGTTTGGAGGGAGTGGGATTTAATCAGGTTGGAGGGAGTGGGATTTAATCAGGTTGGAGGGAGTGGGATTTAATCAGTTTGGAGGGAGTGGGATTTAATCAGTTTGGAGGGAGTGGGATTTAATCAGGTTGGAGGGAGTGGGATTTAATCAGTTTGGAGGGAGTGGGATTTAATCAGGTTGGAGGGAGTGGGATTTAATCAGGTTGGAGGGAGTGGGATTTAATCAGTTTGGAGGGAGTGGGATTTAATCAGTTTGGAGTGAGAGGTATTTAATCAGTTTGGAGGGAGTGGGATTTAATCAGGTTGGAGGGAGTGGGATTTAATCAGTTTGGAGGGAGTGGGATTTAATCAGTTTGGAGTGAGAGGTATTTAATCAGTTTGGAGGGGGTGGTATGTAATCAGTTTGGAGGAGGTGGTGTTTAATCAGTTTGGAGGGGGTGGTATGTAATCAGTTTGGAGGGGGTGGTATGTAATCAGTTTGGAGGGGGTGGTATGTAATCAGTTTGGAGGATTGTGGGTGATGATTCTAATGCCTTCCCCTCCCTGATTACATCTGGCTCATGGGCGGCCTCCTTGTCACATGATCATGGCACAAAAGGAGATCTTTTGGCCCATCATGCCTGTATTTTCCCATCATCCAATTTGAAGCCCTTTTATAGCGGATTAATGCTGTTGGTATTCAGGCAGGTGACGCAGTTGCTGCTCAGAAAGCACAAAAGCAGACCTAGAGGTTTTCCTGTGGGCTCCCGGGTTCGAGGTCCCCTCATACGAAGGCACGCAGTTCCTGATCGAGGTACCCAACAATAGGATGGTCCCCACTGAGCGCCAACTCCTTACCCTGGCATTCAACCCTCTTGTAACGTACCCTCGTCCAATCCTTACTCACTGTGACCTGGGCACCTTGTCATCCTGGGCCTCTGGTGGCAGCTTTGCTGGTTGCTGCCTACGTCTGATTGGCTGGGGCTTCGCACCTGGGGTCCTCAATCCAAACGGTGGCCATTCTAAATGCCTGAGAGGCAAGTAATACTTCGGGCCCTTCCCCAAGGGTCTCAGTGGCTCTCAAGTGTGTGTCATCCCTGCCACCTTTATTCCTTCATTCATGGGATAAGGGCGTCGCTGGATAGGCCAGCATGTATTGTAAACCCTAGAGAACAGTTTAGATTCAGCCATTTTACTGTATGTCTGGATTCAGATATAGGTTAGACCAGGTATGGACAGCAGATTTCCTTCCCTAAAGACCATTAGTGAACCAGGTGGGTTTTTCCCCAACAATTGGTCATCCTTAGACATGTGATTCCAGATTTTAAAAAATTGAATTCAAATTCCACCACCTTGATGGGATTCGGACCTGGGTCCTCAGTACATGACCTGAATGTTCAGGTCCAACGATAATACTATGAGGCCGTCACCCTTTCCCAACAGGGAGCAGATATTGTGGAACTCCATTAACCTCCAATAAATACTGTCCATTGACAGCATACTGTGAGAAACAGGTATCCAGGCAACTTGTTACCTGGGTTTAGGGTGAGAGGGGAAAGATATAAAAGAGACCTAAAAGGCAACTTTTTCATGCAGAGTGTGGTGCATGTGTGGAATGAGCTGCCAGAGGAAGTGGTGGCGGCTGGTACAATTACAGCATTTAAAAGGCGCCTGGATGGTTACATGAATAGGAAGGGCTTAAGGGATATGGGCCAAGTGCTGGCAAATGGGACTAGATTAGATTGGGATATCTGGTCGGCATGGACGGGTTGGATTGAAGGACCAGTTTCCATGTTGTACATCTCTATGACTCTATGTTACGAGTTGTGGAGAAGTTCACTGGACCTGAAACGTTAACTCTGCTTTCTCTGAACAGATGCTGTCAGACCTGCTGAGTTTTTCCCAGCAATCTCTATTTTTTTTTGTGCCTTGATTTCCAGCATCTGCAGCTCGTTGGGTGTTTTTTTTTAAGAAAATAGAGTCACTTGTTTGACTCACGGCAAGCACAGCAGTGCAGCAGAGTTTTTGTAGAGAGTGAAGAGGCATGACAGAAGATATCATGGCTTTCCAGTCAAGCGCCAAGGAACTTGCAGTCACAGTGATTCTCTGTGACCATGAACACAGGTCTCTCTCTCTCCCAGTGTAAGGTCATTCAGGACATGTAAGGCTCACCGTATCTGGTATCTCAGCCCAGTAACCCGGCCAACTGTGGGAACCTGGATAATGTCACCTTTTTTTTTTGGCACATGTGGAAATTTCAACTTTGCTGCAAATTTGACGATCATGTTTCCGGCCAATGGTGTGTGAATGAAAATTAAACGGGCTTCGATGGTATCTGGAGCTGCTTGTTCTGCATTTTTTCTAGTTTGCCCACCAAATGTGACCATCCTTTCTATTCTCTTTCCTGGTTTCAAATTTCTAACACTCCAGTGCGCCTGGTCACTTCAGGAATCATACAGGAGCTTCCATTAAGCCTGTGCTGGCTCTTTGAAAGAGTTATTCAATCAAGGTAGCAACGTTAGGTCAATAATGCATGACCTTCTTCCGAAACTAGAAGAGAGATTGTGTAGTCCCTAATTACAGTGGCTCAGTGGTTAGGCACTGCTGCCTCACAGCACCAGGGACCCAAGTTCGATTCCAGCCTCGGGCGACTGTATGTGTGGGTTCACCCCTGGCACATTCTCCCCATGTTTGTGTGGGTTTCCTCCAGGTGCTCCTGTTTCGTCCCACAGTCCAAAGATGTGCAGGTTAGAGTGGATTGGCCATGCTAAATTGCCCCATTGTGTGCAAGGATAGGGTAGTGAGTATGGCACTGGGTGCGATGCTCTTTGGAAGATCGGTGTCAATCTGATGGGCTGAATGGCCTGCTTCCACACACTATCGGGATTCTGTGATGTCAGCCCAGAATGCTGGGTTTGTTGAAACAAGTTCCCTCCTGGCCTGACCCCAGCACTGAGCAGCCTGATAATTCTGGCTTCTTGCCTTTGATTACACATAGTGGAGAGGCGATGATGTCGTGGTAGTGTCTCTGGGTGAGTAGTCCAGAAGCTGAAAATGTGTTGCTGGAAAAGCGCAGCAGGTCAGGCAGCATCCAAGGAGCAGGAGAATCGACGTTTCGGGCATGAGCCCTTCTTCAGGAATGAGGAAGGTGTGCCAAGTAGGCTAAGATAAAAGGTAGGGAGGAGGGACTTGGGGGAGGGGCGTTGGAAATGCGATAGGTGGAAGGAGATCAAGGTGAGGGTGATAGGCCGGAGTGGGGGTGGGGGGGGCGGAGAGGTCAGGAAGAAGATGACATCCCGAAACGTCGATGGACACACTTTCCTCATTCCTGAAGAAGGGCTCCTGCCCGAAACGTCGATTCTCCTGCTCCTTGGATGCTGCCTGACCTGCTGCGCTTTTCCAGCAACACATTATCAGCTCTGATCTCCAGCATCTGCCGTCCTCACTTTCTCCTCGAAGAGTCGTCCAGAAGGCCAGTCTAATGCTGTGAGACATGGATTCGAGTCCCACCGTAGCAAACGATGAAATACAAACTCGATAAAATTCCAGAATTAATAAAATATCTCATATGGCCAGATTGTCATAAAAACCCAATTGGTTCAGTGAGGGAGGGAAGTCTGTTGTCCTCTGTAATAGCCCATTAAAGGGGCAGTCCATTCCTGTGAATAAAATTTAACAGGCTTACAGAGCCACCATTCCTTTGCTGTGGAGATGGCAATGTGTGTTTGCTAAATCAATGGATAGCTTCGAATCTCTCACTAAGTGCAAAACACTGAATGTGTTGGATCCCATCTTGTCCCTGCATCTTTAGATTCAAGTTCACAAATACTGAATTTTGATTCTGTATGTGTCCAGTGAGCCTAAAGTAGGGGAAGCCTTCGTTCTGAAATAACAGTGACACACATCCGCAGAACGTCGAAGATGGAATGGGAAAGCTTTGGTCAGGATAATGGCTTGAAGCCAGGTCGAACAAACGGGTTTTAAAAGGACAGATAAGGCTGCTTTTACCCAGTCCTGGAGTGGCGAGCTGGGAAGCCTGAGGGATAGTCTCGGAGAACAGCAGGAAGTCGTTGTTCCCGGATGCATTCCCAGCAGCTGGGACTTTCCTAGGTGTTGAGCAGCAGGAAGGTTGAAGGTCCACTGAAGTGATTGAGGTCCTAAATTTGGGGCAGTCTTCTTCCCCGCTGGCAACATCTTCTGCCACGTTCAGAGACTGACAACCCAGTGGAGACAGTGACCGAGTAGGAGCCCAAGGGGGTTTTGGTGCCAGAGAGGATCTACGCCCATCAAAGGGATGGACATCCCTTAGCTGCAGTGGGTTAGCTGGAGTGACGCCCTCTTCATGCTGAGAGTCCAGTCCCTGTCAAATTGTTTGTTTTTTGGATCATGGCGTGCCACCATTTTGGAAATGTGGCCCCGCCCATCCCAAAGGTCGCCAGCCTCCCTCAGCAGTGCCCGGGGTGGGGGCTCCAGGTCCTCAGGTAGGGCCACCAATGGTGGGTGGGGTAGTGCAGCAGACAGGCCGGGAGGCCTCTGCCAGGGAAATTCCTGGTGGAGGTTTCCTGTAGCTGGTGCTCAGGTCTCCTTGTTGGCTTCCCTGAACCCTGAAAGAGAGGCCTTATCCCATAGAGGGAGCAGGACTGAGTCCCGGAAAGTGAGGGAGAGAGGCCCACAGGCCTCTCGAGGATAGGGTAGGGGGTATGGGTCTGGGTGAGGCCTGGAGTTGGGCTTGGGGAGGGAGTCAGAGGGACAGGGATAGTGATAAACCCCAGAGCAGGCGGTGCCTGTCCAGGACTCAGATGTTTCCGTGACAGATGGCAGCCGAGTCACACGAAGCTGCATCACCACAGCACATTTCCATCTACCTCAGGATCATCCGCACCCATCAAAGGCACCGTCTGTCCGATGAGATGCTGTCACTTTGACGCATATGTTTTCCTCTTTGCCCACACAGGGATGCTTTCGACAGCCTGTGCCAGAAGGCGCAGACTCTGAACGAGCTGGGCTACGGAGACGGAGGGGCCACTCGGCCTGCCTCCCAGTTGCTAGCCCGGCACCAGCAGCTGGCCAAGACGGTGAAGGAGAAGCTGAGAGCCAGCCAGCTGGGGCTACAGGAGCACCAGGTCTTTGAGGAAACACTGCAGAGCACCTGGGCCTGGCTCAGAGAGGTCCAGAGCAGAATCACAGCCATCGACAGCACTGTGGGCAGCAAGGCCGCACTGGAAAAACAGCTGCTTCAGATCCAGGTGAGATCCAGATAGGATTGGCAAGATCGAGGTGACGTCCAGATAGGATTGGCAAGATCCAGGCGTGTCAGTCAGATCCAGGTGAGATCCAGATTGGATTGGCAAGATCCAGGTGAGATCCAGGTAGGATTGGCAAGATCCAGGTGAGATCCAGATAGGATTGGCAAGATCCAGGTGAGATCCAGGTAGGATTGGCAAGATCTAGCTGTGTCAGTCAGATCTAGATGAGATCCAGATAGGATTGACCAGATCCAGGTGAGATCGAGATAGGATTGGCCAGATAGATCCAGGTATTATGGACCAGACCAGACCCCCTCAAAATATTTTAAGCAGGAAGCCAAGACCCTAACTTTATTGTAAAGGTAAATGTGAAGTGTCTGTTCCAGATGCAATGTGACTGGTCAAACTACTTGACATTAATCAAAACACAATTTATTTAAATACTGTAGTTAAAATGCAACAAAAGAAAGAGGACATTAGAATAACTTAACTCTATTGGAAAACTTAACCAAATAATAGATATAATACCTATTGGTAATTAACTGTTCCAATATGGAAAGATCCCATAAACACACTCCTGGGGAAAAAAGAAAAATTCAGACACAGATTCTCACATGCAGTTCTCCCGACCAGAAGGGAAAAATGTTAAGAGAAAATTCAGAGAGGGTCGTATTTACTGAAGCTGCCAACTCTGTTGAGACCCCGAAGCTTCTGAAAAACCAAAATCCAGAAATCCTAGTCTGTGAGACCTGGCCACACCCATTCAAGCTGTCCAACAAAATCTCAAAATGTCCCAAGATGTTTCCACAACCCCAGACCGCTCAGCACCTCTGCCTCACAATTTCTCTAATATAGATATAGGTGTAGATATTGATATAGATAACCAGATCCACATGTTGTGTAGATATGGGTAACCAGATCCTGGTATGTTATGGATATGAGCTGAAAATGTGTTGCTCGAAAAGCGTAGCAGGTCAGGCAGCATCCAAGGAACAGGAGAATCAATGTTTCGGGCATGAGCCCTTTGATGCTGCCTGACCTGCTGTGCTTTTCCAGCAACACATTTTCAGCTCTGATCTCCAGCATCTGCAGTCCTCACTTTCCCATGTTATGGATATGGGTAACCATGTGGTGTAGATACAGATAACCAGATCCTGGTGTGGTAGAGCTATGGCTAACCAGATCGTAGTGTGGTTATGGACATCGCTAACTAGATCCTGGTGTGGTAGAGATACAGGTAACCAGGTCCTGGAGTGATATGGACATGGGTAACCTTATCCTGCTGTGGTATGGACATGGGTAACCAGACCCTGGTGAGGAATGGACATGGGTAACCAGATCCTGGTGCAGTATGGACGTGGGTAACCTGATCCAGATTTACCCCTGCACCTCTTCAAACGGGAGCTTTCCTGGGCAGAGCTGCTCAAGGAACTGAAAATACTGACGCTCCCCCACTCTGCCTTTTTTGGTTTGTTTTCTTACTCTGTGCTGCCCGATCTGTGTGCATGTGGGTCAACTCACATCTCTTGAGTCAGCCTCAAAATGAGGGCATTACTGACAAACCAATTCATTTGTTGTGCATGCCTTATTTCCTTTCAGAAAATAATGTTTCAGTTAATGCCCACTGCACAGGGCAGTTAAGAGTCAAGCACATTGGTGTCTGACTGGAGTCACATATATCATTTACATCACCCACCAAACCCATGCCGTGTACCATCCAGGATGACAACAATAACAGATACATGGGAGTACCACCACCAGCAAGTTCCCCTCCAAGCAACACACCATCCCTGACTTAGACATATATCGCTGTTCCTTCATTGCTGCTGGGTCAAAATCCTGCAGTACCTTTCCAATCAGCACTGTGAATGTACCAATGTAAGATAGACTGCAGTGATAGAATGTTCGAAACATCAAAATCAGAGCAGGACTAGGCTGTTCAGTCCTTTGAGCCTGCCCTGCCAACCCGAATTATCATGGCTGATCCTCTATCTCATCGCCATATTTCCACTTTCTCTTTATATCCCAAGATGCCTTTAGTATCTAAAAATTGATCAAATTCTTCCTTGAGTGACTCGGCCTTCACAACCTTCTGTGTGATGAACACCACGTATTATTCAAAAGAGCAGCTCATCAGCACCACCACGATGGCTCAGTGGTCAGCACTGCTGCCTCACAGCACCAGGGACCCGGGTTCAATCCCGCCCTCAGACAACTGTCTGGAGTTTGCATATTCTCCCCGTGTCTGCATGGATTTCCTCCGGCTACTCCAGTTTCCTCCCACACTCCAAAGATGTGCAGATCAGGTGGATTGGCCATGCTAAATTGCCATTGATGTCAGGGATGTGTAGGTTAGGTGGGTTGGCCATGATAAATTGCCCATAGTGCTTAGGGATGTGTAGGCTAGATGAATTGGCCATGCTAAATTGCCCATAGTGCTTAGGGATGTGTGGGTTAGGTGGATTGATCATGCTAAATTGCCCATGATGCCCAGGAAGTGCAGGTTAGGGTGGATTGGCCATGGGAAATGCAGGGTTACAGGGGATAGGGTAGGGGAGTGGGTCTGGGTGAGTGGGTCTTTGGAGGGTTGGTGTGAATTTGATGGGCTGAATGGCCTGCACCCACACAGTAGGTAATTCTATGATTCTCATAGGGAGTCTAGTATGTGTGGCCTAGCTGGTGACACGTACGTCACATGAAGGAATGAAAAACAGTATTCGACCATCCATGGTCCTCGGGTTTTTTTTCTATAAGAGGACAAATTGTCCTGTCCTAGTTCTGGGGAACACTGATAACACTCAAAAGGTTTGAAGTGCCTGCCACAGACTCATTTCCAATGTGAAGGGGGATCTGCTGTCTATAGAAAATCAGGTCGGCTCACCTGTGTAACCAATCCCTATTGTGCACCCCAATGCATGTTGGGAGTGCATGATGAATAGCACCTAACCTTGTGTCTCTCCTTGACTTCACCATGTGGAAGCTGTGTCTTTCCTGTGAATATGAATACTAAGCAAACCAATTAGTATATCGATGTTTGAAGTTGAAAGCAGTTACACTGTTCAGGGTGCCATATTCAATCGTTGGTCAGTTCGAATATTGAGTCCAGTTTTGGGATACCCTCAGGTCGGGAGCGATGCCAAAGTCATTGAAAAAGTGAAGAAAATATTTATTAAGGTGACACCAGGAATGAGAGACTTTGGTTATGAAGAAAGAAATGGGACTATTATTCATTACTGTAAAGATTGAAATGCAAAGGAAATTTAATAGAAACCTTTGCAATTATGATGGGTTTTTGTTAAGTCACTGGTTGGCAAGTCAGTAACTAAATGCATAAGTTAAGACAATTTCCCAAAGAAATCTCTTCTCACGGAAGGATTGTTAGGATGTGAGGGGCAGAAAGTCAAACCTTGCTGGAAAGGTAAGGTTGCGTTCAGAGTTCACATTATTGTCAACGGGCAACAGACATAGAAATTGCTGGAGAAACTCAGCAGGTTTGGCAGCATCTATAGAGAGAGAAACAGAGTCGACACCTCAAGTGCACCAGGAAGGATGTTATTAAACTGGAAAGAGTGCAAAAAGGATGTTGCTGGGACTGGAAGGTTTTAAATTATAAGGAGAGGCTGGAAAGGCTGGGATTTTTCACACTAGAGGGTTGGAGGCTGAGGGGTGACCTTATAGAGGTCTATAAAATCATCAGGGACATGGATAGGGTGAATAGCCAAGGTCTTTTCCCCAGGATAGGGGAGTCCAAAACTAGAGGGCATAGGTTGAAGGTGAGAGGGGAAAGATTTAAAAGGGACGTTAAGAACAACATTTATACACAGAGGGTGGTGCATGTGTGGAATGGGCTGCCAGAGGAAGTGAGTGGGGGCTGGTACAATTGCAATGTTTAAAAATATAGGTACATGAATAGGGGGAGGTTTAGAGACATATGGGCCAAACATAGGCAAATGGGACTAGTTTATGATTTGGAGATGCTGGTGTTGGACAGGGGTGTACAAAGTTAACAATCACATAACACCAGGTTAAAGTCCAACAGGTTTAATTGGAAGCACTAGCTTTCGGAGCGCTGCACCTTCATCAGGTGGTTGCGGAGTATTGTAGTGGACTAGTTTAGTTAGGATACCTGGTCAGCATGGACAAGGTGGACTGAAATCCATCCCTTTTTGACCCTTCTTCAGCATTCTGAGGTAAAGTCATACTGAAACATCAACTCTGTATCCACACATACCAAAACCTGCTGTGTGTATTTCTGACTTTACTGTGGAACAGAATGGTACAGTCTTTCCCCCCTCACAGCCAATGGGGAGATTTAACAAACGCAGGCTCTCCTGGTGCAGCCAATGTTTTAAAAAAAAGGACACTTTACTTGTTTTGAACTTGTTGTGTTATCCTGTCTAGGAGATCCTGCTGATGAAGGGTGAAGGTGAGGTGAAGCTGAACATGACGCTTGGTAAAGGGGAACAGTCTCTGAAGAGCAGTAATAACCAGGAGGCCAGGGATGCTATTCAGAACCAGCTTCAGGCTCTTAAAGAGGCTTGGGCCAAGGTCGTCAGTAGCTCCGTGAACTGTCACAGGTACAGCCTGACTCCGAACTAACTGTGGGCACGCTCATTGAAGTCCCAAACCAGCTTTATGTTGCAAAAGTAACAGTTATTTTTACTGATTATCTGCTGAATTTTCTGGTGCATTTTGTTGCCTATTTTCTGTAAAATAAAGTTAAAAACCACACGACACCAGGTTATAGTCCAACAGGTTTATTTGGAAGTATTAGCTTTTGGAGCGTTGCTCCTTCATCAGGCCAACCACCTCCAAAAGCTAGTACTTCCAAATGAACCTGTTGGACTATAACCTGGTGTCGTGTGGTTTTTAACTTTGTCCACCCCAGTCCAACACCAGCTCCTCCATATTCTGTAAAACATTCAGATAATATGAGCTGAATTTTAATCTTCAGATGTTTGGTCAGAGATAGGTTTAAAGTGCAAACAAAAAAAAACTGTTTCTCGACCTAAACCCATCTCCAACCCAACTTTCAGTCAGTGCCCCTTTAAGCAGAGGGTGGTACATGTATGGAATGAACGGCCAGAGGAAGTGCTGGAGGCTGGTACAATTGCAACATTTAAGAGGCATTTAGATGGGTACATGAATAGGAAGGGTTTGGAGGGATATGGGACGGATGCTGGCAGGTGGGACCAGATTGGGTTGGGATATCTGGTCGGCATGGACGGGTTGGACCGAAGGGTCTGTTTCCATAGCTGTACATCTCTATGACTCTATGACTTCAAATGATGAGATAGGTCACAGCTGACCTTGGTGAGTTTTGAACTCACGATTTCCACCTTTTGGATCCCTGATCAGGATCTCCAGCCCGCCCTCTGTATTTCAGGATTGCCAGCGTCTAACGTTGTGAGGTAACATGAGGGGAGGCTGATAATGCCGAATTAAAGAGCTCAACGCGTGACCAGGCAGAGGTCAGCACAGCTGAGCAGACGGTTTGCTGACGGAGGATTTAATCCCTGTGTCGGCTGAAGTCCACCAATCAAGGCCCTGAATTCTAAAGCTTACCCTTCGCCTAGGCGTGGTGACCCTCTCTCCAGTGAGAGAACAGACTCTGGGATGATGGTGACTTACACTTCTGTCTTGTATAGTGAATATAATCTCACCTTCACGATCTCCATTCCCCACCATTGATGAGGGTCATTGATATCTCACCCTTTGAACTGACAGGATTTTGGTCTGGGAAACACCGATAACACTGGAAAGGCCTGCCACACACACATTTCCAATGCAAAGCAGGATCCGCTGTCCGTAGAAAATTAGACCTGCTCAACTGTGTAACCAATCCCTGTTGTGCATGTTAGGAGTGCATTACGAATAGCATCTATCCTTGTGCTATTCCTCCATCAGTAGTGTCCCGTTGGTAACCGTGCCATGTGTTGCTCCTTTGCCTTCCAGCCAGCTGGAATGGGTGGTGGTGCAGTGGAACGGGTTCCAGGAAAGTAAGAAACAGCTCCAGCAGTGGATGGAGACGACGGAGCAGGGAGTGAGCCAGGGCCTGGAGCTGCAGAACGACCTGAAGGACAAGCTCTTGCAGCTGGAGCGACACCAGAGTCTGCTGGCCGACATCGAGAAGCACTCGGCCGTTCTCTCCCGGTTGATTGAGAAAGCCAAGGAGCTGCTGGAGAGAACTGGAGACGCATCTTTCACGGAGGATGCACAGCTGGAGATGAGGACCCAGTTTGCCGATATTGTTGTGGTTGCCAAGGTAACTGCCCCTTCCTGCTCCTGTCTGATTCTCCAGCATTATAAGGGAAGTAGCATCGAATGCAATTGTGTTTTTATTTGATGTATTTATTGTCATGCTCTCCAACGACATCTCAAAACACAGGAAAATAAATTAAAAAAAATATAAAGGCAGAAAAATTAAGAATTTAAACAAGTGTCCAACTTTATAGTTCCTCTTGTTAAGTGCTCTGTCATGGCTTGTATGAATCCCCATTGCCACGACTGCTGGAATGGAAGTCGCCATCTTTGGCGCCATCTTGCCTCCATTGACACCCTCACTGCTGTATGGGTAACCCAATGTGAGGGTTGCAGAATTAACTGCTCTCTGGTTCAAGAGCCTTCCTTTGCGCAATATAGTTTGCATTTTCAGCTCCATGAGAGGGTAAGGTTGAAGGACATGTTCACTCTGTGCCCATCGGACATTATCTGGGGAAACCGCTCCCCTGCGCGTCTTAACATCCGAGTTGGGGGGGGGGGTCTCACTGCCCCATGAGCCATCCAGACTCCATCACAGGTCTACACGGAGGCGGCCCCTTTCACTGAAATGTCATGGTTCATCATGGGGCTGTTCGGCCCATTGTGCCGCCACTGGCTTGTGAAATGAGCATCATTATCTAGTGGTAATCTCCTGCCTTTTCCCCATGCACATTGTGTTAATCTCTTGAGCGTCACAGTTGAATCTGCCTCCATGGCAGTTCATTCCATATGCCAACTATTTGCTGAGTAAGGAAGGTTTTCCTCAGCGTTTTTGTGGATCACTTTAAATCAACGCCCTCGACTACTTCTGTTTTTTTTAATGAGTGGGAACAGATTCTCCCCTCATGATTTTGGAAACCTCCATCAAGTCTCCTCATCAAGGAGAACAGTCCCAACTTCTTCCATCTGTCCTCACAACTGAAGTTTCTCGCCCATTCTTGTAAATCACTCCTGCACTGTCTCCCGTGCACACACATCTTGGCTGGAACGTGGTGTCCATACCCATAAACAGTACTGTAGCTGACGGTGGAATGCTAACAGTGAGCAGGTTTTGGTGATCCGAAGGTGAGTTTTAATTTTAGGGCGGCATGGTGGCTCAGTGGTTAGCACTGCAACCTCTCAGTGCCAGAGACCCGGGTTCGATTCCAGCCTCAGGTAACTGTCTGTGTGGAGTTTGCACATTCTCCCCGTGTCTGTGTGGGTTTGCTCCGGTTTCCTCCCACAAACCAGGTCAGGTGAATTGGCCACACTAAATTGCCCATAGTGTTAGGTGCATTAGTTGGGGGTAAATGTAGGGGAATGGGTCTGGGTGGGTTGCTCTTTGGAGGGTCAGTGTGGACTTGTTGGGCCAAAGGGCCTGTTTCCCCACTGTAGGGAATCTAATCTAATCTAAAAAAAACTCCTAAAATGTCGGATCAGGTCAGATGTCAAAATCTTACAAACCCCAAACCCCTACCCAAATCACCCCACCCCAAGCAATCTGCCCAGTTTTGGGTTTGATAGAGATGCACCAATGCCGGTAGGGAGGGGGGAGATGGTTAACTAATCATCCCCCCAAGAGGAAGGTTGGCAATTAAAATATATTAATGAGGCGGGATTTGCAGCTCACTCAGTAGCCGGTCAAATTTCACCGGTCTCAGGAAAATCATCAGCTCCAGCGAGGCAAGGACAGCTTTGTGGAGTTTCTCTTATGACCATATGAGGCAGAAGTAGGCCGTTCAGCCCCCTTGGGTCTGCTGCCCATGCAGTGCGATCATGGCTGACCTGTTTGATTTCTGCATTCCACATTCTCATCGAGCCCCGGTAACCTTCAGTCTCCTGCCCATCAGGAAGCCATCTAGCTCTGCCTTGGAAATATTCAGTCATCTCGCTTCCACCGCTTCCTGAGACAGAGAGTTCTAAAATCCTCGAGTGAAGAAAATTCTCCTCTTTGGTCCTAAAACAAAAAACCCTCTGAACCAACTCCAATGCATTTATAACCTTCCTTAAGTAAGGGGACCAAAAGTGTACCTAGTATTCAAGAAGTGGTCTAACCAGTGCCCTGGAATGAAGCATAACACGATTATTTTTGTACTCAATTCCTCTTGAAATAAAGGATAACATCCTATTACCCTTCTTGATTACATGCTAAACTAGCATACTAACTACTTGGGACTCACCAGGACATTTCAATCCCTCTACACCTCAAGAGTCCACAGTTGTTTTCCATTTTAATAATGCTCTGCTCTTCTTATTCTTAAAGTGAAAATCTTTGCATTTCTCCCCATTGTATTCCATCTACCAGATCCTTATTATCTACTATTAACACCCCTCCCCCACCACCTCATTCTCACTCTGTAGAGAACCAGCCCTCACATTACTTCTGCTTTCCTTCTCAAATACCTGCAGAAGCTCTTGCTGTCTATTTTGACATTCCTAGCTGGCTTCCTCTATTGCTCTAATTTCTTCCTCCTGATTAACCTCTCAGTCATCTTGTGTTGCTCTTTATACTCTGACCAATCATCTGACATGCCACTTGCCATTGTGCAATTATAAGCTTCATCCTTATGCCTGATGCTCTGTTTAACTTCCTTAGTTGACCATAGATGGTGGCTCCACCCTTTAGACTTTTTCTTTATAGTAGGAATCTACTTAATCTGAAAGATCTCCTTAAATGGACATTAGGTGAGGCCACTTTTCTAATACTGAGTTCAGTTCTGGTCTCCCTGCTGTAGAAAGGATGGTGTGGAACTTGAAAGGGTGCAGAAAAGATTTACAAGGATGTTGCCATTGTTGGAGGGTTTGAGCTATAGGGAGAGGTTGAATAGGCTGGCGCTGTTTTCCCTGGAGCGTCGGAGGCTGAGGGGTGACCATATAGAGGTTTATTAAATCATGAGGGGTATGGATAGGGTGAATAGCCAAAGCTGTTTACTTAGTGTAGAGGAATCCAAACCTAGAGGGCATAGTTGTAGGTGAGAGGGGAAAGATTTAAGAGGGGCCTAAGGGCAACTTTTTCATGCAGAGGGTGGTGCTTGTATGAAATGAACGACCAGAGGAAGTGGTAGAGGCCAGTATAATTGCAGCATTTAAAAGGCATCTGGATGGGTCTATGAACAGGAGGTGTTTAGAGGGATAAAGGCCAAGTGCTGGCAAATGGGACTAGATTGGGTTGGGATATCTGGTCAGCATGGACAGGTTGGACCAAAGGGTCTGTTTCCATGCTGTACATCTCTATGTCTCTACATCAGTCACTGTGTCTCTATTGATTATCCCCTTCATCTCACCCAGCTTTCGTGTCCACACAGTTGCCTGTTTTCAAGTTTAAGATACTAGTCTTTGACTCACTCTTCTCTCTTTCACACGGGATGTAAAATTCAATCATGCTGGCATTGTTGCTGCATAGCGATGTCTTTACTCTGAGCTCATTAGTCATTCCTGTCACATGACACTGTCAAGCCTATTATAGCCTCATCTCTGGCTAGTTGCAGAATATCCCGCTCTAAGATATTATTTTGAAATAGTTTTGTGAACCAATGCCAAACTGATTTTTCCAGTTCCTATGTAGAGTAAAGTCATCCATGTTCACTGCCAACCATTTTAGCAAGCGTGTCCAATGTTTTCTCTTGTAAACCTTGGCCCACATTGTGGTTACTGTTTGTGGGCCCAGAGACCACTCCCACTTGTGAGTTCTTTCCTTTACTGTTCCTCAAATCCACCCAAAATGATTCTCCACCCTGGTCTCCTGAATCACAATTATTGCTCCAATGCCGGGCTTGATTCAGCACAGCATCTACAAGGTCAGGAGAAACAGGAGTGTTTTACTCCACCCCATCAAAATAAAACCTTCCCTGTCCCATCTATTTCCCAAAACCCAGAGAAAGACCTCCATGGTCAGAGATCAGACACTGCAAGGATGGAGATCGGTTCTGACTGAGGCTGAGTTTTCACGAGAGGAGGCCTGGTCCCCCAGGTGGGGAAACCGCTGAGGCCATACAATGTGAACATGGACTGCAGACTTTCAAGGTTCTCACACGAAGCTCCAGGTTCTCTTCCTCCCCCCCCCCCGCAACCCACTACCATCATCATTACTCACGAGTAATGGAGGAGGCAATGGCCTAGTGGTATTATCACTGGACTGTTAATCCAGAGACTCAGGTAATGTTCTGGGGACCTGGGTTCAAATCCCACCATGGCAGGAGGTGGAAGATGAATTCGATAAAAGTCTGGAATTGAGAGTTTAATGATGACCATGAATCAATTGTTGGAAAAACCCATCTGGTTCACTAATGCCCTTTAGGGGAGAAAACATGTGACTCCAGACCCACAGCAATGTGGTTGACTCTCAACTGCCTTGTGGGTTATTAGGGATGGACAATAGATAAAAGGCCTTGGCACCGATGCTTTCATCCCGTGAATTAATAAAATAACACCTTTCCTGTTGTGATTGTAACAAAGTCTGCCAGGTGGACCTCGTAGAATGTGAGTTCCCTGATTGAGGCTGTTAATCTGGTCCACATCAGGGAACCCTGGCTGACAGATATAAACAGGAGAGTCAGAGATTCTGCTCGCTCTGAGGGAGCTGGATCAGTGTCAAGGACTGCCCATGTCGGGTGGCGTGATGACAGGATACTGGCCTCGGTGGAGTTATTTCACTTTCCCCTTGTTAATACCGAGGTCAGAGCTACAGTGATGTAGTTACACTGATACATTCGACCCTATGTGTGTGTGTGTGACAGTAACCAACTCTGTCACTGCTGTGCAGGGCATGTGGTCTGTCTGAGTTTCAAGGTGTAGAAACTGTGCTGACTCTGGCAGAGGGGCAAGGGTGAAGGGTGAAAGGGGACCTGAGAGTCACAGCTCAGTAGGAGTCCCCAGTTCCAGCAGAGTCACAGTTATACCGCACAGAAACAGGCCCTTAAACCCAACTGGGTAAAAACAATGACTGCAGATGCTGAAAATCAAATACTGGATTAGTGGTGCTGGAAGAGCACAGCAGTTCAGGCAGCATCCAACGAGCAGCGAAATCAACGTTTCGGGCAAAAGCCCTTCAACTGGCCCATTCCTAAATTGAACGAGTCCCATTTTCCTCTGTTTGGCCCATATCCCTCTAACCCTTTCCTATCTCTGTAATATCTCCTTTATTTTTTAATACAAAGTCTTCTGCTACTTAACATCCTGCAGGCATTTTCTAAGTAAGGTAACTTCAGTTGTCTCTGCACAAACAGAGAACGTGGGCAGAGAGTGGTAGGAATTTTAAATAAACCTACTGAATCATTAGAGTACTTCAAACTGGCTTATGCTTAAGGATACATCTGTTCAATGCGCTTGGTTTCCCTAATTTCAAGCAATGACACACTTGACTACTTGATAAAGATTTTTGCAGAGAAATTTAACATCTTTTATTTAAGATTAGATTCCCTACAGTGTGGAAACAGGCCCTTCACCCAACAAGTCCACACCGACCCTCTGAAGAGCAACCCACCCAGACCCATTCCCCTACATTTACCCCTTCACCTTATGCTACGGGCAATTTAGCATGGCCAATTCACCTAACCTGCACATTTTTGGACTGTGGGAGGAAACTGGAACACGCGGAGGAAACCCACACAGACACGGGGAGAATGTGCAAACTCCACCCAGACAGTTGCCCTTTGCTGGAATTGAACCTGGGTCTCTGGCGCTGTGAGGCAGCACTGCTAACCATTATGCCACCCCTGTAGCCTAGATAAGCATTAATAAGTATACAACAATATGCTGATTGCACCTCACATTAATAAGTCAAAGAATGCAGGAATAGTCCTAGATACTCTTAAAATATGTAACTACTCAATAACAATTGAATTTATTTGCAAGTCGAGCATAGAACCTAGAATAGCACAGCACAGGAACAGACCCTTTGGTCCATGATGTTGTGATGAACATGACACCAAATTACACTAGTCCCTTCTGCCTGCCCTTGGTCTATATCCCTCCATTCCTTGCACATTGATGTGTTTATCTAAAAATCCCTTAAAAGCTTTTAATGTATCTGCCTCCACCATCACTCCTGGTAGCGCACTGCAGAGTCCGACCATTTTCAGTCCAAAGATGTGCAGGTCAGGTGAATTGGCCATGCTAAATTGCCCGTAGTGTTAGGTGCATTAGTCAGAGGGAGATGGTCTGGGTGGGTTGCTCTTTAGAGGGTCCATGTGGACTTGTTAGGCTGTTGGGCCTGTTTCCACACTGTAGGGAATCTAATCTCTAATCAAAAAACGCACCCCTCACATCTCCTTTGAACTTTCTGCCTCTCACCCTAAATGCGCGCCCCCTCGTTTTAGCCACTTGGGCAAAAGATCCTGACCCTCGGCCCTATCTATGCAGATAACATTTCAGTCTCTCAAGTGAACTTCCTGAAGCCAAGGGGACTCACCTGAATCAAACAATTGCTAGGGAAGCTCAGCAGGTCTGGAGGGGAAGGGGAAAGTGCAGACTGCTGATGCTGGAGATCAGAGTCGAAGAGTGTGGCGCTGGAAAAGCACAGCCAGTCAGGCAGCATCCGAGGAGCAGGGGAATCAATGTTTTGAGCATAAGGTCTTCATCCGGAATGATGAGCTGGCCCAAGGGTGCTGAGAGATAAATGGGAAGGGGGTTGGGCTGGGGGGAAGGTAGCTGGGAATGTGATAGGTAGATAAAGGTCGGAGAGGAGGGGGGAGTGGATATTTGGGAAGGAAGATGGACAGGTAGGACAGCTCAAGAGGGCAGTGCCAAGTTGGAAGGTTGGATCTGGGATAACGTGGGGGAAGGGGAAATGAGGAAACTGGGAGGTGGAATGTTGTTAGGGGATGTGAAACAGTGCATAAAGCACATGTGTTGTGGGTCACAACAGTTCCAGTGTTCAACATGGTGCCATTTACAGCTTGATTTGCTCTTGTTTGCAGGGGAAGGTGAAGAAGCTGGAGGATCAGGTGCAGGACCATCAGCAGTATAACATCGCCGTGCAAGAACTAACAAACTGGCTGACCTCAGCTAAGGAGGAACTTCACCGCTGGTCAGATTTATCGGGAGACTCGACAGCCCTACAGAGAAAGCTGAAGAAAGTCACGGTGGGGATCATTACCCGGGCTCTGATCCACAGAAACTAGACAATGGGAATCTGATAAGCAGCAGGATAGATCGATCAGTACAGTGTCAGCAGAGGTCTCCTCTTCCTTCTGAATCCATTGATCACGGGTTCAAGCCCCTCTTCAGAAACCTGGGCACCATGGCTGGGCAGTGCATCACTGAAAGAACAGCGCAGTGGTGCCATCTTTCAGATGAGACATTAAACCAAGGACCCACAGGGAGCTCTCCCCAGTTTCCTAACATCATTTATCCCTCAATCCCTTAAACAGATGATCTGGTCATCGTTTGGAATTGGTCAGAGCACTGAGTATAGGAGTTGGGAGGTCATGTTGTGGCTGTACAGGACATTGGTTAGGCCACTGTTGGAATATTGCGTGCAATTCTGGTCTCCTTCCTATCAGAAGGATGTTGTGAAACTTGAAAGGGTTCAGAAAAGATTTACGAGGATGTTGCCCGGGTTGGAGAATTTGAGCTATAGGGAGAGGCTGAACAGGCTGGGGCTGTTTTCCCTGGAGCGTTGGAGGCTGAGGGGTGACCTCATAGAGGTTTATAAAATTATGAGGGGCGTGGATAGGGTAAATAGACAAAGCCTTTTCCCTGGGGTGGGGGAGTCCAGAACTAGAAGGCACAGGTTTAGGGTGAGAGGGGAAAGATATAAAAGAGACCTAAGGGGCAACTTTTTCACACAGAGGGTGGTACGTGTATGGAATGAGCTGCCAGAGGAAGTGGTGGAGGCTGGTACAATGACAGCATTTAAAAGGCATCTGGATGGGTATATGAATAGGAAGGGTTTAGAGGGATATAGGCCGGGTGCTGGCAGGTGGGACTAGATGAGGTTAGGATATGTAGTCTGCATGGACGGGTTGGACTGAAGGGTCTGCTTCCGTGCTGTACATCTTTGTGACTCTAAGACTCTATGGTCGTTTTTTTTGTTGAGTCTTGCTGTGCCCATATTGCCTGCTATTTGTCCAAGATTACAACAGTGACTACCCTTCAAAAATCACTGCATTTGTTGTGGCCCTGTTCTAAGAATCATAGAATCGCTATAGTGTGGAAGCAGGCCATTTGGCCCATCGAGTCCCACACCAACCATTCAAAGGCACTGAGCACTACCCCCTACCTATAACCCTGCATTTCCTCATGGCCAATCCACCTAACTCACACATCTTTGGACTGTGGGAGGAAACCAGAGCACCACATACACATGGGAGAGCATGCAAACTCCACATGCAAACAGTCACCCAAGTGTGGAATTGAACCTAGTCCCTAGTGTTATGAGGCAGCAGTGCTAACCACTGAGCCACCGTGCCACATTAAGAGGCTCTCACGGTGCAGTTAATGTAATAGCTGTTGCATGGGATTCCCAGGGCCTGGGAAACATGGCGGTGTAGTAGATGAGAGAGTTTCTCAATCCAAATGGTGACTGTTCACAGCACGGCCCAGCGCCCATCCCTGTGGAATGCTGTGCCACTCAATTTACTAATTTGTCTGGCTATGCTTTGCCTTGACTTTCTGTTCTGTCATTTTGTTGTCAGATTTTGATTCAGTCTGCTTCTTGTCCTATAACCCCCCTGCTGTGATCTTAGTCATGGGTCTACGGTTGAGGACTTTGTGGAAAGTTGTCAGAAAGTCCAACTATATTGCATCGAGCACATGACCCTCATCTCCTCTTTCCCTTGTGTTGTTCCAGTGTTCAAAAGATTCATATCTCCCTGAGTACGTTTCATTCTGCTTCTGTTTCTGACATTACTCCCCATTGTCACTTTGAGTAAGGATTATAATTACCATTTTTATCACAAGTGTCAAGCCAGCCTATATCTCCTTGTTCTCGTTCCCTTTTAAAACATAGGAATAACACTACCTTCTCCCCCAGTTTTCTAGAATAATTTCTATTTCTAGTGACATCTTGCAAAGATGTAACTGCGCCTCGGCTGTCTTTTTGCTAAATTGCCTTATGATGTGCAGATCTGTTTGATGCAGACCAAGGGTTTTACTCTCTCTAGTTTATTTAATTAGCTCCATCCTTAACAACTTTATTGATTGATTTTCCTAATGTTGTTCCTCCATGTTCGCCTCTCTGCTGATTGTTGGAGCTTTGTAATGGTTCAATATTAGTGGGGACTAGAGAAATTGAGATTGTCCTCTTCAGAGCTGTGGAACGTGATGGCCTAATGGTATAATTGCTGGGCTGGTAATCCAGTGAGCCACGTAATGTTCTGGGGGCTTGGGTTCAAACCCTTCCATGGCAGATGGGGAAATTTGAATTCAATAAAAATCTGGAATTAAGAGTCTCCTGATGACTATAAATCCATTGTCAATTGTTGGAAAAACCCACCTGGTTCATTGATGCCCTTTAGGGAAGGAAACTGCCATCCTTACCTGGTCTGGCCTACATGTGACTCCAGACCCACTGTGTTATGGCTGGCTCTCAGCTGCCTTCTGGGGAACCAGTGATGGGTGTAGTATTCAGTGCAGTATTATCATCATCATTGTCCCTTAGGGGTTTTATACCTTGCATCATTTTTGTCATAGAATCCCTAAGTCCATACCGACTCTCTGAAGAGTGACCCACCCAGACCCACTCCCCTACCCTATTACTCTACACTTACCCCTGACCAATGCACCTAACCTGCACGTCCTTGAATACTATGGGCAATTTAGCACGGCCAAATCACCTGACCTGTACATCTTTGGACTGTGGGAGGAACTGGAGCACCCGGAGGAAGCCCACACAGACACGGGGAGAATGTGAAAACTCCACACAGACAGCCACCCGAGGCTGGAATCGAACCTGGGTCCCAGCCGCTGTGAGGCAGCAGTGCTAACCACTGAGCCACCCCGTTTTCTTTAATTCACTCATGACATGGGGCAACACTGACGAGTCAGCATTCCTGGCCCATCCCTAATTGCCCAGTGGGCCATTGAGAGCCAACCACATTGCAGTGGGTCTGGAGTCACGTGTAGGCCTGACCAGGTAAGGATGGCAGCTTCCTTCCCTAAATGGAGTTAATGAACCAGGTGGGTTTTTTCAACAATTGACAGTGGGTTTACAGTCATCATGAGACTCTTAATTCCGGATTTTTATTGAATTCAAATTCCCCATCTGACATGGAAGGATTCAAACCTGAATCCCCAAAGCCATTACCTGGATTAACAATCCAGCAATTAGACTATTGGGCCATCACCTCCCCAATACTTTCCCCAGCTCTAAAGAGGACAATCCCAGTTTCTCTGGCCTCCACATATAACTGAAATCCTTCGTTCCTTATACCCCCACTCCACTCTCTCCAAACCCCTGATATCCTTTAAAAAGTGCAGTGCCCAGAACTATTAAGGACTTGCATTTATGTAGCACCTTTCTTAACCACTGGACACCTCAAAGCACTTTACAACCAATGGAGTATACTTTGTCAATATTGTAAAGTAGGAAATGTGGCAATCAATTTATGCACAGCAAGCTCCCACAGTCAGCAATGCAATAGCGATTGACCCGGTAATCTGCTGTTTGAGAACTTAATATTGACAAGGACACCTGTGCTCTACTCCCAAAATAGGGCCACAGGATCCTTTACGTCTACCCATGCTGGCAGACTGGTTCAGATCCTCATTGAGGTACAGCACCCGTGACAGGGCAGCACCACCTCAGCACTGCACTGCAGTGTCAGCGTTATTGCTAGTGCGCCATCCCCAGCATGGGCACTTGGTCCTGAAACTGCGTGTCTCCAGGGCAAGAGTGTTACAACAGGCGCCATATCACTGCACTTTGCAAATGCTTACTTTCGAGGTGTTGAAACTGTCCTTAATTATCTCCCGAAAGCTTGCCCTACAGGGTTAGTAAGATCGCTGTGTGGTGAATGTCCCGAGGATGAACTGTACAGTTTATCCTGCTCGCGATCTGAAATTTTACTTTACCTTTGGCTGTACGTTGTGTATTTTTAACAGACTCCCTCACGTGCCTCTGTGTCAGTTTTGTCTGTGGCTCTGGGGGGAGGCAGGAGGGGGTTTTTAACTTCGTTCCGGGCGTTACGTAAATGCAGTCAGTTGTTGCGAAGAAATGTCAAGTGTGATTGGGTCTGTGGAAAGCCTCCTCCCTTACCCTGCCCGTGGGCAGTGTGAGGGTTAACATCCTCTGCAGGATGTTACGCAGCGCTTGCTCAACTGTGAACTTTCAGGAGGGCTTACACAAACAGTTATGACAGGACTGGTGACGGTGAATGCTTTCCATTTCTCAGGAGCTGATCGTTTCCAGACGGAATGGCAGGGAGCGTCTGAACAGAGTGGAGGCTCTGGCCGCAGAGGTGGGCGAGCAGACGGCACCGAGCGGGCGGGAGGCACTGGCCAGGGAGCTGGATGCCCTGCGGGCGGACTGGCAGCAGTGGGAGGAGAGCACCCTGCAGGCACAGGGCGGCCTGGAGACCATGCTCAGTCAGACCACCAGCTCCGAGCAGGAGTTCCAGGCACAGGTCGCTCAGCTGGACAAGGACCTTGCGGAGTTCAAGGCCAGTCTCACGGCCTGCTCACACAGCCTGTCCCAGCTGCAGGACAAAACAACAGACGAAGAGCTCGTAGAATGCTGGCAGAAAGCAAAGGTTTGTGTGGGGCCCTGTGGGCTCTCTGCAGGGGACCAGGGAATCTCTGAGCAAAGCAATTTAACATCAGCTTGCTCCGGGCTCTGATATTGTTAACAGGGCATTTACACAACTCTTTCCTAACTGATAATTGTACACCGTTCACAGCTGTACCTAACAGCTTAAACAGTTTAGACTCAGTGACAGTAATTCCAACCTTGAAAGCTGAAACTTTGGATGTTTTCTGGAAAGCAGATTTGACTGGTGAGTCATTAAATCAATGACTAAACCAGTGACTCACAGCTGAAGGAAAATGTTCCGTTAGACTGTGAGACTCAAGCAGACTCTATCCCGCAATTCATTTTGTAGCAGAATATATTGCTTTCAGGTGTAAATGGTTTGACAATTTTAAGTGTTACTTCTAGCACCGCCAACTAGGTCAAAGATAGTACGTGTCCCTTGCGACACACATTATTCCTGCTGCTCACACTGTTGCTCTTCGACACACTATCCACCACTCTGCACACAAATTCCTGCCATAAATGCTGCCTACCCTACGCATTCTAACCTTCTCACAAACACTGTCCGCCTCCTTCACACTGAGCCCCTTACATTTACAGTCTGCCTCACAGATACCCAATTTTGGTCTCCTTACTTGAGAAAGGACATACTGGCACTGGACGGGATACAGAGGAGGTTCACTGAGTTGATTCCGGAGTCGAGGAGGATGTCTTATGAGGAGAGATTGAGTAGACTGGGACTATACGCATTGGAATTTAGAAGTACTGGGGGGAATCTTATAGAAGCATTTAAAATTATGAAGGGAATAGATCAGACAGAAGCTGGGTGGTTGTTTCTGCTGTTGGGTGCAACTAGAACCAGGGGCATAGCATCAAAATAAGAGGGAGCAGATTTCGGACTGAGTTGAGGAGGAACTTCTTCACCCTGAGGGTTGTGAATCTGTGGAATTCCCTGCCCAGTGAAGCAGTTGAGGCTGCCGCATTTTTAAGGCAAAGATAAATAGATTTTTGAACAGTGAAGGAGTTAAGGATTATGGTGAGCGAGCGGGTAAGTGGAGGTGAAGCCACTACAAGATCAGCCATAATCTAATTGAATTGTGGAGTGGGCTGACCTACTCCTACTTGTGTTTCTTATGTTCTTATACTGACACCCCTCACACACACACTGTCCTTCTCTCATACACTGCTCCTGTCTCACGCCATATCCCCCTCGCACACACACTGTCTCTCTCTCTCTCTCTCTCACACACACTGTCTCTCTGACACATACTGCGTCCTAATGCACATTGCCTCTCCTGGAGAATAATCCCTCTTGGTCCCTTGACCCCATTTTCCTGGCTGTGGGGTCGTAGAGGGTGGGAGTCAGGTTGGGCTGTTGGGGGTCAGTCCTTTTTATGGTGCAATCCTGGTCATGGCCACAGCTCCCCTGTGGCGCTGCTGAGGTACTAGTGTTTTGATTGGCTCGCAGCTCCTGGAGGCAGCCTCTTGTGGTGTCACCTCCCCCAGCAGCCAATGAAAGGAGGTCTCCCTGCAATGTTTTGGCCACTCTCACTCTTCCATGCAGTTGCTGGCCAGGTGCTGATGTACAATTTTCCATCGTTTTGTCTCCTGAAGGATGAATGTTATTGTAATCTGTGCTGTCCGCTCAGTGACTCAGTGTACAATTTCTGGTGCAGGAGACAGAGGAAGCTCTGAAAGAGGCAGAAAGCATGAGTGAGTCCCTGAAAGGTCAACTCAATGACCTCTGCAGATTTTCCAAGGATTTGAGTTCACATTCAGATAAAGTTTCGTCTCTGATCAAAGAATACAACAGGTAAGTCTCCATTTATATTGAAATCAGTTTGCGTCCTGTTGAAGATTTCTGCTAATTTATACTTTTGTGGAATATGGGTGTCACTGACCAGATCAGGCTCCTACCCAAAATGTCGATTCTTCTGCTCCTCGGATGCTGCCTGACCTGCTGTGCTTTTCCAGCACCACTCTAATCTAGACTCTGATCTCCAGCAACTGCAGTCCTCATTTTCGCCCATCACTCATTGCCCATTAAGGAGGTGCCTCTCTGGGCCATTTCAGAGGGCAGCTAATCATATTGCTGTGAGTCTGGGGTCTTATGTAGGTCTGGTCAGATGAAGATTGCAGATTTCCTTCCCTAAGAGAGATTTATGAATGAGATGAATTTCAATGACAAGCGATGAGTGTTTCACGGTTTAATGTTATTAGTCAAATTTAAATTGCCCCAGTTGCTGTGGTGGTGGGATTTGAGCCCATGTGCCTAGAGTTTTAACCTGGCCTTTTGCTGACTGGTCCAGTGACAGGATCACTACAACATCATCTCTCCCTGGTGAGTATTACCCTTACCTCCAGAGCCAGGGGGTATGTTCAGATTATACTCCAGGCATTGCCTGGCTATAGTTCTGAGGGTTTGTTGCATTGTGGATGGCATAGGTTCTTTTCGAAGGAAGTCTTAAACTCCACCAGATGAGCCATAATGCTTTACACAGCACAGCACAGAGGTGACTAGGAGTGTATCCTTTCTATCCAGGTTTGATTCCCCACTCGCAGGTCGGTGGCTGTGACTTGTTTAAATTGGTGACGGGTTTTCAGTCCTCAATCTGAGGAGACTGGTTGAAGCTGGAGTTCAGCACTGGTGTTCTTGGATGAAAGGCCACTGTTAGGAGCACCACCAACGCCAGAGGGGGTCACTTTCACCTTCATTCCGCACTGACCCTCCATCACTCCAAGTCCTAGAACCATCCTGTCCCCATAACCTGGCATCCCCCATGGGCTGATCTACCTAGGCTACAGAAGGAAACCAGAGCATCCAGAGGAATACAGACACAGGGTGAACGTACAAACTCCACACAGATAGTCGCCGGAGGGTGGAATCGAACCCGGGTCTTTGAGGCTGTGAGGCAGCAGTGTGCCATCATGCCACCCACGTCTAGCTAGTTGAAAGAATGGCCCACTTTCTGTTCTTTACTCAGGGAGCAGTCTGAATGCAAAACGCACAATTGCAAGGAGTGTATCGATAGTTGCAAAGCCAGCTGATGTTCCCATTGGGACAGGTCTGAAACCTGGCTTGATAGATCATAACTTTCATATTTTAATGTGGTGTCACTGCATAAGCACACAAAGCTGCAGATTTTATTTAACCATAAAAACAGAAGTTTATTAAATAAAAGGAAAAACATAAAATAAGACAAGCCAAGCTATCTAAATATAGAACATAGCTGAAGAACTCTTAAAATATGCAGCAAAACAACAAGTCATCTATTACCCAACACCATCACTTTACAATTTGACATTCAGAGAAAGAACTTTCTCGATCCCAAATCTATAAGTTTGACCCAGCTCATTGTTCTCAGTTCCTTCCCGTGAACTGTGCAGTCTTAAGTGAGCACAAAACTGAGAGCTTAGACTTGCCCACCTTTCAATTGCCTGTCACTTCTTAACCAAGTGTTCCTAGTCTGTAAATTTCATAAATTAGCACTTAATTAAGGTAGCATATTCCCTGAACTATTCTATATTCCTTTCTAGGACAGAAACTTCATTGTGATTCTGCATCCAGTCACATTTCTTCCAAAACTGCTCAAAAACTTTTAATCTCTTAGGTTTCCTAAACTAAATAAATGCCTGATTATCATAAACCAATAAAAAAGCAAATAGACCTCAATGTTTGCATTCCTACCAACACAGTGTTAACAATTAATCATTAACACTCCAGGGATCTCTACTGTCTGATACATACTGGATCAGGTCAATGTTCCTAAAGGGCAGTTTCTCTTTAAACCTTTCACAAAAGATACTGTTACCCATATGCCACTATTTTGAAATCCTAACTCTAAAAACTTACACAAAAACATACTTATGTATATAAATCAGATAACTTTCACCACAGCATACATTTAAAGGCCACTTTTTTCAATTCTGTTCTCCCTGCTATAGGCAAATGTTGTTATACTTGAAAAAGTCCAGAAAAGATTTACAAGCATCGGAGAGTTTGAGATATGGGAGAGGCTGAGTAGGCTGGAGCTGTTTTCCCCGGCATGTTGGAAGCTCAGGGATGACCTTATTGAGGTTTATAAAATCATGAGGGGCATGGATAGGATAAAGGGACAAAGTCTTTTCCCTGTAGTGAGGGAGTCCAGAACTAGAGGGCATAGGTTTAGGGTGAGAGGGGAAAGATATAAAAGAGACTTAAGGGGCAACTTTTTCACACAGAGGGTGGTATGTGTATGGAATGAGCTGCCAGAGGAAGTGGTGGAGGCTGGTACAATTGCAACATTTAAAAGACATCTGGATGGGTATATGAATAGGAAGGGTTTGGAGGGATATGCGCCAGGTGCTGGCAGGTGGGACTAGATTGGGTTGGGATATCTGGTCGGTATGGACGAGTGGGAACGAAGGGTCTGTTTCCGTGCTGTACATCTCCATGACTCGCTGTTAAGTTATAGGAAGGGTAAATAAACAGAAGAATGTGGTGATTGAGCTAGATAAAACAAGTGTGAGGAGATTCGGGAAGCATAAATACTCAGGTAGGCTGAATACCCTGTTTCTAATCTGTAAAATTCTTTGTAAGTTGTTGTAGTGGAACCTGTTGGGTTTCTGTTCAGTTGATTCTGATGGAAGCTGTTATGAAGCCACTGTAGTGGTTGGTTTTGATGAAAAGTGCCAAAGTTGTCATGTAGTGGACTAACGTATTAATTTATTGACTTATATATTGTCACTTGTACCAAAGTACAGTGAAATGCTTTGTTTACGAGCAGTACAGGCAGATCATAGTAAGCAAGGTTGTACAGATCAGAAAATTTAGACACAGGCAATGCAGGTAACATTGCACAGGGTGTACATGAGAGATCAACATTAGCTAGAACAGAATTATTTGATGTTAGAGAGTCCATTCAGTCAACAGCCGGGAAGGAACTGTCCCTGAACCGACTGATGCACTGGGCCTAGAATGGTGCTGGCTGAGGACACTCCCACATGCGTATCTCACCCCCAGGGGTCCCCCCATGAGGACACTCCCACATGTGTATCTCACCCCCAGGGGTCCCCCCATGAGGACACTCCCACAGGTGTATCTCACCCCCAGGGGTCCCCCCATGAGGGAGGGTCCCCACCCAATAGTGGGTCCCCACCCAATAGTGGCTGGGTGTTGGAGGAACCTTGATGTTTCCACTTACACTGTTGATCTAAGCAGTCCGGACTGCTGCTTGGTCAGAAATATCAGAAACTCGGGTTGTGACTTTGTGCTCGAAACGGAACATTTTGGAATTTCACAAAAAAGCTCAGTCTCACCTGTAAATGGAGAAGACAGGCTACAACATTTCTCATGCCCAAGCCTTCGTATAACTTGGCGTCTCCTTGTTTCTGCTCACTACAGCCTTTGTTTGCAGACTGCAAAGTATTGTCAGAATAAGGAGAAGGCACTGGAGCAGCGATTCCGTACCACCTTCAGGGAGTTCCAGCAGTGGATGATCAACACCAAGATCACCACCTGCTTCGATACACCTCAAAACATCGACGAAGCAACTGCAATCATTCAGAAACTGCAGGTAAGGAGCTCACAGAGCACAGGGATGACAGGAATCGTTGTGATAAGACACAAGGAAAAAGGAAACCATGCAAAAATGCGAATCTGAATGAAAGAAAATGAGTTCAGAAAATCCCTTTGCATTTGTTGGTTTCTTGACTTCTCACCGATTTTGGGTGAAAATTACCTTCCAATACTTTTTATCTGAATTGAAGGTAGTGTTTGTATTTGAACTGAATACATGGCCAGGGTCAGGTTTGTGTTTGAATTCAGTACACAGAGGAACCTCAATTATCCAACATTCAATTATCCGAATATTAGATTATCCGGCAGGGCCGCAAGGTCCCGACGCTCGGCTAAACTGTGTCATCCAGCATTCAATTATCCGGAATTCGATTAACCAAATGCAATACTGCCTGCCCATGTCCTTTGGATAATCGAGGCTCCTCTGTATACACTCAGAGAGTCATAGAGATGTACAGCACAGAAACAGACCCTTCAGTCCCACCTGTCCATGCTGACCAGATATCCCAACCTAATCTCATCCCATTTGCCAGCACTTGGCCCATATCCCTCCAAACCCTTCCTATTCATATACCCATCCAGATATCATTTAAATGTTGTAATTGTACCAGCCTCCACCACTTCCTCTGGCAGCTCATTCCATACACGTTCCACCTTCTGTGTGAAAAGGTTTCTTCTTAGGTCCCTTTTAAATCTTTCTCCTCCCACCTTAAACCTATGCCCTCTAGTTCTGGACTCCCCCACCCCAGAGAAAAGACCTTGTCTATTTACCCTATTCATGCCCCTCATGATTCCATAAACCTCTATAAGGCCACCCCCCCGCCCAGCCTCTGACGCTCCAGGGAAAACAGCCATCTCCCTATCGCTCAAATCCTCCAATCCTGGCAAACATCCTTGTAAATCTTTTCTGAACCCTTTCAAGTTTCACAACATCCTTTCTATAGCAGGGAGACCAGAATTGAATGCAGTATTGAGTATACGTCCAAGATCAAGTTTGTATTTGAATTGAGTATATGGCCAGGGTCTTGTTTGTATAGGTTTTCATTTTGAGGGGTTTAGAATCACATTAGCATCTGTCTGGAAGAAGTTACAGACAGGTATCCAAGTTCTAACTGAAGATACTGTTGTGTCGGGTTTATGGTGAGGTTGAGCAGGTTAATTTGTTTGTTCTGTACTTGCCCAGCAGAAGAATCTCTTTATAGTCGAGATTTCTCTATCTTTGTGCTAAAGTTGTTCTATTTTTAATGAGGCAGTGATTAAGTCACAGTGTAGAGGACAAGAGATTCATCCAATTTAGCACTTGGCACTGAATTGTAAATGAGAAGGGAGTTGTGCTCCTGTCGAGAGTTCAGTGTTTCAAAGTCCTACAGAGGGAGATTAATGTGAAGCACATGAGGAAGGAGGAGTGAAGGGTACAAACCCCACGTATGAACTCCAGGACATTGGTGGAGCAGAGAACAGTATTGGAATGTGTGTTTCCTGACCATTATTGCCTTGAGGAGAAAGGACTGAGATTGCTCCTGGAAACAATTGTGTTCCAGCTTAATGCATGCTGGGTCATTTGCATAAAGCAATGCAAATCAACCATGTCTAGGTGGGATGATGTGGAGGTGTCAGTGTTGGACTGGGGTGGACAAAGTTAAAAATCACGCAACACCAGGTTACAGTCCACAGGTTTAATTGGAAGCACTAGCTTTCGGAGCGCTGCTCCTTCATCAGGTGGTTGTGGAGAATATGATTGTCAGACACAGAATTTATAGCAAAAGTTCACAGTGTGATATAACTGAAATTATATATTGAAAAAGACCTGGATTGTTGGTTAAGTCTCTCATATTTTAGAATGACCATGTTGGTTTCAGTTCTTTCATATGTAAATCCCAGAACTATTTTAAAAGTTACATTCTCAAGTGAACTTTAACAATAGGTGCCATGGCGGCCCAGATAATGCATTGAAGGTGTGAGGCTGGCTAGTGGGATACAGTGAAAGCTAGACCAGCTAAGGCTGACAGAATCATAGAATCCTTACAGTGTGGAAGGAGGCCATTCAGCCCATTGTGTCCATGCCGATCCTCTGAAGAGCGTCGCACCCAGAACCACACCTCCTACCCTATCCCTGTAAGCCTGCATTTTCCAAGGCTGATCCACCTCGCCTGCACACCCGCTGAACACTATGGGTAATTGACCATGGCCAATTTACCTGAGCTGCACATCTTTGGACTGTGGGAGAAAACTGGAGCACCAAGGGAAACCCACACGGACAATGTGTAAACTCCACAAAGACAGTTAGCAGAGGGTGGGATTGAACCCAGGTCCCTGGTGCTGTGAGGCAGCAGGGCTAACCACTGAGCCCCCGTGCCACCCTGACGTTAGACTCTCTGTCCTGAAGGGCATTGGCAATCATTTGATCTTTTGCAACAACTTTGGTGGGCACTTTCCCCAGTGCCAGCTCACAAGATGATCCCTCCAGTTAAGATGCTACTTGCAAGTTAACATTTGGATCCTCGTCCCCTTTGGGCTCCAGTTCAAGTGTGTAACTGATGAATATATTTCTGTGCTCAGGTTAGGGGGCCTCCAACCTCCGATATCAGTAGTTGAATCAGGACTTCTTGGGACCTGAAGCTGACTGTTACAGGCAGAGCACAGCTAATACCACATATTCAGACCTGTCAGTTCATTCTAGGAGTGCAAGGGCTGAGCTCTTTGAGAATGTAACATCCAGGGCTCTGTAGTTGTACTGATATTGTGTTGGTAGGACTCCTGCTCCTGAATCAGCAGGAAGAGGGGTTCAAATCCGATTCCACTCCAGATCTCTGAGCGCCCCCTGTAGGTTCAAACACTCCAGTGCAGGGCTGTGGCAGTGCTGTAGAGCTGGGGACGCCGCTTTATCAGGTGAGATGCTGAACTGAGGTCCTGTATGCCTGTAGAGGCGGCTTTGAAATGAATATGTGCATTTATATAGTGCCTCTTGCAACCTCAAGCTGCCCAAAGGTGCTTTTATCACCAAAGAAGGATGATAATCTTAAGAAGCATTATAGCATCACATGACACTACTGAGGAAGCTTTCCTAGTGCATTGGTCAATATTTATCCCTTAAGCAATAAGATGAAAGAATTTAATTGGTTATCCAAATTATGCATCAAACTCTGCTGACAGTAAAATTCAGAGACAAGTCATTTCGCACAAATTGTTTGCTGCTTGTTTACCTCCACATAACTGGTGTCTGTGATGGCTTCCCATTGTACCTGACAACTTTTCAGTAGTGACAGAGACTCCTTGGTTTGTTTGAACTTGTGGAGGGTGTGATGAGGCGCTATATAAACGTAAGTTCTTCTCCTGTTTAACTGTGCGGTCATTGCTGTTTGTGGGATCTTGCTGTGCGCAAATTGGTCGCTTGATTTCCTGCGGCAGCTGCGCTTTTCAGGAGATCCTGAGGTGGTGCCACTTCCTCTCCCGCTGACGGCCATTTTGGTGTTGCTTTCAGGATTTCCTGTCAGAGAGCGAGGCCTGTCAGAGCAAACTCAACACTCTCATCTCCAAAGGCGAGCTGCTGAGCAGGATTCTCAGCAAGGAGAAGGCCGAAGCCATCCAGACCAAAGTGTCCACTGCCAAGGAGGACTGGAAGAACCTGCTCACAAGCCTGCACCAAAAGGAAGCCGCCTTACAGGTCGGTCCATCAAGACCCCACGAAATAAAAATAAACTTTCGACCAAGGAAAATGCCTCATTGGATAGCTCCTCTCAGATAGCCAGCATGGATAGAAAGGGATGAAAGGCCACTGTCTATACTGTATCATTTCAATTCCCATTCCTTGTTTCTATCAGTGTGGTCATGGAACACAATATTAGGCAATGGGGGTGGGGGGATTCTATTTGAGCATGACCATGGACACAGCATCAGGCTATTGGCGGCGGGGGGGGGTGGTGGGGGTGGCACGAGGTGTGTAGGCTGTGTATTTGAGCATGATGATGGGCATGGTTTGGGGGCTGGGTAGGTGTTAGGCCAGGCGTGTCAGGGCTGTGTTTTCCAGTTCACTGACCTCAGAATCCTCTCAGTCACGACAACCGTACTGGAGACAACTTGAGCTGAGGCCTTCAAGTGGGCCGTGGGTGTGTGGTTTCCTTGAATCGTAATGGGGTGCAGGGATGTGGGGAGGCGGTCGGAGTAAGGTAATGGGGCTGGTGCAAGTACAATGGGCTGAGAATGGCCTCCTCAGCAGTTCACCAGTTCCGTGGCACTGGAACCACTGACGGAGTGGATTAAGGCCATTCATCCCTTCTGTGCAGTCTGCCCTGCCGTGTAGTGAGATTATGAGTGCTCTGATATTCCTCAACTCCATTTTGCTGCCTCTCTGTCAGCCTTCTTTCCAACTACATTGTGTTTATGCAGGTCAGCTGAGCCAATCCTGTCACTGTGGACTCAATCTGGCCTTTGTTTCAGAACTGTCGCTATGTCGAAAGTAATGCCTCCTTCAATCGAAAGGGGCTTAGTTTTATAGGTGGCAGACAGTTGGCCCTGCCTGCTATCTGAAAAGTCAGGTCGCCCCAGGCTTGGCCTGTGTGCGGCGCTACGACCGGAGTTAATGGCAGCTGAGTAGTTAACTGACCGTGGTTACCCATGGTGCCCCCATGTGGGAGAATGTCCACTCTCCTGAGAGCGGCTGGCCAATCTGACGGCTGCGAGCGCTCCAGCCCCAGCAGTGCCACCCAGAGTGCTGGTCACTGCTGGGATTGCGTCCCCGGCACACGATCATCGCCGGAGATTAGAATGCAAAACGTGGAGTGGTCTCACACAGGCCCTGGCGAAGGGAGGAATGTGGAGGGGGTGGGGGGGGGAGCTGCAGTGATTGGGAAGCTAATGGAATGTGACCTTCTGTCGGTGAGAAAGGATCCCCAGAGAGGAGGAATCACTCCCTCCTCAATCGACACCCCCCCACTGGATGGAGCAACCAGACCGTGGGAAACCTTGCCAAACGGAGGCTCGGGGTGGGTTGTGCCACAGATCGAGTGGGCGCTATGGTGACAGTCACCATCCTGGTGGACGCTGCACCACCAAACCACATATTTCTTGGCCCGAGATAATCTCAGGGAGCCGGTGACCACCCCCGCGGTCCCCCGTAAGTTTTGGGAAGCCACGCGGAGAATTCATCGGTGCATTGAACACTCGGTAATGAGCTGTTACATACGGGATCTCACTGTGCGTCTTGCACAGCGGGTACCGTAGCCCTCCTGTATCTGTGGGTCCGTGGGTGATACATTCCAAGACTTACCACGGATAGCCAAAACCGCAAACCCTATATGTCGGCCATTTTTCGTTTACGTACATACCTGTGATACAGTTTAATTGATAAATTACACGCAATAAGACATTGCCAACATTAAATAATAATAAAAATACATTGAACATTGTTATACTTGTGCTCTCTCTCTCTCTCAAATAAATGGGATTCTGAAGTTTTAGCTTAACCCTCAATGGAGCAATGAAAAAAAAATGAATTGTGTATTTGTGGAATTTTCCATTCAATAATTTTGGGCTATGGTAAACCGCGGAAACCAAATCCGCAGATACAGGAGTTCTACTGTATATCCTATTGCTCAGTGAACAGCTAAAGGTAAAGTGGAAATGGTATCCATAGTTTTGTTGTGTGTCGTTCGGGTGCAGACCTTGGTCCCTGCCTAGGCCCCTCTCTCTTCCCCTCCTCCAAACAGCTATGGCTGCCATGGCCTTTAAGGGCCTTTCTTGTGGCGCGGTGGCAATGTCCTTACCCCGGGATAGGGAGGCCCATTTCAATTCCTGTCTGCTCCAGAGGTGTGTAATAAGATCTCTGAACAGGTTGATTAAAGAGGAAAAAAATAGGTTAAGTAATAGGAAAAAAAGTAGGTTAAATAAGACATGAGCCTCAGCAATGAGTATGATATTCTCTACCACCCGGCCTGTAACCTTTATACCCTCCCCCCGCCTCCTTGATTGGTTGCTAGCTCACTCCCAGGAGGGTCCTTGGAGGGAGAGGAGGGTGTGAAATCCTGGTGGTCGAGAAAGGTTGCCATAATGTTTTACATTTCAGGATTTTAAAGGCTGACGTCAACTGGGAGCCATTTCCTTTTCTCTTTCTGACTTTTCTTACTCCCCTCCCTTCTCCCCTCAGAACCTGCAGTCTCAGATGAAGGATTTCGAAGCTGGGGTCGGGCCTGTGCAGGAGTGGTTGGTTGCCACGGAAGCGGCCGTACAAGGGAGCAGCAGCCAGCTGCCCGACCTCGTGGCCAAGAAGAACGAGCAGTTCAGGCTTCAGGTAGTCCAGCATCCGGCGAACTCCTGGCTCAGACTGTATCCCCGTCGCTCCCACACCGTGCACAGCACATTTCACCGCAACTCTCCAGCCAGTTCATACCCTGTGGGCTCGCTCTCTTCAGCGGGGTAGTTCGCTTTATCACCGTGATGCATGTACACCCCTCGGCCTAAACCAGGGCCTCCATTCTGCTCACCCCAGTGATGCGCTTGCCTTCATGTCAGTCGTGATTGTGTCTGTTCCGTGCCTTTTGACCCGTTCTCGATGTGCTTTGCTTCCACCTCCTGAACGGGGTGGGGGGGGGGGGGGTGGTTTGGTGTTTATTAACACGCTCCCTGCCCCCCCCCGCTAAGTACGATATGTGCGCTAACCTGTGCTGTGTTTTTTGCAAACCTGCTTGTGCCTTCCAGTCTGTCCTAGAGGATATAACCTACCGCGAACCCCAGCTAAACAAGCTGAAAGAGAAAGCTCAGCACCTATGGGAAGATCAAGCTTCCAACAAGAGCTTTATGCACAGAGTCTCTCAGCTGTCCGCTTGGTATTTAGCCTTAAGTAACTTAGCCAAGGTAAGGCCCAGGAGGGAATGTGTTCCACTTGACAACACCAAAATCAGTCGGAACTGTTCACTGTCTAAAACCAAACTTTTTCCAGTAAATTCTCAGATCTTACTGGTCACAGGGAGCGAGTGACCAGCCTGCTGCCTTCTCAAACTCAACCTCAAATTCGCCAGGGTCTGATTCGATTCGATTTATTATTGTGCCTACACACAGTGAAAGGTTTAGTTTTGCATGCAGTTCAGGCAGATCACACCATGGCAAAGAGCATCAGGGCAATAGAACAGAGCGAGGAATACAGTGTTATGCCTGCAGAGGAGGGAGAGAGGTCAGCATTAAATTTAAAATTTGAAAGGTCCATTCAGAAGTCCAATTACAGCAGGGAAGAAGCTGTACTTGAATCTATTTGTACGTGTAATCTTTAATCCTGAAAGTAGATTTAAGAGAGCGTTGTTAGTAATTCTGATAGACTTAGCATTGAGGTTAGAAGAGCAGAACAATTAAAAGGTATTCAAGAATAAAACCTGCTATAGACAGTTCACAAAATGTCGCCACGTTCAGGCCAGGTTGGATTCACGTTGAATCCAAAAAACCTGGCTGTACTGAGGAGTTTGGATTAATTGGTTCATTGATTGATTTGTTCATTCATTCATCAGCATTCCTGTCCCACCACCCCAACCTCCTGCTTCCTTAGAAAGTCCCCTGTGAAGACCTTGGAGTGCAGGTTCATAGTTCCTTGAACATAGAGTCGCAGGTAGACAGGGTCGTGGATAAAGCATTTGGTATGCTTTCCTTTAGATTAGCTTCCCTACAGAATGGAAACAGACTATTTGGCCCAACAAGTCCATACTGACCCTCCAATGAGTATCCCGTCCAGACCCATTCCCCCTATCCTACATTTACCCCTGACCGATGCACCTAACACTCTGGGCAATTTAGCATGGCCAATCCACCTAACCTTTGGATAGTGGGAGGAAACCCACGCAGACACCCACGCAGACACGGGAAGAATGTGCAAACTCCACACAGACTGTGGCCCAACAGTGCAATCGAGCCCAGGTACCTGGCGCCGTGAGGCAGCAGTGCTAACCACTGAGCCACCATGCCACCCCTTATTGGTCAAAGCATTGAATATAGGAGTTGGGAGGTCATGTTGCGGCTGTACAGGACACTGGTTAGGCCACTGTTGGAATATTGTGTGCAGTTCTGGTCTCCTTCCTATTGGAAAGATGACGTGAAACTTGAAAGGGTTCAGAAAAGATGTTGCCAGGGTTGGAGGATTTGAGTTATAGGGAGAGACTGAATAGGGTGGGGAGCATCAGAGGCTGAAGAGTGACATTATAGAGGCTTATAAAGTCATGAGGGGCATGGATATGGTAAATAGCTTGTCTTTTCCCCGAGGTGGGGGAGTCCAGAACTAGAGGGTGTAGGTTTAGGGTGAGAGGGGAAAGATATAAAAGAGATGTAAGGGGCAACATTTTCATGCAGAGGGTGGTGTGTGTATGGAATGAGCTGCCAGAGGATGTGGTGGAGGCTGGTACAATTACAGCATTTAAAAGGCATCTGGATGGGTATATGAATAGGAAGGGTTTAGAGGGACATGGGCCAAGTGCTGGCAAATGGGATTAGACGAGGTTGGGATATCTGGTCGGCATGGACGAGTTGGACTGAAGGGTCTGTTTCCGTGCTGTACACCTCTATGACTCAAATAACACGGATGCAGTGCTGGGAATGGTAAATAGTGTCTCAGTTTCTCGGCTTCCCCATACCATTCATGGGGTGTTTCGAGTTAGCAACACACGTGAAGCTCAGTTCTTGTGTGCCTGTCCCAGATGTGTGAATCCTTGAGATTTTTTATTTGTTCGTATTTTTTATTGCAAAAATATACTTCATTCCTCAAAAAAAATCTTTAATTCAGACACAGATACTGAAGCAATTCTGTACAGTCTTTCTGTAGAAAGAAAAAAAACCAATTGGGGAATTTGAAATAGCCCGCCATTGCAAAAGCCAAAGGCATTTCCTACTCCTGGAGGACACTATTTCCATAGATTTTGAGAGAGGATCTGATAACTGATCAGATCCTCATTATAGTTTGGCAGAAAGACCTCAGGCAGTGGTCTTTCCCCACTGCGGCAGCTGGCCCAAGCTTAATGCATCCCTCAGCATGTAGCCCTGGACCCTGGGGTGTGCCAGTCTGCAACACTTGGTTGAGGTCAACTCTTACCACTGGAACGCCAACAAGTTTTGGGCAGACCAGAGTTCACTGAGTTGACGGCTCTCCAGGCGCAATTGATCTCTGCGTCCCAGGGACCAGACCGTAGAGTACAGAGTCCTGCGTCACCCAGCTGCTCGAGATACCCCTCGGCAAAAACCATTGTGTCTTCCTCCAGAATTGCTTTGCAAAGGCACATTCCAGCAGGAGGTTTGTGACAGAAGGAAATGCGTGAATGGACGAGATGATCCTTGCAAGGATCAGTGTGATGTTTGAGAGTGTTCAGAGCCACCTGTTGACCCCAGGAGCTGATTTGCTTTGTTGCTCAGTGGGTGGCATTGAACTGCAACATCAGGCCATGTTTAGAGATTGAGCAGGACCTGCAGCTTACTGAACGCCCATGGAGTGATCTGATTTAAAGGTACACCATACGAACAGGTGTCCCCAGGGCAGAGTCGTGCTTGCTGGGAGACTCCCACAATTTTCAGGATGCTCTGCCCTTGTTTTTCTAACTGCTTCTCGATAGTCAGCCCGACCCTGTGAACGGACTGCCTGTTGTAAGCATTTGTACCCTGCTCTCTGTGGAGATAACTTCCAGTGGTTAGTGACTGGTTACTGTGCTGCTTCACTGTTGGCTGTCTCACACCCTGCTTTGTTGTTACCCTTTCTGTAGCTGTGGGGACTGGGTGGTGAAGGAGAAGGGAAGCAGTCATTGAGTCATACCTTCGGTCTGACCAGTCCAGGCTGACCATAATCCCAAACTAAACTAGTCCCACCCGCCAACTCCTGGCCCATATCCCTCTAAACCTTACCCATTCATGGACTTATCCAAATGTCTTTTAAATGTTGTAACCGTACCCATATCCACCACTTCCTCTGGAAGTTCATTCTACACACGAGCCATCCTCTGTGTAAAAATGTTACCTCTCGTGTGTTTTTTAAAACCTTTTCCTCTCTAGAACCTCTCATCTTGAACTCCCCCGACCTAAGGAAAGGAACCCTGCTACTCACCCTATCTAAACCTCTCATGATTTTATAGACCTCTACAAGGTCACTCCTTAACTTCCTACACTCCAGGGAAAAAAGAAAATATCCAGCCTCTCCATTTCTGGAGTCACTAGGACTTGGTGGTGATATGGAGGGAGCGATGGGGCTCTGGGGAGGGCAGACACAGCTCTTTAGCTCTGCAATGTTACATATCGGCGTCGGGCTGCAGCACTGGAGCGTTCTTCCAGTCCGTGAGACTCGGGATTCAGACAAGCTTTTGCCCCACCGAGAGGCTGGAGAAGGGTTTGTGATTCCTTGGTTCTGAGAGGGCCAAGGGGACGTTAAACGTTAGTGCTTCCAAATTTTGAGGGGTTTGTTTTTAATCGAGTAAGTACAGAGAAACTATTGGTGAAATGATCAATAGCCAGATTTAAGACTATTTGCAGAAGAACGAGTTAGAGTTGACATTTTATTTTACACAGTGAGTTGCTATGAGCGTAAGAATGCTGCTTGAAAATATTTTACTGGTGTTGTGTGATTTTTAACTTTGTCCACCCCGGTCCAACACTGGCACCTCCACATCTTAAAAGTAACTGTAACATTGTTGGAGCTAACCTGGATTTGCTCACTATTACTTGGGGGGTCTGGGGAGAAATGAAAGGCATGATTAGAATTGGGAAGGACTTGTTGTAATGTTCTCCCCTCTTCTGGCTTTCAGGAGAAGACACTAAGAGTTCAGCGAACTGTGTCGGAACATCAGCAGTTCTCCCAGGGTCTGAAGGAACTACAGGATTGGCTGGCTGATGCCAGGCACATGCTGGAGTCTTACTGTGCTCCCACTGCTGATAAAAACTTGCTGGACAGTCGGATGGCAAAGGTCGAGGTGAGTTCGCTAGGGTATGTTCATTCTGCTGAGCTGGTTGTCTGTATCTAACCCCTGCCTGGAACCGTGACCCAGGGGAGATGGGCTGCTCGGGGACATTAGTCGTTGTTTTGATCAGGCCGTGGTGGAGAACCTCTCAGCTCCTTCCCAAAATAACACCAGGGGACTTCCTCCATTGGCCTGGGAGGGTGATTGAAAAGATGGCATCTTCAACAGTGCAGCACTCCCTCAGGATTGCTCTGAAAAGGATCAGCCTGCGTTTTGTGTTCAAACCCTTTATTTTTGACACAGCTAGTGATGAGTGTGCATGACCTCCTCCTTTCAGCGTTCTTGTATAGTTTCACTGGAGCTTGTAGTTCAGTGAATTTCACCAAACATAAGATCTTTTAACAATATGAAGCTGCGTGGTGGCTCAGTGGTTAGCGCTGCTGCCTCACTGCGCCAGGGAGCTGGATTCGATTCCTGTGGGGAGTTTGCACATTCTCCCCCTGTCTGCGTGGCTTTCCTCTGGGTGTTCTGGTTTCCTCTCACAGTCCAAAGATGTGCAGCTTAGATAGATTGGTCGTGGGAAATGCAGGGTTACAAGGATAGAGTTGGGTCTAGGTGGGATGCTCTTTGGAAGGTTGGCGTGAACCCGATGGGCTGAACGGCCTGCTTTCACACTTCTTTGATAAAACACATTGTTTCTAATGTTGGGTTCATTCCAGGGATTTAGAGAAATATTGGGTTTGATGTGGGAAGCAGTCTTAATTGCTATATAGCAGGGAAGGTATTAACTTTACTCTACGGTATTGAGGGGAATTCAGCTAATAAAAGAAAATATGTCTAATCTTTGGTGACACATTTGAGTGCCACATGAGACATACAAGAGGAGGAATAGATGATGATTGAGCAGTGAGTGAAATAAAAACGAGACAGTTCTGTGCAGCAAAAGTAACTTTTTGAAGATAAAAACGAGCCTAGGAATTTTTTTGAAAGGAGAGAGTTCTTCTGAAGAAGTGTGTCAATGTGAGGAACATGCCTCAGTTTCTCAGTGCTGTCGAGCTGCCTAAATACCTCACCCTGGTGCTATTCAGCTTGCGTTCTTCCAAACCACTGGAATGAATTGAATGCAATTAGACTCTTCAACAGGCACGGGCAGTGTGCCAGAGTGGTGGGCAGGATTACTCATTGCTTGGCAAACCATGAGGAATATATCGAAGTAGACATCAAATCCTTGACCGTTAGATGTTTCACCAGCAGCACAGACCCACCGATAGTGCAGGTTATCCACACTGTGGCCATTGACTCCACCACCCGGGAAATACCATCGCCTCCCGCCTTTGCTTGGAACCCACACGACATCCCGACTGGGAATACTTTCCGCCCTGTCCTTTATTCTTAGAGTCATAGAGATGTACAGCACACAAACAGACCCTTCGGTCTAGCTCATCCCTGCCGACCAGATATCCTAACCTAATCCAGTGCCATTTGCCAGCACTTGGCCCATATCCCTGTAAACTGGAGTGGCATGGTGGCTCAGTGCCAGGAGCCCAGGTTCAATTTCAGCCAATTCCACGTTCTCCCCGTGTCTGTGTGGGTTTCCTCTGGGTGCTCTGGTTTCCTCCCCCAGTCCAAAGATGTGCAGGTCAGGTGAATTGGCCAGGCTAAATTGCCCATAGTGTTAGGTACATTAGTCAGAGGGAAATGGGTCTGGGTGGATTACTCTTTGGAGGGTCGGTGTGGACTTGTTGGGCCGAAGGACCTGTCCCCACGCTCTAGGGAATCTAATCTATTCATATACCTATCCAGATGCCTTTTAATGCTGTAATTGTACCAGCCTCCACCACTTCCTCTGGCAGCTCATTCCATACACGCACCACCCTCTGAGTGAAAAAGTTGCCGCTTAGGTCCCTTTTAAATTTTTCCCCTCTCCCCCTCAATCTATGCCCGCTAGTTCAGGACTTCCCTGGACTCCAGGGAAAAGACCTTCTCTATTTACCCTATCCATGCCCCTCATGACTTTATAAACCTCTATAAGGTCACCCTTCAGCTATTGACTCTCCAGGGAAAACAGCCCCAGCCTGTTCAGCCTCCCCCTGTAGCTCAAACCCCCCAACCCTGGCAACATCCTTGTAAATCTAAATGTTTGAAGTCGCTGTCTGGTAGTTTTGGGGCCGGGTCTTCACTGGACACGGGTCTTTGGAGAGGAAGGTGACACCTATTCTCAGGGACGATGGGTCTGGTGGATGCCCACGCACAGTGCGCACAGGTGAAGCGGACAGCTCGCCAAGGCTTCCATTAACCACAGCTCTTTTCCACAGGCTCTGCTCGCCCTCCGACAAGAGAAGGAGATCCAGCTGAAGATGGTGCTGACCCGCGGGGAGTCGGTACTCAGGAGCACCTCTCCTGAGGGCACCGTTGCCATTCGCCAGCAGATGGCGGGTCTCAAGGATTCCTGGGACTCGCTGCTGTCCTTCTCCATCCAGTGCAAAAGGTCAGTCCCTGCAGAGTGGAGTCAGGCATCTATAACGTCGCCCCCTGCTGCTGGGCTGAACTACAGGGCCGGGGGAGGGGGAGCCTCTTAAATGACTGTGCTGGGGAGGACCTGCCAATTGGTCATTGATTGGCACATGTCAAAAAGAGTGGTGCTGGAAAAATGCAGCTGGTCAGGCAGCATCTGAGGAGTAGGAGAGTCGACGTTTCGAGCATAAGCTCTTCATCTTCATTCCTGAAGAAGGTCTTACGCTCGAAACGTCGATTCTTCTGCTCCCTGGATGCTGCCTGACCTGCTGTGCTTTTCCAGCGCCACACTTTTTGACCCTGATCTCCAGCATCTGCAGTCCTCACTTTCTCCCCATTGATAGGCAGCTGGCACTCCAGTGCCAGTGGGAGTGGTGGCCATTGCGGGTACTGCACCCACGTGATGAGGTTGTGCTGCAATGGGTCATCAATGAGAGGGGCAGTGGGGAACAGTGGTTTCAGAGGGTTGGGGAGGGTTCGGGGAGTGAGGCTGGGGCTGTTGTTAGTCCTTCAGCCTTGACGTGGGAAATCCTACTGTGCAGGCTGTTTATCGCATGTGCCCCACCCAGTTTAATCTAGACTGTGGTGGGATGAACTCTCATTGCCCACTCTCAGGGCCTTGGTAGGGGGCCTACTTGGTCTCTCCCCCATCAGTCTCATTTACAGGCCTACCTGCCTCCTCTCCTGACTGCGCATTGGCCTAGACAATTCAGCTCAGTCCATCCATGGCAATACCTCTGAATCAGGAGGTCCACATTTGAGCCTGAAATTTGTCTTATGTCCGATTACTATCACATCAGTAACTATATGAACAAGGGATAACATTAGGCCACTCGGCCCTTCAATCTTGCTCTATCATTCTGCAAAGTTTTGGCTGATCACATTGTAACCTCAACTCTACATTTCTGCACATCCCCACTAATCTTTCATCCCCTTTCCAATCAAGAATCTATCTATCACTGCCTTAAAAATATTTCAAAATTCTCCATCCACTGCCTTTTGAGGAAAGGAATTAAAAGACTCTCAACCCTCTGATATAAAAGGTATTTCCTCATTTAAAGGGTGCTTCTTTACTTTTAAACTATGACCCCTGGTTCTGGATTCGCCCACAAGAGGAAGCATCTTTTCAACATCCACCTGGTTGAGTTCCCTAATGAACGACTGGCTAATTGCCGTTTGGTGTTGCTGGTTAAGACAGGAGTGTTAACCAGATTGTTGGCACTCTCCTACTCCTCTCTGAATAGCGATGTGGGCTGAGGGGACAGTTGGGCCCGATATTTAATATCTCACCTGAAAAGGTGGAGCTTGCATATTTTTCCCTGTGTCTGTGTGGGTTTCCTCCGGGTGCTCTGGTTTCCTCCCACAGTTCAATGATGTGCAGATCAGGTGGATTGGCCCTGATAAATTGCCCCATAGTGTTCAGGAATGTGTACGCTAGATGCATTAGTCAGGTATAAATGTAGAGTAATAGGATAGGGGAATGGATCTGGATGGGTTACTCTTCAGAGGGTCAGTATGGACCTGTTGGGCCAAATGGCCTGTTTCCACACTGTAGAGATTCTATTCTATTCTAAGAGGCTTGACAAAGTCGACACCGCGATGCTGTTTTCCCAGGCTGGGAAATCTAGAATGGGATGGGGGCGGGGTGGTCACTATCTCAGGATAAAGGACTGGTCATTCAGGATTGAAGTGAGGGTTTATTGCTTCACTCGTAAAGAGATGTCGCTCTTCGGAATCGTCTACTCCAAAGAATTCCGGACTCTCCATGACTTAAGGCTGGGATGGATAGATCCCCCTCATTCAGGGGATTGAGAGATACGGGGATATAAAGGCAAGTGAAGTTAATGTAGAAGGTCAGCAGTGATTGTGTTGAAGGCAGGATAGTTTGAGGACCCTATGACCGACTCCTGTTCCCCACCTCTTACATTCTGAAGCACCGCATGAGGGTGTGAGCCTGGATTGTGTGTTGAAGTGTCAGGAATCGGACTTGATTAAAGCCACGCACTGATTAAAGGACAGCAGGCAGGATATGGTCGTAGAAAAGTTCATGTGTTCCAGTTAACGGAGGGCTTGATTGACCTCACGTTGACCAGACTCAGTGCATGTGGCCATTCCTTGCTGCCTGTATTTTCAGCTCGCTGCTCCCTAGATTTCATAGGCAAAGGCTGACTGAAATAATTGATTATGACATGTCCTAACTCGGTGCTTGAGCACAGTTTCAAAGCCAGAAACCAATTATTCCTCATTCGAAAACCACTGTGTCCCCCAGCCTCCATCAGTTGCCATGTGTTAATAATCATCTGATTGAAATAAGGTGCAGTCATACCATCCATTTCAGTGCCATTCGTGTTGTAAGTGAAATTTATTAGGACAGAAAACGCTGCAATTGTTTCACTTGAAGGGTGGGGGGACAGATGTTATGAATCAGCCTTTCAGATAGATCACACTCCCGTAACTTTTTTTTTGCAAAATTCTGCTTTCAGCCAACTAGAGGGCGCGCTATCTCAGTGGACCAGTTACCAGGATGATGTCCGGCAGTTTATGAGCTGGATGGATCGGATGGAGGGGGACCTAAAAGCCTCGGAACGACAATGTACTGAACTTAGGGACAAAGCAACAGCTCTGGGCAAAGCGAAGGTGCGTAGAGATGGATAAAGCCAAGATGGATCAGGTTCGAATGACCCAGGCCTCTGGGACAGCGGGAAGCTGGCCAATACTTTTAGTTAACTTGCTGATGCAGGGAAACTTGAACAATCCTTGGCATTCCCCACCCCCACCCCAATAGAAATTTACAGTATAGAAGGAGGCCATTCAGCCCCATCATATAAGTGCTGGCTGGCCAATAGCCATCCAGCCTAATTCCACACTCCAGCTTCTGTTGTTTACAGAATTTTGAATACTTTTCCAAATATTTTCTAAATGTTGCAAGGATAAATATTAGGTTATACTCCGGTGGTGGCTTAGCAGTGTTTATCTAGTTCCAGCATGAGTCTCCAGGTCTTCTATTGTGTGCTTTGTCTAATGAGATTGTCTAATCTCATACACCTCATGACCACCCGATCTATCTGTCCATTTACCTTCAGGCTTATTCATAACAAAAAAGAAAGGGCTTGGCTTCTATATTCAGCTGAGTTTAGATTAGCTTGTCTTTGCAAAGTGCTGTACACCAGTGGATTACCTTTGAAATGCAGCCATTGTTTGACAAACCAACCTGTGAAGTTGGCAGGACAGGGAAACGAAACATTCTAACGAGAGGTGTAGAATTCCAAATTATGCAAAATATGTATAACCCTAGATTTAAAAAAAATGGTGGTTTTGACATCACCTGGAATACATTCTCGGGCATACAATGAAGACTTTGGAGTAGACGCAGAATGGTTGTAAGGGCTGAGGCAACATGGTGAAAAAGATGGACTGGAGAGGCTGTTCCCATCAAAACAGAGAAAACTGAGCTCAAGGTGTTTAAAATCATGACGAAAATTAAATCGAGATTAATTTTTTCCCAAAGGCTAAGGGGTAACCGATGAGAGGGCTCTGATTTCGGGTGGTGGGTAAACAAACCAATTGTGATGTGAGGAAGACAGTATTTTGCAATGAGTAGTTAAGGTACAGGAGATCTTATGGCACCAGGGTGGCATTCCGATGACTGGGCTGAAAGTTTCAGGCTCAAGGCCCACACTTGGTGGATGAAGGAAGGAGCATTTGGAACATGGCCAAGTGGGCTGGCTGTCAACCTGTGGATCCTTCCAATGCCCCCAGTGGGAGGTGGTAATGGCAGGGAAAGTTCCTGGTCAGACATCCTGCAGGGGGCGACAGAACACTACTGCTGTAATTTGCCCATAAGTTGGGACCGATCCAGTGGAACTCTAATGCCCAGCCCTTTGAGTGGGTGGACTAGGTTCTGCAACGGGCTGCCTGGTAGGACAGTGATGACTTATTCAGCAGAGACTTCAAAAAGGAATTGAATAACTAGTTGGAAGAGAAGAAATTGCTGGTGTGGAGGGAAAGATCAGGAGGCAACAGCGCTGTCTGGATTGTCATTGAAAAGGAGCCAATGCAGACCTTACAGCGCCACCCCTCTGACCCCCTCCCCCAGCCCCACTTTATCCCCACCAACTCACCCCCCTCCCCCAGCCCCACCTCATCCCCACCACCTCCCCCCCCTCCCCCAGCCCCACCTCATCCCCACCACCTCACCCCCTCCCCTAGCTCCTCCTTATCCCCACCACCTCACCCCCCTCCCCCAGCCCCACCTCAACCCCACCACCTCCCCCCCCTCCCCCAGCCCCACCTCATCCCCACCACCTCACCCCCTCCCCCAGCTCCTCCTCATCCCCACCACCTCACCCCCTCCCCCAGCTCCTCCTTATCCCCACCACCTCACCCCCTCCTCCAGCTCCACCACCTCACCCCCTCCCCTGTCCCACTTCATCCCCACCACCTCACCCCCTCCCCCAGCCCCACCTCATCCCCACCACCTCACCCCCCTCCCCCAGCTCCTCCTTATCCCCACCACCTCACCCCCCTCCCCCAGCCCCACCTCATCCCCACCACCTCCCCCCCCTCCCCCAGCCCCACCTCATCCCCACCACCTCACCCCCTCCTCCAGCTCCACCACCTCACCCCCTCCCCTGTCCCACTTCATCCCCACCACCTCACCCCCTCCCCCAGCCCTACCTTATCCCCACCACCTCACACCCTCCCCCAGCCCTACTTTATCCCCACCACCTCACCCCCCTCCCCCAGCCCCACCTGATCCACACAACCTCACCCCCCTCCCCCAGCCCCACTTTATCCTCACCACCTCACTCCCCTCCCCCAGCCCCACCTCATCCCCACCACCTCACCCCCTCCCCCAGCCCCACCTTATTCCCACCACCTCACCCTCCGTCTCCCAGGCCCACCTTATCCACACCACCTAACCCCCTCCCCCAGCCCCACCTTATTCCCACCACCTCACCCCCCCTCCCCCAGCCCCACCTTATTCCCACCACCTCACCCCCCCCTCCCCCAGCCCCACCTTATCCACACAACCTCACCCCCCCAAGCTCCACCTCATCCCCACCACTTCACCCCCTCCCCCAGCCCCACTTTATCCTCACCACCTCACCCCCCCTCCCCCAGCCCCACCTTATTCCCATCGCCTTACCCCCTCACCCAGCCCAACCTTATTCCCACCTCACCCCCACCCCCAGCCCCCAGCCCCCATATCCCCCTCACTGCCCCCATCCCCCAGCCCCACCTTATCCCTTGCACCCACTCCCTGACCAGCCCAAGGTACCTTCTTCATCTCACCTCGTCGCCCCAGCCTCACCTCATCCCCCTGCACCTCACTCCCTCCAATTGACCCCCTCCATCCCTTCCCCTCCACCCCCCGCTCCCCCAGGTCCAGCTTCCCGCTGCCCCCAAACTGTGGTGGGAAGGCAGTAGTAAGCTCCGTTCTGATAGGTGCATGAGTTCCTTAACTAGTGGCTGTTCCTTGTGCACTGGCAGCCACATGTGTCCTCTCTTGTTGCAGTTACTGTACGAGGATACCCAGAGTCACCGCCGCCTATTGGAGACGATCCAGGTGAAAGGCGAGAGCATGGCCCAGCACTACGTCAGCCGCTTGGAACTGCAGGAACTCCAGGAGAGGTTCAGTAACCTGAGTGAAAAGGCCAAGGTAAGTGATAGAGAAAGCAACCAATCAAGGAGGTAATCGAAAAAAAAAATCCACAGCGTCATCGCGCCGTTCAGATCCTCAAACCAAAGCTCCCTGAAATATGTTTTGAAGCATTACCACATTGCCAAATTGCGCACAGCAAGATCCCACATGGTCGTCAGTCCATGTTCCTCGAAGGTTACAAATTGCCTTTTCTCATTGAAATCGTGCCTCGGGAGTCTTTTATGTCAAACTCAGACAACAGATAGGGCAATGGCTGAATGCGTCATCGCAAGGATGGCAGTATGACAGTGCAGCACCCCCTCAGTGTGACATTGGAATGTCTACCAAGGTTCTGGAGTGAGACTTCTACTGATAATCATCTCAGGGCAGAATGCCACCCTGAGCAACAACTGACAAAAGCGTCTGTTTATTCTGGACACCCCTAATCTGTCGGTGCAATCCTGTGTTGTCTGATGGCTGCTGCTGGTGTTAGGTGCAGGCTGCACAGTGCCCAAAATGACAGGAATGGCAGCAGGCCACCTCGATGTCCTTGACGTAAAGGTGACACACCACATAGTGCTGACAATCTGCAAGGGGCAGGGGATTCGAAAGGGCAGAACTAAGGCAGATGGAGTTCAGTGCAAGAAACTGCAAGGTCAAGGTAAAAGCAGAATAATCTTCAGGTGGTGGGAAGCTAGGATCTGTAGAGGACCAGAATAATTTAGGGGTCCATGAACAGAAACTATTAAAATGGACAGGGACAAACAATCATTGGATGCTAATGGGCTGATTGCCTTTCTATCAAGACAGCTAAAAGAAATGGGTGGAATTTATCTTGCAGCTACACAGATCTCTGGTTACACATATTTATAGCACTGCATTCAGTTCAGGGAACTATTTGTCAGGAAGAATATATTGGATAGGGTAAATAGACAAGGTCTTTCCCCTGGGGTGGGGGAGTATAGAACTAGAGGGCATATGGGCAGCATGGTGGCACCATGGTTAGCACTGCTGCCTCACAGCGCCAGAGACCCAGGTTCAATTCCCGCCTCAGGCGACTGTCTGTGTGGAGTTTGCACATTCTCCCCGTGTCTGCGTGGGTTTCCTCCGGGTGCTCCGGTTTCTTCCCACTGTCCAAAGATGTGCAGGTTAGGTGAATTGGCCATGCCAAATTGCCCGTAGTGTTAGGTGAAGGGGTAAATGTAGGGGAATGGGTCTGGGTGGGTTGCTCTTCGGAGGGTCGGTGTGGACTTGTTGGGCTGAAGGGCCTGTTTCCACACTGTAAGTAATCTAACCTAATCTAAGTCGGCTCAGGATGAGAGGGGAAAGATATAAAGGGCCCTAAGGGATAACCTTTTCACTCAGAGGGTGGTGTGTATATGGAATGAGCTGCCAGAGGAAGTGGTGGAGGCTGGTACAATTGCAGCATTTAAGAGGCATCTGGATGGGTATATGAATAGGAAGGGTTTAGAGGGATATGGGCCAAGTGCTGGCAAATGAGACTAAATTAGGCTGGGATATCTGGTCGGCATGGACGAGTTGGATCGAAGGGTCTGTTTCCATGCTGTACATCTCTATGATTCTATGACCTGGAGCAGTGTACAGTGCAAATTCAGTAGAATTCTGAATGGGTCATATTATGATGACTTATTTCATAGACTGTAGTCCCTGAAGATACTAAATTAAAATATTGGCACAATTGAGACATTAATGATGATTGAAGAATTTGTAGGGCACAAAGAGAGAGAGAGAAAAACTATTCCTTCTGGTGGCAAGTCCACAACCAAAGGGGACGTAACCTTAAAATTAGTGGGCTACATCAGTGGGCGCGATGTTCGATAGTGTAGGTTGGATGGGCTTCAGATCGGTTCCACAGGTCGGTGCAACATCAGGGAAGGAAGGACCTGTACTGCGCTGGAATGTTCTGTGTTCTGTGCCATTTCTTCATGCTAACGGGTAGAGGATTCAGGAACTGTCTTTCCCCAAAAGCTTAAGCTCAATGGCAACTTTCAAAACTGAGACAATATCGAAAGAACTGCAGATGCTGTCAATCAGGAACAAAAACAGAAATCACTGAAAAGGTTTTTTTTTAAGATTACATTACAGTGTGGAAACAGGCCCTTCGGCCCAACAAGCCCACACCGACCCGCCGAAGTGCAACCCACCCATACCCGTACATTTACCCCTTACCTAACACTACGGGCAATTTCCATGGCCAATTCACCTGACCTGCACATCTTTGGACTGTGGGAGCGAGCCAGAGCACCCCCACACAGACACAGGGAGGATGTGCAAACTCCACACAGTCAGTCGCCTGAGGCAGGAATTGAACCTGGGTCTCTGGCGCTGTGAGGCAGCAGTGCTAACCACTGTGCCACCGTGGCGCCCACGACATGGTCTGGTAGCATCTGTGAGGAGAGATCAGTGCTAACGTGTGGGGTCCGATTGACCCTTGCTCAGAAGTGAGGTTGAGAGAAACAGATTTTATTTGGTTGGGATTTCAAACGATATGCAACCCAGTTGAGTAAACAGGGTTGAGGTATAGATTGGTCCTGATGAGATTTGAAGCTGCAGATTTGGATGAATGAGTGGTCTGCTTCAGTTCCCATTCTATTCCTATTTTGCTTTCCCGAAAAAAAGTGCTTTATTTATAAAATATCGAATTGGACATTGCAAAACACTTCAATTGGACTTAACAGAAAGCGCAGTAATTTTCTCTGCAGATTATATTGCTTACTGAGTTAGTTCAACACAATTGTAATGCACATGATGTTAACTCTAGACCTTCAACAGCAAGCGTACAGGCTGGGAGGGTCTGAAACTGTACAGCCAGAGTCAGTAACGTAAGGTTGAAAGGCTGACCATTCAGGCATTACTCCTCTGGCTGCTGGTCTAAGCTTTAGTGCATTCCTGTTTTGCCTACTTATAGGAGATGTCAGTTAACCTCCCCTTCTATTTAACAAGGAATGCTGGCTCCTTGCTGCCCCTCCCTGATCAATGCAGTTTCTGTGTGTTGACTTCCCTGAGCCTCCCCCTTCACCAGGCTTCCCCACGTCGCCCTCAGAGAGCGAACGATGCTGCTGTTTTCCCTACAATGTGGACGTGTAAACTGTTTCCTCTGGTTTCCAGGAGGGCACCAGAAAGGCTGAAGAGCAGCTTCTGCTGCACCAGGAGTACCAGCAGGGTCTGAAATCGTTTGAGGAGTGGCTGGAGCAGGAGAAGGAGAATCTCTGCTGCTGCTCCCACCTGGGGAACGATGTGGAGACACTGGAAAGCACGCTCCGTGACCTAGAGGTAAGAAGGAGCAGACCGCATTTTTCACCACCTCAGCAGCTCCCAGAGTTCCTCACTGTTGCTAATGTACATCCTTTGAAGGGGAGACACTGCTGTAAGGTGGCAGCACGCAAGAGCTGAACTGCATATGATGCGAACGGTGCTTCAGCGCTTTGCCAAACCACGACCTCTTCCAGCTAGAAGGACCAGCAGGTACATGGCCACCTCTCGCAACCTGCCCTCAGAGCCACTCACTCTCCCATCATGCCGTTCAAGGCACTGCCTAAGCTTCCCTGGAAGCTGCACGGTTGTACAAGCTGCTCGGAGGGTCCGTGCCAGCCCATTGGCTTCCTGCCTCCGTCCCTCGTGTTCTGGTTTTGGAAATCACGGCACAGACTGTGGAGGTCTGCACAGAAGGAAACAATGTTGGAAGCCATGTAGCTCACTGCCACCTTCTCCAGGACAATTCTGGATGGGCACCAAAACACTGGTGTAGCCAGGGGCACCCACATCCCGAGAATGAATCACAAATAAACGTTTTAGTGACGTTGGTAAAGGTACCGATTATTAACCAGGACAATTCGCCTGCTCTCCTTCAGAATAATGTGATGGGTCCTTTGACCAGCACCTGTCAGGGTAGAATGAGCCTCAGGGTAACAACTTCTGAAAGATGGCACTCTGATATTCCAGTGCCCTCGCGATTGAAGTCTCGCTGAGATGGCTAGGATATTGGAGGAGGGCTTGACCCTATGACCTTTGGAATCAGGGACAAAAGAATGGCCAGAGTGAGGGTAGGACCGATCAGGGATAGTGGAGGGAACTTGTGCCTGGAGTCAGATGAGTTAGGGAAGATCCTTAATGAATACTTTGCTTCAGTATTCATTAGTGAGAGGGACCTTGTCACTTGTGAGGACAGCGTGAAACAGGCTGATACACACAAACGATTTGATGTTAGGAAGGAGGATATGCTGGACATATTGAAAACCATGAGGATAGATAGGTTCAGACAGGATATACCCAAGGTTATTACAGGAGGTGAGGGAAGAGATTGCTGCACCTTTGGCGGTGATCTTTGCATCCTCACTGGAGTAGTACTAGATGATTGAAGAGTGGCAAATGTTATTCCCTTGTTCAAGAATGGGAACAAGGATAACCCTGGGAATTACAGTCTTACATCGGTGGTGGGCAGATTATTGGAGAGACAGGATTTATGATTATTTGGAAAAGCATAGTGTGATTCAAGATCTTCAGCATGGCTTTTTGAGGGGCAGATCATGACTCACAAGCCCTTATTGAATTCTTTGAGGTGACAAAACACATTGATGAAGGTAAAACAGTGGATGTGGTGTATATGGATTTTAGCAAGGAGTTTGATAAGTTTCCCCATTGTAGGCTCATTCAGAAAGTAGGGATAGAGGTAAATTTGGCTGTCTGGATACAGAATTGGCTGGCCCATAGAAAACAGAGTATTAAGCCTGGAGCTCGGTGACCAGTGGTGTTCCACAGGGATTGGTTCTGGGGCCCTGCTCTTTGTGATTTTTATAAATGACTTGGATGAGGAAGTGGAAGGGTGGGTTAGTAATGACATGAATGTTGGTAGAGTTTTGGATAGTGTGGAGGGCTGTTTCAGGTTGCAATGGGACATTGACAGATTGCAGAGCTGGGCTGAGAGGTGGCAGATAAAGTTCAACCTGGAAAAGTGTGAAGTTGTTCACTTTGGAAGGTCAAATTTGAATGGAGGTTACAGGGTTAAAGGCAGTGTGGAAGAACAGTGGGATCTTGGGGTCCATGTCAATAGATCTCTCAAAGTTGCCACCCAAGTTGATAGGGTTGTTAAGAAGGTGTATGGTGTGTTGGCTTTCATGAGCAGGGAGATTGAGTTTAAGAGCAGCTCTATAGAGTCCTGGTTAGAACGCACTTGGAATATTGTGTTCAATTCTGGTCACCTCATTGCAGGGCGTAGCTTTAAGGTGATTGGAAGAAGGCTCAGGGCAGATGCCAGAGATTGGTTCTTTACTCAGAGAGTGGTGGGTGTGTGGAATGCATTGCCAGCAGTGGTAGTAGAGTCAGATACATTAAGAGCATTTAAGCGACTGTTGGAGAGGCACATGGGTGAGAGTAAAATGAAGGTTGTGTCGGTTAGTTTGATCTTAGAGTAGGATAAAAGGTTGGTACAACATCAAGGGTCAAAGGGCCTGTATTGTGCTGTGCTGTTCTATGTTCTGTGTATTACCTTTGACTAAAGCCTGATATAATATTGTACCTGACATAGATCATGCATTTCACTTCAGGTATGTATCCCAAGGAACTGCCTTTAATTATATTAATCCAGCATAGTACCACCATTTTGTTCCTCAGGACTTGGAGAAGCATTGCACCGAAGGCCAGACTTTAATGAGTGCAGTTCTTCAGAGCCAGGAGAAGATGACCTTATCAGGGTCCACATATATGGAGGATCGCATTCTCGAGTCCGCGCAACGGGACTGGCACCTGTACCAGCGGAGGCTGGCTGAGACAAAGGAGAAGATCAATGCCACCCTGAGCATGCTCAGGAAGTTGGAGAAGATGTTCCAGCAGGTGGATGTGTGGCTCTCTGACCTCGAGGGCAAAGTCAATCTCCGGACGGGGAGGAAGTCTGACCGAGACACAAAGCAGACTCAGCTACAGCAGTTACAGGTGTGTTCAGTGCAAACAGAGATCTCCACACATTGCCCTGTCACATTGCGTACTCCTTCAGCCCATTCCTGTCAGGGTTACATCGTGATTGAAGCTGCTTAACTGATATATCCATCTACTGTGAATATTTACTGTTCATAAGAATATTAGCCGAACTTGAAATAGTGTTGAAGACTGGTCTTAGGAACAAAAGTAGGTCATTCAGTCCCTCTAATCTATTTCATTGTACAATTCATCTTGGCTGATCTGTATTGTAATCCTGCTGTAGGAGTTTGTCATGTGGTAGTAATGTCCTTGGACTAGCAACCCAGAATCTCAGGCCAATGTCCTGGGGATATAAGTTCAAATCTCAAACATGACAGGTGGTGAAGTTTGAATTCAATAAAATCTGGAACAGAGTTGACCTAAGGACAATCAAGAAGCCTTTGTCGATTGTCATAAAAACCCATCAGCTTCTCCTTAACGTCCATTCGGGGAGGAAAACCTGCCAGCTTGTTTACCCTACGAAATGCTTTAATTGTCTGAAACACTTTGATAACATCATCCCTTAGTATTCTATACGTGTAATTTTGGTGAATGCAGCCTGTCCTTATGACCATGAATCCACTCTGTCAATTGTCAGGAACAACCCACCTGGTTCACCAGCGTCCTTTAGGGAAGGAAACTACCATCCTTACCTGGTCGGGCCTCCATGTGACTCCAGACCCATGGCAATGTGGTTGACACTTAACTGCCCCCTCTGGGCATTAAGTGATGGGGCATAAATGCTGACTCAGCCAGTGATGCCCTCATCCCGTGGATGAATAAAAACCAAAGATCCAGGAACTGGAAATACCTGCAACCTGTCCTCATAATTTAACCCTTTCATCCCAGCAGCATTATGATGAATCTGCTTTTTCCCAAATGGGAACCAACCAGATCTTTATGTAACAGACATTTCCTGTGGCCCTGAGGTTTCCAATCTGCTTAAGATAAAGGACAGGATTCCATTTTTGTTTGTATAATTGTTCATAACAATTTGGTTCAAATGATGTTACTTGTTGTTATAATGCACATGTATGGTACACCACTACACACATCTCCTGCTGATAACAATCCTTCTCTAAGCTGTCTGACTCTGTTGCTTAAGGCTATCACAGTTGCAAATTGCACCTTATTTTAACTTAATAGAAGTTAGTTGAAATAACTACAGATTCCATCTGAAAGGTAGATTCCCAACAGTGTTGGAAGCAGGCCATTTGGTCCATTGATTCCACACCATCGACCCTATCCTTGTAACCCCACTTTTCCCATGGCTTGTTCACAATCCTGGACACTATAGGCAATTTAGCATTGCCAGTCCACCTAGCCTGTGGAAACCAGAGCACCCGGAGGAAACCCACACACAGACAGTCATCCGAGGCTGGTATCGAACCTGGGACCCTGGTGCTGTGAGGCAGCAGTGAGCCACCCTGTCACATGTTTTTGCATAACCTACAGTGGAGCTTCAGTCACTCAGGCTTTTGACAGTTAATAAGAAGCTTGTGTAACTAATAATCTGTGCATAGCTTGGAGATAGCTCTGTATTTTGCAAAATGGTTTGGACGGTATGACTGATATTTTGCCCCCTGCCCCCCATTTCTGATGATCGGTCACTTTTATTAGTTAGCTTTATTTATTTGTATTTATTTCCTCTTCTGCTGTTTCAGAAATGGAACGAGGAAATTCTTGCTCGGAAGGATGAAGTGGAAAGGGTTGGGCTGCTTGCTCATCAAGTGCTAGAGGAGAGTCACATCAACAGCAGTGTGGGAAGCCAAGCTACCCACCTTGCTGCCCGATATCAGGGCATTCTGCTGCACGTGGTGGTACGTAGTTCAAGGAATCAAGTCTGTGCCAACCTGGGCACTGAAACTTCTCGTGGAACGTATTGTGTATTCAGACATCAATTACCCTTTGAAAGGTTCCTTACTTTCACTGAGCACTGTACCTCTGTCAATGCAGAGCTGTTGGGTCCATTCCCTGAAATTTTACAGGAACAAAGATATATATGGTCATTTTTTTTTGCCAGCATGTGATGGCTATGGGGTAGCTTGAGACAGGGTCTTCCACACTGAAAACGTTATGACAAAGTATCAGCTGGTCTACAGTGGGCATTAAGAGGGTGGACTCTAAGGGCAGAGACAAAATAAATAAAGGGAAGCAAAGAGAAATGCTCCTTTATACCGAGGCCGATTAGAACTTAGACTTCTCTGCCACAGTTTAATTGCAGTAGACCACATACATTGCATTAATAGGATATGAGGGGCTTGAGAAAGACAAATGCTCATTGGAGGAGAAGGAGAGATTAGACTTAATTGGATATTGAAGGGAATGGGAGTGAGATGGAGACTGGGATTGGGTTGAGGAGGATATTAAAGGGAATGGGGAGTGAGATGGAGACTGGGATTGGGTTGAGGAGGATATTAAAGGGAATGGGGAGTGAGATGGAGACTGGGATTGGGTTGAGGAGGATCTTAAAGGGAATGGGGAGTGAGATGGAGACTGGGATTGGGTTGAGGAGGATATTAAAGGGAATGGGGAGTGAGATGGAGACTGGGATTGGGTTGAGGAGGATCTTAAAGGGAATGGGGAGTGAGATGGAGACTGGGATTGGGTTGAGGAGGATATTAAAGGGAATGGGGAGTGAGATGGAGACTGGGATTGGGTTGAGGAGGATCTTAAAGGGAATGGGGAGTGAGATGGAGACTGGAATTGGGTTGAGGAGGATATTATAGGGAATGGGGAGTGAGGAGGAGAGTGAGTTTAGACTGAGGAGGATATTAAACGGGATGGAGTGGGATTAGACTAAATTGGATATCAAAGGGAATGGAAATTGAGGAGGAGATGGGATATCTACAGATGGGCTGAATAAACTGTCCTAACTTAGAATATGCTATGATCCAGTCCCCATTTTGGGTCATCCATGGACATGTGTGTGAGACCGTACACTACTGGTTTTCTTGTCTCACTGTCAGGTACCAGGTATAAAACTCATTGAGATGAAAGTGAGGACTGCAGATGCTGGAGATTAGAGTCAAGATTAGAGTGGTGCTGGAAAAGCACAGCAGGTCAGGCAGGAAAATCGACACTTCGGGCAAAAGCCCTTCATCAGGACTTTCCTGCTCCTCGGATGCTGCCTGACCTGCTATGCTTTTTCAGCACCACTCTAATCTTAACACAAAACGCATCACACTGTCCTGCTCAATTCTCTGAAATCTCTTCCCCCACAGCTCACCAGCAATCCCCAAATTAATCCCGCTGGTCTATGCTTACCAAGAATTGAAAGTCACCAAGACATGGGGACTTCAAATCTCAGAGTGGGAAGTGCATAACCTGGGAGGGACCAACACCAGACCAGTATTCTGTAATTCCAAATCGATGGAAACCAAATCTGGAGGGAATTAAAAGTAGGGAAATGTGACTGCTAATCTGCAGACAGCTGGGCCCCACAATCAGCAATATGATCATTTGCTTTTCGCTGGTAGTTGAGGGTTAATTATTGCTTAAAGTACTGGGGCGATCCCCTCTGCTCGTCTATAGAACAGAGCCACGGGATCTTTCATGTTGAGAGGGTAGATGGGCGACCAGTTTGGTATCCCATGTCAATAGATGGCACATGAGCCAGTGCAGTACGCCTTCTGAGAGTGGCAGTCTGGATATGGCGGTAGGGTGGATTTGAACCCTGGCCTTTGGTGAAGGGAGTGCCATGTTATAGGTGCCATGTTAGCACAAGCGGGTTGTCATTGCAGTGTCAATGTTCTGTTGCACCGAGCTGCTGAGCGTTCTGAGTTGTGTGCCTTGTCCTACAATGGGCAATCTGTCTTGTCTTACAGGACCAGACCAAGTTGCTGAAAGAGGAACTGAGGGCTTTAGAAGAAGCTGATTTGGCGCTGGGCACCTACACAGACTGGCTCCGTGCCACCCAGAAGAACTTCAAAAACATGGCGGTGGCTTTGAATGTAGTGGACAAAACCGCCATGGAAAACAAAATTAAAAAATTTGAGGTAAAGAGCAGAGGAACTGTGTGCGTGCGCCTTGGAATCCTTCATAGATGGGCTGATGGAACAGGATGGATGTTACACATTCAAACTTCAAGGATTGTACATTTTGTGTGGACACGTTGGGAATTTTAAAAATTGATTCAGTTGTGGGATGTGGGCGTTGCTGGCTGGGCCCAGCATTTATTGCCCATCCCCAGTTGCCCCCTGAGAAGGTGGGGGTGAGCTGCCATCTTAAACTGCTGCAGTCCACCTGCTGTGGGTTGACCCACAATGCCCTTCGGGAGGGAATTGCAGGATCTAGACCAGGCGACAGTGAAGGGAACAGCGATATATTTCCAAGTCAGGATGGTGAGTGGCTCGGAGGGGAACTTGAAGGTGGTGGTGTTCCCATGTATCTGCTGCCGTTGTCCTTCCAGGTGGAAGTGGTCATGGGTTTGGAACATGCTGTCTGAGGATCTTTGGTGAACTTCTGCGGTGCATCCTGTAGGTAGTACACACTGCTGCTACTCAGGGTCGGTGGTGGAGGGAGTGGATACTTGTGGATGTGGTGCCAATCACATGGGCTGCTTCGACAGGGCTGTGGGGGGAAGTGAGAGGGTGGGATTCATTTCAGGATTGCTAGTGAGCCAAGGGGGAAGAGGTTTCAGAGAAAGGAGCAGGACAGTGCGATAAGTTTTGTGCCTGGTACGTGAGAGGAGAGAATGGGTCGTAGGAGGCATTTGAGGCATGGGGGGGATACAAGACAATGTGGAGGGAGAAATGGGCAGTGGTTGACTTTGGGCCACAGGGAGGGCTGGGTAGTGCAATATATTTTGGGCTTGATACAGGACTATGAGCAGTAGGAAGAGAAGTGGGAAGAGACTGGGACAGTGGGGAAGAATGGGGCAGTGGGATAAGTTTTGGGATTGAAACCCATGGCGATATGGAGAGGATGGGGCAGTGGGGAGAGAGCAGAGGAGGGATTGGGTCAGTGGGTTGAATTTTGTGAGTAGTACTGGGCTACAAGGAGAACACTGGAAACAACAAATGCTGCGGGTCAGGCAGCATCCATGGAGAGAGAGCAAGCTAACGTTTCGAGTCTAGACAACTCTTCATTGGAGCTGACGCGAAGCGTGGAGGGAGCAGCACTTATGCTATAGTTTGGGAGGTGGAGGGTGGGTAGTGGGCGCAGGATGTTGGTGATGAAAAGATGTTGATAGTTCAGATTAAGGGATTGGCATGTCAGAACAATGGTGGGTCTCCTGCCAGACTGTATAGAACAGACACTGGGTTGGGAGGTGGGGGGAGGGGAGAAAGGACATGATAACAAGCGAAAAGAAAGCGGAGACACGTGTCACTTTAACAGAGCTCAGAAAACCCTGATGTTTGACACAAATTCCTGTGGCTCAGTACCACCCTGAGCTCATGCAGGGATGTCCACCTTGAGAATAATTTTCACTCCACTCTGTCCTCCCTGTTTCATCGTTGTCGATGTGAAGATGTGAGACCCTTTGATTAACACAAATCAATCCCTTTGATCCAAACCTCTCTATTGAGGTAACGAGTTACTCAATACACTCTATTGAGTAAAAAATATGAGTGTTTGACAACTCCTAAGGGAATTGTGGAGCTGTCCATGACGTTGGTGTTTAGTTGACCACCATTGTGGTCAGTTTTGGTCTGTTGTCATACCCTTTTGCCTTTGAGAGACACTGTTTTAATTTCCAGACGCTGCACAATGACATCGACATGGGGAACAGCCTACTGAAGATGATCCTTGAGAAGAGTGAGAGGGCTATAGAGTACCTGGAGGGGCCGGAGGCACAAGGTCTGCGGGAATCCATGGACGGCCATATTGGCCAACTGAATGAGTTGACCAGTTCCATTAGGAGGGAGCGTGGCAACCTGGAGAAATGCCTGTACCTCACGAAGGAGTTCCTGGACAAGTACCAGAGCCAGACCAAGTGGTTGGCAGAGTACCAGGCCATCTTGCAGATCCCAGTGGAGCCCAAAGTGGAATTGTTTGAGAAGAAAGCCCAACTGGCAAAGTACAAGGTATCGGAAACCAAAAGAGTAGTCCCCTAAGTGGAATCCCTCAGGAAATCTGAAACAGAAACAGAACGTGCTGGAAATACTCAGCAGGTCTGGCAGGTGGAGGAAGTTCACCTTTCAGGTCGATGAGTTCCTGTCAGAACTGAAGAGAGACAGAAAAGTGATGGGTTCAAAGCCATTGGAGGAAAGTGGAGAGGAAGTGAAGTTGAGGAATTTCAAATCAGCCACAATCTCATGAATGGTGGAGCAGATTTGATGGGCTGAATGGCCTATTTCTTGTGATCTTCTGGAAAGGGTGAAGGAGGAGGAGAAGGGGAAGTTTTATGATAGGGTTGGTGGCCAGGAGGTGAATTAACCAACAGATAGTTTTGGGATGCAAAGCCAAAGGGGGTGTCGTACCGAATCGAAAGGTTGCATCCAGATGAGGTGTGATTGGTGGAAAGCAGTTATCCCAATACAGAAGGAATGAAGAAATAAATAAACCAGCAAAAATAAATACACGCTGACACAAAGTGGAGTCAGCGGCTAGATCTAAAACTGTTGGACTCCACATTGAATCCAGAAGGCTTTAGTCAAATGGAGAGGTGAGGTGCTGTTCCTCGGGTTTGTACTGAGCTTCACTGGAACAGAATAGCAGGCCATGGACAGAGAGGTCAGAGAGGTCAGAGCGGAAGCAAGATGGAGAATTAAAATGACAGAGAGCTCAGGCTCATACTTGTGGATTGAGTAGAGGTATTCTGTGAAGGGGGTCCCTCACTCTAAGGGTCTGTGTAGCAATACAAACAGTCAAACGTACCACAGGATAAAGAAGGTTATGTTCATGACCTTTCGTGACCGCCAGACCATCTTAAAGGAATGTAGCCACTGTTGGAACAGTGACAGTCAAGTTATGTCATAGAGTCATTGGGGTGTACAGCTCGGAAACAGACCCTTCTATCTAACTCATCCATGCCAACTAGATATCCGAAATTAATCTAGTCCCATTTGCCAGCACCCGGCCCATATCCCTCCAAACCCTTCCTAATCATATACCCATCCAAATGCCTCTTAAATGTTGTAATTGTACCAGCCTCCACCACATCCTCTGGCAGCTCATTCCATTCACGTACCACCCTCTGTGTGAGAAAGTTGCCCCTGAGGTCTATTTTAAATCTTTCCCCTCTCACCCTAAACCTATTCCCTTTAGTCTTGGACTCCCCTATCCCAGGAAAAAGACCTTGGCTATTCATACTATCCATGTCACAGCAAGGGCCCACAGACACCAATGAAGTAATTGTTGCTATTGGCAAATTTTAGGTGAAGTCTTTCTATCCCATAATCTCGCTCATGAATAAATACGGTCAGTTCTGCTATAACACGGTCGTTCCATCCTCATGCAATCCGTGTTATAAAAAAAGCATGCAATAGCAGCAGCATTTAAACTAATGGCATTATAACCAATACACACTTTTAAAACTTTGCGCTTTAGAAACAGTGTCCCCAATTCAATAGTGTTACAGCAAATTTGTGTTAACGAAACGCATGTTACAGCAGAGTGACCTGTACAGTGAATATTACAGGCTTGTCACAAATCCACGAAGAATATCCCAAGTTGTATCCATCTAATTAATATTATTCTCTGTCTTCTTTTTGCTCAGCCCATCTTCCAACCAGGCCAGTAATTTGCCTCCAATAACATAAGCGTCAACTGTAGCTGATAGTCAATTAGTAATTTCTGATTTTGTTTGTGATGTTATCCAGTCAGACTGCTGCCAGGCTCGATTCATAGACTAGAACCCAACCACATAGAAACAGGCCATTCGGTCCATCGTGCAAAAGAGAAATGCAATCAATCTCACACCCCTGCTTTTGCACAGGACTGCTATCTTGTTATTTTTCAAATACACATCCATTTCCCTGTTGAAAGTAACAATTACATCGTCGGTAGAACATTTCTAGATTCTAACAATTCACTGTATTAAAAAAACTCCTGATTTTTGCACTAATTCTTTTGCTAGGTTTCTTAAAGTTGGAGTGTAAGGACCTTCCTCTTAGTGGAACATAGGAAAAGGAATCGTCCCCTTTGTCTCTCTCGTCTGTTCTATCAATCAGTTAGATCATGGTTGACCAGTACAAAGTGTGCAAACAGTTTATCTTTATTTACTCTATCAAAATCCCTCAAAATCGTAATTAAATGTTTCAGTTAAATTTCTTTCTACCAAGAGCAACAATCTCAACTCTATCCTCCTCCATATCATTAAAATCTCTCATTGCCAGAACTATCTCAGCCAAGCTCAGCAGAGCCTCAGTCTCCTTACCAAATTGTGACGCCCAGAATATGGCACGTTTGCCCTGAACATCCGTCCGTGCTGAGTGAATGAATCGGCTGAATTTCACCGGGCCTGCAGTGGGGTTTTTTTTTTTTGGGGAATATTTGTCAGCGGGAGAAGATCGGTTTCAGCGAACTGTTCCGTTGCAGTCGGTAGATCGAGGGGAGATTCTCACTTTGGTGATCGGAGCTGACTGCGGAGAGAGAAGGGAAAGTTCAGGGTGCCATTCAGTGGCCAATGTAATCCTGAATTCTTCTGCTTGTCTCCTGCTATTCCAGGCTCAGACTCAGGGACTTCAAATGCTTTGACCATGTTTTGGGCAGATGTTTAGAATCTTGTCTACCCCCCCATTTCCTACATTCCACCGTTGATGGCTGTGCCTTCAGATTTAATCTGGAGTTCCCTAGTTGGCTCCAGCTCTATCCTTCTCTAAGGTGCTCCTTAAAATGCTGATCAAACCTTTCGTCCCCGTTCTATTATCTTCTCATCTAGTTCTGTCAATGTAAGAGAGAATCCAGTAACTGCCTCTGAAAGAAGCGAACATTTTCAGGGCAACCCACAGCAGCCTATTAATACTCTCGTTGCCAACGGTGAGATCCAGTCTGCAGATTGACTCACCACAGTCTGGTTTGAATTGAACCAAATATCTGAATCGTTTCCCCATGAGCTAAGTCTGCCCTGCACTAGCGCCGCAGATTGTAGCATGGACCTGGTGTGTTGGGGCTTTTGAATTTCTGCACGTTCTGTTGCAGCAGTTGGGTTTCCATCCTTTTACCTCACTTGGGATCTGAGCTCAAGGCCGAGAGATGGCAGGACGACTTGCATTTATATAGCACCTTTAATGTCAGTGGAACACCCCATCCACAGGAGCATTTTCAGGCAAGATTTGACATCAAATCACATGAGGAGAACTTAGGACAGGTTTTCGTTTTTAAGAAGCATCTTACAAAGCAGTGGAGGAACAGGGTCTCAAGATGAGAATCAAAGAGACAGACAGCTGAAGACATGGTGAGCCATGATGCAATGAGAGAGACTGGACAAGATTCGAGTAGCAGAGGTTTGAGTGTATGGATTGCCTTATAGTTCAGAACAAATTATATTAATAATCCCTCAGCCAATTCCTGGTACCTTGCTTCACTGCAAACTCCATTCTCCCAAACATCTCATCTACTTAGTTACGTAATCATCAAAATTGTTCTCAGTCTGCAATCTGCGATTGACAATAATTCATTGTAGTACACGAGTGTTGCAGACCTGATGCCTCCTATTTGTCACAGGCCATCCAGCAAACCATCGTGTCTCACGAGCCGGGGATAAAGTTGGTGATCGAGAAGGGGCAGGCTGTCTTCGAGCTCATTCACGACCCCACAGTCAGCGACAATCTGAAGAGGCTGCAGACAGATTACCAGGAGCTCTGCTCAACGGTGATGGTAAGCTCCTGAGGGTCGTCAGGGTGTGTGTGCTCACTATGGGTCCCGGAGCCAAGCTGAGGGCTCCAGGGTAAGGGGATAGGAACCCATGATGAGGTTAAGGGCAGAAGGGTCAGAGTAAGGTTCTGAGTCTGGAAAAGTAGAATTAGAATGAGAATCCCCACAGTGTGGAAAGAGACCATTCAGCCCAACAAGTCCACACCAACACTCCGAAGAGTAACCCACCCAGACCCATTCTCCCGACCCTACGTTTCCCCCTGACTAAGGCACCTATCCCACATATTCCTGATCGGCAATTGGGCATAGTCAGTTAATCTAACCTACACGTCCTTGGATTGTGGGAGGAAACCCATGCAGAGAATGTGCAGACTGCACACAGACAGTCACCTGATGCTGGAATCGAACCTGGGTCCCTAGTGCTGCAAGGTAGCAGTGCTAACCACTGAGCTACCGTGCCACCCCTCTCTAGGGGTCAAGATAAGGTATAAGTGCAAACAGCAGTCCTGGGGTGTGGTAGAGAAGCAAGTATTAGGGAAACAGCCCAGAGAAAGGGCTGCATTGCAACTTCCCAGTCTGGATACACACGGAACTGGTGGTTTGATTACTATACAGGTGATTCGGCTGGGCATATGTGAGACTCCAGTCCCTATTGATGTAGTTAACTCTTTATTGTTCTCTGAGGTGGTTGCCAATGCCCTCTGTTGTATTACCTCCATCTCAGGTCAGCAGGAGGTGGACGGACATGGCACAATGCTGATGTCCCAAGAATAAATGTAACTAAACCGTACAGACTTGTGGGGCTCCTACAAACCCAATGTTTCATTGTTCTTTCTTTCCAAGGTGTGTGTCCAGAATCTGGGAGAGAAGGTGAGGGAGCACGAGGATTATAACAGCAACCTGCAGGAAGTGGAGAAGTGGCTGCTACAGATCTCCACCAGGCTGGTGGCTCCTGACACCACCCAGAGCACCAACCTGGAGATGGCAACCCAGCACCTGGCAAGGCACAAGGTATGCAGCAAGCTTAAGGTTCAAGCAAATTATTTTCCTTCTCGGGGCAACACTCGCGGTGGAAACTGGGGGCCTGCTGTTCACAATGGCCGCCTGACAGAATATAGGAACACAAGCCAATCGTCAAACCTCTTGGTCAAGGCTGACCAATACATCAACTCCATTTCCCCATCCAACTCGATACCATGTCCTTTAATACCCTCATCCATAAAACTCTAGTCTGGAAAATTCCAATCACCCCATTGGCAGGGGAAGGGAATTCCAGAAGTTGTAATATTTTGAGTGAAGACGTGCACTCTGATATCAACCCTGGATGCCAGAACTCTCAATTTAACTGAGACCCCTTTGGCTGGATCCTTCCACCGGTGGAAGTAGTTCCGATCTCTACCTCCACTGTCTGTCCAGTTTGTTGTTAATGTTTCTCTGTAGTTCACCCAACCTGTTCCTTAAACATCTCACTTACATTCCCCCTTAACCTCCTGTTCTGATGGAATTATAAGCCTCGTCAGTATTTAACCTTGACTCACAGCCTGTCAATGTAATTGGTATTTCAGAAGCTCCCCCTTGATTCACTGTCCGTTTGCTCTGAGAATGTTTCTCCTGATCCTTCATGGTGGTTTATCAGTTTCCTGTTAAATGTGAGGAGCTGTGTAGGTTTGCAATGCCCAGGAGCTCCCACAATCGCGGGAAGTAATTTAGATCAAGTGAGGGCTGGGAGACTGGGAGAAATACTCATTAAAGGTACAGAACCCCCCCGCGTTGTCCCTTACAGGGAGGGTGGGATACCTCTTCAGCCAGGCCTGTCCAGTCTGTTAGTACAGGAATAACCTGGTATGTCTGTGAAGGCCTGATGGCACAAATAATGTCCTGGAAAGAAGGGTCTGCATGGATGGAGGTGAGCTGAGGTGAGCTCCATTGGTGGGGTCTGGGCGGGTGAGTGTCAGTGCAACCTGCACTTCCTGCCAATGTCATATCCTCCTCGTTTGATCTTATGAACGTTGGCATCCTCAGGGCTCTCATTTCAGTGGGTGGTGGGGTTGTTCGGCCCATTGCAGAAACCCTGAGCTAACTCTCCAGACAAAGAGAGCTCTCCACTTTGCTTCAAGTGTTGGTTTTGGAGCGAATGTGATGCCGATTCACCAGAGTGCTGGTGGGGCTAAAAGAACCCATCGTGAGATTGAACAAGGTAAAGAATTGGCTGGTATAGAGGAGGAAGGAACAACAGGTTTAGAGTCTTAGAGTCATAAAGTATGGAAACAGACACTTCGGTCTAACTTGTCCATGCTGACCAGATATCCTAACCTAATCTAGTCCTATTTGCCAGCACTTGGCCCATATCCCGCTAAACCCTTCCTATTCATATACCCATCCAGATGCCTTTTGAATATTGTAATTGTACCAGTCTCCACCACTTCCTCTGGCAGCACATTCCATACCCGTACCACCCTCTGCGTAAAAAAGTTGCCCCTTAGGTCCCTTTTATATCTTTCCCCTCTCACCCTAAACCTATGCCGACTAGTTCTGGATTCCCCCACCGCAGGGAAAATACCTTGATTATTTACCCTATCCATGCCCCTCATGATTTTATCAACCTCTATAAGGTCACCCCTCAGCCTCCGATGCTCCAGGGAAAACAGCCCCAGCCTGTTCAGCCTCTCCCTATAGCCCAAACCCTCCAACCCCGTTGAGGTGTTTGGAACGCTTACAGGAGTTTATCAGGTGGACAGAGGAAAACTATTTCCTCCGGTAGAGATGGATGACCATTCAGTGAACAGCGATGTCAGGAAATGTTTCTTCACATAAAGGTGAGGGAAAATCTGGATTCTGCGCCCTCAAAATGGTGGTAAGGCTGGGGGCCAGTGGAAATTTCCAGAACTGTGGTCGATAGATATTTGCTTGGCAACAGTAGCCGGGGGTAACGGAACAAACACCGTGAGGTGGAAATTAAGGCACAGATCCACCATGACCTGACCTAACGGCAGTGTGGGCTAGAGGGCTGAGTGGCCTCCCCCCGTTCCCATGTTCCCAAACGTATTCTCAACTAGCGTTGCACTGAGCGTGATGTCTGCACGGTGACCTGATGTGATCTCCCAATTTTCTTCTGCCCTGACAGCCTATCATGGAGGAGATAGCGGGCTTTGAACACGCTTTGGCGAGCCTGAGAAGCAAAGGGGACAGCCTGATTGCCAACTGCTCAGAGGGGCTCCAAGGAAAGTTTAAGCATCAAGTCCAAGGCCACCTGCAGGGAATCCGGGACAGTTACTCTGCCATCTGTAGCACAGCTCAGAGAGTAAGGAACGTTCATCATACTCACAGCTGGATTGAGCAGGTTCTAGTCTCTTTCTCAGTCAGAGAGGCGCAAACCAGGCACTTTCTAACCCCAGTGAGCTACATCTATCTTCTTGACACTGATGTCCACCTGAATGGTATTCTTTCCTTTGTTGAACTGTGGAAATCTGCAGTATTTACATAGACACGTCGAAGATCCCAGTGCCCTCTGGGCCAGGCTTCAGCTGCCAACTAAAATAATGAGGACGCCGGGCTTCATGAGTTGTTGGGATACAAGAGGCCACCCCAAAGCCTCCTGCCCTCGCGTTTTGACCTGGGGAGCGGATTTCCCATCTCAGGCCGCTCGATGTTTCCCAGACGGAGGAGCAATGAATTCCTACCTGTGCCATCCCTGGGGTCAATCCCGCCCCGTGGCCTGCTGCCCTGGTGAGCCTGGTCACGGGCCCGTGTGTTCCCAGCGTTGCTGCCCGGTGTTGGGTGAGGGTGGGAGCTTCCTCACCACCTGCCCGGCCTCCTTCCAATGCAGTCTGAAGGAGCAAGCTCGATTGGCAATGAGCATGCCGACTGCTTCCCCACCCCTCCGTCATGGAGAGCCGGCCTCCGCACAGAGACTTGGTCGGACAAATCCTTGACATTTTCCCATCCTGCTTTGCAAAGGCCAGGTGATGTGATGTGTACAATGCGCAGTAGCACGGTGGCTCAGTGATTAGCACTGCTGCCTCACAGCGCCAGGGACCCAGGTTTGATTCTGCCATTGGACAGCTGTCTGTATGGAGTTTGTGCGTTCTCCCCGTGTCTGCGTGGGTTTGCTCTGGTTTCCTCTTCCAATCCAAAGATGTGCAGGCCAGGTGAATCGGCCAGGCTAAATTGCCCATAGTGTCTAGGGATGCGCAGGCTAGGTGGCTCAGCTGTGGGAAATGCAGAGATAGGGTTGGGGGGCTGGTCTGGGTGGGATGCTCTTCGGAAGGACTCGATGGGCCGAATGGCCTGCTCCCCCACTGTAGGGATTCTATGAAAGCTGGAACCAGTGGCGGGTTGAACCGGCACCTTTTGCTGATTCTGTCTGACTGGTTCCTCCCCAGCTGTACCAGAGTCTGGAACGTGAACTACAGAAGCATGTCAGTCACCAGGACACCCTGCAGCAATGTCAGGCCTGGCTCCATTCTGTGCAGCAGGAACTCAAGCCCCGAGACCACCCGCCCACCAGCCCACGGAAATCACTCAAACAGGTAACAACGCAAAGTTAAAAATCACACAACACCAGGTTATAGTCCAACAGGTTTAATTGGAAGCACTAGCTTTCGGAGTGACACTCCTTCATCAGGTGATTGTGGAGGGCTCAATCCTAAGAATTTATAGCAAAAATTGACAGTGTGATGTAACTAAAATTATACATTGAAAAATTGATTGTCTGTTAAGCCTTTCATCTGTTAGAATACAGTGATAGTTTCACTTCTTTCATGTGTAAATCACAAAACCTTTTTTTTAAAGTTGCATTCTCGGGTTAGCTGTTAACAATGGTGATAGCTAGACAATATGTTGAAGGTGTTAGCCCCCAGTGTTCTCTGTCTATGACCTGATGTTTAGATTGATTCTAATCTAAAAAGTGAGATAACGGTGTTTTACATAAATTCATGCAGTTTTTGAGCTCAGAATTCTACATGAATGCATGCAGTGTTTGAGCAAAGCACAATGTAACCCTGAAAGTACAAATTCACCACACAAAATATATGTGTGCACGTGGGACTTTGTCTGTCTGTGTGTGTGTGTCTGTCTGGGGTGGGGGTTGTGAGTGTGAGAAAGTGTATGTGTGTGTGTAGTGAGTGCAGAGTGTCTTACGTCTCTGAGGTGGTGCACGTGTGAATGTGGAAATGTGTGTGTCTGTAGGGGTGTGTGTGGGTGTCTGTGTGCGTGTTGTGTGTATATGTGTCTGTGTGTGTATGTGTGTATAGGAGTGCCTGTGTGTGTGTGAGAGTGTGTGTGTGTAGAAGTATCTGTGTGTGTATGCGTGTATAGTGCAATGGTGGTCACCTGTAGTGTGACATGAACCCAAGGTCTCGGTTTGAGGCCCTCCCTATGGGTACCGAACTTAGCTCTCAGCCTCTGCTCGGCCACCTTTCGCTGCTGCCTGTCCTGAAGTCAGCCTTGGAGGATGGTCACCCGAAGGTCCGAGGTTGAATGTCCTGGACCACTGAAGTGGGAGGGAACAGGTGCATGCAAACTCACAAGCCAAATCCTGGCAGCAGCTCAGGGGGCAGGGAGAGAGGTATCTAGGGCTTTTTCCTTATGTGGGTGGTGCAGACTAGGCCATTCCTAATTACCCCAAGTGACAGAAACTATGGGTCTGCAGCCACGTGTAGGTAAGACCAGGTAAGGATGACAGATTTCCTCCCCTAAAGGACGTTAGTGAGGTAGGTGGGGTTTTAATGGCAATCTGCAGTTAGGTCAGCTCTTTATTCTGGATTTGATTGAATTCAAACTTCACCGCCTGTCATGTTTGAGATTTGAACTTCTATCCCCAGGGCTTTGGCCTGAGATTCTGGGTTACTAACCCAGGGACATTGCTACCACACGCCAACCTCACACAGTGGGATTACAATACAGATCAGCCAAGATGAATTGTACAATGGAATGGATTAGAGGGACTGAATAGCCTACTCTTGTTCCTAAGACTAGTCTTCAACACTATTTCAACTTCAGATAATATTCTTGTGAATGGTGAATGTTTACAGTAGATGGATAAGTCAGTCAGTCAGTCAGTCAGTCACGATGTAACCCTGACAGGAATGGGTTGAAGGAGTACGCAATGTGACAGGGCAATGTGTGGAGATCTCTGTTTGCACTGAACACACCTGTAACTGCTGTAGCTGAGTCTGCTTTGTGTCTCGGTCAGACTTCCTCCCCGTCCGGAGATTGACTTTGCCCTCGAGGTCAGAGAGCCGCACACCCACCTGCTGGAACTTGAGCATGCTCTAAAACTAGAGACAGAGGCGACAAAAGCGAGGGAGTTATGGATAGATCTTTATTAATCGGCCAGACCACTCAGTCGAGACCTGAAGCGCCTCAGTTAAATCTCATCTCAAACGTTTCTCGGGAGAACAGCGCCAGCTTTTCCCAATTATCCAGTAACTAAAGTCCCCCGTCTTGATAGTCTTTTCTGAATTCTCCCCAAATTTGAAAGTTCTGTGTCCAGCGTTGGACCCGAGGCCTGAGCAGTAACTTGTAAAGGTTCTTAATAGACTCATTGCTTCAGTACTCTGTCTCTATTAATAAAGATCTTTTATACCTTTTTAATCACCTTCACAACCTGCCCTGCCACCTTTAATGGTTTGAGAAAAAGGCACTTCAGGTCATTTTGTTCCTGTGATCTCTTTGGAACTTTGATTTGATTTGATTTATTATTGTCATATACCTAGGGACAGTGAAAGGTTTTGTTTTGCCTGCAGTAAAGGCAGGTATACCACACAAAGTGCATTAGGGTAATAGAACAGAACAAGGAATACAATACAAGGTGCACAAAGAGCGAGGTACAAATGTTAGATTTGAAATTTGAGAGGTCTGTTCAGAAGTCTAATAACAGCTCAGAAGAAGCTGTTCTTGAACCTGTCGGTACGTGTGTTTAAGCTTTTGTGTCTTATGCCCAGTGGAAGAGGTTGGAAGAGATTGTAACCGGGGTGGGAGGGGTCTTTGATGATGTTGGCTGCCTTCCCGAGGCAACGAGAGGTGTAGATGGAGTCAGTGGATGGAAGGTTGGGTTGTGTGATGGACTGGGCTTTGTTCAGAACTCTAGTTTCTTACAGTCCTGGGCAGAGCTGTTGTCATACCAGGCCGTGATGCATCCAGATAGAATGCTTTCTATGATGCATCTATAAATATTGTTAAGAGTCCTTACAGACTTCTTGTCTCTCCTGGTAATTCCATGCAGCATGAATGTGTTCACACTTCTGCTTATAGACGGTGATTTGGTTGACATGGCATCCTTCCTCAGCCCTTCCTTTTGGATGTATTGACTTTGCGGTCACTGCTGGTGCATTGCACCTGGACAGGTGTGAATGTTGTGAGGTGTTACTAACGCGAGGCTCCATCTTGTTGTAGGTGAAACATTATCGGGCTCTACAGGAGCAGGCCAGTACTTACCTGGAACTGCTTTGCTCCATGTGTGACCTGTCTGATGACACTGTGAAGATAGCAGCTGCAGATATCCAACACACCAAACAAGCGGTAAGCTCTACATTTGGCCTCTTCAGCTCCCAAATCACCAAGTTTCTAGACGGTACTTTCCCATTGCCAACTTACGAAGAACCCACAACTCTTCTTTGCAAAGTGTGTAAAGAGGCTTGGACGTTATCAATTTTCCTCACTTACGTGAAAAGACTTTGCGTTTTCACACCCGTAACATACAGTAATTGACAGTTCAAGTCTTGAATATTGTCTGTATCATCTGTCATATCCTTTCTACTCAAAAGCTAAATTAATTTCTTGCTGAGTGTAGTGATCGGAACCTTGTTGACTATGAGTTCTTTGTTTGGGGTTGTTAACCAGGCCCAATCAGGGAAGCCCTGGCTGACCTATATAAATGTGTTTTGAATCCCCTCAGTTCGGGCAACTTGCTGGCCACAGCCAATGCACTGTGGGGAAAAGTTCTCCTGAGTAGAGATATTGCCCTCCTTTTTTTTTGATTTAGTGCGTAAAAAAAAATACAGAGATTTGGGTGGCACGGCGGCTCAATGGTTAGCACTGCTGCCTCACAGCTGGGTTCGATTCCAGCCTCTGGTGACTGTCTGTGTGGAGTTTGCACATTCTCCCCGTGTCTGCGTGGGTTTCCTCCGGGTGCTCCGGTTTCCTCCCACAGTCCAAAGATGTGCAGGTCAGGGTGCATTGGCCATGCTAAATTGCCCACAGTGGTAGGTGCATTATTCAGAGGGAAATGGGTCTGGGTGGGTTACTCTTCGGAGGGTCAGTGGGGACTTGTTGGGACAAAAGGCCTGTTTCCACACTGTAGGGAATCTAATCTAAAAGCTCTTAAGGAACCTTGATTATCTGAAGGGCACAGGCGGGGAGTATTCATTTGGTTAATTGAATGCCGAATATTGATGCTGGGTGATGTAATCGGGGCCTTGCAATCTCATTCGAATAATCCAAAATTTGGAGAATCAAGGTTCCTCTGTATATGTTTAGAATCCCCTGAGTTCAGGCAACTGACTCTGAGCTGGCTGGCCACAGCCAGTGTACTGTGCATAAGTAAATAAAGGGTGACTTGGTGACGGGATACCACCCTCTGTCCAGTTATTTCCCCCAGCCTCACCTTTGATTCGCCATGGGTGAGGCTATATTGCACAGAACAGCACTTAAAGGGGGCTTCATTTATCATTGAGTTGCATAAAACTTTACGGGTCTTGTCAGAATGTGGAAGGATAGAGAATGCTGGCCTTGCTGCAGGCAGATATAAACATACACGGAGTGTCACACTGTTCAGACTCCTTCAGGATTACTAATGAGCAGAAGTCGAAACCCTGCAGCCATGATTGTGAGATAGTTACTGATCAACCTGAACAGGACTGAAAGAGAAATCCTTTGTGGAAGGAAAAAAAAAGACTAACTCCTGAGAATGGACCCAGAAAGCTGTGTCGGGCTGACATCATGATCAAGAAGGAGCCCTGACCTCTGGGTGTGTTTGAAATTGTGCAGCTAGTGTTACGCAAATGAGCATTGATCTTAGAACACCTTAAGAACTTGGTCAGATCTCTATCTTAGAATAGTGCACCCCAGACATTGTCTAAAATGCCACCTGATAATGATGGGAATGGTAATAATGTAGAACTCACTAGCACATGGACTGCTGGGAGCAAGAGGCATAATAGTATTCTGAGAAACACATGAGGACGAAAGGATCAGAAGAAAATTAGTCCAGAGTGAGATTATTCAGTTGGGAGAAGGTTCCTTCAGAAGCTAAATTCCAGCATGGATCAAGTCTACTTGACGTTCTATTTAATTCCCATCCAAAATGTCCCCAAAGAAAGTATGCAGAATGTGGCCTGTTATAGTGTAACAAAGGCAAAATAAATACATTCTAGGGTAATTTCTGGAATTTGACTTAACTTTAAATTGTATTCTCCCAAAATACATATCTGCTCTGCAGGATAACCATTTAAAGGGTTGGTCATGTTTAATCCTGAAATGTCTGTGTTTTAGAATGTGTGATGGTCAGATATTCTTGCACCACTGGTTTTAACTTGGGTGGTTAATGGACAGATTACCACTGACCTGAGGGCTTCACCTTCAGTGGTGTATCTTCTTCCAAGTTTTGCTGGGTTCAAAATCCATCAAAATCCACTTTAAACAAATTTCCCACCGAATGTTGTGCTGCTGCAATGTGAATACAGGGGACCTATGATTTTGGAACACATGGCTTACGAATGCCTGTAAGTGCCAACATGATCCCATACATGGTTGTAATTTTAAAGACATGACACGCGATAATCTCCCGTACTTGCAAATAGCTGCTTTCCCATGTCCTACATCATTCTCCAATTTGGTACAAAATCAACTTGCAAATGGACTCCTGACCGAAACCTGTTCGCAGCCCGGGCACTGCCTGTAATCGGTAGGTGAGGCAAGTCAGCCAAATCCTTCCTGGTTTCCCAGCACGTAAAACTGTCAAATCTTGTTTGAAGAGTCTGCCCCTTGACGGCAAAAACTTCCTAAACAAGCAACATCCCAAGTTTCATGGTACAGGCTACAGGGAATAATGAAAGGTAGAGAAAAGAGAAGTATTTCACATTTTATAATACGCCTCTGGATGTCCCACAATGCCTCACTGCTAGTGAAGCATTGTTGAATTGTCATTCTGTCAGAAGTGCAGCAGCCATTTTGTGCACAGCATGGTCCCACACACTGTGAGTGTATTAATTTTAGGATAATTTGTTCAGAAAAACATATCGGCCAGTGCATGGGGAGTATTCTCCTTCTTACTCGAATTAACTCATGCACGTGAGAGAACAGCTGAGGCCTTGCTTTATCATCTCATTTGGAATATACCACCTCTGACAGTGTGTCACAAATATCCTGACATTTGTCTGTGGGATGTGGACAATGTTATCTGGGTAAACATGGCTTTGTCTCAAAGTGACACATATTCCATCAAATTTGTGGGATTTTCCATCATATTCAACAGGTACAATTGTAACAATCTGCAGGTTTTGCAAACTCCATGTCAGATATGAAGCCTGAGGGCAAAACATTTTCAAATTACAGGTGATGTCATCGATATCAAGTTCCCTGTACAGCATTCAGAGCTTTGTGTTACTCAGGGGTTTGGCTGCATGTGTGTGAGGCAGGGAGTGGACCCATGTCAGCAGTCTAGCCTCGGAGAAGGCCTTAGACAGGATATCAGACTTGTCAGTGATAGAGCAGCACTCCAACATGGGGTTTGGGGAGGGAATCCACAGTTGGAGTCAAGAGTGAGGAATTCCTGATGAAGGACTTTTGCCCGAAATGTCGATTTTCCTGCTCCTCGGATGCTGCCTGACCTGCTGTGCTTTCCCAGCAACACACTCACAACTCTAATCTCCAGCTTCTGCAGTCCTCGCTTTCGCTCAATCCGCAGTTGGATTCAAGCGCTCTCCACCACCAACATCAGGAGAGCACTGAGTGACCACCCTATCACTCCATTCCAGAGTCTGACAAGGCTGCCATCTCTGTCTTGTCCGGTTCCTGTGTTACGTAGAACTTTTGCCGAGTCCGTTCACAAGGAATGCAGCTTAGATCCTAAATAATGGAGACAGTCAGGTCAAAGCTTTCCTGTACGTGGATAACGTCACCATTTACTGCTCAGGTTGGCTGTCATTGTGCAGACTGTATAGCAACTATCCCCAGTTCCAGCTGGCCTTGGAAGCCGAGGCAGATTGAGACCAGAGTGAGACTACGTTCTTCCGGGTACTGAACTATCCTATATCCTCCTTTCTGTCAGGTCAGGTTAGGTTACTGGAAGGGGCTGGGGATTTGGTTCAGAGAAACTGGGGAGTATGCTAAAAACTGGAAGGAGCTTGTAGACATGGTCCTTCTCCATTGTTGGGGTGAGAAAGGCAGTCATTAACCTATAGGCTGGGGCGTCCTCCCTGTTGCTGTTTGTGGTGCAGATCTGCAGAGGTGCAATAGGAAAAGGGTGCTGTTCAAGGACCTCCATCCCTGGGAATTGTAATGCCCATGTCTGGGTAATGCCCATCTCTTATTGCCTCTGATTGGGGGGAAGGTGGTATTAAGCTGTCTTCTTTGACCATTGCAACGAACAGGGAATAAGCACAGTCAATGTACAGTTAAGGAGGGAGTTCCAGAGTTTTGACCCAGTGAGGGCTTGGCTTCAGAATGTCCAGATTATGCAGTCAACCCCAAGGAAGGGGGTCTGGAACTCAGGACCTTCCGACTCTGAGAGAAGGGTGTGCTACTGAGAGCACCTCACCTCACGGTTACATCTGGCTGATCTGAGTGTGTTTGTGTGTGTGTGTGTGTGTGTGTGTGTGTAGTCCTCGTGTGGCTACATCTGTGTCTGTGCACTCTATGAAGCCAGACTGTTGTGTGTTGCAGATTGAGCAGCGGCTGGTCAGGTCGCAGGAACTGGCCCTGGGCTGGGAGGAGGTAAAGCGGCAGAAGGCTGAACTAGGAGCCTGCTTCCTGGAGACCGAGCAGCAGCTGCACAGCCTGAAGAGGAGGCCCGCTGAACTGGAGCTGAAAATCGCTCAGAAACAGGTGGCCCAGGTGCAGGTAAGAAAACGTGCTTGTGCTGATCGGGAAATCACAGAATCATAGAATCCCTGCAGTGTGGAAGCAGGCCATTTGGCCCATCGGATTCATACCGACCCTCTGAAGAGCATCCCACCCAGATCCATCCCCACCCTCTCCCTGTAACCCTGCATTGCTCATGGCTAATCCACCTAACTTGCACATCCCTGGACACTATGGACAATATACCATAGCCAATCCACCTAACCTGCATGTCTTTGTTAAGGCTACTGTGGTGCGGTGATAATGTCCCTACCTCTGAGCTATAAGGTCTGGGTTCAAGTCTCACCCACCCTTGATGTGTGTTATAACATGATTGAACAGTTGGATTAGAAATATCGATGATCTGAATATTCACTTCTTTCATGGCTAATCTATACCTCAGCTGCATTCACCCGCCTCCCAACTGTCGCTTCATAATCGTTTGATACAGTTAGCTAACAAAACATTACCAATACCACTACTGCTGGGTCCCGTGGGTCCCCCGCACTGTGGGGGAAAGATTTCCACTGCCCCTTTCTAATTCCCATTCTGTCTGACCACATTGTTAAGGTAACACCCTGCAACTGCCTCACAGCGCCAGAGACCCGGGTTCAATTCCCGACTCAGGCGACTGACTGTGTGGAGTTTGCACATTCTCCCCGTGTCTGCGTGGGTTTCCTCCGGGTGCTCCGGTTTCCTCCCACAGTCCAAAGATGTGCAGGTCAGGTGAATTGGCTATGCTAAATTGCCCGTAGTGTTAGGTAAGGGGTAAATGTACGGGAATGGGTGGGTTACGCTTCGGAGGGTCGGTGTGGACTTGTTGGGCCGAAGGGCCTGTTTCCATACTGTAAGTAATCTAATCTAATCTAAAAAAAACTTTTCTGGACCCCTGTACCTACTGTACCTACCCTGTCGAAGCCCGGATTGATTTTACACACTTCGATTCGATCACCCTTAGCTTTCTAAACGCCGGACTTAACTCCTCCTAATTCAACCTTCGAAGACACGAGGTTCTGATGAATCTTCACTCTGCTCCCTCCAAGGTGAATTGTCCTCTGTGCGATGGGGCTCCCCACGTGAATGCTACACTCCTGATGTGATCTGACCAACAATTGTCTTTATCTGGGATCAATACCATTCTTATCACTGTAACCTTCCATTCAAATTAAATTCTCAAAATCTGGACTCACTTTGCAATAAGGAGACAGGGTTGAACAAGTCTAGCTCTGGTCTTAAGGAAATAAGCGGTGGTTTGAAATGAGTTTCCCCTATCTTTGACCTGAATGAGCTTTTCCTGATGAGGGCACATCGACACTGAGCAGCCGCGTTCGGAGTTCATGGGTCGCTGGCATTTTATTCCATTGGAGAAAGAGAGACTCTGGTGTTATTTCTTCTGTTTAGGAGCTGGGTCGTCATTTCCAGTCCAGGCAGGAAAACATCACTGCCCTGACTGAGAAGGTCAGTGCTCTGACAGAGGGTCAGGAGTCACCTGAACACTCCGAGATCGGGCAGTTGAGTAACCAGTGGCTGGAGCTGTGTCACCAGATCAATGCCCTTCTCTCTCTGAGTGAGGAGGACCAGCAGAGAGCCAGAGATTACCACGACCGAGTGAGCGTTGTGGAAGTGCTTTTGGACAAGTTCACAAAAGAGTGGGACAACTTAGCAAGGTGAGCGCGAGAGAGACAGAGAGACTGTGTGTGTGTTTAAGAGAGAAAAAGACAGAGACAGAGAGAGAGGGTGTGTGTGTGTGTATGTGTATGTGTGTGTGTGTGTGAGAGAGAGAGATAGAGACAGAAAGACTGTGTGTGTGAGAGTGTGAGAGAGAGAGAGGCAGAGACTGTGTGTGTGTGAGAGAGAGGGATAGAGACAGAGAGACTGTGTGTGTGAAAGAGAGAGATAGAGACAGAGAGACTGTGTGTGAGTGTGTGAAAGAGAGAGAGAGAGACTGTGTGTGTGCGAGAGAGAGCAATAGAGACAGAGAGACTGTGTGTGTGTGTGAGAGTGAGATAGAGACAGAGACTGTGTGAAAGAGAGAGGGTTAGAGACAGAGAGACTGTGTGTGTGTGTGTGAGAGAGAGAGAGAGAGAGACTGTGCGTGTGAGAGAGAGAGATAGAGACAGAGAGACTGTGTGTGTGTGAGAGAGATAGAGACAGAGAGACTGTGTGTGTGAGAGAGATAGAGACAGAGAGACTGTGTGTGTGGGAGAGAGAGGGATAGATACAGAGAGACTGTGTGAGTGAGAGAGAGAGAGAGAGACAGAGAGACTGTGTGTGTGAGAGAGAGAGGGATAGATACAGAGAGACTGTGTGAGTGAGAGAGAGAGAGAGAGACAGAGAGACTGTGTGTGTGAGAGAGAGAGATAGAGACAGAGAGACAGTGTGTGTGTGAGAGAGAGAGATAGAGACAGAGCGACTGTGTGTGTGTGTGTGTGTGAGAGAGGGAGAAATAGAGATAGAGAGACTGTGTGTGTGTGTGTGAGAGAGTGAGATAGAGACAGAGAGGCTGTGTGAGAGAGAGATGGACAGAGAGACTATGTGTGTGTGAGAGAGATAGAGACAGAGAGAGTGTGCGTGTGAGAGAGAGAGATAGAGACAGAGAGACTGTGTGTGTGTGTGTGTGAGAGAGAGAGAGACAGAGAGACTGTGGGTGTGAGAGAGATAGAGACAGAGACTGTGTGTGTGTGAGAGAGAGAGATAGAAACAGAGAGACTGTGTGTGAGAGAGAGGGATAGATACAGAGAGACTGTGTACATGTGTGAGAGAGATAGAGATAGAGAGACTGTGTGTGAGGGAGAGATGGACAGAGAGACTATGTGTGTGTGAGAGAGAGAGAGAGAGAGACTGTGCGTGTGAGAGAGAGAGATAGAGACAGAGAGACTGTGTGTGTGTGAGAGAGATAGAGACAGAGAGACTGTGTGTGTGTGAGAGAGATAGAGACAGAGAGACTGTGTGTGTGTGAGAGAGATAGAGACAGAGAGACTGTGTGTGTGTGAGAGAGATAGAGACAGAGAGACTGTGTGTGTGGGAGAGAGAGGGATAGATTCAGAGAGACTGTGTGTGTGAGAGAGAGAGAGATAGAGACAGAGAGACTGTGTGTGTGAGAGAGAGAGAGATAGAGACAGAGAGACAGTGTGTGTGTGAGAGAGAGAGATAGAGACAGAGCGACTGTGTGTGTGTGTGTGAGAGAGGGAGAAATAGAGATAGAGAGACTGTGTGTGTGTGTGTGAGAGAGAGAGAGAGATGGACAGAGAGACTATGTGTGTGTGAGAGAGATAGAGACAGAGAGAGAGTGCGTGTGAGAGAGAGAGATAGAGACAGAGAGACTGTGTGTGTGTGTGTGAGAGAGAGAGAGAGACAGAGAGACTGTGTGTGTGAGAGAGATAGAGACAGAGACTGTGTGTGTGTGAGAGAGAGAGATAGAAACAGAGAGACTGTGTGTGTGTGTGTGTGAGAGAGTTAGAGACATAGACTGTGTGTGTGTGTGAGAGAGAGAGAGATAGAAACAGAGACTGTGTGTGTGAGAGAGGGATAGATACAGAGAGACTGTGTGTACGTGTGTGTGAGAGAGAGAGAGAGAGATAGAGAGACTGTGTGTGTGAGAGAGAGATAGAGACAGAGAGACTGTGTGTGTGTGAGAGAGAGAGATAGAGACAGAGAGACTGTGTGTGTATGTGTGTGAGAGAGATAGAGACAGAGAGACTGTGTGTGTGAGAGAGAGAGAGATAGAGACAGAGAGACTGTGTGTGTGAGAGAGAGAGAGATAGAGACAGAGAGACTGTGTGTGTGTGTGAGACAGAGATAGAGACAGAGAGACTGTGTGTGTATGTGTGTGAGAGAGATAGAGACAGAGAGATTGTGTGTGTGAGAGAGAGAGAGATAGAGACAGAGAGACTGTGTGTGTATAAGAGAGAGAGAGAGATAGAGACAGAGAGTGTGTATGCGTGTATGTGTGTATGTGTGAATGAGAGATGGACTCACTGTCTCTGTCGACATCCCTTAATTTATTTCATTTCCATCTGTGGGATCTTGCTGTGCATAGTTTGCCTGATGTTATCCCTGCAAAGGGAAAGAAAAGGGCAAGGTTGATTCCACTTCAAAATGGTGCTCAATGAAACGTTTTGAGCTCTGCTGCGGATGGGTCTGGTGCTATGTAAATGCTGCCTTGTCCTTTTCTCTGCAGTGCACTGCTCTGCCCGGTCATCTGTTTCTTTCAGTCTGTCTGACTGTTGTCTGCCTGGTATCTCTCTGTGTACCTGTACTAGCCCTGTCCCTGACGTGACAGGGTCTGTTCACATGCCGTGAGAGAGGTTTGTGACATGTTCTTATTACCAGCTCTTGCTTACCTAACCCCCTTCCCTCAGCCCCGAGAGATCTAACCCATCACTTGGGAGTCACAGCGGCTGCTCCAGGAAGGCAAAGAGATCCCGCTGTGAAACACAATCCCGGGACAGAGAGATATCCCCGGGAGGTACCATCGTCACTGTTCCTCGGGACTGATCTCTGGGATTAACTGGGAGAAAGTGAGGATTGCAGATCAGAGTCGAGAGTGCGGTGCTGGAAAAGCACAGCAGGTCAGGCAGCATCCAAGGAGCTGGAGAATTGAGCATAAACTCTTCATCGTTCCTGTCAATTCTCCTGCTCCTCGGCTGCTTCCTGACCGGCTGAGCTTTCCAATCACCAATCTGATCCCTGGGATTGCTGTACAAGGGAGAGTGGGGGTCAATTGGGCCTCTTACTTACCACAGTTCAGAAGAATGAGAGGGGAATGCACATTGAAGTGTATCAGATCCTGACAGGGCTGGGTCAGTCTGCTTCAGAGGGGCTCTGTAGACCAAGGGGTCTCAGGGTCAGGGTTCAAAGCAGGCCATTTTGGGTTGGATTGAGGAGAAATGTCTCCACTTAGTGGCTAATGAACCTGTTGAATTCTTGACCACAGGAGGCCGTTGAGGTTAAGTTGTGAGAGAAGGAAGTGACCTTCTCAATGCTAAATGCATCAAGGGGTGTGGGGGCAGAGGACGAGTGTAGCATTGAGATGACAGAGCATGACTTTGACTGGCTCATGGGCCGTAATGGCTGTTTCCTGTGTTCCTTTCGCACGTTCTCACTCAGGATGATGTTTTCTTTCTGGCAGGACCGATGCCGAGAGCACGGCCGAGCATTTGGAAGCTCTGAGGAAGCTGGCCGGTGAGGTGCAGGCCCAGAGGTTTGTCCTGGACGACCTGAAGGAGCAGAAGCAGATGCTGATGGACCGTCTGGACCCCGAAGACAAGGAGCTGATCAAGGAGCAGAGCAGTCACCTGGAGAGACAGTGGGTGCAGCTGGAGGGGCTGATCGAGAAGAAGATCCAGCTGTCCGCTCGGGTCCTGGAGGAGCTGAGCCAGTGCCAGGCCCGGCTGGACGACCTGCTGGAGTGGGCCGAAGCGCAGGCCCAGCTCTTCGGCGAAGCCCTGAGGTGTAGCCCGCCGGCCGAGCTGGCCCAGACCCTGCTGCCGGACCACATCGCCGTCTGCAATGAGCTGGAGTCGCAGGAGCTGGCCCACGGGGCGCTGACGGAGGAGGCCGAGAGGATCTTGGCCCAGCTGGGCCTGGACGAGAGGCAGCAGCTGCAGAGGGCCCTGAGCGCGCTGCACGGGAGGATGGGCTCCCTGCACGAGGCGGTGGGCCAGCGCAGGAAGTATCTGAGCCAGGCCCTGTCGGACCGCACCCAGTTCCTCATGGCCGTCGGCCTGGCCAGCAGCTGGGTCCAGCAGAACCGGTTGGTGGCCACCTCCAAGGAGCCCGCGGCCCTCATGCCGGCCGAGGTGGGCAAGCAGATCCGCAGCTGCAAGAGCGTCGGCAGCCGCCTGAAGGAGTACCAGACGGACGTGGCAGCTCTGTGGGCTCAGGGCAGGGAGCTGGCCAAGGAGGCGACGGAGGAGGAGACATCCGAGATCATGGCCCAGCTCCAGGAGCTGCAGGCCACCTACGACTCGGCCTTGCAGGAGGGTGCCCAGCGGCTGCAGGAACTGGAGAAGGTGCTGCTCTCCAGGAAGTACTTCAAGGCCGACCTGGACCGGGTGTGCCAGTGGATGAAGCAGGCCGATGTAGTGACCTTCCCGCAAGTCAGCCTGATGGGCGGCGACGCGGAGCTGTCCTCACAGCTCGCCAGGTACCGGCAGGTTCTGGAACAGTCCGCCGAGCACGAGAACCTCCTGCTGCTGGTGCAGAGGGCCGGCCGTGAGCTGCTGCCCTCCCTCAGCGAGGCCGACCACTCCTTCCTGGACGAGAAGTTGAACGCCCTGCCCCGCCAGTTCAACAGCATCGTCGGCCTGGCCAAGGAGAAGTCCGAGAAGGTCCAGGAGGCCATGGTGGCCCGCCAGGAGTACGCCTCGCTGGTCAGCCTGACTGGCAAGGCCCTGGGTGAGCTGGAGGAGCAGCTAGTCCGGGTGAGCAAGGCCCGCCTCAGCCTCTCGTCGGAGGAGGCCGAGTCAGCCTGCAGCGACTGCCGGGCCCTCCTCGATGAGGTGACGGGCCTGGGCAAGGCAGTGGATGACCTGAACCAGAGGAAGGAGACCTTCCGGAGCTCCGGCCAGCCCTGGATGCCCGACGAGGTGGCGGGTCTGTCCGGCCTCCACAGCCGCCTGAGGCGACAGGCTGAGCGGCAGCTGGCGCTGCTGGGAGACACCGCCAAGGCCTACCGGGAGCACGAGGCCTGCTCGCTCAGGCTGGAGGCCCGGCTTCGCGCCCTGGCCGAGGAGCTCGTCCGGGTCAATGAGGAGACCCTATCAGTGGAGGAGAGGCTGAAGAACTACCACGCTCTGGCGGGGGCCGTGCAGGAGGTCAGCTCCCTCCTGAAGGGGCTGATCGAGCAAGTGGAGCAGTTTTCACCCGAGCTGGACAGTGGGGCCCGCGAGGCAAGGAGCCAGCAGCTTCAAGCTTGGAAAGAGGAGCTTCAGTCAGCACAAGGAACCATCAGCGCCAGGATAATGGAGTGCGAGAGCAGACTGATTCAAACGATCGACTTCCAGACGGAAATCCAACACTCTCTGGATTGGCTGCAGCAGGTGAAGGGAGACCTCAGCGCCGACTTGAACCTGGATGTCAATCTCCAAGGTGTCCAGGAGGAGATCCGGAAATCCCAGATCCTCGAGGAAGAGGTGCAGTCGAGTCTTCGGATCATGGCGGCATTGAGCAGTAAAGAGAAGGAGAAATACTCCGAGTCCAGGGAGCTGATGCCTCCAGAGGTGGAGAGCAATCTGTTGGAACTTTCCAGACTCGAGACTGAAGTCCAGGAAACCTTGACCAGCAAGAAGGTTAGCCAGTTGGTTATAAACTGTGAGGTAATAGGAAGCCAAACCATCTCTCGTTGACCTTTGATCATTGTTGGGATGATGGCATAGTGGGATTGTCATTGTATTATTTGATACTAATGTTCTTGGGGTCAGTAATGCCTCTTTTTCTCTTTCTCTGATATTACACCTTATACCTCTTCATTGCTATCTCTTTCTTTCTCTCTCTTTTCACCTCATTTAGAGCTGTCTCCCATGTCTAAAAGCTTTCTCTTTGGTTTGACAGTCCTCTGTACGATATTACAAGTCTCCCCTGAATATTATAGCTTCTACTCCAGTATTAGGGCCGATCTGTTAGTCTTATCGCTTTCTCCCTGGTAATACAGGTCACTGGATTAGTGGTGCTTGAAGAGCACAGCAGTTCAGGCAGCATCCAACGAGCAGTGAAATCGACGTTTCAGGCAAAAGCCGTTCACTTCATCAGGAATACAGGTCACTGTCCAGTCTGATGGCCCCTCTCAGCAGCATTACAGCCTTTTGTCTGATTTTTAAAATTTGTTTGTGGGATGTGGGCGTTGCTGGCTGGGCCCAGCATTTATTGCTCGTTCCCTGTTGTCCCCTTGAGAAGGTGGGGGGAATCTGCCTTCTTAAACCACTGCAGTCCACCTGCTGTGGGTTGACCCACAATGCCCTTAGGGAGGAAATTCTGGGATTTTGACCCAGCGACATTGAAAGATATTGCAACCCACTCACCAGCATTACAACACACTCTCTCTCTCTCTCTGTCTCTCTCTCTCACTCCCCAGCATTACAACATACACTCTCTCACTCTCTCTCTCACACATACGCACACACTCACCAGCATTACAACACACACTCTCTCTCTCTGTCCTTCTCTCTGTCTCTCTCTCTCTCTCTCTGTCTCTCTCTCTCAATCCCCAGCATTACAACACACTCTCTCTCTCTGTCCTTCTTTCTGTCTCTCTCTCTCTGTCTCTGTCTCACTCACCAGCATTACAACATACACGGTCTCACTCTCTCTCTCTCTCACACACACACACACACACACACACTCACCAGCATTACAACACACACTCTCTTCCTCTCCCTATCTCTGTCTATGTCTGTCTGTCTCTCTCTCTCTCTCTCTCTCTCTGTCTCTGTCTCTATGTCCCTCTCTCTCTCTCTCTCTTGTGGGTATTATAGTCCAGTCTCCAGTCTGCCCTTCCAGTCAGTGGAAATTCTTCTCAAGGCTATTGGCCCTCAGTAGCAGCAAAGTGAGAGTCATAACGTTTGTGAGAAATATGACTCAGAAGTGACAGGAGAGCTGATCATTTTCCTTGATGCAGATTAAGACGAGACAATGCAGGTTAAGAACGCTGTTGGCCAAGTAGTGAATGTTTTTTTGTGGCGAGAGTTGACGATAATTTCTGTTTCACACTCCCCAACCAGACATCCCTGGACTTGGCGCAGACTCTGGTCCAGCAGTACCTGCGGGCAGTTCAGTCTGCCAGGGGCTGGCTAGATGATGCCAGTGCCCTCTTGCAGCAGACTGGAGATGGCGTGGACGTTGAGGCTTCGGAGGAGACCTTGAGAAGGCACGTTGGGTTCTTTGCCACGGAAGCAGAGCTGGCCAGCCGGCTGGGAGAGTTGGAGGCACTAATGCCCGGCTTCCTGCCATTGATCAACACAGCAGGGAGAGAACACGTGGAACAGAACTTGGCGTCACTACAGCAATGGAGAGCAGACACTGAGCAACAAGCTGAGGCTCAGCAAGCCATTCTGCAAAGGTAAACTCCTCAAGGAGGCGACAAGATCGAATGCACGTTATAAAATAGGTGTGGGGGTTGGGGTTGGGGCAGGCTGTGTTGAGGAGGCGGTGGGGGGGTGGGAGAGCTGCTAGAGAATTAGGCTACTCGGCCCATCGGAGAACTTGGACTGACTCGGGGAGTGGGCAAAGAAGAGGCAGACGGAATACAATGTGGGAAACGGTGAGGATATGCACTTTGTTGGGAAGAATATTTTCAAAACGGGGAAGGGCTTTGGAAATCTGAGGCACGGGGCAACACGGGAGCTCTAGTTCAGGGTTCACTTCAGGTTAACAACAGGTTCGGTTGGCAGTTAGAAAGGCAAATGTAATGTTGGCATTCATTTCAAAAGGGCTAGAATACAAGAGCAGGGATGTACCACTGAGGCTGTATAAAGCTCTGGTCAGAACATACTTGGAATGTTGTGAGCAGTTTTGGGCCTCGAATCTAAAGAAGGATGTGCTGATGTTGGAGGGGGTCCAGAGGAGATTCTCAAGACTGATCCCAGGGATGAAGGGCGTATCATGTGAGGAACAGTTGAGACCTTTGGGACTATACTCAGTGGAGTTTAGAACGATGAGGGGTGATCTCATTGAAACTTATAGAATACTGAGACCCCTTGATAGAGTGGACATGGAGAAGATGTTTCCCCAGTAGGGGAGACTAGGACCTAAGGGCACAGCCTCAGATTGAAAGGATGACGTTTAGACCGAAGGTGAGGAGGAATTTCTTCGGCCAGGGAGTGGAACTCATTTCCGCAGAAGGCTGTGGAGGTCAAGTCATTCAGTGTATTTAAGACAGAGATAGATTGGCTCTTGATTAGTAAGGAGATCAAAGGTTACAGGGAGAAGGCAGGAGAATGAGATTGGGAAACGTGTCAGCCATGATCGAATGGTGGAGCAGACTCGATGGGCTGAATGGCCTAATTCTGCTCTGATATCTTATGGCCTTATCTTATGTAATGCAAGGCTGCAATGTCATTGGGGAAGAAAAAGTGAGGACTGCAGATGCTGGAGATCAGAGTCGAGAGTGTGTGATACTGGAAAAGCACAGCAGGTCAGGCAGCATCCGAGGAGCTGGAGAATCGACGTTTCAGGCAAAAGCTCTTTGTCAGGAATAAGGCTTGTGGGTCGGGGCTGAGAGATAAATGGGAGGGCGGGGGGTTCGGAGGAAGGTAGCTGGGAAAGCGATAGGTTGATGAAGGTGAGGGAGAAGGTGATAGGTCAGAGGGGGCAGTGATGGACAGGTCTGGAGGGCCATGCTGAGTTGGAGGCTTGGGACTGGGATAATGTGGGGGCAGGGGAAATGAGGAAGCTGTTGAAATCCACAAGAGGGCATCCTGTCTCCCCGATGTAGAGGAGACCACATTGGTCATCTACTGTATCCGTTGCACCCAATGTGGTCTCCTCAACATCGGGGAGACAGGGCACCTTCTTGTGGATTGTTTCAGAGAACATCGCTGGGACACCCACACCCACCAACCCCACTGCCCTGTGGCTGAACACTTCAACCCCCCCCCCCTCCAGCTCCATCAAGGCCATGCAGGTCCTGGGCCTCTTCCACTGCCAAACCCTTACCACCCGACGCCTGGAGGAGGAACGCCTCATATTCCACCTTGGGACCCCGCAACCACACGGGATAAATGTGGATTTCAACAGCTTCCTCATTTCCCCTCCCCCACATTATCCCAGTCCCAAGCCTCCAACTCAGCACTGCCCTCCGGACCCGTTCATCAATGCCCCCTCTGACCTATCACCTTCTCCCTCACCTTTATCTACCTCTCGCTTTCCCAGCCACCTCCCCCCCAACCCCACCCCCCTCCCATTCATCTCTCAGCCCCGACCCACAAGCCTCATTCCAGATGAAGGGCTTTTGCCTGAAACGTCGATTCTCCTGCTGCCCGGATGCTGCCTGACCTGCTGTGCTTTCCCAGCACCACACTCTCGACTGCAACGTCATTGAGCTAGTGTGGGCAAGTTAGCGGAGCAAGGATATAACGCAAGTGGATTTTTAATCAAGGAGAGAGTGCGTAGAATGCTTTCAAGGGAGCAACACGTTCTACAACCAACCAGGGAACAGTTTATCCTGGATGTGATATTGTGCAATGTGACAGCAGTAATTTCTGATTAATTAATCAGAACAAATGAAAGCATGAGTAGAAGCTAGCTAGAAACATAAAATGGATAGGAAGAGTTTCTATAAGTATATAATCAGGAAATGTGTGAGTTATGGGAATGTGTGTTCTTCAGATATCGAGAACAGGGAGTGAATAGTAGATAATAAAGAAATGGTGAATAGAATGAATGTATATTTTGCTTCTGTATTCATTGTAAAGGATACAGAAAACACTCCAGTAATATCTGAAAATCAGGAGATGGAAGGATGGGAGGAATTTGAAATGTGTACTTTTTTAAAAATTGAACCTATTTTTCCTAATCAACCTGTTCGGAGATGTTCTTTCCACCTCTGGAGCAGGTGGGACTTGAACGTGAGCCTCCCAATCCAGGGATAGGGGCACTACCGCCGCACCACACAAGGGCCCCTGTGAGTAGTTTAGTCTCTGAATCCTAATGGACTTCACTTAGAGTCTTCTATTGGGGGCTAATGAGGTAGTAGACGCATTGGTGTTAATTTTCCAAAATGCTTTGGATTCTGGACAGGTTTCATCAGGCAGGAAAATAGTAAAAATCTAGTCAAGAAGGGAGGGAGTAGGAGAACAGGTAACTATGCTGTAGTTAGTTTGATATCTGCCTTGGGAAAGCTGTGAGAATCAATCGTTAAAGAGGTTATAACAGGGCACTTGGAAAACTCAAAGTAAACGCAAAGAGTCATAGTCGTGTCAAAGAGAAATCCTAGCACACCAATTTATTGGAGCTTGTTGAAGGAGTAGCATTGGCTCTGGATAAAACTCAGCCCATTAACTTACTCTGCTGTATTGAATTTTCAGAAGGCATTTGGCACGTTTCCACATAAAGTGCCACCAGGATTTGCATGGTGGCTCAGTGGTTAGCACTGCTGCCTCACAGCCAGAGACCCGGGTTCAATTTCCACCTCGGGCAACTGTCTGTGTGGAGTTTGCACATTCTCCCCGCGTCTGCGTGGGTTTCCTCCGGGTGCTCCGGTTTCCTCCCACAGTCCAAACATGGACAGGTTAGGTGAATTGGCCAGGCTAAATTGCCTGTAGGTGCATTAGTCAGAGGGGATTGGGTCTGGGTGGGTTGCTGTTCAGAGGGTCAGTGTGGACTTGCTGGACCGAAGGGCCTGTTTTCACACTGTAGGGAATCTAATGTAATCATAAAAGGCTATTGTACAAAGTGGGAGCTCGTGACGTAGGGGTAACATAGCAGCTGGGATAGACAATTGGCTGGCTGGTAGAAAACAGAGTATACATGAATGGGTTGGTTTTGGATTTGGCGGGATATGACAAGTCTGTGCTGGACTCTCATGACTTTGACAAGGATGGTAGCTCCTCTTGAAGATGATGCAATGATTCCTGAAGAAGGGCTGATGCCCGAAACGTCGATTCTCCTGTTCCTTGGATGCTGCCTGACCTGCTGCGCTTTTCCAGCAACCCATTTTCAGCAATGATAGGTTGGCAAGTTTGTAATGAAGTTGACATTACAGGGATGCAGTGAATGGGCGAAAAATTGGCAAGTGGAGTAAATGTGGGAAAATGTGAGGGTGTTCATTTTGGCAGAAAGAATAAAAAAGTAGAGTGATTTAAGTGGATTACGGCTACTGAATTCTGCATTGCAAAGCTGCTGTAGTGCATGAATGGTTAAAGGTTAGTATTTGGATACAGCTTGCTGGAGAAATTGAAGTAAGTGTGAAGAGGTTATGGATCAGCAACACAGAGTGTTGGTGAGACCATATCTTGAACACTGTGTTCAGTTCTGGTCCATTTATTTAAGCAAGGATGTAAAAGGTGTTCAGAGGAGGTTTACTGGATTGATCGCGTGCTTGACTTCTGAAGAAGGGTCACTGTTTGTGAAACCCTGCTTTCTCTCCACAGACCTGCTGAGTTCTTCCAGCCATTTCTGCTTTGGTTGTCTGATTTCCAGCACCCGCAGTACTTTGGTTCTGTTTCTCGTTTACTGGATGGAATGAGTGGGTTGTCTTATGAGGAAAGATTGGACGGGTGGAACTTGTTTTCACTGAAGAGCAAGGGGCGATTTGCATGAGGTTCACCACATCCTGAATGGTCTTGTCCAAGTGGGTGCAGAAAGGATCTTCCCTGCTGTGGGTCAGCCCACAATAAAGGGGGCGTTGTTTTACAATGGGGGGGTCACTCACTCAGAACAGCAATGTGGAGAATTCATTTTCTCTGAGAGGATTGAGGACTTTGGAACTTTCACTGCCTCAGAAGACAGTGGTGGAGGGAAGGTGTCAGAGAAATTAGCCCAATAAAGCAGAGGCCAGACAAACCAGATCGGGTAAAATTGACAAGCTGTTTATTACGAGCAATATCGCTGGAAGAGAAATTGACTAGACTGACACAGAACTGACTGTCTGTATAGTTAGATCAAGGGTTCTCTACCCTGAGCAGAGAATCAAGTCAGTTTGTAAAGGAATACAGTACAATTAAAAACAGTGAAAATACAATGGTCTTGATAGTCAAGTTACGATGGTGAGAATCGCTAAGCAGTTATCAGAAAGATGTCCCGAATGAAGAGTCCAGTAGTATCAATCTGTTCTTAATGGGATCAGGAGATTCCATCTCTCTTCGAGGGGAGGTGAAGATGTCCCTTTTAAAGCAGTAAGGTGTTTCCATTGCTGCTGTCCTGTGAGCGAGGTATTCTGGTGCCTCTCTGTCTGACCTGAGCTTTGTGTGGCTTTGGTATGACTGGGGTACAAGACTCCCCTTAGGGCTTTGGGACACCTGTGTTTATTGGGTCCAGGAAGCTTATTGTCTTGGGACGTGTATTCCCTGGTCTGCGAGTGACTATGGTCATGTCTGGTTTCCCTTTGTTAGCCTGTTTGGTCAATGCTGAGGCATTCTGGGTATTTCTTGTATGGTTTGAACTGGTTTGATTTTCTGTGTTCTGTGTGGCCATGCTGTGGGTAGGCAGGGTGGCAGACCTTTTCCCACACAAGGTCATTAAATATTTTTAAGGTGGAGGTGGATAGATTTTTGTTTGGCAGGGCGATTTATTGTTCGCATGGGTGGAAGGGAATGTGGAATTTTGAACGCAAACAGAGCAGCATTGATCTGTTGTGGTCCTGTTCGCCGAGCTGGGAATTTGTGTTGCAGACGTTTCGTCCCCTGTCTAGGTGACATCCTCAGTGCTTGGGAGCCTCCTGTGAAGCGCTTCTGTGATCTTTCCTCCGGCATTTGTAGTGGTTTGAATCTGCCGCTTCCGGTTGTCAGTTCCAGCTGTCCGCTGTAGTGGCCGGTATATTGGGTCCAGGTCGATGTGTTTGTTGATAGAGTCTGTGGATGAGTGCCATGCCTATAGGAATTCCCTGGCTGTTCTCGGTTTGGCTTGTCCTATAATAGTAGTGTTGTCCCAGTCGAATTCATGTTGCTTGTCATCTGCGTGTGTGGCTACTAAGGATAGCTGGTCGTGTCGTTTCATGGCTAGTTGGTGTTCATGGATGCGGATCGTTAGCTGTCTTACAGTTAGCTGTCTAACTCACAGGAATCCGATTCACTAGAGAGGAAGAAAAGGACAACCAACTCCCATTCCTAGACGTGATGGTACAGAGAACACCGAACGGAGAATTCACCACAAAGGTTTACAGGAAAGCCACACACACAGACCAAGTCCTGAACTATGAAAGCAACCACCCCAACACACACAAAAGAAGTTGCATCAAGACACTATTCAAAAGGGCCACAACACACTGCAGTACACCTGAACTGCAAAAAGAGGAAGAGGAACACCTATACAATGTATTCGCCAAAAACGGATACCCCCGCAATTTCATCAACAGATGCCTAAGGGAAAGACAACAGAAAGAGGACATGCCACAACCCAAAGGACTAGCCACACTATCATACATCAAGAGCATTTCCAAACTGACAGCCAGACTACTGCGACCACTAGGACTCATAACAGCACACAAACCAACAGCCACTCTCGGACAACAACTCACCAGAACGAAGGACCCGATACCCAACATGAGCAAAACCAATGTAGTGTACAAAATCCCATGCAAGGACTGCACAAAACACTACATCGGACAAACAGGAAGACAGCTAACGATCCGCATCCATGAACACCAACTAGCCACGAAACGACATGACCAGCTATCCTTAGTAGCCACACACACAGACGACAAGCAACATGAATTCGACTGGGACAACACTACTATTATAGTACAAGCCAAACAGAGAACAGCCAGGGAATTCCTAGAGGCATGGCACTCATCCACAGATTCAATCAATAAGCACATCGACCTGGACCCAACATATCGGCCACTGCAACGGACAGCTGGAACTGACAACCGGAAGCGACAGATTCAAACCACTACAAATGCCAGAGGAAAGATCACAGAAGTGCTTCACAGGAGGCTCCCAAGCACTGAGGATGTCACCTAGACAGGGGACGAAACATCTGCAACACAAATTCCCAGCTCGGTGTACAGGACCACAACAACGAGCACGCGAGCTACAAATCTTCTCCCAAACTTTGAACAGCATTGATCTTATTGAACGGAGGAACAGATTTGAAGAGCTGAGTTATCTATTTCTCCTCCTGATTTGTACCCACTTGTATGGCGTGGTGATCTGCGAAGACCTGGACTCCTGGCCCAGTTCCTTTCCCTGTTTTACAAAAAAACGACAAGGAGGTATCGGGCGAGATGAAAGAAAAATATATAAGAAAGTTGGTGTGTTACTCAGGACGTTACAGTGTATTTTGGAACATGTGATGTCAGAGGCTCCTATATTCTTGCTCCAAATGTGGCTGATTCGGGAATCCTCCCCACTGTTAAACCACCTCCCATTCGTGTGTGTTGGGTGGAATTCCAAGTCTATACTCAACTTGCTTGCCCACATTATGAGTGTACCTTCCTTCTATGGCCATCAGGTCTTGGGGTGGGATCTGAACCTGGAGCTTCTGCTCAGAGATAGGGGCACTACCCACTGCAGCACGAGACCTGTTTCTTAAGAATGACGGTAGATTGGAAATTAGAACAACTGAAGCTATTCTTCTCAAGAAAAGAATGTAGAATGAGGTTTATTGTCACATGTACTCAAGTTACAGAACAACAGGAGTCCAGTAAAGGTGTACCATCTCACCAACACACAGTACCGGCTGAGGTCCAAAGTACCCAGGTACAAAAAAAATAGAAAAATAAAGTTACTCTAAATTACAGATATACATAAAGTTAGAAAGATAACGAATAAAGCTGAAATGATAGACATTCCAGTCTTTCTATAAGGGCTTCTATGTGGTCTGACCAACCAGTGGCCCACCTTCATTCCTGGCCCACTGACCACTGTCCCCCATTCCTCTCCCGGCCTGTCCCCATTCCTCTCCTGACCGTCCCCATTCCTCTCCGGATCGTCCCCATTCCTCTCCCAGCCTGTCCCCATTCCTCTCCGGCCTGTCCCCATTCCTCTCCGGGCCATCCCCATTCCTCTCCCAGCCTGTCCCCATTCCTCTCCGGCCTGTCCCCATTCCTCTCCGGCCTGTCCCCATTCCTCTCCGGCCTGTCCCCATTCCTCTCCGGCCTGTCCCCATTCCTCTCCAGCCCATCCCCATTCCTCTCCCAGCCAGTCCCCATTCCTCTCTGGTCTGTCCCCATTCCTCTCCGGGCCATCCCCATTCCTCTCCCGGCCTGTCCCCGTTCCTCTCCAGGCCGTCCCCATTCCTCTCCGGACCATCCCCATTCCTCTCCAGGCCGTCCCCATTCCTCTCCAGGCCAACCCATTCCTCTCCGGCCCATCCCTATTCCTCTCTGGGTCACCCCCATTCCTCTCCGGGTCGCCCCCATTCCTCTCTGGCCTGTCCCCATTCCTCTGTGGACCGCTGTCAGTCCCCTCTCCAATCCAGGCCCTTCCCACCCCGGCCTAATGGAGAGGGCTGAGAGGTGATCTTTGGGAGGTGATATTTGAAATGGTAAAATCGTTTGATTCAGTGGGTTGTAGAGAACCATTTTCAGTTTTGGGGAGTCCCGTTCTCGGGCCCATCAGTGGAAGATAACCACTAATAAACCCAATAAAAAATTCAGGACGAATGTCTTTATCCAGAAAGTAGCTGGAATTTGGAGTCACCAAACTCCCAGGTGGTAAGGCCAGGCAGTCCTTATTTCCTGGAGCAAGGCCAGCTCCTGAACTGAAGCTGTCTACTCTCGGTCTAAACCAAATCTGGAGGTGTTGCTGGGCTCGGTGCAGCCAATGTGTTATCTCACTGTGAGGTCTGGAGATACTTTGGTGCTTTGGAAAAGAAAAAAAGATTTGTTCCTTTTTAAATCATTGAGTAAGCTACTGGTTTAGAAGGTGCCTGAGAGACGCAGTTGTTCAAGGCAAAATGTCAGGCCTGCTCTGAATGTATTAGATCAACACTGCCCAAAGGTGGGTTCGTGACAATGAGTACGAATAAAGTGTGGTTCTGGCACATTTTCGCAGGTGTGTGACCCAGTGGCAGGACTATCAGGAGGCCAGGCAGCAGGTCATTGCTCTGATGAACCAAGCGGAAACGAGGTTGTCGGAATTCTCTTCAGCCAAAGCAGCAACTAGCCATGAAAGTGAAGAAAAGCTGACTCAACACAAGGTCAGTACGGCAAGAGATAAGCTAACAATGTTAATTAACTCACATCACAACCCAGCTCACATCTATAACTAGCTCACATCACTAACCAGTGGGCAAGATTAACTTGCCCACATCTATAACTAGCACACATCAGTAACCAGTGGGTAAGATTCACCTGCTCACATCTATAACTAGCTCACATCAGTAACCAGTGGGTAAGATTAACTTGCTCACATCTATAACTAGTGCACGTCACTAACCAGTGGGTAAGATTCACCTGCTTACATCTTTAACTAGCTCACCTCACAAACCAGTTGCTGAGATTCACCTGCTCACATCTATAACTAGCTCACATCACTAACCAGTGGGAAAGATTAACTTGCTCACATCTATAACTAACGCACGTCACTAACCAGTGGGTAAGATTCACTTGCTCACATCTATAACTAGCTCACATCTATAACTAGCTCACATCACTAACCAGTGGGTAAGATTCACCTTCTCACATCTATAACTAGCTCACATCTATAACTAGCGCACGTCACTAACCAGTGGGTAAGATTCACCTGCTCACATCTATAACTAGATCACATCACTAACAAGTGGGTAAGATTCACCTGCTCACATCTATAAATAGCTTTCATCAATAACTAGCTCACATTACTAACCAGTGGGTAAGATTCACCTGCTTACATCTTTAACTAGCTCACCTCACAAACCAGTTGCTGAGATTCACCTGCTCACATCTATAACTAGCTCACATCACTAACCAGTGGGAAAGATTAACTAGCTCACATCTATAACTAGCGCACGTCACTAACCAGTGGGTAAGATTCACTTGCTCACATCTATAACTAGCTCACATCTATAACTAGCTCACATCACTAACCAGTGGGTAAGATTCACCTTCTCACATCTATAACTAGCTCACATCTATAACTAGCGCACGTCACTAACCAGTGGGTAAGATTCACCTTCTCACATCTATGCGGCAAACGTGAGGACTGCAGATGCTGGAAATCCGAATCAAGATCAGTGTGGTGCTGGAAAAACCCAGCAGGTCAGGCAGCATCCGAGGAGTAGGAAAATCGACGTTTCGGGCAATTGCCAATTTTGCTCACATCATGTCATGTCAGTAACCAGTCGACAAAATTAACTCGCCCATGACAATAAGTAACTCACATCAATAACTAACTCACGTCATTAACTAGCTCATTACATGACTTGCTCACATTGGTATTCTAACTTACATTGATAAGTGTATCACAGCAATAACTGGCTCATTTCAATGACCCATTAACTTCAATAACCAGACCACTGCAATAACCAGTGCTCAACAATAAGCAATATTAACTCACTTATGTCAATAACTAGCTTACATCAACAAATAACTCACCAATAACTAAGTAGCATTAATGACTAACACACCAACACTTTGTTCAATAACATAATAAATCACTGAAATAACAAGCTTATAATATACTCTATATTTAGTCTTTGGAGTGACTCTTCCATCCCTTCTCTGCATTGATGACCTTTCCCCTTACCCGAGGCAAGGTTAATCTCTCCATCAGTCATCTCTCTTTCTCGAGAGCAGCTGGATAGTTCTCTGGGATGACTGTGACTTATATCTAGGTGAAGGTGAGTACTGCAGATGCTGGAGATTAGAGTCAAGAGTGTGGTGCTGGAGAAGCACAGCTGGTCAAACAGCATCTGAGAAGCAGGAGAGTTGGCGTTGAGCGTCATTCCTGATGAAGGGCTTTTGCCTGAAACATCGACCCTCCTGCTCCTCAGATGCTGCCTGACCTGCTGTGCTTTTCCAGCTCCACACTCTCGACTGTGACTTTTATCTATCAAGTAAAGGTGAAAGAATTGGACTAATTTATTGATAAGGAATAAAGCTGGCTGTGGAGGACAGATGGCCTAACAGAGCTGATGAAAATTATAAAAGGTTTTCATAGGTTGATTGCAGAGACTGCATTTCCACTTGTGGGGCTGAGCATAACTAGAAGCCATCTATATGATGACAGTCAACAAGAAATCCAAAAAGGAATTCAGAAGAGACTTCTTTACCTCGAGAAGTGAAAGTGTAAAACTCACTGCCATAGGGAGTAGTTGAGATGAATAGAATCGTAGAATCATTGAGTTTTTACAGCAGGGAGACAGGCCATTTGGCCCATCATTTTTGTGCTGATCCTCAAACATCCATCTATTCTCATCCTCTTTTACCGATCTTGGCCTGTAATCTTGTACTCTGTGACATTTCAAGTGCTCATCTAAATGCTTCTTAAATGTCTTTAAGGTTCCTGCTCCTACCATCCTTTCAGACAGTGAGTTCCAGTTGCCCACAACCTTCAAAGTGGAAGCATTTTCCTCAATTTCCATCTAAACCTCCTGCTCCTTACCTTAAAACTGTGCCTTCTGGATAATGTTTCTCCCTAACTACTCTGTATATGCCCCTCATAATTTGGTACCCCTCAATCAGATGCCCCCTGAACCTTCTCTGCACTAAAGTAAACAGCTCCAGCCTATCCAGTCTCTCTTTATAGCTGAGTATCTCCAGGCCAGGCAACATCCTGGTGAATCTCCTCCATCAGCCCTCCCTCAACGATATAGATGAACTCAAGATGTGACCAAATAAGGGAAAAGGGTTATGATGATGGATAAGGAAAGATGGGAGGAGATTTACGCAGAGCATAAACACTGCCTTGGACTGGTTAGGCTGAATGGCCTGTTTCCAGTCTATATATCCTGGACGGCACGGTGGCTCAGTGGTTAGCACTGCTGCCTCGGAGCACCAGCGATCTGGGTTCAATTCCAGCGAAGGGCAACTGTCTGTGTGGAGTTTGTACATTCTCCCCGTGTCTGTGTGAGTTTCCTCCGGGTGCTCTGGTTTCCTCCCACAATCCAAAGATGTGCAGGTTCGATGGATTGGCCAGGCTAAATTACCCGTAGTGTTCAGGGATGTGTGGGCTAGGTGGATTAGCCATGGGAAATGCAGGGTTAGGGTCAGGGTCTGGATGGGATGTTCCTCAGAGGGTCGGGATGGGTCGAATGGCCTGCTTTCACAGTGTAGGGTTTATACGATATCGTAAGTTGTTATGGGTGTGTTGGTATATCACGTTTTAGTTTACTCCTGTTCACTTTGCCGGTATTTCTCTCCCCTGCAGTCTTTGCTGTCAGTGGTGAACTCCTTCCATGAAAAGATCACTGCCCTGGAGGAACAGGCTTCCCATCTCGAGAGTCTGGGCAACGATGCCAGCAAGGCCACCATCAGCAGATCCATGACCACGGTGTGGCAGCGCTGGACTCGACTCCGCACTGTCGCCCGCGAGCAGGAGAAGATGCTGGAAGAGGCGGCGAGAGGCTGGAAAAACCTCACCGACAAGGTACGGGGCACAGTGACGGGTGTTCCGGAAGGTTCCGCGGGTGCTGGAAAGTTTCTGTGGAAGCAGGGAGTGCTGGAAATGCTCAGCAGGGCGGGGGAGGGAGTTGGTGCTTGAGGGTGGGAACGTTTCATCAGAACTGGAAGACGTTTGAAACGGACGGGGAGAAATCTGTTTAGCTAAAGCGGTGCAGGTAGCAGAGCCCACTGCATCACCTGCCCCTGGGGAATCGAGCTAATTCTACATACACGTGGCGCAGCCAGAACAAATCTCCCCCTCAAAGAGTTTGTAAGTAATTCGCAGAGCTGGAGGAAAATGGTGAGAGTGGGAGAGAACAACATGAGCATCCATGACAGGGCGGAGGCTGGCAGGGATCAAATGACCAAAGTCACACAGTGTCAGACAAAAAGGGGGTTAATCTTGAAGCAAGTGAGGAAGTGAAAGGTGAACTGGGGGAGGTGTATAAATAGTTGCAAAAGAACATGACGGGGAATATGGAAAATCTAGTTTGAAGAAAACGGCAGTGATCCTTGCCACCCCATCACAGATCTTCCCCTTTGTTCCTCACTTCCCACCTCCTTAACCTGCTTTGGCATTTGCCCAACAATTCTCTATCCCTTAATGTCTTCTGGTTCCAATGGAATCTCTTTGGCCTGATATGAAACTCAGTGCCTCTCTTCCACAAACACTGCATTACCTACTGACCCCTTCCCTTTTACCACCAGTTTGGCCAAAAGTGCATCCTTCTAAATAAGTGTCAAGTTAACGTACATGACACAAGGTCAGAAGGCATCACAAACCATTTGTAGCACTTGTACTCTTATCGATTCACCAACGATTACATTTTCCTCAGTGGGACCATTTTTATATCGAATTCAAAGGCTCAAAGAGGTGTCCCAATGGTTTTAAGTACAAATGGTTCTTGGTCTATTTATGATGTAGTCAAATAGGGCCGGGGGGGGGTGGTGGTAAGTGGTAAATGATCAAAAACAAAGGAAGAAATGGGTTTTTGTCATAGCGCTTGGACAGAATTCTGGGAGGAGTGGCAGAATGGAAAAGCGAGATGCTTAACAGTTAGGATTCTGGGTTAGAATGGTGCCAAATGCAGGACGTTAAGATAATGATGGTCCTTTCAACTGAACCCAGCTCATCTGTGTGGACAGAGCTCCAACAGTGTCCTGTCCACCAGAAGCTTCAGTGTTCCCTGACTTTTCAATCACATCGTTGAGAAATCTACTCCATGTGCAGGCCAATTATTTCTGATTCAGAAACAAGTTTGCACTTTGACTTGCTGGAGCTTGTGTCTCCTTGTTCTATTTTTATGGTGTAATTTCAAATTCTGCTCCTACTTTACCTATTCCCTAACAATTTCTCTCCCTTAAGTTCTAGCTGGCTCAGTGGTTAGCACTGCTGCCTCACAGCGCCAGGGACCCAGGTTTGATTCCAGCCTCGGGCGATTATCTGTGTGGAGCTTGCACACTTTCCCCGTGTCTGTGTGGGTTTCCTCCTAGTCTGGTTTCCTCCCACAATCCAAGGATGCGCAGGTTAGGGTGAATTGGCCGTGCTAAATTGCCCATAATATTTAGGGATGTGCAGATTAGGTGCATTAGTCTGAGGTAAATGTAGAGTAATTGGGGAATGGGTCTGAGTGGGATACTCTTTGGAGGGCCAGTGTGGCCTCGTTGGGTCAAAGGGCCTGTTTCCACATTGTAGGGATTCTATGATTCTGGTTAATTGACCCCTTTCGAAGTTATAAAGTCCACATTTCCTCTCACAGTCCTGTGGTTCGATGCTTACTGCGCCATAAACAATTGGTTCAATCAGGGCCAATTGGACGAACAGCCCTCCATCTCTTTCAATTCCACTCTGCACTCACAAGTGATCCATAAGGGAATCCAGGCTTAGAGAGAAAAGGCAAGAAAGTGGAGTTGAGAATGATCCCATTGAATGGTGGAGTAGACCTGATGAGCTGGTGGCCTCAATGTGGTCTCAAAGACTTATGGTTATATGCTAAGTGAAAACTAATAACAGTTGGCGATATAATAAAACACTCCTCATACTATTGAGGACCCACACAGGATTCCTATGGAGCCTCCCTGTGTAACTCAGTCACAATCCTGTTTTAGTGGCCTGCTCTAACATTGTTCTTATGTTTGGTGTTTTACACAAGCTTGGAATCAGGATCATTTCTTGATGATTTCCCAGGAAACCTCAACAACCCCATTTTCCCAGCAACGTAACTCTCACTTCAGAAGTTAATTCACAAGGTGGGAGATGGGGTTAGGATTGCATGGTGGACCAGGTTTGAGGGGCTGAATGGTCTTCTCCTGATCTTAGCTTCTCCCTCTGCCTCTCACTCCTTTGCAGCACGGAGATGGAGATATGGGGATTTGGTGTTGGGGGAGGGTATACATGTTTACTGTTGCTATGGGGAGTTGTTCTCATGTATCTCCATGGTGGTCCTCAGATCGAGACCACGACCGTGGTGGTGGACCAGTTGCAGGATCGACTCCCCGACAGCTCAGTTGAAAAGGCGAGGAAGACCGAGCTGCTGGAGCTCCTGGAGTACCACGACGCTTTCGCCCAGGAGGTGGAACGGGAGCAGTCCACTTTGACCGTTCTTCGACAGCAAGCCTTAAACATGCTCCGTGACGTGGCTCTGCCTTCCATCTCTGTCGAGGACCTGCCTGTAATGCATGAGATCAAGGCCATGCAGGACAGATACGACAAGTAAGTGGATTGGCTGGGCTTCGACGGTTGAGCCTCGACCTAAGCGCAGCTGCCTCCCTGAATCGAGTTGTGTAAATGAATGACTTATCAGTGAGTAGTCCCGAAAATGCTTCCTTAGTAAGGATAGTTACTGCAAGGTGACTTCCAAAGAAAACTTAATGGATGATGAAGCATTAATGAGGTCCAGCCGTTTACCAAGGTCCCAACACTTTGTTCTCATTTGGAGTGTCCAGTTGATTTCAGGGCCTTCGCTTCCAAAGGAATCCACTCTGCGTGTTGTGTGGTGAAGCCTTGTCAAGTCTCAGGCTGAAACTTGTCTTCATTTCACTCCTTCTCCCCCTCCAGTCACAATGCCATTTTCCAGATCTTCCTCTTCCATTCTATGTCCTGAAGTGAAAGTGCAACTTACGTTGTTGGTCTGGTGGAGGTGGAGACGTCTGTCAGTGTGATTGTGCGAGCAGTTCAGATGTCCACTCATTGTGAGCACACGTTTCCCATCCTGCCTTGCAGTGAGTAATACACGCACAATGTGTCCATCTGGAGTCCTGTTCTCCATCACTGTCGCCCATTACAAAATTCCCAGCATTTAACTCCAACCGAGACACTATGCCTTGTGTCTCCTGTTTGTTTCCTACCAATAGGTGCCTCAAGGAGGCAAGGGCTACTCATATATAGCTGAAGGCTTTTAGGGATGATCAGATTTGTGTTAATTGACTCAGTATCTTATCTGGTGCTGTTGTTACTGAATAATTGAATTGACCTGCTGTTTATGTTATTACATGTCATTACCTGATGGCACAGCCACTCCAGCACATCTTCGGTTGTGGAAACCTCTCACCGAGGTCCATGTAGCCTAACATTGGAAACTAACATTGGGGTGGCACAGTGGCTCAGCAGTTAGCATTGCTGCCTCACAGCGCCAGGGACCCAGGTTCAATTCCAGCCTCTGGCGACTGTCTGTGTGGAGTTTGCACATTCTCCCTGTGTCTGCGGGGGGTTTCCCCCAGGTGCTCTGGTTTCCTCCCACAGTCCAAAGATGTGCGGGTCAGGTGAATTGGCCAGGCTAAATTGCCCATTGTACTAGGTGCATTAGTCAGTGGGAAATGTAGGGGAATGGGACTGGGTGGGTTGCAATTAGGAGGGTCAGTGTGGACTTGTTGGGCACACTATAGGGAATCTAATCTAAATTCCTAACTCTTTGTGAGAAATAATTTCTTCTGGATTTTGCCTTTGATCTCCCAGTTATTGCCCGTAGAGTTAGGTGCATTAGTTAGGGACAATGGGTTTGGGTGGGTTGCTCTTTGGAGGGTTGGTGTGGACTAGTTGGGCCGAAGGGCCTGTTTCCACATTGTAGAGAATCTAATCTAACTCCAAGCACATGCCTCAATTTGTGGTTCCCTCTTGATTTTCTCTCCCATTTCCTCCAGGTTTTTGTTCCATCGGTGTAGAAATTGCAAGGAGGCAGTTTGGCCCATTGAACCTATGCATATGCTACCTCTTCAGCTAATGCTCTCTACTCTAAGTTCACATTCCCAAAATCTTGCCCCAGAGTGTTTTATATTCACCTTCTACTGGACCGTGTCCAATTCCTTTTAAGGGATGTTTCAGCCCTTTTAGTTGAGGCAACTTTCTTTCGGTGTGGACTTGTGGGGCCAAATGGCCTGTTTCCACACTGAGATTCTATGACTATGGGTGGTATGGCAGCTCGGTGGTTAGCACTGCCGCCTCACAGTATCAGGGAACCAGGTTCAATTCCCGCCTTGGGCAACTGTCTGTCTGGCGTTTGCACATTCTCCCTGTGTCTGTGTGGGTTTCCTCCGGGTGCTCTGGTTTCCTCCCACAGTCCAAAGATGTGCGGGTCAGGTGAATTGGCCATGCTAAATTGCCCATAGTACTAGGTGCATTAGTCAGTGGGAAATGTAGGGGAATGGGACTGGGTAGGTTGCTCTTAGGAGGGTCGGTGTGGACTTGTTGTGCACACTGTAGGGAATCTGAACTAAATTCCTAACTCTTTGTGAGAAATAATTTCTTCTGGATTTTGCCTTTGACCTCCCAGTCGTGCCTTCTCATCAATTTACTGACCAGATGCTGTTCACTGTTTATCTCCCAGGACCTTGCCTTCGGCCTACAGTACCTCATCTGTTTGGCTGGGTTTGTATGAGGCTGGGCATCCAGTGACCGCAGACCTCAACTAAGGGGGGGCATCACCCCATCCGGGATCCCTCCAACAGCCAATGTGATGTGTCACGAGATGCTCTGTGTCAGTGGTACTGATCAGGGAGTAAATGTTGAGTCTGGTCAGACCTTCTGATGTTACGTTCAGTGGGTGAACTACAGTTGAACACTTCCTGTAGGTAGTTACATGATCGTGTCTGAGTTGTATCAGATTTTTCAAGTGAATTGCACTTTTTCTGACAGGAGGGTTTTGGTCCATGGGCTCAGATTGGTCAAAGTTAATATTGAGAAATGTCTCTGTTCAATTGAAGTGTGCGGCAGAAGATAAGGAAGAGTAAGAAGATGGTCCAGCAGGAGTTAAAGGAGCGGGAAGAGGTGGAGAGTGAGTTAAATGCTGTCAGACAGTGGCTCCACGAGACAAGAGAGTATCTGCTGAACCCTACTTCGGATGCAGTTACAGAGCTTCGAGAGCTGAAGGTATTTACAGTAAGCAATAGCTGCAGTTACTTGGAAAGAAATACACTTATGTTGTCAAAAAGAGAGGGACCTTGCTGACGCTTTATGCCTCGCACTCATCAGGACCAATGCAAGAATGCCAAAATTTTCGTGAGCTCAAAATCTCCCCAGAACACATTGCAGCCAGCAGAATCCACCCAAAGTAGGCTAGCCACAGGAAAGGAGCTCGAACGACCGGTAACTCCATGCCTACTAGGGTGGTGGAAGCAAAGATAATAGACCATTTCAGAAAGAAATTAGTGGGGAACTTGCTGGAAGGTAACTTGAAGAGTAATACCGATATAAAAAGGGGATTAGGATAGAACGTAGAACTGTACGGCACAGAAAGGGCTCTTTCGGTCTCGCTGTTGTGCGAACATGACGCCAAATTAAACAAATCCCTTCTGCTTGCCCTTAGTTCATATCCCTCCATCCCTTGCATATCCATTTGCTTGTCCCAACGTCCCTTAAATGCCCCTATTGTATCTGCCTCCACCAACACCCCTGGCAGCATGCTCCAGGCTCCTAACACTCCCTGGGTTAAAAAAACACTTGCCCCTCATATCTCCTTTGAACTTTCCCCTTAAATGCGTGCCCTCCCCCCCCCCTCAGTTTTAGACATTGCAACTCTGGGAAAAAGATTCTGACCATCAACCCTCTCGATGCATCTCATCGTTTTATAGACTTCTATCAAGTCTTCCTTCAGTCTCCACCTCTCTAGAGAAAACAATCAGTGTTTTTCGAGTTAAGGATTGAAAGTATTACCCCACAGAGAGATGGCATGGGCGAAATTCTGTGTCACTTTAACTCTGTGACAAGCTGTAGCCAATTTGCACACACCCAGTTCCCATAGACAGCAATGCGCTTATGACTAAATCCTCTACTTTCCTGATGTGGATAGAGAGGTCAGTATTGGCCAGGGTCTATAAAATCATGAGTGGCACAGAGAAAGTAGCTAGCCAATAGCTTTTCTCCGTGGTAGGGGAGTCTAAAACTAGAGGGCATAGGTTTGTGCTGAGAGGGGAAGAGATACAAAAGGGTCCAGAGGGGACAGTTTCTTCACACAGAGGGTGGTGAGTGTGTTACAAAATTGTACTCACCTCCACCACTACCTGGTTTCTTCCTCTAACCTATCTTTTACCTTCTCTTCGATAATACTACCCCGATAAAACTCCCAATTAAAATTTACAAAGCCACCCTTCTTATCTCCAAACCAAGCAGCTTTCGTTCTTCTATTCCGATCTTTCTGTGTCTTCTTCTTCTTCGGAATTTCTGAATCACAGGTTACTGATCTAAAAGGTATTGTTAAGAGAGCTATTTTTCAAGCAGTCTGTTTACATGCAGGGCTTGGCAGCTCTCTTCTCAACTGTTCAATTTTCCCCAGTCTTATATCCACCAAAGCATCGGATTGTGTCATTGGCTTTTAAGATTGTCAGTATACTCAACTCAAATTGGATTGGAGTTTGATATTTTTTGGGGTATAATTTAAACTGATTGGCCAAATTCAAATTTATGTTTTTTGTCTCATAGCAACTCAGCGAGTGCTGTTTGTTCTGAATCAAATGTTACTTCATAAATTCTCCAGCACTGAGTGTATTTGCCAAGTCCTTCACTCTCTTGAAGGTACACCCGCATCTTCATAACAGTGATGCACAAAAGGCCAGAAATGGAGGAGGGTATTTCACTTATTCTTGTGATGTGGGCATCGCTGGCAAGGCCAGCATTTCTTACCCACCCATAATTACCCTTCAGCAGATGCTGATGAACACCTTGTAACTGAACAGCTTAGTTAGGCCAGTCTAGAGTCAATGGCGTTGCTGTGTGTGGGGAGTTACATGTGATATTAGTGAACCACGTAGGTTTTAATGACAATTTTATTGATTGTTAATGAGATAAGCAAGTTATTATTTAATTAAATATATATATGTTGTGAGTCTTGAACTCATGAATCTAGAGCATTAACATGGCTCTCTGACTTATGAGTCCAGGATCTTGACCACCATGCTACCATGTCCACATGGGTAAGAGAGCAGTCCCAAAGGGTTACGTGGCTGGGGGCAAATCTAGTGCTTGGGAAGAGTGAGATTGTGGAGGGGATTTGAAAACCGGGGATGAGGATTCTACATGGAGGAGGTGATATCGGAAACCAATATAGTGAGGCTGAATCCCTGCCCTCCCCTTCACCTTTTTGATCACTCAGTGTTGAGAAGGGCATTGGTTGTCTCCGACCACTTGGGTCTTCCTGGTGGTGGAATATGAATAAAGATTTCTGCACTCGTTGTTCTTCATTGTGTCCCACATCGGCACGCACACGATATGGGTGCTGGGGAATAAATAAGCACAACTGCTGTTTGGTGGTCATGTTGGAGTTTTTATAAAAGGAGGTTAGAATCTCCTCAGTTGAGGAGTGACTCTAAGCTGGAAAAAAATATAACCAGGAGATTCAGAAAAAAAATGGTCAAGCTGAAAATTTATCCAACTGGATTTGCATCAGGAAGATTTCAATTATAGTAAATGACTTCTGTGACCCTGGACTTTGTCATGTTTACTGACCGACAATGGTATTTTGTCTTTGCTGATTGATTTTCTTCATTTAAATCGAAGGAATTAGGATATCTTTCTGCTGCTAAAATGCAATCTCTTGTGTTTAGGAACTTCACACCGAGGTAGCTGCTCGACATCAGACTGTGGCGCAACTGGGAGATCGACAACGTGATAAATACCTGGAGCTTTACACTATTCTGCCATCCGAGCTCTCGGAACAATTGGCTGAGGTCACCCTGGCCCTTGGAGCCATTGAGGAACAGGTAAAGTTCGAACCCAGTACCATTGGAGGCTTTTCCCCTGGGGGTCACTCCACCACCACATAGTCCTCACTCTTCCCCATGGCCAGTGTACCATTGCAGGAATCGGTCTGGACCACTTTGGGAAACAGCTCTCAAGCCCACAGTCCCTAGAAGGGCAAGGGTAGCAGGCACATGTGAATGCCATTACCTCCAAATCTTCCTCCAAATCATAGAATGTCTCAACTTGGATACACATGGTTATACCTTTTGTGGCCACTGGGTCAACATCCCAAAATTCCGCCCTGCGTCAATGCGAGCGCATTGTCACTCTGTGGATGGCACTGGTTAGGGAAGGAGGTGTACCTTACCACTTCATGGGATAGGCAAGAAATGCTGGCCTTGTCACATCCTGATGCTCACCTCCCAGGGCTGAACGTTAAGGAGCGATTCACAGCTGTTGAGACATTTTGTACAGACAACCACGGGAAATGGTTTGGAGTCCCTTGACTGAGGTACAAGTGTGACAGTCGAACACTCAGAATTCTGAGGAAGAGTCACTCGACCCGAAATGTTAGCCGTGATTTCTCTCCGCAGATGCTGCCAGACCTGCTGAGCTTTTCCAGCAATTTCTGTTTTTTTGTCTCTGATATACAGCATCCACAGTTCTTTAGGTTTTTATTCACAATCTTGTATTTTAGGAAGTACCGATTGTTTAGCCTTCCAGCAGTAGTTAGGGAGCTTGAGAAGACGGTGGTGATGCATAGTGCCCTTCTGAAGGGCAGTGACCGAGATGTTAAAATGTCAACCTTCAGGGATGTCCATACCTCAACAGCAAGTTTTTGAAAAAGGACAATGGGTTCTCACATAATGAAAACACTTCAGTCATTACATTCTCTTCTGATTTAAGTCCTACTTTAACAAAATATAAAAGAACTGTTTTTTTCATTGCATTTTGCCGTCGCTGGATTTTTCCACAGAGAGCTCAGATCACAGAAGTGAGAGCAGAGTTGAGCACTAGTTGCCGACCGGCTTCTCTCCAAGCTGAGTCAAGGCAAGGCTTTGATCTTGGTCAATTGCTCCATACTCTGCTTTCATCATTAGGGCACACCCATTTGCCCCAAAGTTGCTGTCATTTCGGCTCAAGTGTCAGGCGTCCACTGTTTCACTGTCTCCCAAGGACGATTCACTTTGGGTAAAGAGCATACTCCAGCTGGGGGACAAACTGGTGTGATGTTTAACCTGCGATTTCTCCCAATTATCTTCCCCGTTTCTTCATTCCTTCATGGGACACAGGTGTGGCGGGTGAGGTGAGCTTTTGTTACCCGTGCCCGGTGGCCCTTGGAGATGGGTTGGTTTCCCAAGCTCCAGCAGCTCACAGCGTTTTGGCACACTCACAATGCTGTTAGGGACGGCATTCCAAGATTTTGACCCAGTGACAGTGAAGGAGCAGCGATAAAATCTCCCCAGAAATCCAGCATGCGTGGAGATTGGGGATGGAGGGGGGAGGGAGGGGAAGGGGATGGGGGGAGGTGGGGCATGGCACCCATTAGCTAGAAGTGCTGGTTGTCTACGAAATATAATGATGGCTTGGGACATCTTGCCCAATGGTGAATGTTTGTTTTAAAAACGAGTAGCTTTTAAAAACTGCTCATAAAAATCAATATGACTGACTGTGACAGGTGGTTCTGTCCATATCAATAAGGTTAAGTCTTGAACTATCTTTAGAAAAGCAGTGGAACAGGAGTAGGCCATTCGGCCCCTCAAGCTCATTCCACCATTTAATTAATCTGTTGCCTCACTCCATCTACCTGCCTTTGTCCCGTATCCTTTAATATGTTTTGCTTAACAAAAATTTATCTATCTCAGATTTATAATTAACAACTAGTCCAGTAACCACTGCCGTTTGTGGAAGAAAGTTCCAAACCTCCACCAGCCTTTGTGTGTAGAAGTGCTTCCTAACATCTCTCCTGAACGGTCTGGCCCAATTCTCAGACTATGCTCCCTACTTGTTGAATCGCTAACCAGTGGAAATAGTTTCTCTTTACCCTGTCTTGTCCTGTTAACATCTTGAAGACTTTAATCAGAAAAGAGGCCTAATTTGTCTCACCTCTCCTGATAACCTAACCCCTGAAATCCAGGTATCATTCTTGTAAACCTGCATTGTACTCCCTCCAAGACCAATACATCCTTCTTAAGGTGTGGTGTTCAGATCTGGCCACAGTACTCCAAGTGGTACCTAACCAGGGTTTTGCATCACTGCACCTTGCGTAGCGAATCCCTAGATATAAAGGCCAGTATTCCATTAGTTTTCCTGATGATTTTCTGCATTTTAATGATCTTTGCACCTAAACCCCCAAGTCTCTTTGGACATCTACTCTATTTAACTTGGTGCCATCTAGAAAGTTCCCTGATCTATCCTTTATTGGTCCAAATTGGATCATCTCAGACTTGTTTACATTGAAGTCATTTTACATTGAAACAAGTTAATGGTATTTGTTTTTCTCTCAGAACCTGCTTATCCTCTCCTCTTCCCAACACGCTAGTCCAGCCCCACTCTATCCCCATTTTTGGGGAAAAGTTAACACTATTTGCCTGGAAGCCATTTTCCTGATTCGGCTGAGAGTTCCATTTTGTGTCCCCAGCCAGAACTTTGCTGACTCTGCATTCCTTACTATGAGGTCATGTGAAAGGTTGTCCTTATCTTCCTTCTCAAGATAATGTCTCCTCCCTTTGCTGAATGATCAGCGCAGGCTGTAGAACCAGTCAAGCTGACATAGACTTTCCAATTAGTCCCCCTTCCTTCTCTAGTTATTGCCTCTTCATAGTCATTCAGCCAATTAGGGATATCTCTGCTTTAGTGTTAGCAATCTGTGTAACTAGAGCAGGTGGTGATACCACTTGATCTGTCCACTTGTGGAATGCATAACAGTGCTTTAGTTTTGAACTTAATGACTAACCTCTAATTTAGTACCAACTTGTAAGCATGCCAAACTGTGTAATTAACGGTCAGATCCAAGCTGTTTTCTCTCTATAATGCTGTAGTACTCCGATGTGCTTTGGAATAACACCGAGCCACAGTTAGGACGGTGAATTCCCCATGATATGACGTGTAGTAAACTAATCAGTTTGCAAGGTCCGAGTCTGAGAGTTTTCTTCAACGCCCACCATAGCCCTTTCCAGAAAAGACGTTGAGGAGCTCCCAGTTGGAAACCGGGAAGTTAGTTCAGATTGTGTTGACTGCGAGTTGAGACCCTCCTAATGTTAATGTTTGGTGCCCTCTCTGTTCAGGTGAATTTGAAAGAAGGAGAAGCTCAGCAAATGCAGGCAGTGACCCTGGACTTTAAGTGCAGGATGCAGCAGATCTCTGATGAATTGAATGACATCTCCAAAAAGCTGAAGGAGAAAGGAACTGATATTGTACAAGCCAAGATTGAGCACAAGGTAAAACAGGGCCAGTTTATTTCATTTATTTGTTCGTGACACAAGACGCAAATTTTAATGTCTTTACCATATAGCATCTTACAGCACCTTATATTCTACAGCTCCACACACAACAAGGTTCGATGAGCATCCTCAAAACCATACAGCCTGGCTATTGTCTTGCTTCCTCACCTTCAGTACAACAGGTGGTATAATGACTCACAGCATCAGCGAGCCACGTTCGACTCCACCCTCAGGCAACTGCCTGTGTGGTTTTTACACATTCTCCCTGTGTTTGCAAGGGTTTCCTCCGGGTGCTCCGGTTTCCTCCCACTGTTCAAAGATGTGCAGGTTAGGGTGAATTGGCTGTGCTAAATTGGCCCATAGTGTGCCAGGATGTGCAAGCTAGGTGGGTTAGTGGTAAGGTTGCATGGTTCGGGCAAGGGGATGTGTCAGGTGGGATGCTGTTTTGGGGCCGGGTGGGATCGGTGAGGACTTGATGGGCCGAATGGCCTGCTTCCACACTGTAAGCATTCTGTGATTTTGTCCACTCCAGATCATTCATATAAAAAGGTCTGACAGTGCAGTATTCAGTAAGTTCCGAAATGATTCCAGCGTTTCATCCCTGTTCTGTTCATCTGAACCTCCATATCCTGATACCAGAAAGATTCTAGCTCATAAAATGAAGAAAAGCCAACAATTCGGTGAAGGAGCTGCTGCTGTTCAGTCGTTTCCTTCAGAATCATCCTTTTTTTGTATTGAGAATAGTAATGTCCAGTTAAAACTCACTACGTAGATTGCTACTCCCTGGTTAGACATGGTCCTCCCTGTCCTCTCTTGGTGTTACTCCCAGCTAAGCCACAGTTTCCAATTCCCGGCTCTGACCTGGCTCTTTACTGATGACCCTGACCCTGAGTAGACCCAATCCTTCTGAACTATGCCACAGGCAATGTCTGGTGCTACGCCTGAATTCTGGCCGTTAATTGAGGGACTAACCAGCTTTGAAACCTACCCTGGAAGAAGTGAGGCCTGCAGATGCTGGAGATTAGAGTCGAGAGTGTAGTGCTGGAAAAGCACAGCAGGTCAGGCAGCATCCGAGGAGCAGGAAAGTTGACGTTTCAAGCATAAGCCTTTCATCAGGAATGTGATGGTTACTGATGAAGGGCTTATGGTCGAAACGTTGACTCTCCTGCTCCTTGGATGCTGCCTGACCGGTGTGCTTCCCCCAGAACCACACTTTTTGACTTTGAAACATACCCTACGCACTCAGTGATGGTTAAAAGAAGGAAGAACTTGAAATTGTACACCTCAGGGTGCCCCAAAGCAGTTTACAGCCAAAGAAAGGCTTTTTTAAAAATGTTGGCCCTGTTATAATGAGGGCAACACGACAGCCAATTTGCGTACAACAAGATCCTACAAGATAATGACTGGATAATCTATTTTTAAGTGGCATCTCGTTGAGTGATTAACGCTGGCAGGAGAGCAGCAAGAACTCCCCTGCTTTCCATCAAAGTAACTGGATTTTAAATGTGAGATGGTGAACCGAGCCATCAGTTCAATAAACCTTCCACCTGCAACGTGGAAGCTGTTGTGGAGCAGTACTGCACTGACCCGTGCAGAGAGGTCAGCCAGGTCACAGAACACATACAGCATGAACGCAAACCCCTCAGTCCAACACATCCATGCCGACCAAGTTACTCAAACTAAACTAATCGCATTTGTCAGCTTTTGGCCTATATCCCTCTCAACCTTCCCTATTCATGAACCTGAAAATGTGTTGCTGGAAAAGCGCAGCAGGTCAGGCAGCATCCAAGGAGCAGGGGAATCAACGTTTCGGGCATGAGCCCTTCTTCAGGAATCCTTCCGGAAGAAGGGCTCATGCTGGAAACGTCGATTCTCCTGCTCCTTGGATGCTGCCTGACCTGCTGCGCTTTTCCAGCAACACATTTTCAGCTCTGATCTCCAGCATCTGCAGTCCTCACTTTCTCCTCTATTCATGAACCTGTCCAAATGCCTTTTGAATGTTGTAACTGTACCTGCATCTACTACTTCCTCTGCCAATTAATTCCATATATGCACTGCCCTTTGTGAAAATGTTGCCCCTCAGGTCCTTGTAAATCTTGCCCTTCTCACCTTAAACCTGTGCCCTCTAGTTTTGGACTCCCCCACCCAAGGGAAAATACCTTTGCTATTCACCTTATCTGTGCCCCTTATGGTTTAATAAACCTTTATAAAGTCACACCTCGACCTCCTATGCTCCAGTGAAAAAAGTCCTGGCGTATCCAGCCTCTCCTTATAACTCAAAACCTCCGTTTCTGGGAACATCCTGATGAATCCTTTCTGTGCCCTCTCCAATTTAATAGTGTCCTTCCTATAGCAGGGCAACCAGAACTGCACACAGTACTCCAGGAGTGGTCCTGCCAGTGTCCTGTACAACCACAACTTAATCTCCCAACTCCTATACTCAATGCTCTGGGCAATGAAGGCAAGCATGCTTAATTCCTTCTTAGCCACTCTGTCTATACGTGATGCAACTTTCAAAGAACGATGTACCTGATCTGGAGTAAGACCCGAACCCACAAGTATCTGAACCAGAGAGGAGAGAGTACTACCACATGGACAATGGCAGACACAGAAAGCTTGGGCAATATGTCATAGAGTCATAGAGATGTACAGCACGGAAACATACCCTTCGGTTCAATCCATCCATGCCGACCAGATATCCCAACCCAATCTAGTCCCTCCTGCCAACACCTGGCCCATATCCCTCCATACCCTTCCTATTCATATACCCATCCAGATGCCTCTTAACAGTTGCAATTGTACCAGCCTCCACCACTTCCTCTGGCAGCTCATTCCATACACATACCAGCCTCTGTGTGAAAACGTTGTCCCTTAGGTCTCTTTTATATCTTTCCCCTCTCACCCTAAACCTATGCATTCTAGTTCTGGACTCCCCCACCCCAGGGAAAATGCCTTGTCTATTTATCCTATCCATGCCCCACATGATATTCTAAACCTCTATAAGGTCACCCCCTCAGCCTTCGCTCCAGGGAAAACAGCCCTAGCCTGTTCAGCCTCTCCCTGTAGCTCAAATCCTCCAACCCTGGCAACATCCTTGTAAATCTTTCTGAACCCTTTCAAGTTTCGCAACATCCTTCCGATAGGAAGGAGACCAGAATTGCAAGCAATATTCCAACAGTGGCCTAACCAAAGTCCTGTACAGCCGCAACATGACCTCCCAACTCCTGTACTCAATACTCTGACCAATAAAGGAAAGCATACCAAAGGCCTTCTTCACTATCCTATCTACCTGCGACTCCACTTTCAAGGAGCTATGAACCTGCACTCCAAGGTCTCTTTGTTCAGCAACACCCTCTAGGACCTTACCATTAAGGGTATTAGTCCTAATAAGATTTGCTTTCCCAAAACTTGGCACCTCACATTTATCTGAATTAAACTCCATCTGCCGCTTCTCAGCCCATGGCCCATCTGATCAAGATCCTGTTGTAGTCTGAGGTAACCTTCTTCGCTGTACATTACACCTCCAATATTGATTAAATTACTTACAGTGTGGAAACAGGCCCTTCGGCCCAACAAGTCCACACCAAGCTGCAACCCACCCAGATCCATTCCCCTACATTTTTACCCCTGCCCCTAACACTACAGGCAATTTAGCATGGTCAATTCACCTAACCTGCACATTTTTGGACTGTGGGAGGAAACCAGTGCATCCAGAGGAAACCCACGCAGACACAGGGAGAATGTGCAAACTCCACACAGTCAGTCACCTGAGGCGGGGATTGAACCCAGGTCTCTGGCGCTGTGAGGCAGCAGTGCTAACCACCGTGCCGCCCACTATTGGTGTCATCTGCAAGCTTATTAACTTTACCTCTTATGCTCACATCCAAATCATTTATGTATTCTGTACACATCCCAAGTTTAATCTGGGGGAGAGCCATGGAGGTTTGATTGTGAGGCGATTTGGCTTTTGCAGAGACTATGGGACAAGGTGGACAGCTGCAATGTGAAACTTGTGGAACTGGACGCAACAATACAGGATTTCACAGAGCAGAACCCTCATCAGAGCAAGTGTCTGACCGATGGCATGATCAAGCTATCGAGCCTGTATCAGCAGGTCTTCAAGGAGACCGAGTACAGAGCCTCCAAACTTAACAAGGTAAGCAATGTCAACTGTGCACACAGCTCAAAATCTGCCCCCTTCACGTCATCGCAATGCAATTTGTGTTTTCAGAACATTATCGCTTTTAATTCCTGCCTGTCTTTCCCCTGCAATGGAGCTAAAAGGGTTCAATTGTTGCATAGTCTAGGCTTAAATGTGGATGTTTGAGAGGTTCACTTAAGGTGTTTATGATATTTGATTAGGTAAATAGAAATTCCTTCCTCTTGTGGGAGGGTGGTATGGTGGCTCAGTGGTTAGCACTGCTGCCTCACAGCACCAGGGACACAGGTTCGATTCCAGCCTCGGGCATCTGTGTGTGTGGAGTTTGCACATTCATCTTGTGACTGTGTGGGTTTCCTCCGGGTGCTCCAGTTTCCTCCCTCAGTCCAAAGATGTGCAGGTCAGGTGGATTGGCCATGCTAAATTGCCCATAGCGGTAGGGGCGTTAGTCAGAGGGAAATGGATCTGGGTGGGTTACTCATTGGTGTGGACTGGTTGGGCTGAAGGGCCTGTTTCCACACTGTAGGGAATCTAATCTAATCTAATCAGTTGGAGCTGGATCATTCTGGGTGGACATTAGCAAGTACTTTTTCATGTCCAGAGCAGTGGAAATCCAGATCTACCACTGAGTCAATCAATTCAACCACATGAAATGTTCAAAATTGGGACTGATATAATTTTGAATGGTAAGGTTAATAAAGAGATAAGGAACCAAGCCAGGTTATTGTTGAAGTCCAGATCAATCAAGATCTAATTGAATTCAGGAACAGTTTTGAGGCCTCCTCCTGCTCCAGTTTCTTCGATCTCCATTCCTCGAGATGCTGAAGTCCTGCTGAACTGCCCCTCCTAACTGTAACTTTAGCTAGGCTACGTTCGGAATATTGAGTACAGTTCTGGTCACCACACTATCTGAAGAATGTGGAGGCTTTGGAGAAGGTACAGAAAAGGTTAACCAGGATGTTGCCTTGTTTTAGAGGGTATTAGCTGTGAGGAGAGATTGAGTTGTTTTGACTTGAATGTAAGAGGCATGTTTTTTTTAACACAGAGGGTGGTAAGTGCCTGAAATGCACTGCTAGAGGAGGTGGTGGAGGCAGACACAATAGCAATGTTTAAGAGGCATCCTGACAGATACAGGAACAGGCAGGGAATAGAGGCAGATGGACTGTGTGGAGGCGAAAGGTTTATAGTTCCGTAAGGACATCATGCATCAGTGCGGTCTTGTTGGATGAAGAGCCTATTCCTGCACTGGGCTGTTCTTTGTTCTGTTCTGATCCCTCCGCAGTGCACCCCAGAGACTCCCAGCCTGACTGACAGAACCATCGTGGGTGGTATAGTTTCCTGCCCCTGCCAACCGAGGTGTTGATCCCCATCCCCACCAATACAAGCCGCCTGATACCCATTTACTGATCGGTGGTGCATTCACTGGGTCAGGGCGTGATCTCAGCTACCTCACCATTGCCAGTCTTCTCCAGGGAGGACCTACTGCCTGACAGAGCTGGTGTCCACTTGGAAGCCCTGTAGTCACGACAGCGCCAGGCACGAGTGGTGGCCACAACTGGGACTGCAGCCAGCCCCTGGAGAAGGGGAACTTAATGGAGTGCCAACTATTAGCATGAATGGGTGGGACCAGGCTGCCAGGCACCAGTGGGCGGAATTGGGGGAGGGGAGAGCGGGGGGTTTGAGAATTTGTAGGCTGGATTTGAGAGACCGGGGTGGGGAAGGTTAAGTGGGGAGGGGTGTTGGCTTTGTCTTTCGAGGTGATGAGGGGTGCACGGTTAGGGGTGTGTTTGGTGCCTTATATGGACAGAGGTTGAACCCTCCAAGGAAGAGACCACCGCAGGAAGCCTAAGCTGCCAGTGACTTACTCTGTCTGGGCCTCTCCTGCCCCAAGTCCAACAGCAGCAGTGGTGAGGTGAGGCCCTGATGTGACCAATAATCAGCCACTTTGGGACAATTGTCAGTTCAAGATCTCCACTCTCAAATTCCCCTTCCTTCCCCCCCCCACCCCCCTGTAAAATGGAGCACGGTTTTTGGGAGTGGTCATGTCGATGTTGGAAAGGGCACTCGTTGTATTCTATGAAACCCATGTATCCCGCCAGCTTCCAAACTGGCCTGGTGGGGGTGATTGTAAACTTCTGTCCGTGGTCATCGCGCCCACAGATCTTCATCAAACCCTATCGTGCTTGAAATTCCCAGGAGCAGCTTCCTGAACTGTCGGTGACGTGAATGGAACTTCAGCTGGAGTTTGAGCATGTTCCTGGGATTCAGTTATTTCCAGGGATTAATGGACACTCCCATGCTCTCCACTGGATGATCATATTGAATGGCACCACAGTCTCAAAGGGCCAAATGGCCTACTCCTGCTACTACTATCGTTGTTTCTACTTCCAGCACAGTCCCCAGTGATTGGTTCTCTCTGACCTCAGACTCAGTAAAAGCAACACTTTGCTTCGTTAGAAACAGTGAGGCAAAGTTTGGACCCTGTGGGTCTTTCTGTTCTGTGATAGATTCATATCATACACAAGAGATCGGAAAATAATTTGAGGTGCACAGCAAGTAATAACAGAAGGTCCTTGAAGGTTATGCGGTAAAGATCAGTTAGTAGTGCAGTGTGAGGTACTCCAAAAACATCAGTTTAAGGTACGTTGCAAAGATTAGTTAAAGTTGGTAGCACTTCTGAGTTAGACGGTTGAAAGGTTCAGCTTCCACTGGGGCCTGTGAAGGCACAGTGCTGGGGGACTTCTGTGTTATCGGAGGTGCTGTCTTTCAAAAGAGGCATTAAATTGATGCCCGCCTGCTCACCTAGATGGATCTTATGGGTCTTATGCTGCTTGACACAACACTCACTGGTGCCTCACTGGAGAGAGCGTAGGAAGTGGAGCCTGAGCGATGGTGGGGGCATCGAGAGGTGATCAAAGGTGGTTGAAAAATGAGTCATTCATGGTGGTGGGAGACGTAGAAAGGCAGAGGGGCGAGGAGAGTACGGTGAGAGAATGTGGTCAGAGGGATGAAGATTTTGCTTGGAAATGGCACAGATAGATTGAGGAATGTGGATGTGGACCTCGAGCTAGGAGGGATATTCGAGGAGACATGGGCTGGGCATGAGTCCCAGAAGGATTTGCAGACAGGACAGAAATAACCAAGCTTTGTATGTGTTCTCCCTGATGAATGGTGATGGTTGGGAGCTGCTAAGGTGGAATACAGCCCACTGTAGGATGAAGGTCCTTGGGGAATGGGTGGTGGTGGAGGCTGCAGGTACCGGTTCACTCTCTTGTGAAGGACTAGGATGAGCCAACACTCGTGTCCAACCTCAGACACGACATGCTGCTGATAGGGATCAGAAAACTATGTTACCAGACCCGGCACCTTCAGGAGGATGGGGAAATTGCTAGTGAAAACAGAAGAGAGGACAAGTTTTCCAAAATAGTGTTTCCATTGTGATGGCGTTTGACGATTTGTCTAGTCACCTCTAGCCATGAACAGCTCGATCTATCCAACTTTTCCTTGTCTCTCCCCATCCTCCAATATCTCCATCTCAGTACAAAACCATGTTGTCAGGACCCTGCCCTGTAGGGACTGCAACTCATCTGTCACTTAGCATTGCATTGTATGTCTGTGTCACTGTTTAAAGTCTGTGTTGCTGTCTGTGTCTGTTGTGTTGCAGTATCAGTATTGTGTCAGTGTCTCGGTACTGTCTGTGTCTGTTGTGTTGCAGTATCTGTATTGTGTCAGTGTCTCGGTACTGTCTGTGTCTGTTGTGTTGCAGTATCTGCACTGTGTCAGTGTCTGGGTGCTGTCTGTGTCTGTGGTGTTGCAGTATCTGCACTGTGTCAGTGTCTGGGTGCTGTCTGTGTCTGTTGTGTTGCAGTGTCTGTATTGTGTCAGTGTCTGGGTGCTGTCTTGTGTGTTGTGTTGCAGTGTCTGTATTGTGTCAGTGTCTGGGTGCTGTCTGTGTCTGTTGTGTTGCAGTATCTGCACTGTGTCAGTGTCTGGGTGTTGTCTGTGTCTGTTGTGTTCCAGTATCTGCACTGTGTCAGTGTCTGGGTGCTGTCTGTGTCTGTTGTGTTGCAGTGTCTGTATTGTGTCAGTGTCTGGGTGCTGTCTGTGTCTGTTGTGTTGTAGTCAGTATCTGGGTGCTGTCTGTGTCTGTTGTTTTGTAGTGTCTGGGTGCTGTCTGTGTCTGTTGTGTTGTAGTGTCTGTATTGTGTCAGTATCTGGGTGCTGTCTGTGTCTGTCGTGTTGTAGTGTCTGTATTGTGTCAGTGTCTGGGTGTTGTCTGCGCCTGTTGTGTTTCAGTGTTTGTATTGTGTCAGTGTCTGGGTGCTGTCTGTGCCTGTTGTGTTGCAGTATCTGTGTTGTGCCAGTGTCTGGGTGCTGTCTGTGCCTGTTGTGTTGTAGTGTCTATATTGTGTCAGTATCTGGGTGCTGTCTGTGTCTGTTGTGTTGCAGTATCTGCAATGTAGTAACTGCACTGTGTCAGTGTCTCGGTGCTGTCTGTGTCTGTTGTGTTGCAGTATCTGCACTGTGTCAGTGACTGGGTGCTGTCTGCATCTGTTGTGTTGCAGTATCTGTGTTGTGCCAGTGTCTGGGTGCTGTCTGTGTCTGTTGTGTTGTAGTGTCTGCACTGTGTCAGTGACTGGGTGCTGTCTATGCCTGTTGTGTTGCAATGTCTGTATTGTGTCAGTGTCTGGGTGCTGTCTGCGTCTGTTGTGTTGCAGTATCTGCACTGTGTCAGTGTCTCGGTGCTGTCTGTGTCTGTTGTGTTGCAGTATCTGCACTGTGTCATTGTCTGGGTGCTGTCTGTGTCTGTTGTGTTGCAATGTCTGTATTGTGTCAGTGTCTGGGTGCTGTCTGTGTCTGTTGTGTTGCAGTATCTGCACTGTGTCATTGTCTGGGTGCTGTCTGTGTCTGTTGTGTTGCAATGTCTGTATTGTGTCAGTGTCTGGGTGCTGTCTGCGTCTGTTGTGTTGTAGCATCTGCATTGTGCCAGTGTCTGGGCACTGTCTGTGTCTGTTGTGTTGTTGTACTGTCTGCAATGTGTCAGTATCTGGGTGCTGTCTGTGCCTGTTGTGTTGTAGTGTCTGGATTGTGTCAGTATCTGGGTGCTGTCTGTGTCTGTTGTGTTGCAGTGTCTGCACTGTGTCAGTGTCTGGGTGCTGTCTGTGTCTATTGTGTTGCAGTGTCTGTATTGTGTCAGTATCTGGGTGCTGTCTGTGTCTGTTGTGTTGTAGTGTCTGCACTGTGTCAGTGTCTGGGTGCTGTCTTGTGTGTTGTGTTGCAGTATCTGTGTTGTGCCAGTGTCTGGGTGCTGTCTGTGTCTGTTGTGTTGTAGTGTCTGCACTGTGTCAGTGTCTGGGTGCTGTCTGCGTCTGTTGTGTTGCAGTATCTGTGTTGTGCCAGTGTCTGGGTGCTGTCTGTGTCTGTTGTGTTGCAGTATCTGTGTTGTGCCAGTGTCTGGATGCTGTCTGTGTCTGTTGTGTTGTAGTGTCTGCACTGTGTCAGTGTCTGGGTGCTGTCTGCGTCTGTTGTGTTGCAGTATCTGTGTTGTGCCAGTGTCTGGGTGCTGTCTGTGTCTGTTGTGTTGCAGTATCTGTGTTGTGCCAGTGTCTGGGTGCTGTCTGTGTCTGTTGTTTTGCAGTGTCTATATTGTGTCGGTGTCTGCATCTGTTGTGTTGCAGTGTCTGCACTGTGTCAGTGTCTGGGTGCTGTCTGTGTCTGTTGTGTTGCAGTATCTGTGTTGTGCCAGTGTCTGGGTGCTGTCTGTGTCTGTTGTGTTGCAGTATCTGTGTTGTGCCAGTGTCTGGGTGCTGTCTGTGTCTGTTGTTTTGCAGTGTCTATATTGTGTCGGTGTCTGCATCTGTTGTGTTGCAGTGTCTGCACTGTGTCAGTGTCTGGGTGCTGTCTGTGTCTGTTGTGTTGCAGTATCTGTGTTGTGCCAGTGTCTGGGTGCTGTCTGTGTCTGTTGTTTTGCAGTGTCTATATTGTGTCGGTGTCTGCATCTGTTGTGTTGCAGTGTCTGCACTGTGTCAGTGTCTGGGTGCTGTCTGTGTCTGTTGTGTTGTAGTGTCTGCACTGTGTCAGTGTCTGGGTGCTGTCTGTGTCTGTTGTGTTGTAGTGTCTGCACTGTGTCAGTGTCTGGGTGCTGTCTGTGTCTGTTGTGTTGTAGTGTCGGCACTGTGTCAGTGTCTGGGTGCTGTCTGCGTCTGTTGTGTTGTAGCATCTGCATTGTGCCAGTGTCTGGGCACTGTCTGTGTCTGTTGTGTTGTTGTACTGTCTGCATTGTGTCAGTATCTGGGTGCTGTCTGTGCCTGTTGTGTTGTAGTGTCTGGATTGTGTCAGTATCTGGGTGCTGTCTGTGTCTGTTGTGTTGCAGTGTCTGTATTGTGTCAGTATCTGGGTGCTGTCTGTGTCTGTTGTGTTGTAGTGTCTGCACTGTGTCAGTGTCTGGGTGCTGTCTGTGTCTGTTGTGTTGCAGTATCTGTGTTGTGCCAGTGTCTGGATGCTGTCTGTGTCTGTTGTGTTGTAGTGTCTGCACTGTGTCAGTGTCTGGGTGCTGTCTGTGTCTGTTGTGTTGCAGTATCTGTGTTGTGCCAGTGTCTGGGTGCTGTCTGTGTCTGTTGTGTTGCAGTATCTGTGTTGTGCCAGTGTCTGGGTGCTGTCTGTGTCTGTTGTTTTGCAGTGTCTATATTGTGTCGGTGTCTGCATCTGTTGTGTTGCAGTGTCTGCACTATGTCAGTGTCTGGGTGCTGTCTGTGTCTGTTGTGTTGCAGTATCTGTGTTGTGCCAGTGTCTGGGTGCTGTCTGTGTCTGTTGTTTTGCAGTGTCTATATTGTGTCGGTGTCTGCATCTGTTGTGTTGCAGTGTCTGCACTGTGTCAGTGTCTGGGTGCTGTCTGTGTCTGTTGTGTTGTAGTGTCTGCACTGTGTCAGTGTCTGGGTGCTGTCTGTGTCTGTTGTGTTGTAGTGTCTGCACTGTGTCAGTGTCTGGGTGCTGTCTGTGTCTGTTGTGTTGTAGTGTCTGCACTGTGTCAGTGTCTGGGTGCTGTCTGCGTCTGTTGTGTTGTAGCATCTGCATTGTGCCAGTGTCTGGGCACTGTCTGTGTCTGTTGTGTTGTTGTACTGTCTGCATTGTGTCAGTATCTGGGTGCTGTCTGTGCCTGTTGTGTTGTAGTGTCTCGATTGTGTCAGTATCTGGGTGCTGTCTGTGTCTATTGTGTTGCAGTGTCTGCACTGTGTCAGTGTCTCTGTACTGTCTGTGTCTGTTGTGTTGCAGTATCTGCACTGTGCAAGTGTCTGGGCACTGTCTGTGTCTGTTGTGTTGTAGTGTCTGCATTGTGTCAGTATTTGGGTGCTGTCTGTGTCTTGTGTTGTAGTGTCTGTATTGTGTCAGTATCTGGGTGCTGTCTGTGTCTGTTGTGTTGTAGTGTCTGCACTGTGTCAGTGTCTGGGTGCTGTCTGCGTCTGTTGTGTTGCAGTATCTGTGTTGTGCCAGTGTCTGGGTGCTGTCTGTGTCTGTTGTGTTGTAGTGTCTGCACTGTGTCAGTGTCTGGGTGCTGTCTGCGTCTGTTGTGTTGCAGTATCTGTGTTGTGCCAGTGTCTGGGTGCTGTCTGTGTCTGTTGTGTTGCAGTATCTGTGTTGTGCCAGTGTCTGGGTGCTGTCTGTGTCTGTTGTGTTGTAGTGTCTGCACTGTGTCAGTGTCTGGGTGCTGTCTGCGTCTGTTGTGTTGCAGTATCTGTGTTGTGCCAGTGTCTGGGTGCTGTCTGTGTCTGTTGTGTTGCAGTATCTGTGTTGTGCCAGTGTCTGGGTGCTGTCTGTGTCTGTTGTTTTGCAGTGTCTATATTGTGTCGGTGTCTGCATCTGTTGTGTTGCAGTGTCTGCACTGTGTCAGTGTCTGGGTGCTGTCTGTGTCTGTTGTGTTGCAGTATCTGTGTTGTGCCAGTGTCTGGGTGCTGTCTGTGTCTGTTGTTTTGCAGTGTCTATATTGTGTCGGTGTCTGCATCTGTTGTGTTGCAGTGTCTGCACTGTGTCAGTGTCTGGGTGCTGTCTGTGTCTGTTGTGTTGCAGTATCTGTGTTGTGCCAGTGTCTGGGTGCTGTCTGTGTCTGTTGTTTTGCAGTGTCTATATTGTGTCGGTGTCTGCATCTGTTGTGTTGCAGTGTCTGCACTGTGTCAGTGTCTGGGTGCTGTCTGTGTCTGTTGTGTTGTAGTGTCTGCACTGTGTCAGTGTCTGGGTGCTGTCTGTGTCTGTTGTGTTGTAGTGTCTGCACTGTGTCAGTGTCTGGGTGCTGTCTGTGTCTGTTGTGTTGTAGTGTCTGCACTGTGTCAGTGTCTGGGTGCTGTCTGTGTCTGTTGTGTTGCAGTATTTGCACTATGTCAGTGTCTGGGTGCTGTCTGCGTCTGTTGTGTTGCAGTATCTGCACTGTGTCAGTGCCTGAGTGCTGTATGAGTCTGTTGTGTTGCAGTGTCGGTATTGTGTCAGTGTCTGGGTGCTGTCTGCGTCTGTTGTGTTGTAGCATCTGCATTGTGCCAGTGTCTGGGCACTGTCTGTGCCTGTTGTGTTGTAGTGTCTCGATTGTGTCAGTATCTGGGTGCTGTCTGTGTCTGTTGTGTTGCAGTATCTGCACTGTGCCAGTGTCTGGGCACTGTCTGTGTCTGTTGTGTTGTAGTGTCTGCATTGTGTCAGTATTTGGGTGCTGTCTGTGTCTGTTGTGTTGTAGTGTCTGTATTGTGTCAGTATTTGGGTGCTGTCTGTGTCTGTTGTGTTGTAGTGTCTGCACTGTGTCAGTGTCTGGGTGCTGTCTGCGTCTGTTGTGTTGCAGTATCTGTGTTGTGCCAGTGTCTGGGTGCTGTCTGTGTCTGTTGTGTTGTAGTGTCTGCACTGTGTCAGTGTCTGGGTGCTGTCTGCGTCTGTTGTGTTGCAGTATCTGTGTTGTGCCAGTGTCTGGGTGCTGTCTGTGTCTGTTGTGTTGCAGTATCTGTGTTGTGCCAGTGTCTGGGTGCTGTCTGTGTCTGTTGTGTTGTAGTGTCTGCACTGTGTCAGTGTCTGGGTGCTGTCTGCGTCTGTTGTGTTGCAGTATCTGTGTTGTGCCAGTGTCTGGGTGCTGTCTGTGTCTGTTGTGTTGCAGTATCTGTGTTGTGCCAGTGTCTGGGTGCTGTCTGTGTCTGTTGTTTTGCAGTGTCTATATTGTGTCGGTGTCTGCATCTGTTGTGTTGCAGTGTCTGCACTGTGTCAGTGTCTGGGTGCTGTCTGCGTCTGTTGTGTTGCAGTATCTGTGTTGTGCCAGTGTCTGGGTGCTGTCTGTGTCTGTTGTGTTGCAGTATCTGTGTTGTGCCAGTGTCTGGGTGCTGTCTGTGTCTGTTGTGTTGCAGTATCTGTGTTGTGCCAGTGTCTGGGTGCTGTCTGTGTCTGTTGTGTTGCAGTATCTGTGTTGTGTCAGTGTCTGGGTGCTGTCTTGTGTGTTGTGTTGCAGTGTCTGTATTGTGTCAGTGTCTGGGTGCTGTCTGTGTCTGTTGTGTTGCAGTATCTGCACTGTGTCAGTGTCTGGGTGTTGTCTGTGTCTGTTGTGTTCCAGTATCTGCACTGTGTCAGTGTCTGGGTGCTGTCTGTGTCTGTTGTGTTGCAGTGTCTGTATTGTGTCAGTGTCTGGGTGCTGTCTGTGTCTGTTGTGTTGTAGTCAGTATCTGGGTGCTGTCTGTGTCTGTTGTTTTGTAGTGTCTGGGTGCTGTCTGTGTCTGTTGTGTTGTAGTGTCTGTATTGTGTCAGTATCTGGGTGCTGTCTGTGTCTGTCGTGTTGTAGTGTCTGTATTGTGTCAGTGTCTGGGTGTTGTCTGCGCCTGTTGTGTTTCAGTGTTTGTATTGTGTCAGTGTCTGGGTGCTGTCTGTGCCTGTTGTGTTGCAGTATCTGTGTTGTGCCAGTGTCTGGGTGCTGTCTGTGCCTGTTGTGTTGTAGTGTCTATATTGTGTCAGTATCTGGGTGCTGTCTGTGTCTGTTGTGTTGCAGTATCTGCAATGTAGTAACTGCACTGTGTCAGTGTCTCGGTGCTGTCTGTGTCTGTTGTGTTGCAGTATCTGCACTGTGTCAGTGACTGGGTGCTGTCTGCATCTGTTGTGTTGCAGTATCTGTGTTGTGCCAGTGTCTGGGTGCTGTCTGTGTCTGTTGTGTTGTAGTGTCTGCACTGTGTCAGTGACTGGGTGCTGTCTATGCCTGTTGTGTTGCAATGTCTGTATTGTGTCAGTGTCTGGGTGCTGTCTGCGTCTGTTGTGTTGCAGTATCTGCACTGTGTCAGTGTCTCGGTGCTGTCTGTGTCTGTTGTGTTGCAGTATCTGCACTGTGTCATTGTCTGGGTGCTGTCTGTGTCTGTTGTGTTGCAATGTCTGTATTGTGTCAGTGTCTGGGTGCTGTCTGTGTCTGTTGTGTTGCAGTATCTGCACTGTGTCATTGTCTGGGTGCTGTCTGTGTCTGTTGTGTTGCAATGTCTGTATTGTGTCAGTGTCTGGGTGCTGTCTGCGTCTGTTGTGTTGTAGCATCTGCATTGTGCCAGTGTCTGGGCACTGTCTGTGTCTGTTGTGTTGTTGTACTGTCTGCAATGTGTCAGTATCTGGGTGCTGTCTGTGCCTGTTGTGTTGTAGTGTCTGGATTGTGTCAGTATCTGGGTGCTGTCTGTGTCTGTTGTGTTGCAGTGTCTGCACTGTGTCAGTGTCTGGGTGCTGTCTGTGTCTATTGTGTTGCAGTGTCTGTATTGTGTCAGTATCTGGGTGCTGTCTGTGTCTGTTGTGTTGTAGTGTCTGCACTGTGTCAGTGTCTGGGTGCTGTCTTGTGTGTTGTGTTGCAGTATCTGTGTTGTGCCAGTGTCTGGGTGCTGTCTGTGTCTGTTGTGTTGTAGTGTCTGCACTGTGTCAGTGTCTGGGTGCTGTCTGCGTCTGTTGTGTTGCAGTATCTGTGTTGTGCCAGTGTCTGGGTGCTGTCTGTGTCTGTTGTGTTGCAGTATCTGTGTTGTGCCAGTGTCTGGATGCTGTCTGTGTCTGTTGTGTTGTAGTGTCTGCACTGTGTCAGTGTCTGGGTGCTGTCTGCGTCTGTTGTGTTGCAGTATCTGTGTTGTGCCAGTGTCTGGGTGCTGTCTGTGTCTGTTGTGTTGCAGTATCTGTGTTGTGCCAGTGTCTGGGTGCTGTCTGTGTCTGTTGTTTTGCAGTGTCTATATTGTGTCGGTGTCTGCATCTGTTGTGTTGCAGTGTCTGCACTGTGTCAGTGTCTGGGTGCTGTCTGTGTCTGTTGTGTTGCAGTATCTGTGTTGTGCCAGTGTCTGGGTGCTGTCTGTGTCTGTTGTGTTGCAGTATCTGTGTTGTGCCAGTGTCTGGGTGCTGTCTGTGTCTGTTGTTTTGCAGTGTCTATATTGTGTCGGTGTCTGCATCTGTTGTGTTGCAGTGTCTGCACTGTGTCAGTGTCTGGGTGCTGTCTGTGTCTGTTGTGTTGCAGTATCTGTGTTGTGCCAGTGTCTGGGTGCTGTCTGTGTCTGTTGTTTTGCAGTGTCTATATTGTGTCGGTGTCTGCATCTGTTGTGTTGCAGTGTCTGCACTGTGTCAGTGTCTGGGTGCTGTCTGTGTCTGTTGTGTTGTAGTGTCTGCACTGTGTCAGTGTCTGGGTGCTGTCTGTGTCTGTTGTGTTGTAGTGTCTGCACTGTGTCAGTGTCTGGGTGCTGTCTGTGTCTGTTGTGTTGTAGTGTCGGCACTGTGTCAGTGTCTGGGTGCTGTCTGCGTCTGTTGTGTTGTAGCATCTGCATTGTGCCAGTGTCTGGGCACTGTCTGTGTCTGTTGTGTTGTTGTACTGTCTGCATTGTGTCAGTATCTGGGTGCTGTCTGTGCCTGTTGTGTTGTAGTGTCTGGATTGTGTCAGTATCTGGGTGCTGTCTGTGTCTGTTGTGTTGCAGTGTCTGTATTGTGTCAGTATCTGGGTGCTGTCTGTGTCTGTTGTGTTGTAGTGTCTGCACTGTGTCAGTGTCTGGGTGCTGTCTGTGTCTGTTGTGTTGCAGTATCTGTGTTGTGCCAGTGTCTGGATGCTGTCTGTGTCTGTTGTGTTGTAGTGTCTGCACTGTGTCAGTGTCTGGGTGCTGTCTGTGTCTGTTGTGTTGCAGTATCTGTGTTGTGCCAGTGTCTGGGTGCTGTCTGTGTCTGTTGTGTTGCAGTATCTGTGTTGTGCCAGTGTCTGGGTGCTGTCTGTGTCTGTTGTTTTGCAGTGTCTATATTGTGTCGGTGTCTGCATCTGTTGTGTTGCAGTGTCTGCACTGTGTCAGTGTCTGGGTGCTGTCTGTGTCTGTTGTGTTGCAGTATCTGTGTTGTGCCAGTGTCTGGGTGCTGTCTGTGTCTGTTGTTTTGCAGTGTCTATATTGTGTCGGTGTCTGCATCTGTTGTGTTGCAGTGTCTGCACTATGTCAGTGTCTGGGTGCTGTCTGTGTCTGTTGTGTTGTAGTGTCTGCACTGTGTCAGTGTCTGGGTGCTGTCTGTGTCTGTTGTGTTGTAGTGTCTGCACTGTGTCAGTGTCTGGGTGCTGTCTGTGTCTGTTGTGTTGTAGTGTCTGCACTGTGTCAGTGTCTGGGTGCTGTCTGCGTCTGTTGTGTTGTAGCATCTGCATTGTGCCAGTGTCTGGGCACTGTCTGTGTCTGTTGTGTTGTTGTACTGTCTGCATTGTGTCAGTATCTGGGTGCTGTCTGTGCCTGTTGTGTTGTAGTGTCTCGATTGTGTCAGTATCTGGGTGCTGTCTGTGTCTATTGTGTTGCAGTGTCTGCACTGTGTCAGTGTCTCTGTACTGTCTGTGTCTGTTGTGTTGCAGTATCTGCACTGTGCAAGTGTCTGGGCACTGTCTGTGTCTGTTGTGTTGTAGTGTCTGCATTGTGTCAGTATTTGGGTGCTGTCTGTGTCTTGTGTTGTAGTGTCTGTATTGTGTCAGTATCTGGGTGCTGTCTGTGTCTGTTGTGTTGTAGTGTCTGCACTGTGCCAGTGTCTGGGTGCTGTCTGCGTCTGTTGTGTTGCAGTATCTGTGTTGTGCCAGTGTCTGGGTGCTGTCTGTGTCTGTTGTGTTGTAGTGTCTGCACTGTGTCAGTGTCTGGGTGCTGTCTGCGTCTGTTGTGTTGCAGTATCTGTGTTGTGCCAGTGTCTGGGTGCTGTCTGTGTCTGTTGTGTTGCAGTATCTGTGTTGTGCCAGTGTCTGGGTGCTGTCTGTGTCTGTTGTTTTGCAGTGTCTATATTGTGTCGGTGTCTGCATCTGTTGTGTTGCAGTGTCTGCACTGTGTCAGTGTCTGGGTGCTGTCTGTGTCTGTTGTGTTGCAGTGTCTATATTGTGTCGGTGTCTGCATCTGTTGTGTTGCAGTGTCTGCACTGTGTCAGTGTCTGGGTGCTGTCTGTGTCTGTTGTGTTGCAGTATCTGTGTTGTGCCAGTGTCTGGGTGCTGTCTGTGTCTGTTGTTTTGCAGTGTCTATATTGTGTCGGTGTCTGCATCTGTTGTGTTGCAGTGTCTGCACTGTGTCAGTGTCTGGGTGCTGTCTGTGTCTGTTGTGTTGTAGTGTCTGCACTGTGTCAGTGTCTGGGTGCTGTCTGTGTCTGTTGTGTTGTAGTGTCTGCACTGTGTCAGTGTCTGGGTGCTGTCTGTGTCTGTTGTGTTGTAGTGTCTGCACTGTGTCAGTGTCTGGGTGCTGTCTGTGTCTGTTGTGTTGCAGTATTTGCACTATGTCAGTGTCTGGGTGCTGTCTGCGTCTGTTGTGTTGCAGTATCTGCACTGTGTCAGTGCCTGAGTGCTGTATGAGTCTGTTGTGTTGCAGTGTCGGTATTGTGTCAGTGTCTGGGTGCTGTCTGCGTCTGTTGTGTTGTAGCATCTGCATTGTGCCAGTGTCTGGGCACTGTCTGTGCCTGTTGTGTTGTAGTGTCTCGATTGTGTCAGTATCTGGGTGCTGTCTGTGTCTGTTGTGTTGCAGTATCTGCACTGTGCCAGTGTCTGGGCACTGTCTGTGTCTGTTGTGTTGTAGTGTCTGCATTGTGTCAGTATTTGGGTGCTGTCTGTGTCTGTTGTGTTGTAGTGTCTGTATTGTGTCAGTATTTGGGTGCTGTCTGTGTCTGTTGTGTTGTAGTGTCTGCACTGTGTCAGTGTCTGGGTGCTGTCTGCGTCTGTTGTGTTGCAGTATCTGTGTTGTGCCAGTGTCTGGGTGCTGTCTGTGTCTGTTGTGTTGTAGTGTCTGCACTGTGTCAGTGTCTGGGTGCTGTCTGCGTCTGTTGTGTTGCAGTATCTGTGTTGTGCCAGTGTCTGGGTGCTGTCTGTGTCTGTTGTGTTGCAGTATCTGTGTTGTGCCAGTGTCTGGGTGCTGTCTGTGTCTGTTGTGTTGTAGTGTCTGCACTGTGTCAGTGTCTGGGTGCTGTCTGCGTCTGTTGTGTTGCAGTATCTGTGTTGTGCCAGTGTCTGGGTGCTGTCTGTGTCTGTTGTGTTGCAGTATCTGTGTTGTGCCAGTGTCTGGGTGCTGTCTGTGTCTGTTGTTTTGCAGTGTCTATATTGTGTCGGTGTCTGCATCTGTTGTGTTGCAGTGTCTGCACTGTGTCAGTGTCTGGGTGCTGTCTGCGTCTGTTGTGTTGCAGTATCTGTGTTGTGCCAGTGTCTGGGTGCTGTCTGTGTCTGTTGTGTTGCAGTATCTGTGTTGTGCCAGTGTCTGGGTGCTGTCTGTGTCTGTTGTGTTGCAGTATCTGTGTTGTGCCAGTGTCTGGGTGCTGTCTGTGTCTGTTGTGTTGCAGTATCTGTGTTGTGCCAGTGTCTGGGTGCTGTCTGTGTCTGTTGTGTTGCAATGTCTGTATTGTGTCAGTGTCTCGGTGCTGTCTGTGTCTGTTGTGTTGCAGTGTCTGTATTGTGTCGGTGGTTGTGCTGTGTTGGTGTCTGTTTCTGTGTTGCTGTGGTATATGTTTTTGTGTGTAGTGTCTGTTCTAATCTAACCTGCTGCTCCTCTTAATCTCATCAGGCTGCTTCACAGTTGGAGGAATTCCATGAGATGCTTGAGTTTGTGCTGAAGTGGTTGGAGAAAGCCAAGGATCTCGGGTACAGTGCGATCATTTGGCATTCTGCAGCTCAGCTCAATGACCAACTGATCACATACCAGGTAGGACACAAATTCTTTAAGGTGCTGCTTTGTACACGTGGCCCAAGTTAACGACCAACTCACAGATTTTCAGCAACTTCTATCTGTGAGGCCAGATGGCCTTGCCTCCTCCTCTCGGACAGAGTCACTGCAGAGCACTCCTGTCCTGCAGATGTGTCAGTGCCTGCAGCTGTGGTTGCTGGATACAGTCAGTGTATGTAGGTGACTGTAGGTCACCCACATCTTGTTGGATCTTCCATGCTGTACTGAGTGCACTGTGAAAGGCACTGGCAATTGGATTAGATATTAAACCGGGGGGGGGGGGGGATGTAGCAAGTCCCATTGCAATCTTGAAGAACAATAAGAAGTTCTCTCGCTGGTGTCTGAGTGAATACTTGTCCTCACTGCTGGAGTTAGCACAAAGGCTTGAGGGGTGGTGACCCTCAGGTTAAGCTCACTACTAGTCGTCTCTCTCTCTCTCTCTCTAATGAGAGGGAGCAGCCCTGGGGTCATCTTTTTACTCTCCTTGTCCGATGACCAGTATAAGAATGTGACCTGGTCACTTCTGTCACTACCTGTGGAACCTTGAAATGCATCAACCCGCTGCATTGATTTCTACATTACAACAAATGATTGATTCTAGTTCGAAAAATGCATAAGTCATTGTCAAGTACTTCAGGACATAGTGAGAACATGAAAATTGCTGTATAAATGCAGTCATGCTTTTCACATCCAATATTTAACTCTGTACTCCTATCATTGACTGTTCATCGGAACTCCCTGAGCAGTTTGTTCACATGTATTTGCACTAATGACACTAATTGCATTTGATTAATGGGGAGTCATGACATTATCACATAGATCCAGGAAATAAGAACAAAACAGCACAGGAACAGGCCCTTCGGCTCTCCAAGCCTGTGCCGCAATGTTCTGGGAACCACGGTTCGAATGCCATGGTAGAATTTGAATCCAATAAAAATTTGGAATTCAGGGTGGCTTCGTGGTTAGCCCTGCTACCTCACAGTGCTGGGGACCCAGGTTGGATTCCAGCCTTGGGTGACTGTCTGTTTGGAGGTTGTACATTCTCCCCACATCTCTGGCTGCTCCTGTTCTCTCCCACAGTCCAGAGATGTGCAGATGAGGTGGATTGACTATTGCTCAATGATGTGCAGCCGAGGTGGGTTGGCTATGGGAAATGTCAGGTTGCAGGGATGTGGTAGGGGAAGCGAATCTGGGTGGGATGCTATTCAAAGGATTGGTGTGTAAATCGATGGGCGAATTACCTGCTTCCACGTTGTAGGGATTCCTTGGTTGATTGTCGGATGCTCTAGGATGTCTAAGGATCTATATCGATCCCAGGTCTTTATTTCCATTTGCAGGCCACCCTACGTGAATCTGAGGAAATCCAGAGTGATCTGCAGGCCATGGGTGAGAAGTTAGACAGTGTCAGTGATGTGTATCAGACGGGTGCAATGTCTCAGCACGTGGTCAACCTCCACCAGCAGACAGATGAGCTCCAGCAACTCATGCGAACCCGCCTTCAGAGCCTGCAAGACGCAGCTAAGGTAAACCTGTCAACGCTTTACTGAAGGTAGACAAGCAGGAGGCTGAAGAGCTCGACATAATGCTCCCTGTGTCTGCTCTCCTTTTCGAAAGCGTGAGAGGGGTGTGCGGCTCCCACAGAACTGGGAGTGATTAACACCAAACAAGGGCTGAGACACTGATACTTGTGCCAGAAAATTGGATTCGATTCCCAAACTTTTAATGATCTTGGTGAAAATCAGTGACATGGAGTGTTTTTTTTCAGAATCTGAAATTCCAGGTGTTTATTGAAAGAGCAATGCCATAAGGTTCACAGTTTAAATGAAAATAATCTTACCACATAAAAATCAAAGAACGTCCATAATAATAACTACTCGTTCTTGCATAGTTGGTTACTTTAATGATATTAAAAGCACAAGTAATATAAATGCTTTACACTTTAAAACAAACTTTTTAAATTTCCTTCTACATCTATTTGATATATACCTTTCAGAAGCTGGAAGATTAATGATTTGGTCTGATTACTGTTTCAAAGACTCATTTAAAGGTTGTCATTTTTTTGTGCTGTCCAGTAACATCCAATCAAGAATTACCTTCAGATCTCTTCTAATCGCGATATTGCTGTGGACTTCCTAGTGGAGTCCTGCAAATAACAAATGTTTAACCACTGTTCAATATTTTACCTGACTTCTGCTGGAACAAAACGTTTCTTGATCTGCTGTCAATTTGTCCTAAATTAAAATTGAACTGCTCGAAGACAGAATCGCACCCAGGAACCTACTTATTCCGAAAAGCAGCCTTTGGTGGACCCTTTTTCTACTGTGTACCTCCCAAGCAGCTTGCTCTCCTCAGCGGTTTCTGACAGCAAGGTGTTTTACAAGAAATATCTCAGAGAAACTTAAAAGTGACCATCACCCTAAAACGAAATAATTTGCCCCCTCAGAAGCGCATGGGACACCACAACACAAAAGAAGATTATGAATTCTGTGTGTGAGAAATATCAGGATTTATCCAAAAATTCTACCCAGCTATCATGTGATAGCTAGGCAGAATTAACAGCACAGAATTAGGCCATTTGGCCCAGCTGAATGTGCTGGTGCCTTTGCCCCACGCATCACTGAATCCCCCACTGTGGGATTATCGCTGACCAGAAACTGAAGTGGACCAACTTTATTAACACAGTGTCTCCAAGAGTGGGTCAGAGGCGAGAAATTTTGCAGCAAGTAACTCACCTCCAGACTCTCCAAAACCAGTCTAGCCTCTGTGAGGAGTGTGATGGAATTCTCCCCACTTGCCTGGATGAACTCCATCAAGAACTTCAACACCATCCAGGGCGAAGCAGTCCACTTGCCGGACATGCCATCCAACACTTCCAGCACTCCCTCGCACCAACACTGATGCATAATGACAGCAGTGTGTACCATTAACTGGGAAACACTGAGGAGTTTGACAGCACCTTCCAAATCCGTGATCCCTCTCACCTCAAACGGCAAGGGCAGTTGGCACTTGGAAAACCGCCATTCCCTTCTTGAAACTATTCACCATCGTAAGATGGCTTTGTGCGTGGGAAATCACCTCTCACAAACTTGATTGAGTTTTTTGAGGAAGCAACAAAGAGGATTGATGAGGGCAGAGCGGTAGATGTGATCTATATGGACTTCAGTAAGGCGTTTGACAAGGTTCCCCATGGGAGACTGATTAGCAAGGTTATTTCATGGAATACAGGGAGAACTAGCCATTTGGATACAGAACTGGCTCAAAGGTAGAAGACAGAGGGTGGTGGTGGAGGGTTGTTTTTCAGACTGGAGGCCTGTGACCAGTGGAGCGCCACAAGGATCGGTGCTGGGTCCACTACTTTTTGTCATTTACATAAATGATTTGGATGCGAGCATAAGAGGTACAGTTGGTAAGTTTGCAGATGGCACCAAAATTGGAGGTGTGGTGGACAGCGAAGAAGATTACCTCAGATTACAACAGGATCTTGATCAGATGGGCCAATGGGCTGAGAAGTGGCAGATGGAGTTTAATTCAGATAAATGCGAGGTGCTGCATTTTGGGAAAGCAAATCTTAGCAGGACTTATACACTTAATGGTAAGGTCCTAGGGAGTGTTGCTGAACAAAGAGACCTTGGAGTGCAGGTTCATAGCTCCTTGAAAGTGGAGTTGCAGGTAGATAGGATAGTGAAGAAGGCATTTGGTATGCTTTCTTTTATTGGTCAGAGTATTGAGTACAGGAGTTGGGAGGTCATGTTGCGGCTGTACAGGACATTGGTTAGGCCACTGTTGGAATATTGTGTGCAATTCGGAAAGATGTTGTGAAACTTGAAAGGGTTCAGAAAAGATTTACAAAGATGTTGGAGGATTTGAGCGACAGGGAGAGGCTGAACAGGCTGGGGCTGTTTTCCCTGGAGTGTTGGAGGCTGAGGGGTGACCTCATAGAGGTTTATAAAATTATGAGGGGCATGGATAGGGTAAATAGACAAAGTCTTTTCCCTGGGATCGGGGAGTCCAGAACTAGAGGGCATAGGTTTAGGGTGAGAGGGGAAAGATATAAAGGAGACCTAAGAGGCAACCTTTTCACACAGAGGGTGGTACGTGTATGGAATGAACTGCCAGAGGATGTGGTGGAGGCTGGTACAATTGCAAGATTTAAGAGGCATTTGGATGGGTATATGAATAGGAAGGGTTTGGAGGGATATGGGCCGGGTGCTGGCAGGTGGGACTAGATTAGATTAGGATATTTGGTTGGCATGGACAGGTTGGACCGAAGGGTCTGTTTCCGTGCTGTACATCTCTATGACTCTAAATAAGAGATGGTTGCTATTTTGAAGGCAGAGTTAGAACCTGGTAACCTAGAACCTAGTTAGATGAGGTAACATAGAAAAGGAGAACATGAGTAGGCTATTCAGTTCTTTGAGCCATTAACCCATTTGAAAGGTTATCAAGGGAGGCAAGAATAGCGAGTTAAGGGAACAATCATGTCACAGTCTTATTAAATGGTGAAGCAGGCTCAAGAGTCTACCCCAACTTTGTATGCTCATAAAGATGACACTTGCCCTCTGCTTGGTTTTGGACTGACCCATGGAGAGGCAGAGTGTAGAACTATTGAATCTCTACAGTGTGGACGCAGGCCATTTGGCCCAGGTTGGTAGGCCCAGGGAGCTGCTGAAGGGGTCCTCTCTGACTTCAGTGATTCCTGACGACAGGAACGGGAGGGATGAGCAAGAGGATCAGGTGAACAAGTCCCTGCTGATGGTGGCAGTGGGGGCTAAAAGGCTGCAGCTGTATGGTGGGAACAGGAAAAAGGGAACCAAGGATTTCAGTACTGAAACAGGCTGCGATCCGTTTAGAGTCACAGAGATATCCAGCATGGTCCAACCCGTCCATGCCGACCAGATATCCCAACCCAATCTAGTCCCATTTGCCAGCACCCGGCCTATATCCCGCTAAACCCTTCCTATTCATATACCCATCCAGATGCCTTTTAAATGCTGTAATTGTACCAGTCTCCACCACTTCCTCTGGCAGCTCATTCCATTCATTCTCTCTGTGAAAAAGTTGTCCCCCCTTAGGTCTCTTTTATATCTTTCCCCTCTCACCCTAAACCTATGCCCTCTAGTTCTGGACTCCCTGACCCCAGGGAAAAGACTTGTCTATTTATCCTATCCAAGCCCGTCATGATTTTATAAATATCTATAAGGTCACCCCTCAGCCTCCGACGTACCAGGGAAAACAGCCCCAGCCTATTCAGCCTCTCCCTATAGCTCAAATCCTCCAACCCTGGCAATTCATTTCTGAACCCTTTCAAGTTTCACAACATCTTTCCAAAAGGAAGGAGACCAGAATTGCTTGCAATATTCCAACAGTGGCCTAACTAATGTCCTGTACAGCCATAACGTGACCTCCCAACTCCTGTACTCAGTACTCTGACCAATAAAGGAAAGCATACCAAACACCTTCATCACTATCCTTTTTACCTGCGACTCCACTTTCAAGGAGCTATGAACCTGCACTCCAAGGTCTCTTTGTTCAGCAACACTCCCTAGGACCTTAACATTAAGTGTAGAAGTCCTGCTCTGATTTGCTTTCCCAAAATGCAACACCTCGCATTTATCTAAATTAGACTCCATCTACCACTCCTCAGCCCATTGGCCCATCTAATCAAGATCCCGTTGTAATCTGACGTAACCCTCTTCACTGTCCACTACACCTCCAATTTTGGTGTCATCTGCAAACTTACTAACTGTACCTCTTATGCTCGCATCCAAATAATTTATATAAATGGGTAGAGAAAGAGAGAGAGAAAAAGGAGGGTGAGACAGAAGGAGACCTTGACACCTTTTAGTTGAATCATTAGTCTGGTGTTGCCAAGCTCTTATTGCTTGGGATGCGATAGAACCACAGTTTGACTCTAACTTGAGAGAGTAATAAAGACACTGCACTCATTATCCATGTGCTTACTGAGCCAGTTAATTTCCAATTCAACAACAATAACAACATACATTTAAATAACCATTTAATGTAATAAAATGTCCCACAGGACCTCTCCTGAGTATTATCAAAAATCTCAAGACAACAAATAAAAATCAGGATAGCCGGGAGATAGCTTTATAAAGAGGTAGCGAGGGGAGAGGTTGAGGGAGAGGTAGCGAGGGGAGAGGTTGAAGGAGGAGTAGTGAGGGGAGAGGTTTATAAAGAGGTAGTGGGAGAGATTTAGGGAGAGGTAGTGAGGGAGAGGTTGAGGGAGAGGTAGCAAGGGGAGAGGTTGAGGGAGGAGTAGTGAGGGGAGAGATTTAGGGAGAGGTAGTGAGGAAAAGGCAGTGAGGGGAGAGGTTGAGGGAGAGGTAGCAAGGGGAGAGGTTGAGGGAGAGGTAGTGAGGGGAGAGATTGAGGGAGAGGTAGCCTGTGAGGTGCAAAGTTCACATCCACCAGATCTCAAGCCTTTCTTTTACAGTTGCCACTTCTCTCACACTCCCCAGGTAGACTTGCCTGTTAAAAGATTTGTTTGGGACTCCCCCTTCCATCTCATTCCACGTCTTGTTATGGAGTTGAGGCAAGAGATGCAGACATTCAGTTCTTCCGTGATTGACTCAGACTGAATGGGCACGCTCTTTGTATCAAACTGAATTAACTTCATTGCCATGTGCACTTGAATGAGTGCAGTGAAACGTTTGCAATGTCATTGCTTGTCTTGTCATCTTAGGTACAAGATACTGAGGTACAGATACTTCAGTGCTTGGTAAAAAGTTGAAAGAATAATAACTAAATGTCCAACGTAAGAAGAAAAAGGAAATAAAAAAAGTACGAGATTAACTGTTCTGTCATCAGGGTCTGTGCCAGCACCAAGCCTCCACACCAGACCAGGCCAAGGAACCGGCCCATGTGATCCCCCCCCCCGCTGTCCCAACTCCCCACAACCCTCCACTCTGGAACTCCCCTACGCTCCGGGACCCGCCTCCCCACACTCCCCTCTGCTCCGGGACCCGACTCCCCACACTCCCCTCTGCTCCGGGACCCCCCTCCCCACACTCCCCTCTGCTCCGGGACCCCCCTCCCCACACTCCCCTCTGCTCCGGGACCCCCCTCCCCACACTCCCCTCTGCTCCGGGAACCCCCTCCCCACACTCCCCTCTGCTCCGGGACTCCCCATCCCACACCCACCTCTGCTCCAGGACTCCCCTCCCCACACCCCCTCCTCTCCAGGACTCCCCTCCCCATACCCCCTCCTCTCCAGGACTCCCCTCCCCACACCCCCTCCTCTCCGGGACCCCCCTCCCCACACCCCCTCCTCTCCGGGACTCCCCTCCCCACACCCCCTCCTCTCCAGGACTCCCCTCCCCACACCCCCCTCTGCTCCGGGACTCCCCTCCCCACACCCCCCTCCTCTCCAGGACCCCCCTCCCCACACCCCCTCCTCTCCAGGACTCCCCTCCCCACACCCCCTCCATTCCGGGACCCCCCTCCCCACACCCCCTCCTCTCCAGGACCCCCCTCCCCACACCCCCCTCCTCTCCAGGACCCCCCTCCCCACACCCCCTCCATTCCGGGACCCCCCTCCCCACACCCCCTCCTCTCCAGGACTCCCCTCCCCACACCCCCTCCTCTCCAGGACCCCCCTCCCCACACCCCCTCCTCTCCGGGACTCCCCTCCCCACACCCCCTCCTCTCCGGGACTCCCCTCCCCACACCCCCCTCTGCTCCGGGACTCCCCTCCCCACACCCCCTCCTCTCCAGGACTCCCCTCCCCACACCCCCTCCTCTCCAGGACTCCCCTCCCCACACCCCCTCCTCTCCGGGACTCCCCTCCCCACACCCCCCTCCTCTCCGGGACTCCCCTCCCCACACCCCCCTCCTCTCCGGGACTCCCCTCCCCACACCCCCTCCTCTCCGGGACTCCCCTCCCCACACCCCCTCCATTCCGGGACCCCCCTCCCCACACCCCCTCCTCTCCAGGACTCCCCTCCCCACACCCCCTCCTCTCCAGGACTCCCCTCCCCACACCCCCCTCCTCTCCGGGACTCCCCTCCCCACACCCCCCTCCTCTCCAGGACTCCCCTCCCCACACCCCCTCCTCTCCGGGACTCCCCTCCCCACACCCCCTCCATTCCGGGACCCCCCTCCCCACACCCCCTCCTCTCCAGGACTCCCCTCCCCACACCCCCTCCTCTCCGGGACTCCCCTCCCCACACCCCCTCCTCTCCGGGACTCCCCTCCCCACACCCCCTCCATTCCGGGACTCCCCTCCCCACACCCCCTCCTCTCCGGGACTCCCCTCCCCACACCCCCTCCTCTCCGGGACTCCCCTCCCCACACCCCCTCCTCTCCGGGACTCCCCTCCCCACACCCCCTCCTCTCCGGGACTCCCCTCCCCACACCCCCTCCTCTCCGGGACTCCCCTCCCCACACCCCCTCCTCTCCGGGACTCCCCTCCCCACACCCCCTCCTCTCCAGGACTCCCCTCCCCACACCCCCTCCTCTCCAGGACTCCCCTCCCCACACCCCCTCCTCTCCAGGACCCCCCTCCCCACACCCCCTCCTCTCCAGGACTCCCCTCCCCACACCCCCTCCTCTCCAGGACCCCCCTCCCCACACCCCCCTCCTCTCCAGGACCCCCCTCCCCACACCCCCTCCTCTCCGGGACCCCCCTCCCCACACCCCCTCCTCTCCGGGACCCCCCTCCCCACACCCCCTCCTCTCCAGGACTCCCCTCCCCACACCCCCTCCTCTCCAGGACCCCCCTCCCCACACCCCCTCCTCTCCAGGACCCCCCTCCCCACACCCCCCTCCTCTCCGGGACCCCCCTCCCCACACCCCCTCCTCTCCGGGACCCCCCTCCCCACACCCCCTCCTCTCCGGGACTCCCCTCCCCACACCCCCTCCTCTCCAGGACTCCCCTCCCCACACCCCCTCCTCTCCAGGACCCCCCTCCCCACACCCCCTCCTCTCCAGGACTCCCCTCCCCACACCCCCCTCCTCTCCGGGACCCCCCTCCCCACACCCCCTCCTCTCCAGGACTCCCCTCCCCACACCCCCTCCTCTCCAGGACCCCCCTCCCCACACCCCCTCCTCTCCAGGACCCCCCTCCCCACACCCCCTCCTCTCCGGGACCCCCCTCCCCACACCCCCCTCTGCTCCAGGACCCCCCTCCCCACACCCCCTCCTCTCCGGGACCCCCCTCCCCACACCCCCTCCTCTCCGGGACTCCCCTCCCCACACCCCCTCCTCTCCGGGACTCCCCTCCCCACACCCCCTCCTCTCCGGGACTCCCCTCCCCACACCCCCTCCTCTCCGGGACTCCCCTCCCCACACCCCCTCCTCTCCGGGACTCCCCTCCCCACACCCCCTCCTCTCCGGGACTCCCCTCCCCACACCCCCTCCTCTCCGGGACTCCCCTCCCCACACCCCCTCCTCTCCGGGACTCCCCTCCCCACACCCCCTCCTCTCCGGGACTCCCCTCCCCACACCCCCTCTGCTCCAGGACTCCCCTCCCCACACCCCCTCCTCTCCAGGACTCCCCTCCCCACACCCCCTCCTCTCCAGGACTCCCCTCCCCACACCCCCTCCTCTCCAGGACTCCCCTCCCCACACCCCCTCCATTCCGGGACCCCCCTCCCCACACCCCCTCCTCTCCAGGACTCCCCTCCCCACACCCCCTCCTCTCCGGGACTCCCCTCCCCACACCCCCTCCTCTCCAGGACTCCCCTCCTGGCAGAATCGATGCCAAGTCACTGAAGTAACAGGTGAACAAGACTTGCTGCAAGTTCGGATATGGACAGCAGATTTCTAGAGGAGCTGTATTTTATGCGGGGCGTAAGGGGGATGGTTGCCCAGGAGACCATTGGTGTGATTAGAGTCCATGGTGCCAAAAACCTGAGAGATTCAGCAGCCAAGAAACTGAAGGCTGCTGTTCCAGAGTCACAGTCAGCAGAAACCCCCCCAAGAGATGCCCCAAACGTAAGTTTGCTCAGAGGAGTCTCATGACTGTAAAACCAAGATGCGTTTGTAATGATCTGAGGTCAGTTTCTCCCAATTTGGATGTAACCCTTGTTCTTTTTTGATTTAAGTATAAGTGTTCCATCCAAAACAGTACTGGGAAAGACTTTGGTGTGAACGCGTCACTGCGGACTGGGAAGGAATGACCAGGTGAAGCAGGGAAATCTCTACAATGCCAACATTCATCGACCTGCTGCGTGTGTGTGTATCTCTCTGACAGGATATGGAGCAGTTTGAGACTGAGGTGAAGAGCCTGCAGGTGATGGTCAAGCAAGCCCAAGTCACTTTGACCTCCCCTGAGCTTGCACGCCTGTGCCTAAAGGAGCAACTCTTTCAAAGACAGGTACCAGCTGATATGTTGAGTCATATTATACCAAACAAGGCTATTCAGCCCCAATGTCCTGAGGTCAGCTCCTTGAAATGCGTTTCAGGTGGCCGCACTGCTCAGTTCTGTCATGAAAGATTGTTTGTCCAAATGGGTTCTGAAAATGAATCCACTTGCACCACCTTGAGACAGTGCATTCCAGATTATCATAATCACAGAATCCCTACAGTGTGGAAACAGGCCCTTCAGCCTAACAAGTTCACAATGACCCTCCAAAGAGTATCCCACCCAAACTCCCCATTACTCTACATTTACCCCTGACTTATGCACCCCTAACCTACACATCTCTGAATAGTATGGGGTCCTGATGAAGGGCTTTTGCCCGAAACGTCGATTTTCCTGCTCCTCGGATGCTGCTTGACCTCCTGTGCTTTTCCAGCACCACTCTGATCTAGATTTTGATTTCCAGCATCTGCAGTCCTCACTTTTGCCTCGCAATTGAGTATGGCCATCTTTGCACTGTGGGAGGAAACCCACGCAGACACGGGGAGAATGTGCAAACCCCACACATAATTTACTGTCTTAAAACATAGCTCATCTCCCCTGCTGGGTTTTTATCAACTATCAGTGTCCCCTGGTTATTATTCCTTGTCTGCTCTATCCAAATCTCGTACACTTCCAACAAAACCTTTCCTTAGCCTCCTCTGGAGGACATCCTTCATCTTTCCCAAACTGCAGTACCCTATCGATGGTCCCGTTCAGAGAAAGCCTGTCAAAGTCCCTGGAAAGGAGCTGGATCCCCATGACCTTTTGACTTGACAGTGAGCATGTGACTGTCCAAGATGAGGCTGGCATGTTTCCACAATAGCCTTTGACCCTGCAGCTTTTCGGGCACCCTCTCAACATTGGGAGGGGGCTATTTAGGAAGCTGTATCTGATGGGCTTTTAAAGTACCCCGTTCAAGGGGCTGGGAATCCCATCAGGATGTGGGCTTCACCCGAAATTCTCGCCTCGCCCCGCCCAAGCACTGCCGTCGGGTTCCCACTCTGAAGAATTAGGGAGGGAGCTTGGTCTTTAATTGCTCCTGTGCAGATGGCAGGGCGGTTTTCCTGACTGATCTCTGTGCGATTTCTGTCTCGCTAGAGGTTGCTGGCCGACATGGAGAGCTTCAAGCACAAGGTGCAAGTGGTGCACCGATATCAGGCCGCCCTGCGCATTCCCGAAGAAATTGTCACCAATCTGCCCATCTGCCTGACAGCACTGAGGCTCCAGGAGCAGGCGAGTCGGCTACAGCACACTGCCATTCAGCAGTGTAACATCCTGCAGGTAAGCTGCACCCACGACACCTCCCAGCACTGGCTGGAGTATGTACTGCCACATTGGGAATCCTTCAGAGTGCCAAGTCTTTTGTGTCATCGCTGCCCATCCACTGGAATCAACGGAAATTAATTAGATTTTGTCAAAGCTTTCCTTCTTGGACTTATTCACAAAAATCCCATTCTGAGCGGGAAAACATTGTACTATATAAAAGACACACACAGGTACTTTTGTAACTCGTTCTGATGAGGGCAAGATGGTAAGCTTGGACAAAAAGTGCTTTTAGCGGTAGTTTTATGCTATCAAGTGACTTATGGAGGTTTATAAAATCAGGGTAAGGTGGGTTGCAAAGTTCCTTTCCTGGGGGGTATGGGAGTTCACAATGAGAGGGCATAGGTTTAACAAGAGAGGATCCAAGGGGCAACCTTTTCACACACAGAGTGGTTCCTATGTGGAATGAACTGCCAGAGGAAGTGGTAGATGCAACTACAGTCACAACATTTAAAAGACATTTGGTCAGGGACGTAAAAAGGCGAGTATTAGAGGGATATGGGCAGGCAAGTGGGACTAGTTTAGTTTTGGAAACTGGTCAGCACGGATGAGTTGGGCCGAAGGGTCTGTTTCCATGCTGAATTACTCTATGACATCATTTGAAATCTGTGACTGCTACCTTCAACACTGACGCACGGTGACTGTGATGCAGCAAGTCACTTTGGTTTCTCCCAGCACCTCCCAAACAATGACAATGGAAAGGGGAGGGGCAGTAAGGACAGGGGATTACCGTCACTACTAAGCTCTCCTCCACACCATCCTGCCCTGAAGAATCCATCAGCATCCCTTCATTGTGACCAGGTCAAAATCCTGGTCCTTCCTACCTAACAGCACTGTGGGGGCACCTTCAGTCCACACAGATGATGGTGTTAGAGTAACGGCACTGGAGTAATAATCCAGAGGCCCAGTCGATGTCGGTTCTTATCCCACTGTGGCAGCTAATGGAATTTGAATTCAGTTCATCAATGGGGAACCTAAAGCTAGTCTCAGTGATAGGGACCATGAAATGACCTTCCATTATAGTAAAAAAACCCATCTAGTTTGCAAATGCCCTATAGGGAAGGAAATCTGCTGTCCTCACCTGGTCTGGCCTACATGTGATTCCAGACCCTAGGCAATGTGGGTAACTCTCTGTTCAATGGCCTGGCAAGTCACTCCATTCTGGGGCAATAAGGGGAAGGCAATAAATGATGCACACGTGCGTTATTTTTATAAAAAACGCGGTCTGCGGTAATTCAAACAGAAGGCACAGTATGACTTTCTCAAGGGTGATGTATGGGGTCTCTCTCTCGGGGTCTGATGACTCTGTACAAGAAAATCCATACGGCAGTGAGTGGTGGCTGCTTGCTTTTGGTGCACAGTTACCTCTGGATTCCATCAGGGGAGCCGATGGCCTAATGGTGTTAGCACTCAACTGTTAATCTAGAGACCCAAGGAATATTCTGGGGACCTGGGTTTGAATCCTGCCATGGCAAGAGGTGGAATTTGAATTCAATAAAAACGTGGAATTAAGGGTCTAATGATGACCATGGATCCATTGTTGATTGTTGGGGAAAAACCCATCTGGTTCACTAATGACCTTGAGGGAAGGAAACTGCCATTCTTACCTGGTCTGGCCTACACGTGACTCCAGACCCACAGCAATGGGGTTGACTATTAACTGCCGTCTGGGCAATTAGGGGTGGGTAATAAATGCAGGCCCAGCCAGTGACACCCTCATCCTGTGAATGAATTTAAAAAAAAACATAATTTGCTTTCACCAGTTTCTTTGCAGCTTTGGAATGGTCGGCAGAAGGCATTTAATAAATTGGTGAAATAAGGAGAGTTTATTCTAAGGGTCCTTGTGGTCTTGCAGGAAGCCGTGATCCAGTATGAACAGTGCGAACAGGAAATGCGGCATCTCCAGCAGCTGATTGATCGAGCCCATCGTGAGATCCAGGAGAAACCTGTATCTACCAGTAACATCCAGCAGCTGCAGGCCCAGATCTCCCGACACGAGGTAAAGGCAGGGCGGGCTCAATTACAACATTTGGTGAAAGTCAGAAAGGGACAACTCAACAAGCCTTGTGTGGCCAAATGAAGAAAGATCTGGCATCCATCGAGCACCTTTCACAATCTAGGGCCAATTAAAGAATCCCTAAAGTGTTGAAACAGGTCATTCAGCCCAACGAGTTCACACCAACTCTCCAAAGAACATCCCCACCCAAACCCATCCCCATAGCTAATGCACGTAACCTTCACACCCCTGGACAATATGGGTAATCTAGCATGGCCAGTTCACCTAACCTGCACATCTTTGGACTGTGGGAGGAAACCGGAGCACCCGGAGGAAACCCACATAGACACGGGGAGAATGTGCAAACTCTACACAGACAGTTACCCGAGGCAGGAATCGAACCCGGGTCCCTGGCGCTGTGAGGCAGCAGTGCCAACCACTGAGCCACCATGCCGCCCTAACTTTGAGTTGTCATTTAGGAGGTACAAGATTCCACAAAAATATCGAGATAATTTACAGACCATTCTTTTCTTCTTTGGGTGATGGTTGACCAAGTCGCTAGGGGGAGCTTCCTTGATCTTCTTCAAAGCTAGTACCATCTGAGATCTTTCCCCTTCCCCCGAGAGGGCGTATGGGATCCCAGTATAGCATTTCATTCACCTGTATGGGCACCTCCAACAGTGCAGCACTCCCCCAGTGCTGGGAACGTCAAGCTGAAATTTGGGTGAAGGGGACCTCATACATGCCCCTATGACTCAGAGGCAGGAGAGCTCCTCCCTGATATGTTATAGGAGTATGAGTGCCATTTGTGGGATCAAGAACTGACTGAGCTCTCATCTCAATTAAATGGGACTCCTGAGACGCTTCCATCTTTGTGGAGACTTGTTTCATGCTGGGAGTCTCTCAACATTTGGAAGTTCCTACTGAACTCAGGTACATTTTGCATATGAGAGCAGCCACTGACGCCCATAGGTCCCTGAATGATATCTCACCACATCCTGTTTATGTCACACAGTCATCATTGCACTGTTTCCGTTTCTCCATCTCTGTTCTATCTATTCTGAGGATGCCACACTGCATACCCTCTCACAGAGTTGATTAAGATTCTTTTGTATCTTCTCCCCTGTCCAGTGTACCATCAATGTTGGTGTCATTTGCAAACGCATGAACTTCCTATATTCTCATCCAAATTGTTTATACAAATGCCAAACAACAGTGGGCCCAGTACTGAGCAATCTGGAACAGCCGGTCACAGGCCTCCTGCCTGAAAATCAACCCTCTAGCACTAGCCTCTGTCTCCTACCATCAAACCGATTTTGTTAAAAACCATAAGAATTGTGGTTCTGGAAATCAGAAACAAAAACAGAAATTGCAGGAAAAGCTCAGCAGGTCTGTGTTGAGAAATCAGAGTTAACATTTCGGGTCCCTTCTTACAAAACTCAGAAGCCAATTTTATACCCAGTTGTCTCGCTCTCCCAGAATCCCATGTGATCTAACCTTACTCACCAGTCTGCCATGTGGAACTTTGTCAAAGGCCTTGCTAAAGTCCATATAGACAACTGTTACCGCTCTGCCCTCATCTCTCTTCTTGGTCACAACCTCAAGAAACACAATGAAGTTTGCGAGACATGGTTTCGCACGCACAAAGTCATATTCTCTCCACTGTTCATAACACTTAAAACCTTCCATATGAAGCAATGATTTACTTGCACTTTTTTTTCAGTTTAATATCCTTGAGAAGTATCTTCCTTCCTTTTCCTTTAACTGAAGACTCATCAGAAGAACAGCTGAAACGCCAACTCTTCCTCAGACAGTGCCTGATCCTTCCAGCAACTTCTGTTTTTATTTCAGATTCCACAGCATTTTCCATCGGAGAGCACAACCAAAAGATGTAGGTGCAGAAATTAGGCCATTCAGCCCATCGAGTCTGCTCTGCCATCCAATCATGGCTGATAGGTTTCACAGAATCATAGAATCCCTACAGTGTGGAAACAGGCCATTCAGCCCAACATGTCCACACCGCCCCTCCGAAGAGGCACCCACCCAGAGACCCATTCCCCTACCCTATTACTCTTCATTTACCCCATTCTCCCGTAACCCTTGATACTCAAGAACCTATCAATCTCAGTCATAGAGATGTACAGCATGGAAACAGACCCTTCAGTCCAACCCGTCCATGCCGACCAGATATCCCAACCCAATCTAGTCCCACCTGCCAGCAGTTGGCCCATATCCCTCTAAACCTATTCTATTCATATACCCATCCAAATGCCTCTTAAATCTTGCAATTGTACCAGCCTCCACCACATCCTCTGGCAGCTCATTCCATACACGTACCACCCTCTGCGTGAAAAAGTTGCCCCTTAGGTCTCTTTTATATCTTTCCCCTCTCACCCTAAACCTATGCCCTCTAGTTCTGGACTCCCCCACCCCAGGGAAAAGACTTTTTCTATTTACCCTATCCATGCCTCTCATGATTTTCTAAACCTCTATAAGGTCACCCCTCAGCCTCCGACACTCCAGGGAAAACAGCCCCAGCCTGTTCAGCCTCTCCCTGTAGCTCAAACCCTCCAACCCTGGCAACATCTTTGTAAATCTTTTTCTGAACCCTTTCAAGTTTCACAACATCTTTCCAGTTGGAAGGAGACTGGAACTGCATGCAATATTCCAACAGTGGCCTCATCAATGTCCTGTACAGCCTCAGTCTTAAATACATTTTCTTTTTGTTCTAATTATTGGTTGGAGACTCCCCCCCAAAAAAAAACAAAAGCCTTTTCTCTCCTTTTAATCGAGCGTATCTCCATCCCTCCTTCATTGAACACTGGCTGATGCTTTACCAGCAACACACTCTTTGACTCTGATCCCCAGCATCTGCAGTCCTCGCTTCCTCCGCCGGCTGATGAGACTTTGCATTGCTGTGCTTAACGGTGAAACTGTGGGGAGGTGGGTGAGTCCGGCAGCTCTGAGAGTCGGCTGACGGGGGGGAGGGGGACCTGACGAGCCCAAGGTTCCAGAGCCAGTCCGGGAGCAGGTATTGGCGGTGTGTTTTCGTGATCAGGAGAAGCCCCCCCCGGCGGTTTGCATCGGGTCGACCTCTTCATTTGGAGTTGTTTTTGTTTGTTTCAGGAGCGTTGCATCTTGTGTTGCGGCCCGCGTCCTGGCTCCGGGTTAGTTCTGAATCTCCCAGCGGGTGGAGGGAAGGGTCTGAACCCCCTACTCCCCCGGGGGGGGGTTCACTCACTCCCTGAACCCCAATCCCAGCCTCCCGCTGCACAGCTCTCCCTACCCGGGGGTACCTGGAGAGAGCAGACTTTCCCTTTGTGCATACACAGTATTCCAGTTCATTATTTCACCTCCGCAGCGAATATACACCCCCCCCCCCCTCCAAATAAAACTTGCTTTAAAAAAAATCCCACACTGGGTCAATTTCTCCACCGAGGTTCTGAATGGGATTTTATTTTTATAACCGAGCATCGTGAATTTAGCATCCACCGAGTTGTCAGACAGTGGCTGGCTGCAGGAACCGGTCTGCTCTCATCACCATCTGACCCAGTTAGTTACTCGCCCACTGCTGCCCTGTTTTCTTTCATTGCCCCCTTCCCCACCCACCACACACACTGGGGAAAGGCAGGGGTGGATTTCCCTCACTGTTCTCCCACTGCTGTTCCATCCCAGATCTGGGTCAGACCGGTATCCAGGAAGCTGTCTTGTGTTTTGTGTGTTTTTTTCCGCTCTGGGTTATAGGGGGAGGCGGGGGGATGGGAGAGAGAGTGAGATTACTCAGCTCATTTCCTGTTGTATGCAGTGCAGATTGCCTTCAGAGAGTCTCTGAGGGTGGGTGTGAGTGATTGTGTGTGGAGCTCCTATTCTGGTCCCCACTCCCCCCCTCCCACACACCCTCCCACACACACACACACACACAAAGCTGAAGATCCTGCCTCTCAGTCTGAATCTAAACAGCAGCCTCATCTCCTCACTCATTGGCTGCCTCGGCAGGGGGATGGAGGGAAGGGGCGGATGATGTCTGAGGCTCTAAGCTGCTCCTTTGTCCCCACCGAACGATGTCTTAGCAGGCGTTCGCCCAGAAGATTAAAGACTACCAGGAACAGATTGCTGCTCTGAATACCAAGTGTAAGATGTTGACCATGAAGGCAAAGCATGCCACGATGCTGCTGACTGTCACCGAGGTGGAGGGGCTCTCTGAAGGGATGGAGGAGCTGGATGGAGAATCCATGGCTGCTCACTCAGCGCACCCGTCTGTGGTTATGGTAAGATCATTGTCTGTCTCCCTCTCTCTCTCTCTCTGAATGGAATTTAATTGAATTAGCTTTATTGCCACACTGTGCAGAGCGTCTGTGGACATGGTAAGATCATTGACTTTGTCCCCCTCATCGGACTGAGCTAACATATCATCACCTACCCTGCCACTTTCAATCAGTTGCTTTATCCCACTGCCTGCTGTGTGCACGTTAACCCCTTCCCTCCTGAACTATTTCCCCACTCTGATGAAGATATCTCTCAGATAATAAGTGGGATGGGGGAACGGGTTAATTTGCATTTTTGCCACCTTTTTATTCAGACTCAGTTTCACGTTACTAAAGAAAGCTTGTAATGTTTTCAATGATTTGTGCTTTACAGTGTGATTTAATGTAACTGCTGCTCTCTCTCTCTTTCTCTCTCATCATATTGTGTTCCCTCTGGCTTGGTTTATATCAGATGACAGCTGGCCGCTGTCATACTCTCCTCTCACCTGTCACTGAGGAATCTGGGGAAGAGGGGACCAACAGTGAGCTTTCCTCTCCAACAGCTTGTCGCTCTCCCTCACCTAATGCTGATGTGTCTGGTAACCAGGTACTATCTTCCGCTTACTCCTTGACACCCATTGCATGGTTCCCAGTAGTTGGGCATCACAATGCTGTGGTGGATCTCGCCGCCACTCCATTCCTCATTCATTCGCATGGGTGTTGTCCTGTAACCTTTATAATGCTACGGAATGCACTGCACCTGTGTTGAGCTGGTTAGAGGTGAATTATAGATCTGTATACAATCCCGAGCTGATTGTCACTGCTGCACACAAGAATCTTCTCCTCAAATTCATGAAGAGAAAGGGTCATTTGTTTATCTTACTATTTCTCAACGTACACATTGAAGTTCAACCCTCCTACCTCCTCTGGTTTAGTTTAGGCTGATGGTTGGCATGGACCCAAGGATGTGTTTCCATGTTGTGTGACTCTGTATCATAGCCCATCTCTCTCACCTGTCTATTGAAGCCAGCCCTGTTCTCTGCTAATACTCCCACGCGGAGTTACTTGCACTGAGCTATAGGGAAAGGCTTTGACTAGGCTGGGGCTGTTTTCCGTGGAGTGTCGGAGGCTGAGGGGTGACCTTATAGAGGTGTATAAAATCATAATCAAAGTAGATAGTGTGAATAGTCAAGGTCTTTCCCTGGGGTGGAGGTGGGGGTCCAGAACTAGAGGGCACAGGTTTAGGGTGAGAGGGGAAAGATTTTAAAGGGACCTAAGGGGCAATATTTTCATGCAGAGGGTGGTGTGTGTGTGTGGAATGAGCTGCCAGAGGAAGCGATGGAGGCTGATACAATTACAGCATTTAAAAAGCACCTGATGGGTATATGAATAGGAAGGGTTTAGAGGGATATGGGCCTCGTTTTTTCTTTATTCATTCACAGGATGAGGGTGTCACTGGCTGGACCAGTATTTATTGCCCAGAGGGCAGTTGAGAGTCAACCCCATTGCTGTGTGTCTGGAGTCACATGTAGGCCCGACCAGGTAAGGATGGCAGTTTCCTTCCCTAAAGGGCATTAGTGAACCAGACAGGTTTACTGACAGTTGTCAATGGATTCACGGTCATCATTAGACTTCTTAATTTCAGCTGTATTTATTGAATTCAAATTCCATTATCTGCCATAGTGGGAATCAAGCCCTCACCCTGGGAACATTATCTGGGTCTCTGGATGTACAGTCCAGCAATAATACCACTAGGCCATTGACTCCCCACAAATGCTGGCACATGGGGCTAGACTTATATAGTTTATCTGGTTGGCATGTACGAGTTGGACCGAAGGATCTGTTTCCTTTCTGTATATCTCTACAAGGGCCATGGATAGAGTGAATAGTCAAGGTCTTTTCCCCAGTGTAGGGGAGTCCAAAACTAAAGAGCTTAGGTTTAAGGTAGAAAGGACCTGAGGGGCAACTATTTCATGCAGAGAGTGGTGTGTATATGGAATGAGCTGCCAGAGGAAGTGGTGGAGGCTGGTACACAGACAACATTTAAAAGGCATCTGGATGAGTGTATGAACAAGAAGGGTTCAGAGGGATATGGGCCAAGTGCTGGCAAATGGGACTAGATTAATTTAAGATATCGAGTTGGCATGGGCGAGTTGGACCGAAGGGTCTATTTCCGTGCTGTACATCTCTATAATTCTAAATCACCATGCTGTAGAGTTCTTGTGGTGCACTGGTAGTATCCCTACCTCTGGACTAGAGACCCATCTTCTCCAGAGGTATGTAATATCATCTCTGAACAGGAAAATATCTAAATCTTTAGGCTTCTGTCTGTGCTCCTCCCTCACTCTCCCCTTAGCAAACTTCGTTCCTATCTGGTCTCTGCTACCAACCATTCGTCAATAGTTCCCTCATTTCCATAATTACTCACATTTCCATAATTCGAATAATTTCTTTTTTGCTGTCCAATTTGGCCTATCTGTTTCTGATTTGTGAATGACCCAAAACATTCTTCCCACTCCCCTACAATTCCTTACTCTGGGATTTTGAGACAGTCCACAAATATCAACCCTCCAGCGATGCTGGGAGGGGTTTATTCCTGATGTATGTAGACTTGGATTGTTACTGGTGTCAACCTAATCCATAGCGGATGACATTATCGGAATGCCACTATGGAATTCTGATGTCCCCCAGGAACGACACCATGTATGAGGCTTTCTGGATGGTGAGCCTGGCATCAAGCTGCTCCTACGCAAACCTTACAGCAGATTTCAGACCGGGATCTTCCTGCACCAGGTCAGCAGTTTGTGCAAAGGATACATCATGGGCAAGAGTTATTCCTCTTCTTCACTGCCCCCCTCACCCCAAACTTCTTTTAAACTCTTGGGAATAAAATAACCTACACTGACAGAACCAACAAGTTGTATTTCATTAGCAACTTAAATCTAGGAAAACGCAGGAATGCTTTTATTAGACAAAATTTAACACACAAGCTCTGTAAATGTCTCCGACAAAAGCTGGTGCAAAGGAGGATGGGAGAGTGAAGTGGAGAGGTGGAGAGAGGCTTAGGAAAAGAATTCCAGACCCTAATGGTCACTTCCAGTCAGGCAACTGGTGCAGTTTAGAACTAGAGCCAATCTTTACTCAGGTGAAAGTGAGGACCACAGATGCTGGAGATCAGAGTCAAAAGGTGTGGCGCTAGAAAAACACAGCCAGTCACCTTCCCAGCTACCTACCCCCCCCAGCCCCACCCTCCTCCCATTTATCTCTCAGCCCCCTTGAACTCCACCCCCCCCCCCCCATTCCTGATGAAGGACTTCTGCCCAAACTGTCGATTCTCCTGCTCTTGGGATAATGCCCGACCCTACTGTGCTTTTCCAGCACCACACTTTTTGATGCCAATCTTTACTCAGCCCAGTATTTTATTTACAGAGGTAAACATCACAAGTATCCACCTCCAAACTCATCTATCATCTATAAATGTCTCCTCATCAGTGTTCAAGTCAAATTCCGCCACTTCTGTTTTAACAGCAACTAACAATAGCCTAAGCAGCAGAAGACATTGCTACCAATGGTGGAATGATGTAACTCAGTGCTAACGAGTTCTGAGAAGATTTGTAGCTCAGATTGAGGTTCTGGCTGTAGGTTTGCTCACTGAGCTGGAAGGTTCGTTTTCAGACGTTTCGTCACCATACTCGGTAACATCTTCAGTGAGCCTCTGAATGAAGCTTCGCTGGAGACTCTAATTGAAGACGTTACCTAGTATGGTGACGAAACGTCTGAAAACGAACCTTCCAGCTCAGCGAACAAACTTACATCCAGTGGCTCCGAACTGCTCAAGACACCAGAATTGGCGGAATCGAATGATTTCGAACAGTTGTGGTCCTGGAGGGGATTAAAGAGACAGGAAAAGGAATGGATTCGAAAAGGATGAAGTATGTTTACAATCGAATTACTGCAAGTCAACAAACAGAAGGGTGGTAGGCCAAGTGAAATTTGTCACAAGTGAGGTTACAGCGAGGTTATGGATTCCACACTGTAGGGAATCTAATCTATTTAATCTAGTGGAATAGTGCAAAGTGAGAATGTGGAATAGATGGTGAGAGCAGGGATTAATGAACAGAGGCATGGTTGAGGATTTCTGCAGAAGACCCCTTGAGGTGACGCTGAGCAGGAACATGATATGGAGGTGGGAGAATGGTAGTCTTGGTGAAGTAAGAGGAACGTGGTGGCAAGATCATCATGCACAAGACCTCACAGACTGCTTGCAATAGAGACATTTTCAAAAAATTTCTGCACTCTCAGTATAGGGTTGTGGGGACTGGAGGTCAGAAATCAAGGGATACTACAGCGTTTCCCTCTCACCCGCAGACTACCAAAACTGTCCAAATGTTTGCGGGGAATGTGGGAGTCAAATTTATGCAAAAAGAGCCAGTTCTGATGTGCAGCTGTCACACAAGGTGAATTATGAACAGGGATGTGGGGAGACTGACCTATGGAAGTAAAGATAATGAAATAATGTTACTTCTTAAAGAGGCACAGGGATGAATATTCTTGTTGGTCACCCAGCTTCCTCCCTTTCTCCCATCAAGAGAAGAGCAGGTCCTCTGCCGAAATTCATCCTCTTTGTCCCTGTCCCCAATGTGTTTGCATCAGCTTCATTATTATCGCGAGCACCAACTATGGCTTTGGGTAGAAGGTACTGGTACTGGATTAGTGGTGCTGGGCAAAAGCCCTTCATCAACGTCGATTTCGCTGCTCGTTGGATGCTGCCTGAACTGCTGTGCTCTTCCAGCACCACGAATCCAGTATTTGGTTTTCAGCATCTGCAGTCATTGTTTTTACCTAGAAGGTACTGGTAGTCAGTTAACGAAGTCAGAAGTCAGAAGTCACACGATGCCAGGTTATAGTCCAACAGGTTTGGTTGAAATCATGAGCTTTTGGAGCGCTGCTCCTTCTTCAGGTGAAGTCATTCCGAAAGCTTGTGATTTCAAACAAACCTGTTGACTATAACTTGATGTTGTGAGACTGCTGACCCTGTCCACCCCAGTCTGACAAGTCAGTTAACTAGCGAGACGTTAGTGGAAGGAGCATTGGTGAGCTGACCCGGCAAATGGTTAAACAGCCTGCGAGCCCTTCCCATTGTTTTGAAACTCTCCTTGATCCTTGAGGGTGGGAGTCCTTGAGCTGAGATCAGAACACCAGTATCCGTGCCTGTCAGTAACTCGAGATGCATGGGAGTTAGTGAGGATCAGCTTGCATGAGGTGCTGTGTGTGTGAGATGCATGTTGTGGGAGGGCTGCATGGTTATTGGAGACCTGAGAAGTGCATGGGAAGGGGGTGAATGGGGAGAGGTCAGGTTTGCTTGTAATGCTGTGGCTCAAACATTACATGTAATATAACCAACCCACACAGGAGCGATCACTGGATCCGAAATTTCTAACCCTGTACCCTGTAAGCTTGTCGTCATTTGATCCTGCACCTGATGTTCAAGAGTCTCAACTGTAAGTGTTCTTGATTCCAGGATAGTGCTTACTACGGTGCGGACGAATTGCAGACTGCTGCTCCCGATTCTCAGGATACGAGCAACGCAGCATCACTGCAGGAGCCATTAGAAACCACACTGGGAGAGTCAGCCTCCTCTAAACTCGATGACCTGCAGCGTTCCTGGGAAACTCTAAAGAATGTGGTGAGCTGGCGATTTCTGGGGAAGATGAATAATCTTCCTTTTTTTATTGTCTCTTTTCTTCTCCTTGCTTGTTTCTCTTGGGCACCCCCACTTTCATCCTAAGCTGCTGGTCAGCTCCTGCTAACGTTACGGAATTGTATTTGTCCTGTGGCTGGGGCATCGTTAGTGAGGGTAGGTACTTATTGTTGCCCCGGGAAGGCAGCAGAATTTCTTTCATCACTGACAGTGGTTTTGTTAATTCTGAAAGAGCTGCATCCAGCCTGCATCTGGTAATGATGGACGGCTTCCTCCTTTAAAGGGTAACAGCATTCTAGTTGTGATTTTACCGCCGATATCTTTATGGTCACTTTTACTGACAGCAGATTATTATTCTTTTTAAAACTGAAGTCAAATTCTCCAATTGCCACGGTGGGATTTGAGCACTTGCTAAGTGGACTGTAGCATGGCTACCATGGCAACTATGCTGAGGAGGCCACTCAGCCAGTTAGATCTGTGCTATACGACTGGAGCTCTTGCACCCAACCAATCTGGGAGTGCTCATTCATACTTCCCCCAAGTACTCTGGAGCCCCTAAGCCTTGCTGTAATGCAGCAGGAGCACAAGGGGGCACAGGCCCAGACAACATGGGTGCTGCAGAGAACATATTAACATGGCTGCCATAAGAGGAGAAGCTGTAATGAAAGCTCCATGACAGAGTTGGAAGGATTTTGAAATTTTCTCATAGGTTTCGATTCCAGCCTTGGGCGACTGTCTGTCTGTGTGGAGTTTCCACGTTCTACTTATGTCTGTGTATGTTTCCACACACAGTCCAAAGATGTGCAGGTTGAGTGGATTGGCCATTGCAAACTTGTCCATAGTGTTCAGGGTTGTGTAGGTTAGGTGAATTAGCCATGGGAAATGCAGGGTTACAGGGATGTGGTAGGGGTGTGTGTCTGGGTCAGATGGTCTTCGGAGGGTCGGTGCAGACTTGATGGACCGAAGGGCCTGCTTTCCTATGGTAAGGATTCTATGATTCTGTATGGTGAGGGGGATTATTAACTGGACAAATGGTGATGATGAAGGGTAGTATTTTTCAACATTAAATGCAATTTATTTTATTTAAAATGTGTTGAAATTTTCACAGCCCCAAGATGTGGTGTCACGGTGGCTCAGTGGTTAGCACTGCTGCCTCACAGCGCCAGGGACCCAGGTTCAATTCCAGCCTCAGGCGACTGACTGTGTGGAATTTGCATGTTCTCAGGGTTCTGCGTGGGTTTCATCTGGGTGCTCCGGTTTCCTCCCACAGTCCAGAGATTTGCAGGTCAGGTGAATTGGCCATGCTAAGTTGCCCGTAGTGTTAGGTATGTGTAGGTTAGGTGAATAGGCTGTGCTCAATTGCCCGTAGTGCCCAGGGATGCATAGGTTAGGCGCATTAGTCAGGATTAAATGTAGGGTGGGGGATGGGTCTGGGTGGTTACTGTTTGGAGGTTCAGTGTGGACCTTTGGACCAAAGGGCCTGTTTCTACACGGTAGGGATTCTTGTTCTAATTCTTCTCGTGTCCCAAGTGCCACTCATAAGTTATTTATGAAGTTCGTTTGAAGGGTAGTCCCTATTTTAATGTTGGAATCCAAATTTCATATGAGGTGAATGGCCAGCTAATGTGTTTCAGTGATGTTGCGTAGGTCACTGGGGAGAACACCACTGTTCTTCTTTAACTAATCCCATGGGCTGTTTTACATTCAGGGCAATGGTGGTTTAGTGTGTTTGTAATCCAGAGGCCTAAGTAAATGGAGGATGGGTTCAAATTCCACAGTAGCTGGTGGAATTTAAATTGAATTACCTTTTAGAGGTTCAGTTCTTAACACTCTTAGAATTGAAACGATGATGGTGTGTTGAAACTATCTTCAGTTGTTGGCTAACAGATTCACTGATGCTCTTTGGGAAGGAAATCTGTCACCCTTACTGACTGACTGATAAATATGTGATTGACTCTTCACTGTCCCCTGAAAAGGCTTACACGCCATGGAAACGAAACCACGGCAACCGCTCAAGGAACTGGCTTAACAGCCCCTCCACAAAGATAGTAAGAGATGGGCACAAACACTGGCCCATCTCCCGTGAAAGAACGAAAACGGAGCAGGCAGAGGGACTTTGGTTTAATGTCTTGACATGAACAGCAATACCTTTGACAATCTGGCACTCCTCCAGACTGGTATATCAGCCTGATGTCTGCATGCCAATATAGAAAGATGAATGCGACTAGAAAGACATTTGCAGTGCTTTGGTACAACAGCGGGTTTGCTATGCCATTTTAGGAGGACATTAAGACCAAGTTAACGGTAGTGCAGGCAGGTCTGGAGTCACATGTGAGCCAGACCAAACAAAAGTGCGATTTTCTTCCCAAAAGAGCATTGGTAAACCACGTGAGGTTTGGTTATCGTCACTGAGATGATCACTTCATTCCCAATAACTAACAGAATGTAAATCCCATCAGCTGCTGTGAGATGTGAGCCTCAGAATGACCAGGTCAGTGACACTATCACCACAACATCATCCAGCAGCATTGCTTCCTGAGAATGAGGAACACTGGAGGAAGGGCAGAACGATGGTGTTACTGTAGGAGGAGGGAGCTGATTGGACAGGGAAAATTGTTGTTATGGCATCAGGTGGACGGCCATGAAGACAAAAGAGGAAATGTGTGTGTGCTCATGTGTGCGTGTAACTGCCTGTGTCTGTGCATGTATGTGTGTCTGTGTGTGTGGGTCTGTGTATGTCTGTGTGTGTGGGTCTGTGCACGTTTGTGTGTGTGTTTGTGCATGTCTACATGTGTGTATACTGTATGTATGTGTGAGTTTGCGTGTCTGCATGTAATGCGTGTCTGCGTCTGTGCATGTCTGCCTGTGCGTGTCTGTGCATGTCTGCATGTGTGCATGTATGCGTGTGTCTACGTGTCTACATGTAATGTGTGTCTGCATGTCTGTACATGTGTGCGCCTGTGTATGTAAATGCGTGTCTGCACATGTATGCATGTGCCTGCGTGTCTTTGCATGTCTGCACGTTTGTGTCTGTGCACGTGTGCATGTGTGAGTGTCTACATGTGCATGAGTCTTTATTTGTATGTGTGTCGGAGAGACTGGCATTATTTTCCTCACTGTCCATGGTTTCTGGGAAGATCGCTCTGATCACATGGGATGTGAAAGAAGGTCTATTAACGAAGTTGCATGATAACCTGCTATCTCCCAGTATTTGCTGTGTAAATATTTGCCCTCTAACCCTTCCCGCTACAGATCAGTGAAAAGCAGCGGACTCTTTATGAGGCCCTTGAACGACAGCAGAAATATCAGGATTCCGTGCAGTCTGTCTCGGCCAAGATGGAGTCGATCGAAGGGAAGCTGGGGGAGGCGCTCGATGCTAGCCAGAGCCATGATGTCCAGGTGGCTGCTCACCAGGTATGGTGTGTGTGTAGCTGTGCCTGATTCACTCATTACTGCTATTGATGGACTTTGCTGTCCAGACACTTATCTCCCTGATGTACAGGCATGTGCTGCTTTCAGAGCGAGCCCTTGGGACCAGTCGGACTCTGCACACTTTTATCACAGCGTCCATTGAACTTTGAATCTTGGTTGGATTTGGATTAAGGATATTTGTGGCTCTGTCTGTTCCCAGGCGCTGATGGAAGAGATTGTGACACTCCAGGATGAGATCAATGAACTGCAGATCTGTTTTGCCGAAGAGCTAGTGTCTGACACTATGGACACAGATACGTCTGACCAGCTGGCTATGCAGTCCACGCTAACCGTGCTCGCAGAGCGCATGGCCACCATCAAGATGAAAGCATTGGGAAAGAAGCAACTTCTTGAGGTTTGTAGACCCTGAATGCTCTCCCCACACGCTTTCCTGGTAACAGAGACTTAAAGAAGCAAAGGTCAGCATCATTAGAAATAGAAAATTTTGTAAAAATTTATTCTTGACAGGATGTAAAGCATTTGTTGCCGATCCCAAATTGTCCTGGAATTAAGTGGCTTGCTTGGCTATTTCAGAGACCACTGGTCTGGGTCTGGAGTCACATGTAGGCCAGCCCAGGGAAGGATGGCAGATTTCCTTTCTGCTGATACTTAATGAATCAAGATGGCTTTTTACAACAACTGTTAGCAGTTTCATGGTCGCCATTACTCTGACTCACCATCCATTACAGCTTTTATTCGTTAAACCTAAATTCCACCGGCTGTGGTGTTGGCGGAGGGTGTGAATCTGTGCTCCTGAGAAGTTTAGCCTGGACTTCTGTGTTACTGACCAGGTGACATTACCACTATACCACAGCCTTTGCCAAAGGTTTACCTCGGTATTGTGGTTAGAAGGTTGTCATGTGGCAGACAAAGGATGGAGCGTCGAGCGTACGTTGGAGAATTAAGACAACACACTTGTAGGCCCAATTGTGAGCTGACTAGAGGTGATCAGAAAAGGGGTCCCTAATATCGAGTGGGCCACATCTTGAGCAGTGACCGTTGTGTATAAGCTCATGGTTGTGTATAAATGCACGGTTTTAATTTTCTTTTCTTTTAGGAGAGGCTGAATGAACAGGAAGAGCAACAGCGTCAGGAGCAAGCTCTCCAAGTGTATCGCAGTGAGGCTGATGAACTGGACAATTGGCTTCTAATTACAAAGGCCATACTGGATGCAACACTGAAGGTTCCCAAGGAACAGATGGACATGGATGAACAGCTCAACGATTGTCAGGTATTGATTCAAGCTCAAAGATGAACAGACAATAGAGATTTACTTTCCTTGCATGCCTAGATTTTATTTAATTGAGGTGTGATGAAATCACTTTTGAGCTAGGACAGAAATGTTGGATTTGCATAATGTCTGAACAACTTACAGAAGAATACAAGGAACAGGAGCACGAGTGGGTCATTCAACCCTGCTACACCAGTCAATGAGATCATCACTGCTCTTAAGTTCATCATTTTCATGCTTGTCCCTTTAACCTCTCACTTGTCAATTAAAAACATGACCACTTCAACCTTAAATACCTTCAATGATCCACTAGCCTCCACCGCTCGCTGGGCAGAACATTCTAGACTGTAACAACCTTCAGAAAGAAGAAATTCCTTCTCACTCTGTCTTAAATAGGTGATCCTTTCTTTTGAAACTGTGTCCCCTCATTCTAGAATTCCCCTCATGAGGAAATATTGTCCCAGCTCCCTGACAAGCTCCCTCAGGATCTTACGTATTTGAATAAGAAGCTCCTCATTCTTGTAGACTCCAGTGAGGCCCATTGCCCAACCTAGGCCCAACCTGCTCAATTGCTTTTGATAAGACAAACCTCTCACCCTATGAATTGGCCAAGTGAATGTTAACTCCTTAAGTAAGGTGATCAAAATTGTACACTGTGCTCTAAGTGAGGTCTCGATTGTACCCTAGGAGAAAGTGAGGACTGCAGATGCTGGAGATCAGAGCTGAAAATGTGTTGCTGGAATAGCTCAGCAGGTCAGGCAGCATCCAAGGAGCAGGAGAATCGACGTTTCGGGCATGAGCCCTTCTTCAAGAAGGGCTTCTTCAAAACGTTGATTCTCCTGTTCCTTGGATGCTGCCTGACCTGCTGCGCTTTTCCAGCAACACATTTTCAGCTCGATTGTACCCTGTATAGTTGCATCAAGACTTCCCTACTTTTATACTCCGCTTGCACTAAAGGGTAATGTTCAGGTTGCTTTCTTAATTCCTTGCAATACTTGCCTGATCTGACCTGTGTAGAACGACACCAGGTCCCTCTGTACCAGGGTCTTCTACGGTTTTGTTCTATTTAAATAATAATCTGCTTTTCAGTTTGGCCTGCCACTGTGGATGACTTCACACTTTTCCACATTAAATTCCGTCTGCTGTCTTTTTTCATCCACTCACTTAACCTGCCTATGTCCCTTTGCAGATTATGTGCAGTGACCTCTCACTGTGCTTTCTTACTGATCTTTGGTATCATCAGTAAATCTGGCCACAGTACCGCTTGTCTCTTCATCCAAGTCATGAATGTAAATTGTAAATAGTTGAGGCCCTAGCACTGTTCCCTGCAACAGACACAAGTTACAGCTTGCTATCCTAAAAATGACTTATCTACTACCGATATAACTAACCTACCTGCCCAGTCTGTCTACCTTGCTATTAGTCAGCCAGTTCCCTCCCTATGTTAAAACAATGACTGCAGATGCTGGACACCAGATTCTGGATTAGTGGTACTGGAAGAGCACAGCAGTTCAGGCAGCACCCAAGGAGCAGCAAAATTGACGTTTCAGGCAAAAGCCCTTCATCAGGAATAAAGGCAGTGAGCCTGAAGCGTGGAAAGATAAGCTAGAGGAGGGTGGGGGGGTGGGGAGAAAGTAGCATAGAGTACAATGGGTGAGTGGGGGAGGGGATGAAGGTGATAGGTCAGGGAGGAGAGGGTGGAGTGGATAGGTGGAAAAGGAGATAGGCAGGTAGGGTAAGTCATGGGGACAGTGCTGAGCTGGAAGTTTGGAACTAGGGTGAGGTGGGGGAAGGGGAAATGAGGAAACTGTTGAAGTCCACATTGATGTCCTGGGGTCTGTGGACTTCAACAGTTCCCTCCCTATGCTGATCAATCTTCCCAGCACTATAGGATTTTGCCTTAATTACTAACCTTTCGAATCCTGCCTTATTACATATCTTTTGGTCATCTTAAATCCAGGTACCACACTGACTGATTCTCTTCTATCTACCCTGCTTGTTACATTCTCAAAGAACCCTAATGGTTTGTCAAGCACTATTTCCCTTTCACTAAACCATTTTGACTCCGCCTGATCGTGTTCTGATTGTCTCAATGTTCTGCTGCTGTCTCTTCATCACTGGGTTCGAGCAGAATGTCTGTTCACACCCAGCAGAGTTTGACAGTCAGTGGAGTGGTTTCAAGTTGTTGTAGCCAATCTTGTCATGTAGGAAACCCTGGCGCCTCTTGGCAGAAGTCTTCTGCTCTTTAGTTGGTGCCCTGGAGCCTTTGAAGCCCACCAGAGAAGGAGGTGGGTCTCTGTTTTAACAGCTCGCCTAAACAATGGTACTTCTGGCAATGCAGCCATATGTTGAGAGTATCATCCTAGATTTCGTGACTGAGTGCCTGGAATGGGACTTGAATCTCCGATCATCTGAAACACTCTCGAATGCCTGGTTACCAGTGCACTGAGATAAGGCTGGGGCTGGCGTGAATTTTTGATGGCCTTCTAGCGTCGTCACCAAATGTAAGCTGTGTGGGGGAACGGTCAGTGAGGTGTTGGGAAGTGTTCTGCTTCTCTCTTGCTGGAATTTGGCCATGAGGAGCAGGTCACCATTATCATTGGCTGTGACCTTTCCCAGCTGGGCATTCTGCTGCAGCTCATAATGAACTTGGATTGGTAGATTGCTTGCCTCTGGGCGTTTTTGAAATGCAATCACGTTTGCGATTTAGAAAACCACAGCAGCCAACTGGAGGGCCGCCGGATCCCAAAGGTATGCTCCCTGGATAATCTCTTTCACATGTTGGGTTGAGGGATGAATATTGACCAGGATACGGCCAGTAATCCGTGAACTAACTTTTGTGAAGCAGGTTACCTTTGCAAGCATGAATGTGTTTTAAGGAGTTGCACTGAACTGTGTTCGGAGGAAGTACCTCGAAGGTTCAAAATGGCAGCTACCCATGATGAATACACAGGCTTTCATGGAGGTTATCAATCAGATCTGTGTCGTTGTGTATGTGTGCACGCGTATGTACAGGTCATTCTGCTATAGCATGCATATCATTAACACAAATTAACCGAATGTGATGGACGAATTGGGGAACACTGTTTCTAAACTTTTAAAACCTGTGTTGGCTGTAACGCGATTACATCGCCAATACTTTAAGCACTGTTTCTAAAGCGTGATGTTTCTAACATGCGAGGTTGCCCATGAACGCAACCATCAAGTTATAGAAGAACTGTCCGTATGTGCACGTGCACATACATGTCTCTGTTTTTTTGCACACGTGTGTGTTGGGAGATGATTTGAGTTGATCTTGCCGTTTATGCTGTGACAGAACATGTTGGTGGAGATCGAGCAGAAGGTGGCGTCCGTTTCAGAGCTCTCCATGAACAGTGAGAACCTCCTTTTGGAAGGGAAGCCGCAGACCAGGGAGCAAGCAGAGCACCTGATCGAGAAGCTCCGGAATCTGAAGGGGAGCTTGGTGGAGCTGCAGAAAATGTTGCAGGACAGAAGAATCAGTATCAAAGTAAGGTCATTGCATGTGTGCCCACGCTAACTGTATTGTACACCTCAGAGGGCTCACCCCAGCAATATTCCACAAAGGAAGACAATTTATCCAAACCAATTTCTCTTCTCTCTCTATTTTTTATGCAGATGATGAGGCAAATGGATAGGTCACCTTTTCCCAGTCCATATTTCATGGTGCTCTTATACTTGTTGCCAGGTTACCCTTCCTCATAGAAACCCCCTCCGACATCCAACCTTCAGGAAGCTTTGGCCTCTGTTCAATGTCAGAGTGGAATAATGGGGGCATTGATGAGGGAGTGGGGCAGTTGTGTCATTGAGCCAGGAACACACACGGACAGATTGGTCATGTTAATATTGTGAAACACGGATGTGGAATTTCCTGACTTTGTTCTGAGCCAGGGAGGGGTATCAGCTCAGCCCCCTGTGAATTGGTCTGTGTGCCCACCAAATTCCAGAGCCGTGGTTGATGAGTTGCATCACTGAAGCCAGAGCCATTCTACAGATTTGACTGTTTTCCCGAGAACAGGAGGTTGAAGGGCCATCGGATGGAGATATTTCAAATAGACAAAGGGTTTGAGGAGGTACACCTCGGGATGTGTAGTGCTGGAAAAGCACAGCCGGTCAGGCAGCATCCAAAGAGCAGGAGAGTCAACGTTTCGAGCATAAATTCTTCCATCACAACATGCCTGATGGAGGGCTAATGCTTGAAACGTCGACTCTCCTGCTCCTTGGATGCTGCCTGACCGGCTGTGCTTTTCCAGCATCACACATCCCGAGGTGTACCTCCTCAAACCCTTTGTCTATTTGAAATATCTCCATCCGATGGCCCTTCAACCTCCTGTTCTCGGGAAAACAGTCAAATCTGTAGAATGGCTGTGCTTTTCCAGCACCACACTTTTTGACTCAGATCTCCAGCATTCTCACTTTCTCCACATCTGTGTCCACATTTGATGGAGTTCAAAACTAGGAACTATAAATGGAAAAGGTCACGGATACATCCAGGAAGGAATTCAGGAGAAACATCTTTACCAGAAAATACTTGTATCCTCAGGTTGAGACAACTAATATGCATGCAGTTAATAAAGCGAGATAAACTCATGAAGGAGAAAGGGTTGGGATTGCATGCTGATAAAGTGGGAGCAGGTGAGTTAGTGTAGAACATAAACCCCAGCCTGTTTTGTGTTGAAACATTCTGTGTGATTCTGCGAGCATTCGAACGTGAGCCAAATTTGCCTCCCACACCCCCCCGCATCCTGTTGAATTCTCGACGTCACTGAAGATATTTGCCGGTCTCCTTCGTTTGTATGGGCCTTGGGTCTGGAATGGTCTTTTTAAGACTTGAAACTGTTAGGAAACTCCATCCAATATTAGTACCAAAGCGATTTGCCGTTAACAAGACGCAAAGCAGCAACTTAACCTGGTTTCTTTGGGCAGTACCTTCCATATCCATGACCTCCACCGTCTGGAAGGAGAAGGGCGACAGATGACCACCTGCTTAGATTCACCTCCTAAGCGCACAACCCCCCCTTCACTGGTGCTGGGACAATGTCCTGAAGCTCCTTCCTGACAGAACCTAGGTTGGAGCTACCTCCCAAGGACTGCAGTCAGTCGGGAAGGTGACTGTCTCGCACCTTCCCCAAATGTATTTCGGGATGGGCCGTAAATGGGCCAGCAGCACCCTCATCCTGTGAACAAACAGGTTACAAGAACGAAAGAGTGAGGTGTGGTTTGGTAGAATTGAAAGTATAGTCCCTTCAAGTAACTGTGTGCCTCTCTTCTGTGTGATTTAAGCATGGTGTGGTGCAGGAGAAGGAGGATACAGAGCTCGATTTCTCGTTCCGCCCCAGCCCCAGTGTCCAGGAGTGGCTGGTACAAGCTCGAGCCAGCCGCTATCAGCACCAGCAGAACAGCCTGCAGAGACAGAAGGTAAGCGAGCCATCGCCCGGTATTGGTCACAGGAAGCCCAGTGCCAGCGGTGAGAGTTCCTATTCCGATAAAGGCCAGCACTCCACTTTGAAATGGAGATTGTCAGAATGGATTGAGTTGGGGCTTTCAAGAGATCATTTGAGGGCAGACAGTGAAATACTGTGAACGTTGATAAATTCTCACTGAACAAAATGAAGGTGGCGGGGGGGGAGGGGGGAAATGCTGGAAAAAATATTTTCTCATTGTCAGTTACAATAGCTCGATAACACTCAAGTGGTTAACACTGCTGCCTCATAGTACTAGGGTCATAGGTTCGACTCCAGCCTTTGGCGACTGTCTGTGTGGAGTTTGCACATTCTCCCCGTGTCTGCGTGGGTTTCCTCTGGGTGCTCCGGTTTCCTCCCACAGTCCAAAAATGTGCAGGTTAGGTGGATTGGCCATGCTAAATTACTCATGGTGTTAGGTGCATTAGTCAGAGGGAAATGAGTCTGGATGGGTTACTCTTCGGAGGATCGGTGTGGACTTGTCGGGCCGAAGGGCCTGTTTCCACACTGTAGAGATTCTAAACAGTTTGCCACATGGGCTTTTCAGGCTCTGCTTTATTACATTTTACTGGTGCCCTATAGTATGTACCGGGTGAACGACTTCAGTAAATGGAAGTGTCATGTGGCACTGAGATATACAGAATAAGATGACCCTACATGAGCCCCTGCTGATGCTGGGTATTGGGTTGGTTATCGATTGGTAAAGCTTGGTTCGGCCTTAGAACCTGATTGCCATCCAGCTGGCAGTATAGACGTTTCGGCAGGAACTGAGGCAGGTCCCGGCTCGAATTACGATGCCACCACAGTTGATTTACCTGGTGGGTGCTCCCTGGTCAGACTAGATGGTGCCTCTTGAATTTGCTGAGTTTGAGTCAGCGCAAGAGGAAGGGTGACCTTGCACGATCTCTGGATATCTCCAGATCCTTTACATCCAGCTGTAAACTGTCGTCGCCGTTGTCATGTAGAAATCAGTGCAGCCAATTTTCACAGTGCAGGGTCCCTCCAACTGTGGTGTGGGGTTGTACAGGGTTGGCTATTTAAGGGATAAGGCCAGCAACAAAGGGGGAACCTTCAAAACAAGACTGCGTTTCCTCTTTGCCACGATTAATGTCAAAAGAATTTCATTGTGAAGGGTTGCCTGTTATTGGATGGAATTGGTCTAATGTACATCATGTGGGTTACCTGAGCTGCAGGTATTTAGAGTGTGCATTGTGGCACATTAGGGACCCCTGCTGGGATTGTGGTTAGCTTGTGACTCTTATACTGGCATCAGAAGTTAATGACAATGACCTGTGTGACAGGCCAGCGAACTCCTGAATACTGTTGAGGCAAGTGAATCCCCCAGTCCCACCTGCTCCCCACCTCATGTTCATTCTCCCATTGTGCAATGATTCCTAATGTCTGCTGGAGTGATCCATAGGAGAGACAGGGCAGGCCCAGCCTCACTTTCTCAAGGTGACTATAATTGAATAGCTGAAGGAGAGATGTGTCGTGGGTTTGGGGTCAGTATAAGAACAGAGGGGTTCCTCGGGGTCAGCTGAGGAGGAGAGCAAAGTGCAACGGGCCAGAGTACGAAACAGCCCTGCGCAGAACCCTTCCCACCAGGTTTGGAAGAAAACTTGAAGGCAGCGGAGTCTTCAGCATTTTTGTCCGTGCCCCTACAAGTTGGTTTGCCACAAGCCCAGGCCTTTCCACAGCACTCGGTAGACTCGCGGAAACACCAAGGGAAGTACCTGAAACCCAGGTGGAAGTGCTCAGGTTGCTGGGTTGTAGAATCAGTGAGGGATGAATGATTGGGTCAGCAGTGACCCTGTCACAGGACTCGGGGGGGAGGGGGGGTGACCGTAACATCACGTTGTCCGCCCCCTTCACTGGTGACAAGTTCCCCGTTGCCTGGAAGTTGAGGTTTGTTTTCTGAATGTCTCTCCAGGAGTTGGAGCAGCAGCTGGCAGAGCAGAAGAACCTGCTGCGGTCAGTGGCCAGCAGTGGGGAGAAGATCATGACCCAACAGAGCAATGTGGAGGCAGGCAGTGAGGAGCAGAGAGCACAGGCCACGTAAGTACCTGGGCTTCTGGTTACAACGATGGTGGTGGTGGCAGGAGGTTGGGGTGTGTGTGTGTGTGTGTGTTTGTTTGTGTGTATGTGTTTGGTGTGTGTTTCGTGTGTGTGTATGTGTTTTGTGTGGGTGGGTGTGTTTGGTGTGTGTTTCGTGTATGTGTTTGGTGTGTGTTTGTGTGTTTCGTGTGTGTGTTTGTGTGTTTCGTGTGTGGGTGGGTGTGTTTGGTGTGGGTGTGTTTGGTGTCTGGGTGTGTGTGTGTTTGGTGTGTGTGTGTATGTGTCTGGTGTGTGTGTGTCTGGTGTGTGTGTGTGTGTCTGGTGTGTGTGTGTGTGTCTGGTGTGTGTGTGTGTCTGGTGTGTGTGTGTGTCTGGTGTGTGTGTGTGTGTCTGGTGTGTGTGTGTGTGTCTGGTGTGTGTGTGTGTCTGGTGTGTGTGTGTGTGTCTGGTGTGTGTGTGTGTCTGGTGTGTGTGTGTGTGTCTGGTGTGTGTGTGTGTGTCTGGTGTGTGTGTGTGTGTCTGGTGTGTGTGTGTGTCTGGTGTGTGTGTGTGTCTGGTGTGTGTGTGTCTTTTGGTGTGTGTCTGGTGTGTGTGTGTCTGGTGTGTGTGTGTCTTTTGGTGTGTGTTTGGTGTGTGTGTTTGGTGTGTGTGTCTGGTGTGTGTGTGTGTTTGGTGTGTGTCTGGTGTGTGTGTCTGGTGTGTGTGTGTGTGTGTCTGGTGTGTGTGTGTGTATGTGTCTGGTGTGTGTGTGTGTCTGGTGTATGTCTGGTATGTGTGTGCGTTTGGTGTGTGTCTGGTATGTGTGTGCGTTTGGTGTGTGTCTGGTGTGTGTGTGTGTGTTTGGTGTGTGTCTGGTGTGTGTGTGTGTGTCTGGTGTGTGTGTGTGTCTGGTGTGTGTGTCTGGTGTGAGTCTGGTGTGTGTGTGTGTGTCTGGTGTGTGTGTGTGTGTCTGGTGTGTGTGTGTGTGTCTGGTGTGTGTGTGTCTGGTGTGTGTGTGTGTGTCTGGTGTGTGTGTCGTGTGTGTGTGTGTCTGGTGTGTGTGTGTGTGTGTCTGGTGTGTGTGTGTGTGTGTCTGGTGTGTGTGTGTGTGTGTGTCTGGTGTGTGTCTGGTGTGTGTGTGTGTTTGGTGTGTGTCTGGTGTGTGTCTGGTGTGTGTGTGTTTGGTATGTGTCTGGTGTGTGTGTGTTTGGTGTGTGTCTGTGTGTGTGTGTGTGTGTGTATGTGTCTGGTGTGTGTGTGTGTGTGTGTATGTGTCTGGTGTGTGTGTGTGTGTGTGTATGTGTCTGGTGTGTGTGTGTGTGTGTATGTGTCTGGTGTGTGTGTGTGTGTGTATGTGTCTGGTGTGTGTGTGTGTGTATGTGTCTGGTGTGTGTGTGTGTGTATGTGTCTGGTGTGTGTGTGTATGTGTCTGGTGTGTGTGTGTCTGGTGTGTATGTGTTTGGTGTGTGTTTGGTGTGTGTCTGGTGTGTGTGTGTGTCTGGTGTGTGTGTGTGTCTGGTGTGTGTGTGTGTTTGGTGTGGGTGTGTGTCTGGTGTGTGTGTGTGTGTGTTTGGTGTGTGTCTGGTGTGTGTGTGTGTGTATGTGTCTGGTATGTGTGTGTGTGTATGTGTCTGGTGTGTGTGTATGTGTCTGGTGTGTATGTGTTTGGTGTGTGTCTGGTGGGTGTGTATGTGTTTGGTGTGTGTCTGGTGTGTGTGTGTGTTTGGTGTGTGTCTGGTGTGTGTGTGTGTCTGGTGTGTGTGTGTGTTTGGTGTGTTTTGGTGTGTGTCTGGTGTGTGTGTTTTGGTGTGTGTCTGGTGTGTGTGGAGTGTGTGTGTTTGGTGTGTGTCTGGTGCGTGTGTGTGTCTGGTGCGTGTGTGTGTCTGGTGCGTGTGTGTGTCTGGTGTGTGTGTGTGTGTCTGGTGTGTGTTTGGTGTGTGTCTGTGTGTGTGTTTGGTGTGTGTTTGGTGTGTGTCTGGTGTGTGTGTGTCTGGTGTGTGTGTGTTTGGTGTGTGTCTGGTGTGTGTGTGTTTGGTGTGTGTCTGGTGTGTGTGTGTTTGGTGTGTGTCTGGTGTGTGTGTGTCTGGTGTGTGTCTGGTGTGTGTCTGGTGTGTGTGTGTGTCTGGTGTGTGTCTGGTGTGTGTGTGTGTCTGGTGTGTGTGTGTGTCTGGTGTGTGTGTGTGTCTGGTGTGTGTGTGTGTCTGGTGTGTGTGTGTGTCTGGTGTGTGTGTGTGTCTGGTGTGTGTGTGTGTCTGGTGTGTGTGTGTGTCTGGTGTGTGTGTGTCTGGTGTGTGTGTGTCTGGTGTGTGTGTGTGTCTGGTGTGTGTGTGTTTGGTGTGTGTGTGTGTTTGGTGTGTGTCTGGTGTGTGTGTGTGTTTGGTGTGTGTCTGGTGTGTGTGTGTCTGGTGTGTGTCTGGTGTGTGTGTGTTTGGTGTGTGTCTGGTGTGTGTGTGTGTTTGGTGTGTGTGTGTGTTTGGTGTGTGTCTGGTGTGTGTGTGTGTTTGGTGTGTGTGTGTGTTTGGTGTGTGTCTGGTGTGTGTGTGTGTTTGGTGTGTGTCTGGTGTGTGTGTGTGTTTGGTGTGTGTCTGGTGTGTGTGTTTTGGTGTGTGTCTGGTGTGTGTGTTTTGGTGTGTGTCTGGTGTGTGTCTGGTGTGTGTTTGGTGTGTGTTTGGTGTGTGTCTGGTGTGTGTGTCTGGTGTGTGTTTGGTGTGTGTGTTTGGTGTGTGTCTGGTGTGTGTGTGTGTGTGTGTGTATGTGTCTGGTATGTGTGTGTATGTGTCTGGTGTGTGTGTGTGTTTGGTGTGTGTCTGGTGTGTGTGTGTGTTTGGTGTGTGTCTGGTGTGTGTGTGTTTTGGTGTGTGTCTGGTGCGTGTGTGTTTTGGTGTGTGTGTGTTTGGTGTGTGTTTGGTGTGTGTCTGGTGTGTGTGTTTGGTGTGTGTCTGGTGTGTGTTTGGTGTGTGTCTGGTGTGTGTTTGGTGTGTGTTTGGTGTGTGTCTGGTGTGTGTTTGGTGTGTGTCTGGTGTGTGTGTGTGTGTGTGTGTGTATGTGTCTGGTATGTGTGTGTGTGTATGTGTCTGGTATGTGTGTGTGTATGTGTCTGGTATGTGTGTGTGTGTATGTGTCTGGTATGTGTGTGTGTGTATGTGTCTGGTGTGTGTGTGTGTATGTGTCTGGTGTGTGTGTGTGTCTGGTGTGTATGTGTTTGGTGTGTGTCTGGTGTGTGTGTGTGTGTTTGGTGTGTGTCTGGTGTGTGTGTGTGTTTGGTGTGATTTGGCGTGTGTCTGGTGTGTGTGTTTTGGTGTGTGTCTGGTGTGTGTGGAGTGTGTGTGTTTGGTGTGTGTGTGTTTGGTGTGTGTCTGGTGTGTGTGTGTGTTTGGTGTGTGTTTGGTGTGTGTGTGTTTGGTGTGTGTTTGGTGTGTGTGTGTTTGGTGTGTGTCTGGTGTGTGTGTGTGTTTGGAGTGTGTGTGTCTGGTGAGTGTGTGTGTCTGGTGAGTGTGTGTGTCTGGTGAGTGTGTGTGTCTGGTGTGTGTGTGTCTGGTGTGTGTGTGTGTCTGGTGTGTGTGTGTGTCTGGTGTGTGTGTGTCTGGTATGTGTGGGTGTGTGTGTATGTGTCTGGTGTGTATGTGTCTGGTGTGTATGTGTCTGGTGTGTGTGTGTTTGGTGTGTGTCTGGTGTGTGGGTGTGTGTCTGGTGTCTGGTGTGTGTGTTTGGTGTGTGGGTGGGTGTGTGTGTGTTTGGTGTGTGTGTGTTTGGTGTGTGTCTGGTGTGTGTGTGTTTGGTGTGTGTCTGGTGTGTGTGTGTGTTTGGTGCGTGTTTGGTGTGTGTTTGGTGTGTGTTTGGTGTGTGTGTGTGTTTGGTGTGTGTTTGGTGTGTGTCTGGTGTGTGTCTGGTGTGTGTGTGTGTTTGGTGTGTGTCTGGTGTGTGTGTGTGTTTGGTGTGTGTCTGGTGTGTGTGTGTCTGGTGTGTGTGTGTTTGGTGTGTGTATGTGTCTGGTGTGTGTGTGTGTCTGGTGTGTGTGTGTGGGTGTGTGTGTCTGGTGTCTGGTGTGTGGGTGTGTGGGTGTGTGTGTGTGTGTCTGGTGTGTGTGTGTCTGGTGTGTGTGTGTCTGGTGTGTGTGTGTCTGGTGTGTGTGTGTCTGGTGTGTGTGTGTCTGGTGTGTGGGTGTGTGTCTGGTATGGGTGGGTGTGTGTGTGGTGTGTGTGTGTGTGTTTGGTGTGTGGGTGGGTGTGTGGGTGGGTGTGTGTGTGTTTGTGTGGGTGGGTGTGTGTGTTTGATGTGTGGGTGGGTGTGTGTGTTTGATGTGTGGGTGGGTGTGTGTGTTTGATGTGTGGGTGGGTGTGTGTGTTTGATGTGTGGGTGGGTGTGTGTGTTTGATGTGTGGGTGGGTGTGTGTCTGGTGTGTGTGTGTGTGTTTGGTGTGTGTCTGGTGTGTGTTTGGTGTGTGTTTGGTGTGTGTCTGGTGTGTGTTTGGTGTGTGTCTGGTGTGTGTGTGTGTTTGGTGTGTGTCTGGTGTGTGTGTGTGTTTGGTGTGTATGTGTCTGGTGTGTGTGGGTGTGTGTGTCTGGTGTGTGTGTTTGGTGTGTGTCTGGTGTGAGGGTGTGTGTCTGGTGTGTGTGTGTGTCTGGTGTGTGTGTGTGTCTGGTGTGTGTGTGTGTCTGGTGTGTGTGTCTGGTGTGTGTGTGTGTCTGGTGTGTGTGTGTTTGGTGTGTGTCTGGTGTGTGTCTGGTGTGTGTGTGTGTTTGGTGTGTGTGTGTGTTTGGTGTGTGTCTGGTGTGTGTGTGTCTGGTGTGTGTCTGGTGTGTGTGTGTTTGGTGTGTGTCTGGTGTGTGTGTGTGTTTGGTGTGTGTTTGGTGTGTGTCTGGTGTGTGTGTCTGGTGTGTGTTTGGTGCGTGTGTCTGGTGTGTGTGTGTGTGTATGTGTCTGGTATGTGTGTGTGTGTATGTGTCTGGTGTGTGTGTGTGTTTGGTGTGTGTCTGGTGTGTGTGTGTGTTTGGTGTGTGTCTGGTGTGTGTGTGTTTGGTGTGTGTCTGGTGTGTGTGTGTTTTGGTGTGTGTCTGGTGTGTGTGTTTTGGTGTGTGTTTGGTGTGTGTCTGGTGTGTGTGTGTTTGGTGTGTGTTTGGTGTGTGTCTGGTGTGTGTCTGGTGTGTGTGTTTGGTGTGTGTCTGGTGTGTGTGTTTGGTGTGTGTCTGGTGTGTGTTTGGTGTGTGTCTGGTGTGTGTCTGGTGTGTGTGTGTGTTTGGTGTGTGTCTGGTGTGTGTGTGTGTTTGGTGTGTGTCTGGTGTGTGTGTGTTTTGGTGTGTGTCTGGTGTGTGTGTGTTTTGGTGTGTGTCTGGTGTGTGTGTTTTGGTGTGTGTCTGGTGTGTGTGTGTTTGGTGTGTGTTTGGTGTGTGTGTCTGGTGTGTGTGTGTGTGTATGTGTCTGGTATGTGTGTGTGTGTATGTGTCTGGTGTGTGTGTGTGTTTGGTGTGTGTCTGGTGTGTGTGTGTGTTTGGTGTGTGTCTGGTGTGTGTGTGTTTTGGTGTGTGTTTGGTGTGTGTCTGGTGTGTGTGTGTTTGGTGTGTGTCTGGTGTGTGTCTGGTGTGTGTGTTTGGTGTGTGTCTGGTGTGTGTTTGGTGTGTGTCTGGTGTGTGTTTGGTGTGTGTCTGGTGTGTGTGTGTGTATGTGTCTGGTATGTGTGTGTGTGTATGTGTCTGGTATGTGTGTGTGTGTATGTGTCTGGTATGTGTGTGTGTGTATGTGTCTGGTGTGTGTGTGTGTATGTGTCTGGTGTGTGTGTGTGTCTGGTGTGTATGTGTTTGGTGTGTGTCTGGTGTGTGTGTGTGTTTGGTGTGATTTGGCGTGTGTCTGGTGTGTGTGTTTTGGTGTGTGTCTGGTGTGTGTGGAGTGTGTGTGTTTGGTGTGTGTGTGTTTGGTGTGTGTTTGGTGTGTGTGTGTTTGGTGTGTGTTTGGTGTGTGTGTGTTTGGTGTGTGTTTGGTGTGTGTCTGGTGTGTGTGTGTCTGGTGTGTGTTTGGTGTGTGTCTGGTGTGTGTGTGTGTTTGGAGTGTGTGTGTCTGGTGAGTGTGTGTGTCTGGTGAGTGTGTGTGTCTGGTGAGTGTGTGTGTCTGGTGTGTGTGTGTCTGGTGTGTGTGTGTGTCTGGTGTGTGTGTGTCTGGTGTGTGTGGGTGTGTGTGTATGTGTCTGGTGTGTGTGTGTCTGGTGTGTGTGTGTTTGGTGTGTGTCTGGTGTGTGTGTCTGGTGTGTGTGTTTGGTGTGTGGGTGGGTGTGTTTGTGTTTGGTGTGTGTGTGTTTGGTGTGTGTTTGGTGTGTGTCTGGTGTGTGTGTGTTTGGTGTGTGTCTGGTGTGTGTGTGTGTTTGGTGCGTGTCTGGTGTGTGTTTGGTGTGTGTCTGGTGTGTGTGTTTGGTGTGTGTCTGGTGTGTGTCTGGTGTGTGTGTGTGTTTGGTGTGTGTCTGGTGTGTGTGTGTGTTTGGTGTGTGTCTGGTGTGTGTGTGTTTGGTGTGTGTATGTGTCTGGTGTGTGTGTGTGTCTGGTGTGTGTGTGTGTCTGGTGTGTGTGTGTGGGTGTGTGTGTCTGGTGTGTGGGTGTGTGGGTGTGTGTGTCTGGTGTGTGGGTGTCTGGTGTGTGGGTGTCTGGTGTGTGTGTGTCTGGTGTGTGTCTGGTGTGTGGGTGTGTGTCTGGTATGGGTGGGTGTGTGTGTGGTGGGTGTGTGTGTGTTTGGTGTGTGGGTGGGTGTGTGTGTGTTTGATGTGTGGGTGGGTGTGTGTGTTTGATGTGTGGGTGGGTGTGTGTGTTTGATGTGTGGGTGGGTGTGTGTCTGGTGTGTGTGTGTGTGTTTGGTGTGTGTCTGGTGTGTGTTTGGTGTGTGTCTGGTGTGTGTGTGTGTTTGGTGTGTGTCTGGTGTGTGTGTGTGTTTGGTGTGTATGTGTCTGGTGTGTGTGTGTGTGGGTGTGTGTGTCTGGTGTCTGGTGTGTGTGTCTGGTGTGTGTGTCTGGTGTGTGTGTCTGGTGTGTGTGTGTTTGGTGTGTGTCTGGTGTGAGGGTGTGTGTCTGGTATGGGTGGGTGTGTGTGTTTGGTGTGTGTGGTGGGTGTGTGTGTGTTTGGTGTGTGGGTGGGTGTGTGGGTGGGTGTGTGTGTGTTTGATGTGTGGGTGGGTGTGTGTGTTTGATGTGTGGGTGGGTGTGTGTGTTTGATGTGTGGGTGGGTGTGTGTGTTTGATGTGTGGGTGGGTGTGTGTGTTTGATGTGTGGGTGGGTGTGTGTGTTTGGTGTGTGGGTGGGTGTGTGTGTTTGGTGTGGGTGGGTGTGTGTATGTTTGGTGTGTGGGTGTGTGTATGTTTGGTGTGTGGGTGTGTGTATGTTTGGTGTGTGGGTGTGTGTATGTTTGGTGTGTGGGTGTGTGTATGTTTGGTGTGTGTGGGTGGGTGTGCTTGGTGTGTTTGGTGTGGGTTGTGTGTGTTTAGTGTGTGAGTGGGTGTGGGTGGGTGTGTGTGTGTTTGGTGTGTGAGTGGGGGTGTTGGGATGACTTTTTTTGGAACCTTGTTCATCTCAATGAGGCTGTTGGTTGAAGTGAATTCTCGTTGTCCATTGTGTAAGGTCCAGGCCCATGTTAGCCCCCAGTGTGAGCGCTGACCACCACAAGTTCGGTACAAATGGAGGGAGCCTGCCCTGTGTTCACCACCAGAGAGAATGAGGAAGGTGTGTCCATTACGTGTGCCAGCTACATCTGCACAAATTTTTGAGTGGCAACTCCAGTGACTCTTCTGTAGAGGACAGATCTCTGTCTTGGCTCTCAAAGAGAATTCCTAGAAGCATGGCATTCCAACTGGAACTCTATCAACAAACATATTGAGTTAGACCCCATCTACCATCCACTGAGGAAAAAGAACAGGAAATGACACCACCAATGCAAAGAAACCCAAACATATAAATGGCGGCACGTGGCACAGTGGTTAGCACTGCTGCCTCACAGTGCCAGAGACCCGAGTTCAATTCCCACCTCAGGCGACTCTCTGTGTGAAGTTTGCCCATTCTCCCCGTGTCTGTGTGGATTTCCTCCAGTTTCCTCCCACAATCCAAAAATGTGCAGGTTAGGTGAATAGGCCATGCTAAATTGCCCATAGTGTTAGGTGAAGGGGCAAATGTAGGGGAATGGTTCTGGGTGGGTTGCCCTTCGGCGGGTCAGTGTGGACTTGTTGGGCCGAAGGGCCTGTTTCCACACTGTAAGTAATCTAACCAAGAAAGCAGGAATCATCAGCAGTGCTTTGCCCAGAGGCTGTACGCACCAGGATGAATCTGTCTTTGTACCAAGTGGTCTCAGCTGGGCCAAAGGTCAACATTCCCATTTGGACTCCATGTCCCATTGATAGGGTCATGAAGGCCTTACTCCACACTGTTGTCACACCCTCCACCTACTCAACCCTATAGGAAGGGCGTTACTAAACTGGAGAGGGTTCAGGAAAGATTTACGAGGACGTTACGGAGACTGGAGGGTTTGAATTACTACGAGGCGCTGGATAGGCTGGGACTTACCTCCTTGGGGCGTCGGAGTCTGAGGAGTGACCTTCTCGAGGTTTATGAAACCATGAGGGGCATGAGTGAGGCAAACAGTCAAACTTTCTTCCCTAGGGTATGGGAATTCAAAACGAGAGGTTTAAGGTGAGAGGGGAAAGATTGAAAAGGGATTTGCGGCGCAACGTTTTCCCACAGAGGGTGGTGTGTGAATGGAATGAGATGATGACAGTGGAGGTGGTGGAGGCTGGGACAATGGTAACATCTAAAAGGCTTTTGGACAGGTACATGAATGGGAAGGATTTAGAGGGCCAAACGCAGGCGAATGGGACTAGGTCAGTTTAGAAACCGTCCAGAATGGATGAGTTAGGCCGGAGGGTCTGTCTCTCTGCTGTCTGACTCCATGAAATCCCAACGAGTGACTGTGTCCCTGGGACAGTCAGGCTCAAAGACAGTGTGTGTGGTGGCAGAGTAATCTGCTGACACTCACCTGAACAGGATCACACAGCAGCTTGCTTGGGGGATGTAACTGGTGCACGTGGCCTGGCAAGGTGTTTGACATCTTTGGGATGATGGGCAGGTAAAGGTAATGGCAGGCTGTTTGCCTGCACCGTCCCACCCCCCCCCCCCCCACTCCGATTACAATCGGTGGTTGGGGTGCCAGAGTTACTGACTTTTATGGGTTTTGGTTTTTCTTTCGGCTTTGCCAGTGAGACAGCCCAGCCTGAAACCTTACCCCTGGAGCTTGGCTTCGAGGGAGAGAAGCAGTTCGGCCTTCAGCAACTGGGAGTCAAGTGGCAGAATCTGCTGAAGGAGATCAGCAGCAAGCAGAAGCTGTTCCAAGCTGCGTTGGAACAAAACCAGGAGCAAAAGGTAACCGCTGGATCATACAGCTCCTGTCCCGCAGGTACATGGAGCTCTGCCTGTGGGAATATACATTAACACTGTATAGTGCCTTTCTGAGCTCCAAGGTATCCCAAAGTGCTTTGCCATAGGTGCAACGATGGCTCAGTGGTTAGCACTGCTGCCTCATAGCACCAGGGACCCGGTTCGATTCCACCCTTGAGTGACTGTCTTTGTGGAGTTTGCACATTCTCCCCGTGTCTGCGTGGGTTTCCTCCGGGTGCTCTGGTTTCCTCCCACAGTCCAAAGCTATGCAGGTCAGGTGAATTGGCCATGCTAAATTGCCCATAGGGTCCGGGGATGTGTGAGCTAAATGCGTCAGCCATAGAGAGTTGCAGGGTTACAGGGATATGGTAGGGGAGTGCGTTGCCGTTCGGAGGGGTCGATGTGGACTCAATGGGCCAAATGGCTTGTTTCTATGAAGTAATTTGGACATCTGGCCGCTGCATTAATGTGGTAGGCACAGAAACCACATTACGCACAGCAGGTTCCCGGAAGCAGCAATGTGGTCATGACCAGACCGTAGATAAGATTGACCCCAACACTGGTGAGGACAGCCCTGCTCTTGTGAGCAGTGCTTCAGGATTCCCGATGAGTTGGGGGGGAGTCAAGGTTTCTGGAGAAAACACTGGAACATGGACATGAGGAACGTTGGATCAGTCATAATCCTGTTGAACGACAGGACTGGCTGAGGGGTCAAATGGCCGAACCCTGTTCCTGTTTCTTGTGGACGTTTTCTGGCCAGCAGAGAACGGGCATTCCCTGACAGTGCTCAGTACCACATTAAGGTGCCAACCAGGAACAAATGCTGAAGCCTCCAGAGTGGGGTTTGAAGGCAGGACCTGACACACATGGTGGGGGGGGAATTGTACAGTTGAGCTCAGAGTACAATTAGCTGATTTCTGTCTCCAATCTTTGGTCTCCCTGGTCATGGCTCCTCCCGCGAGATCAGTGTGTTTGACTTGGTCTTGTATAGATGGACAGCAATGCCAGCTATTGCTGTGTTACCCCGCTCTGTCATCCATCAGAATATATATGATGGGCATTTACCCAACAAATAACAATCGCACTGACCTAGCTGGTAATTCTGCTCACTGATTGAATGGCCTTTGTTTGGATGCAGACTTATCTGTGAAATAGTGTGATTCATGCCTCTCTCCGCTCACTGTTAGCAGGTCTATGGTGTGTCCAGTACAATATCGAGTGGTATGGTGTTATTCAAAGGGGAGGCTCAGACGTTGGACAAGTCTGTGCAGACAGCAAAATCCCTCCTGACTGGCCTGGGTCAGGCCTTTGGAGAGGTTACACCTCAGGTATATACAGCATCCTGTCTCCACTTTATCCAAATCTTTGATGGAAGCAGTGAGGTTGGTCAGAGTCACTTACTCATCTTCTTTCTCCCTCCTGCTCTCTCGTCCTCCCTCTGTCTCCTCCTCTTCCTCCCTCCCTCTCCCTCTCTTCCTCCTTCCCTCTCTCTGTTCCTCCCTCTGTCTCTTCCTCCCTCCCTCTCTCTCTCTCTTCTTCCTATGCACTCTCTTTCTCCCATGCACTCTTTGTCTTTCTCTCTCTCTCTCTCTCTCTCTCTCTCTCTCTCTCTCTTCCCCCCTCCACCTCTCTTCCCCTCCTCTCTTTCTCTCTCCCCCCAACCTCTCTCTCTTCCTCTCTCCCCCATCCCCCCTCTCCCCACCTCCCCCCGCCACCCTTTCTATCCCTCTCTCTCCCTCTCTCTCCCACTCCCTCTTTCTCCCTCTCCCTCCCTCTCCCTCCCTCTCCCTTCCTCTCCCTCTCTCTCCCCCCAATCCCTCTCTCTTCCTCTCTCCCCATCCCCCCCTCTCCCCACCGCTTTCCCCCCCTCCCCCCCACCACCCTTTCTATCCCTCTCTCTCCCTCTCTCTCTCTCTCTCTCTCTCTCTCTCTCTCTCTCTCTCTCCCCCCCCACACCTCTCTTCCCCCCCTCTCTCCCCCACCTCTCTCTCTCCCTCTCTGCCCATCCCCCCTCCTCCCTTCTCTCTCTCTCTGCCACCCTTTCTCCCCCTCCCCCTCCCCCTCTCCCTCCCCCTCTCCCTCCCCCTCTCCCTCCCTCTGTCCCTCCCTCTGTCCCTCCCTCTGTCCCTCCCTCTGTCCCTCCCTCTGTCCCTCCCTCTCTCCCTCCCTCTCTCCCTCCCTCTCTCCCTCCCTCTCTCTCTCCCTCTCTCTCTCCCCCTCTCTCTCCCCCTCTCTCTCTCCCTCTCTCTCTCCCTCTCTCTCTCCCTCTCTCTCTCCCTCTCTCCCTCCCTCTCTCCCTCCCTCTCTCTCTCCCTCTCTCTCTCCCTCTCTCTCTCCCTCTCTCTCTCCCTCTCTCTCTCCCTCTCTCTCTCCCTCTCTCTCTCCCTCTCTCTCTCCTCCCACCTCTCTTCCCCCCCTCTCTCCCCTACCTCTCTCTCTTCCTCTCTCCCCATCCCCCCCGCCACCCTTTCTCTCCCTCTCTCTCTCTGTCTCTGTCTCTCTCTCTCTCCCTCTCCCTCCCTCTCTCTGTCTGTCTCTCTCTCTCTCTCTCCCCCATCCCCCCTCGCCCCCCTCTCTCCTCTCCCCCCCCCCCCCCCCCCACACCCCCACCCCTCTTCCCCGCCCCCTCCCGCTCGCTGTCTGAAGGGTAAAGATGCCGAGGAGCAAAGCCTCCCACTGGAGCAGAAGTTGTACGACGCGGTTTCAGTTACCTGTCGTTGGTTGGATGGAATTGAAGACCACTTGCTGGTCAGCGCAAGTTTCCTCCCAGAAAAGGCTGAGACACACTTGTATCATGAAGAGGTAAGAGATTGTCCATGTTTAAAGGTAGCAGATATCACCTCACAGTGCCGATAAAGCCCTATATTTGTAGAGTGCAGCGGAGGGACTGGACGTCTGTTTGTATCTAGACTGTAGGTTGTCAAAGTGCAGGGAGAGGTGTGGAGTGAAGACCATGGGTTTCAACTATCAGTCAGGGCACCCCCTGAGACTGGGAATGAACCGCCTGCCTGTCCAGTGTGCAATCACTTGATGCCAGCTGCTGATTTGTTTACTCCAGGCTCTCGGCAAAGATATTGAGGAAGTGATTGAAGAAGTCAACGAGAAGAAGGATGCCTTTTTCCATACTCTGCCTGAGCCGGTGAACCAGGATGTCATCGAGGAAACCCTGAGCTGCCTCTGCGAAAGGCTTGGTGTGCTGGGGTTAACGGTGAGGGAGCGCTGTGAGAAGATCAAAGACCAATTGCAGCAGCTGGTGGAGTACCAAGTAAGTGCTGCTCTGTCTTCGGGATTAATCTGGCTATGCTTCACTGCTCTGAAGGATTGCCGTGGAGTCGGGTTGGAGTATTCCCAAAGGTTGCTGCTGCAAATGCACTTTTCCGTTTCCAAAATTGAAAAGCCTGTACAGGACATTGGTTAGGCCACTGTTGGGATATTGTGTGCAATTCTGGCCTCCTTCCTATCAGAAAGATGTTATGAAACTTTTTGAAAGGGTTCAGGAAAGATTTACAAGGATGTGGCCAGGGTTGGAGGATTTGAGCTTTAGGGAGAGGCTGAATAGACTGGACCAACTCGTCCATGCTGACCCGATATCCTGCATTAACCAAGTCCCATTTGCCAGCACTTGGCCCACATCCCTCTAAACCCTTCCTATTCATATACCCATCCAGATATTGTAATTGTACAGGCCTCCACCACTTCCTCACTCCTCACACGCACAACCCTCTGCATGAAAAGGTTTTACCTGTTAAATGCATATCTGCACAGAGCTGCAAATAACGCACACTGCTTAAAACTCACCAGATTATTTTTAGATAACTGCAAATGATTGTTTCCAATGAAATAGCAAACTGCAAGGTAATTTCAAACACTTTAAGGAGCTGCAGGGTTACTGCGAGCTGCAGGGTTACTGCGAGCTGCAGGGTTACTGCGAGCTGCAGGGTTACTGCGAGCTGCAGGGTTAGTGCGAGCTGCAGGGTTACTGCGAGGTGCAGGGTTACTGCGAGGTGCAGGGTTAGTGCGAGCTGCAGGGTTACTGCGAGGTGCAGGGTTAGTGCGAGCTGCAGGGTTACTGCGAGGTGCAGGGTTAGTGCGAGCTGCAGGGTTACTGCGAGCTGCAGGGTTACTGCGAGCTGCAGGGTTACTGCGAGCTGCAGGGTTAGTGCGAGCTGCAGGGTTAGTGCGAGCTGCAGGGCTACTGCGAGCTGCAGGGTTACTGCGAGCTGCAGGGTTACTGCGAGCTGCAGGGTTAGTGCGAGCTGCAGGGTTAGTGCGAGCTGCAGGGTTAGTGCGAGCTGCAGGGTTACTGCGAGGTGCAGGGTTACTGCGAGCTGCAGGGTTACTGCGAGCTGCAGGGTTAGTGCGAGCTGCAGGGTTAGTGCGAGCTGCAGGGTTAGTGCGAGCTGCAGGGTTAGTGCGAGCTGCAGGGTTACTGCGAGCTGCAGGGTTACTGCGAGCTGCAGGGTTAGTGCGAGCTGCAGGGTTAGTGCGAGCTGCAGGGTTAGTGCGAGCTGCAGGGTTAGTGCGAGCTGCAGGGTTAGTGCGAGCTGCAGGGTTACTGCGAGCTGCAGGGTTAGTGCGAGCTGCAGGGTTACTGCGAGCTGCAGGGTTACTGCGAGCTGCAGGGTTACTGCGAGCTGCAGGGTTACTGCGAGCTGCAGGGTTACTGCGAGCTGCAGGGTTTTCGTGTAGCACAGTAGCAATAAGTACAAGTGTGCGATTATATCGTTCCCAATGATAAGTGGGGAGTAACAGTGATCAGGTTACACAGGCAGCTCTATTGTGACAGTCATGATAGGATTTTATACTAACGAGATCACTCAGAAAGTTTTTAATATACGTTACAATTTAATAAAGATTAAATTTCTACTGTATGCTTTTTGATTGTTTTAAGTTGTATGCCATTTGCATACAGAACCGTAAATATGTTTGAAGATCATAGGAGGAAGGCAATCAGGAACCCTGACTGCTTCAATATGGGGCTGAATGTTGAAAAGTGTCTGAGACGTTTTGTTGATTCCCTACTCCTCAGGCTGGGCAAGCTGTTCTGCACCATTTCCATTGTTCTGTAGGTAATTATAGAGTCATAGAGATGTACAGCACGGAAACAGACCCTTTGGTCCACTTGTCAGCACCCGGCCCATATCCCTCCAAACCCTTCCTATTCATATACCCATCCAAATGCCTTTTAAATGTTGCAATTGTACCAGCCTCCACCACATCCTCTGGCAGCTCATTCCATACATGCACCGCCCTCGGTGTGAAAAAGTTGCCCCTTTGGTCTTTTTTATATCTTCCCCCTCTCACCCTAAACCTATGTCCTCTAGTTCTACACTCCCCAGGGAAAAGACTTTGCCTGACCATGTCCCTCATGATTTTATAAACCTCTATAAGGTCACCCCTCAGCCTCCGACGCTCCAGGGAAAACAGCCCCAGCCTATTCAGTCTCTACCAATAGCTCAAATCCTCCAACCCTGGCAACATCCTTGTAAATCTTTTCTGAACCCTTTCAAGTTTCACAACATCTTTCCAATAGGAACGAGACCAGAATTGCACGCAATATTCCAACAGTGGCCTAACCAATGTCCTGTACAGCCGTAACATGACCTCCCAACTCCTGTACTCAATACTCTGACCAATAAAGGAAAGCATCCCAAATGCTGCCTCCACTTTCCTATCTACCTGTGACTCCACTTTCAAGGAGCTATGAACCTGCAATCCAAGGTCTCTTTGTTCAGCAACACTCCCTTGGTAATATGGAATGGAGGTTAAATGGAACAGCTCAGGTTCATGTTTGGCATGGTGGCTGGAGACATTGTTGTTCATTGCAGTCAGTCAAGGTCTGAGAACAGCGGTCTGAAATCAAAGCACATTGTTCGTGTAGAACAGTGACACTTATCTCCGGTGGCTCAGTGGTTAGCACTGCTGCCTCACAGCACCAGCATCCCAGGTTCAATTCCGGCCTCAGGTGACTGTTTGTGTGGAGTTTGCACATTCTCCCCGTGTCTGCGTGGGTTTCCTCCGGGTGCTCCAGTTTCCTCCCACAGTCCAAAAGATGTGCAGGTCAGGTGGATTGACCTTGCTAAGTTGCCCATAGTGTTAGGTGCATTGGTTAGAATGAAATGGGTCTGACTGAGTTACTCTTTGGAGGGTTGGTGTGGACTGGCTGGGCTGATGGGCCTGTTTCCACACTGTAGGGAATCTGATCTAATCTAATCTTATCAAGTACTTGTAGTTGCACCAGCCTCTACCACTTCCTCTGGTAGCTCCAACCATACACGCACCACCCACTGTGTGAAAAAAGTTGTACCTGTTAACTGCATATCTGCAAATTATGTGTGCTGCTTAAAACTTGCACAAAAGGATTTTTCCACATTTTACATGGGGAAGGAGAAGGGGAATGAATAGCATATGGGAAAGATTGATGATTAAAGAGCCCATAGTCAGAGAGAGATGGGGGAGTTCCAACGACCAGCATTCTCACTTCAGTGGCTGTTTGTGACATTGCTTTCACAAGAGAATAGTGTGGTTTGGACCTTCCGTAAGGGTGGTTTTCCTGGAGAGGTGAAGTTATTCTGTTTCCATGCTAATCAACTGGCTACTCTACTTTACAAAACAACACTCATTTGCTCACGTTGTCATTGGCTGTCACAATGGAATAGAGTGACTGAGCCACTGGTTATATTTGACTGCCAAACCATGATGATCTCACTCGCCCAGACTCTGTTCACCCTTCAACCCCACTTTCTGTTCTCTCTAGTATGAAATTGAAGTGCCTGGAGCTATGGATGGGGCCTCCATGTAGCACCACAGTGCGTTTGGTGGATCAATGACAAATCCTATTGCTTACCAACAACAGGGAATGTGTACAGCTTTGTTGGAACATAGAAAGGAGAGAAGGAATTGCATTTATGTAGCACCTGTCATGTCCTCAGAACACTCCAAAGTACTTTACTGCTTTTATTTTAAATTGTAGTTTATTCTAGGGAATGCAACAGCCATTTTGTCCACAGTAACGTCCCACAAGCAATGAAATAAATAATTAGATCATCTGTTTCAGTGATTTTGGCTGAGAATTACATATGCACATGTGCATAGAGGGCAGCACGGTAGCTCAGTGGTTAGCACAGCTGCCTCACAGTGCCAGGGAGCTGGGTTCGTTCCCAGTCTCAGGCCACCGTCTGTGTGGAGTTTGCACATTCTCCCCGTGTCTGTGTGGGTTTGCTCCGGGTGCTCTGGTTCCCTCCCATAATCCAAAATGTGCAGGTTTGGTGGATTGGCCATGCCAAATTGCCCCGTCATGTGCAGGCTAGGTGGGTTAGCCATGGCAAAGCTGGGGTCATGGGGATAGGGGTGAGGGGGTGGGTCTGGTCAGAATCCGCAACCTTCAAGCTTTGTCAGCAAGTCTGATACCAAGTGAGCCATAGGTGACAGTGTACATCTTGGAAGGGCCATGTTGGAGAGTTTGAGAAGCTCTGGATTCTGAATTTGTGAATGGATCAGCATAAGACATCAGGGCAGTGAGACTGTATGAAGGAGATGTGTAGGCCTAAGGTCTCTGTGATGGACGGGGTGTACTGATGGTTGAGTTTTTAGGTCACTTTGGTGCACTGACTGCAGAGTTCTTAATGTGTGTCATTTCAAGGACAGTCACGGGAAGTGAATTGTCACCCTTTGCAAAACCCCCTTGCTGTTCTTTGCTCTTTGCAGACTGAGTTGAAGCTGCTGATCACCTCCCTGGCTGATAGTAAATATGTCGTCCTACAAAAGCTAGCTGAGGCTTTGGAGCACACAGTCACAGAGCAACTGCAGGTAAGAATCACTCCTGTCTGTATCAAGCCACAACTCCACTTGTTCTTGGTTTAAGATGGTATTCCAAGTTAGATATTGGAGGGAAGGGAAACAACTTCTAATGATTGCAATTGTTTCTTTAAAGCGTTTGGGGATTTCAGACCTTGCGATGGGGAAGGAGGCCATTCGGCTCATGTTTTGGAGATGGCACTTCCATTTATGCTGTCCCCTGTAACCTTACTCCCTCTTATCATTTATATACCCTCCCTTTCCAAATAGCCAGTTCTCAGTGAGCTCAGTGTTCTTTCTGGGAATGGGTTCCCAGCTTAAATCTTGGGATTGTGCCTCCCCTTCACCTGACAAAGGAGCAGCGCTCCGAAAGCTTGTGATTTCAAATAAACCTGTTGGACTAAAACCTGGTGTTGTGCGACTTCTGACTTTGTCCGCCCCAGTCCAACACCGGCACCTCCACAACATACTCTCAACTATAAGACTATAAGATATGAGAGCAGAAATAGCCATTCAGCCCATCGGGTTTAGTGTTCTGCATTTAGTGAGGCCATGGCTGATTTGATCATCCTGAACTCCACTCTCCTGCCTTATTGTCCATAATCCTTGATTCCCTTCCTGATTAAAAACCTATATATCTTGAATACAGGATGTAGGTTTGCTCGCTGAGCTGGAAGGTTCATTTCCAGACTTTCATCACCCTACTTGGTAACATCCTCCGCCCAGAGGCCCACCGAAGATGTTACCTAGTATGGTGACGAAACGTCTGGAAATGAACCTTCCAGCTCAGCGAGCAAACCTACATCCAGAACCTCAACCTGAGCTACAAATCTTCTCAAAACTCACTAAAATCTTGAATATACTTGATGACCCAGCCTCAACAGCCCTCTGCAGTAAAGCCATCGATAGATTCACTAGCCTCTGAAAGAAGACATTGCTCCTCATCTCTGTCCCTTCCTCTGAGATCGTGCCTTTTGGTCCCACGTACACTCTCGAGAATTTGGGCACAGAGAAACCGATCCCTCCTCTTGGGCAGTGCTGCCAGTATCAGCCTGGCTCTGTGTTGGAACAGTACACATGGATGCATCATATCTGCTTCGCTACCCAAAACAAGTAAAATTAATCCGTCAGACTTTCCCAATAAGGCTGAACAAAGGTGTAACTATTGAAGGCTGGTCTCGTTTTCATTCATATGTCTATGTTCAAGGAAAAGGATGGAAAAAACTCTCCAAAGTCCTCTGCTCCCCCCCTTGACCTGAGATGCCGGAGTTCATGTAAACATGTCTGGACACTGCTATAAAATCTGTTACTTCTGTTGGCAGGCCATTTTGCAAGCGGAAGATGACCTGAGGGAATTTGAGGCACGGATTGGTCATTTGAAAGAGCGGGGAGAGAAGCTGCAGCCAGATCAGGCGATACTCCTGGACCTCTCGAAAGTGCAGGTCTGGACACTCTTACTGCAGACATTTCTCTGGGAAAGATCACTGCTGCACCATTGGCTGAAGCCCTTTACCTTACAAACGGAGAGTTTAGAATGGGGAAGGGGGAATCATTACAGCCTGTGCTGAATTTGGGAGTTGGTTTTACACCATCCTATGTTATTATCTTCTCTGCAAACTGATCCCGTCTAGAAGTGTCACATTAGCTGGTTATGTCTGCATGTTGTGTGTTGGCTTGGTTGGTTTTGTCAGCTGTATGTAATTGCGGGTCTTACAGAATTAGATTAGATTCCCTACAGTGAAAATAGGCCATTCGGCCCAACAAGTCCACACCGACCCTCCAAAGAGCAACCCACCCAGACCCATTTCCGCTATATTTACCCCAGGCTGATGCACCTAACCTACACATCCCTGGACACTATGGGGCAATTTAGCATGGCCAATACACCTAACCTGCACATCTTTGGATTGTGGGAGAAAACCAGAGCACCCAGAGGAAACCCACACAGACACGGGGAGAATGTGCAAACTCCCCACAGACAGTGGCCTGAGCCTGGGATTGAACCTAGGTCACTGGTACTGTGAGGCAGCAATGCTAACCACTGAGTCCCTGTGCCAACCTATGTATTGATGCAGAATTTGGTTTTGGATACAGAGATTATAAAATATTTCCCTGCATGTTAATACCAACATGGTGAGTTGGACATGGCAGTCCTGCAGCTATTGAGTACTCAGTAATGGGGCTGAGAGACAATCATAGCACCAGTCCCTTTGCATTTCACAAAACTTTCCATTCCCCTTTTAAAGGATATGTACGAAGAGCTGACGATGATCATTGGATCCAGCCGCAGCTCCTTAAACCAGAGCTTGGCCCTGAGGGGACAGTATGAACAAGCTCTGCAGGATCTGACCGATCTGACAGACACAGGCCAAGAGAAGATGTCACTGGACAAGAGGATCCTGGTCACGTCTAAGGAAGACGTCAAGAATCTTCTGAATAAACATAAGGTTAGTATGGGCATGCAGGACCACAGGCTGTTCCCTACGTATCGGGAATATCAGCCATAGGAATGTATCGAAGATATAGGCAAACGTTCCATTTGATCCACTCTCTGTCTGATGAAGTTTCTTCTTAGCTCCATTCTAAAAGGTCTTCCCTTTACTCTAAGGCTGTGCCCTCAGGTTCTAGTCTTTCCTACCAATGGAAACATCTTCCCAACATCCACTCTGTCCAGGGCATTCAGTATTCTTTGTGGTTCAATTAGATTCCCCCCACCTCCCCCCCCCCCCCACCCACCCTTCTAAAATCCATTGAGTATAGAGCCAGAATCCTCAAACGTTCCTCAGATGTTAAGCTTTTCATTCCTGGGACCATTCTCATGAACCACCTCTGAACACGCTCCATGGCCAGTACGTCCTTTCTGAGATATGGGGCCCTAAACTGCACTCAATACTCCAAATGTGGTCTGACCAGAGCCTTATAGAGCCTCAGAGGTACATCCCTGCTTTTATGTTCAAGTCCTCCTAAAATAAATGCTATAATTGCATTTGCCTTCCTAACTACTGACCCAACCTGCAATTTTACCTCGAGAGAATCCTGGACCAGAACTCTAGGGCTGCTGACTGTCTGCTCCACTCTTGGCCTCCAGCCCACTGGCCACTCCAACCCAGGCCCACTGGCCACTCCAACCCAGGCCCACTGACCGTCCCACTGTGCTCCGGGGCCATTGACTGTCCCACTGTGCTCTGGGCCCACTGACTGTCCCACTGTGCTCACTGACTGTCCCACTGTGCTCTGGGCCCACTGACTGTCCCACTGTGCTCTGGGCCCACTGACTGTCCCACTGTGCTCCGGGCCCATTCACCGTCCCACTGTGCTCCGGGCCCACTGACCGTCCCACTGTGCTCCGGGCCCACTGACCATCGCACTGTGCTCTGGGCCCTGAGCTGTTGCAATGCTCTGATGGAATCACCACCGACCTCTCCATGAGGGTAAGTTTAAGAAAAACTAAAAATTTAGGAAGAGAGGAACAAGAAAAGGAACAACCTCTCTGCATTACTCCTCCTGTTCCTGCTCTCGTCATTCTGTCTTTTTGAACACCCTACCTCTCTCACTCGTTCCCGCTGGTGTGAAAATGTCCTCAGCTCTTATAGGTTGTAAAGTTCTCCGGCTGCAGTGAATGAGTTGGATCGTTTTCCAAGTTAATCATCTTTTTTGCACTTTATCGCAGGAATTTTTCCAAGGGCTGGAGTCTCACAAAATCCTTACAGAAACACTTTGTAAAAAAGTAAACTCCTGTATCCATCAGAAAGAAAGCAGCTCCCAGCAGGAACTGATGAACAAGTGCTCGGCTTTACTGAATGCAGCTCATGGGAGAGGTGTGGAATTGGAAAGCATTTTTGAGGTAAGTTCTTTGACACGGATTCTGAAATGGCCGCAGCTTTCTGCGGTTTGCAGTGTGTCACCGATAAAGGGCACTGCAGAAATGTTCGACCGTCCCCTCTGTCAGAATAATTTCAGGATCAGGAGAAATCACAAGAAGTGAAGTTGTCTCAGTAAATGACATGCCGACAGTAAAATAAAACGTTATTGTGGAAATAGTTCCTGAGCTGACAGGAAAATAGCCCAAAGCTGATTAGACTGATTGTTCTGGGCGAAATGAATGTTTGTATTTCTGTTGAGGTCTTGCCAGAATTACAGAGAATTTATTCTAGCCAGGGGTTTGATTTAATAAATCTTTCTGCTGTCAGTCTTGAGTATATGAAATTTTTTCAAGCTCAGTGATGGTATATATTGTTTCATAGTGTTGCTTGGCGTAACTTGTGCACTGTATGGATCTTCCTAGATTTTCTCTTGTCCTTTTAACACTGTTAGAAATGGATGGATTGGGAAGCAGTACATTTTCTTGATAGTAGATTTATTCACAGAGCACAGCATTGCACAGTGGCTCAGTGGTTAGCACTGCTGCCTCACAGTGCCGGGGACCCAGGTTCGATTCCACCCTCTGGTGACTGCATCGAGTTTGCACGTTCTCCTCATGTCTGTGTGGATTTCCTCTCATTGTCCAAACATGTGTAGGTCGGGATGGGTTGGCCATAGTGTCCAGGGATGTGCAGGTCAGGTGGATTAGCCATCGGGAAATGTAATATAACTGGGTAGAAGAGCAGGTTTGACTAGGAAGGATGCTCTTCAGAGGGCTGGTGTGGGCTGAATGGCCTGTTTCCACACTGTAGGGATCTAAGATTGCCCATAGCTGCCTCTTACCCATCAGTGTCTCAGCGTATGTTCATGCGTGGTCAAAGCACTTGCTTAATTTCCTCCCACCAACAATACAATCAACATAACATTAACATTGACTAGAGCAGGATCACACAGGAAGTGAGCTGAGAGAGCAGGGTGACAAGCTGTGGTGGGAACAGTGTCAATATTTGGGATATAAGGCACTCAATGAGATTAAAGGGCTTCAGAATTCATGTTGTGCGCCAAGTATTGTATGTTATGATCAGGATGCATCCTCTTGCAATTATTTTCTAATTTCCTCAACATAAAAGGAGTGTGGGTTATATCAATGCTCGCTGTTCAACCACTAGAAGGTCTATATTGGGCAGTGGATAAGTTGGACTGAGTATGGACGTGCTGCACAATGTAAGAAATGAGCTTCTGTTTTAAGGTCTTTGCAAAATGAGAGCAAATGCCATCCTTCATTATCTTTATGTGCCAAGGAGAATACTGAGGTGAATGTCTCCTGTTGCCTGTGCACAGTGAGGTATACTCGACATTGTCATTTTCACCAACTGTGCAACAGGCAGGAGTGGGTTGGGAGAACTGAGGTGGATTAGAGTGGTGCTGGAAAAGCACAGCAGTTCAGGCAGCATCCTGCTCCCCGGATGCTGCCTGAACTGCTGTGCTTTTCCAGCACCACTCTAATCCAGATTCTGATTTCCAGCATCTGCAGTCCTTGTTTTTTACCCAGAACTGAGGTGGGGCTACTCAGGTATTCTTTCTCTTCATTATACTCCGAGAGAATATTACCTGGTGCTGTGAATAGAGAATTTCTCTCTCATTTTATCCCAGCGCCTGATCCAATTAGTAAGTTAATCGAGAGCCTGTGTCGCACTTTGAGTCTATATTCAATCTGCTTTTGAGAAGGGAGACTCAGGACGATGCATTTCTGTAGCACGTACACTTGTTAAAATGCCCTCGTTGGCCCTGGGTGTCATCGGCTGTGCCAGTATTTATTGCCCGTCCCTAGCTGCCCCCTTGAGAAGGTGGTGGTGAGCTGCTTTCTTGAACCGCTGCCGTCCACGTGCTGCGGGTAGATCCACAATGCCCTGAGGGAGGGGAATTTCAGAACTTGGAGCCATCGAAACAAACTTCAGGATGGTGAGTGACTCGGAGGGGAAATTGAAGGCGGTGCTGTTCCCATTGTATCTGTCGCTGTTATCCATTCCAGATGGGAGTGGTCACGGGTTTGGAATGTACTGGCTAATGAGCCTTGATGAACTCCTGCACAGTGTAACATTGTTGCTTGTCAATGTCAGTGTTGGAGGGAGTGGATGCTTGTGGATGTGATGCCAATCAAGCGGGCAGCTTTGTCCTGGATGGTGTCAAACATCTTGAGTGTTGTTGGAGCTGCATCCATCCAGGCAAGAGGGGAGTATTCCATCACACGCCTGACTGTGTAGAGTGAGAGTTATCTACTTTGATTTCTACGTCTTGCTGTAGTTTATGAATTTTAGGCTGACAAGCCAGGTTTGCACGGGGTCCATTTATGTGAGTGGGTCAGAGAAGAAGAATGGGCTCAAACTGAATAGAAAGTCTGCAGAATAAACCCCTACAGAAATGTGACAATTTCTTGGTTTGAAAAAACGTCAGTGATCAATAGCCATTGGAACAACGGTGTCTGAGGTATTGTGCTGTCTCTCCCCCTTAGACCTGGACTAACCTGGCGAGGGATTACGAGGCTCTGTACAAACAGCTAGAAGGGGTGGAGAACAGCATTCCCGGTGCTGGCCTGGTGGAGGAATCTGAAGAACGGCTCACGGAACGGATCGCTCTGTATCAGGTCAGTTTGGGTTTCAGCCACTGCTCCTTAGCAACAGGACTGGGCAGAAGCCATTCAACTCCAGGCCTGCTCCACCATTCAGTTAGATGGAGGCTTATTGACCCTTCAGCTCCATTCACAAGGTTGTGCCCTGTGTCCCCTGATACCCAGGTGTGAGAACCTGACAGTCTCAATCTTGGAAGCTCCAATAGACCTTGAGTCTGCAGTCTCGTGGGATCAAAGCTGTAGATTTCCTCTAGTCATTTCTAACGTCGCTCTGAAATTATCTAGCCCTAATTTTAAGAGTATGCCCCCTTGTTCTTAATTCCCCCACGAAAGGAAATCATTTTCTCAGCTAAATTGTTTTAAGTTTCAATGGAATGCTGGATGACTAAAGAAATTGAGGGTTTGGTTAAGAAAAAGAAGGAAGCATATGTCGGGTACAGACAGGATAGATCGAGTGAATCCGTGAAAGAGTATAAAGAAAGTAGAAGTATACTTAAAAGGGAAATCAGGAGGGCAAAACGGGGACATGAGATAGCTTTGGCAAATAGAATTAAGGAGAATCCAAAGGGTTTTTACAAATATATTAAGGACAAAAGGGTAACTCAGGAGAAAATAGGGCCCCTCAAAGATCAGCAAGGCGGCCTTTGTGTGGAGCCACAGAAAATCGGGGAGATACTAAATGAATATTTTGCATCAGTATTTACTGTGGAAAAGGATATGAAAGATATAGACTGTAGGGAAATAGATGGTGACATTTTGCAAAATGTCCAGATTACAGAGGAGGAAGTGCTTGAAACAGTTAAAGGTGGATAAATCCCCAGGACCTGATCAGGTGTACCCGAGAACTTTATGGGAAGCTACAAAAGTGATTGCTGGGCCTCTTGCTGAGATATTTGTATCATCGATAGTCACAGGTGAGGTGCCGGAAGACTGGAGGTTGGCAAACGTAGTGCCACTGTTTAAGAAGGGTGGTAAAGACAAGCCAGGGAACTATTGAGCGGTGAGCCAGACCTCGGTGGTGGGCAAGTTGTTGGAGGGAATCCTGAGGGACAGGATGTACATGTATTTGGAAAGGCAAGGACTGATTAGGGACAGTCAACATGGCTTTGTGCATGGGAAATCATATTTCACAAACTTGATTGAGTTTTTTGAAGAAGTAACAAAGAAGATTGATGAGGGCAGAGCAGTAGATGTGATCTATATGGACTTCAGTAAGGCGTTCGACAAGGTTTCCCATGGGAGACTGATTAGCCAGGTTAGATCTCATGGAATACAGGGAGAACTAGCCATTTGGATACAGAACTGGCTCAAAGGTAGAAGACAGAGGGTGGTGGTGGAGGGTTGTTTTTCAGACTGGAGGCCTGTGACCAGTGGAGTGCCACAAGGATCGGTGCTGGGCCATCTACGTTTTTGTCATCTACACAAATGATTTGGATGCGAGCATAAGAGGTGCAGTTAGTAAGCTTGCAGATGACCCCAAAATTGGAGGTGGAGTGGACAGCGAAGAGGGTTACCTCAGATTACAACAGGATCTGGACCAGATGGGCCAATGGGCTGAGCAGTGGCAGATGGAGTTTAATTCAGATAAATGCGAGGTGCTGCATTTTGGGAAAGCAAATCTTAGCAGGACTTATGCACTTAATGGTAAGGTCCGAGGGAGTGTTGCTGAACAAAGAGACCTTGGAGTGCAGGTTCATAGCTCCTTGAAAGTGGAGTAACAGGTAGATAGGATAGTGAAGAAGGCATTTGGTATGCTTTCCTTTATTGGTCAGAGTATTGAGTACAGGAGTTGGGAGGTCATATTGCGGCTGAACAGGACATTGGTTAGGCCACTGTTGGAATATTGCGTGCAGTTCTGGTCTCTTTCCTATAGGAAAGATGTTGTGAAACTTGAAAGAGTTCAGAAAAGATTTACAAGGATGTTGCCAGGGTTGGAGGTTCTGAGCTACAGGGAGAGACTGAACAGGCTGGGGCTGTTTTCCCGGAGCGTCGGAGGCTGAGGGGTGACCTTATAGACATTTACAAAATTATGAGAGGCACAGATAGGATAAATAGACAAGGTCTTTTCCCTGGGGTCGGGGAGTCCAGAACTAGAGGGCATAGGTTTAGGGTGAGAGGGGAAAGATATAAAAGAGACCTAAGGGGCAACTTCTTCATGCAGAGGGTGGTACGTGTATGGAATGAGCTGCCAGAGGATGTGGTGGAGGCTGGTACAATTGCAACAATTAAGAGGCATTTGGATGGGTATATGAATAGGAAGGGTTTGGAGAGGTATGGGCCGAGTGTGGGCAGGTGGAACTAGATTAGGTTGGGATATCTGGTCGGCATGGACGGGTTGGACCGAAGGGTCTGTTTCCGTGCTGTACATCTCTATGACTCTATGACTCTAATCAGATCCCTCTTAATCTCCTAAACTCCGCTCTTCAAATTTCTTAATGAGTCCTTTTCCTCATTCTGATGATTTTGGAGATGTCACTGGAAGACTATTGAGAGGCTTGATGAAGATTATGTTTGAACAGATGGAACGGATCTTTTGCTGCGATTTGTCTGAAACGTTTGGAATCTCAAGCCTCGTCCATAGTACAGTCCTGCTGACAAGCGTCGTAATCTTCACGGGCAGCCATGCTCTTCCCTTTATTGAGGCACCAACACTGCACACACCATCCTCCTGTGTAGAACCAGTGTTGTGGACTCTGGATTTGAACCTTAGTCATCTCTGTTTCACCCACACCCTTCAGTGCCTTTTTTTTCTATATTCTCCCACATTAAATTGAACCAGCCACTAGCCTGTCCAGTGCCTGGACCTATTTGTGTCTGTTCACTCTGTGTCTGTAACTCCTATTTCTGAAGTCTGATATTGTCCTCCTTGAAACATCAGGGGTGGCACGGTGGCTCAGTGGTTAGCACTGCTGCCTCGCAGCACTGGGGACTTGGGTTCGATTCCAGCCTCGGGCCACTGTCTGTGGGGAGTTTGCACATTCTCCCTGTGTCATAGAGTCATAGAGATGTACAGCATGGAAACAGACCCTTCAGTCCAACCTATCCAAGCCGACCAGACGTCCCAACCCAATCTAGTCCCATGTGCCAGCACCTGGCCCATATCCCTCCAAACTTCCTATCCATATATCCATCCAAATGCCTCTTAAATGTTGCAATTGTACCAGCCTCCACCATTTACTGGATTAGTGGTGCTGGAAGAGCACAGCAGTTCAGGCAGCATTCAACGAGCAGCTCATTCCATACCCGTACCACCATCTGTGTGCCCCTCAGGTCTCTTTTATATCTTTCCCCTCTTGCCCTAAACCTATGCCCTCTAGTTCTGGACTCCCTGACCTCAGGGAAAAAACTTTGCCTATTTACCCCATCCATGCCCCTCATAATTTTGTAATGCTCTATAAGGTCACCCCTCAGCCTCTGATGCTCTCACTATAGCTCAAATCCTCCAACCCTGGCAACATCTCCCACAGTCCAAAGATGTGCAGGTTAGGTGAATTGGCCACGCTAACTTGCCCATTGTGTTCAGGGATGTGTGGGTTAGGTGCATTAGTTAATGGTAATGTAGAGTAATAAGGGAATGGGTCTGGGTGGGTTACTGTTTGGAGGGTCAGTGTGGACTTGTTGGGCTGAAGGGCCTGTTTCCACACTGTAGGGATTCTGTGATCAGTTTTCTTGTTCTTGAAACTCAGATCATGGCAATGGTGGAAAAGCTTTTCACTGTATTTTACGGCTTTTCTCACTGTAAAATAATAATATTTTACGATATTATGTTATACAATGACAATAAAAGTAATTCATTTATAGAAAATAGCTGCTGCAGGAGTAGGCCATTCAGCCCTTTGAACCTGCTACAGCATTCATGGCTGGTCCTCCATCAGTGTACCCTGTTCCCACTTTATCCCTGTACCCTTTTGATCCTTCTTGGCCCTTAGAGCTATATCTAACTCATTCATATAAACGTTCAGTATTTTGGCTTCAACTGCTTTCTGTGGCAGAGAATTCCACAGGTTCTGGATGAAGAAATTCCTCCTCAGCTCAGTCCTAAATGACCTACCCTGTGTCCTAAAACTGTGACCCTTGATTCTGGAGATTCTGATCGTCAGGAACGTCCTTCCTGCATTTACCTTGTCCAATCCTGTTAAAATTCTAGAGGTTTCTATGAGATTCCCCTGTCTTTCTTCAAAGCTCTAGTGAGTACGGTCCTAACCAAATCCTAACCCTCTTCATGTGTCAGTCCTGCCTTCCTAGGAATTAGTTGCCAAACCAGTTGGTAAACCATTGGGCTTCTCCCTCCATAACTAGAATACCCTTCCTTGAAATATGACAAACGCGCATTCACCAAATCATTGTGTCCTTCCTGATCTGCTTGTGACAATTCCTGGCCTGAACAGAGTCCAGGCTGAAGATGTAAACCATGATTTTTGATGCTTGCTTCACATTCTCTCCCAATGATTCCTTAAAGTTTGTTTCCCCATTTACAAATATAGATGATCTAAATTGTCCCACGTGAGTCTGGCACAATGTGATGACGACAAGCTTCAGGAAGCCCTTTTGAACACATTTGCACATCACACGCGCTCCTTAAAAGGTCAGCTCACCAGAATGGAGTTTCCCTTCCCAATCAAAGTCTAGACTTTTCCCGATCAAAGTTAGTGGGCGGCACGGTGGCACAGTGGTTAGCACTGCTGCCTCACAGCGCCAGGGACCCGGGTTCAATTCCCGCCTCAGGCGACTGACTGTGTGGAGTTTGCACGTTCTCCCCGTGTCTGCGTGGGTTTCCTCCGGGTGCTCTGGTTTCCTCCCACAGTCACAAAGATGTGCAGGTCAGGTGAATTGGCCAGGCTAAATTGCCCATAGTGTTAGGTAAGGGGTATCTGTAGATGTAGATGTAGGGGTTTGGGTGGGTTACGCTTCGGCGGGGCGGTGCGGACTTGTTGGGCCGAAGGGCCTGTTTCCACACTGTAAGTAATCTAGACAATTGGGCAGTCCGTGCATTCAGAGTCACAGTTGTGGGTGAAAATGGTGTGCAGCAGGTAAGGTAGGCCTCGATTTTGGGGCAGATAACCGCTGCTTTCTTGTGATGGGTATGCGTTTGCCTGCGCTATGTAACAATTGAGATCGTGTGGTCAAAGTTCCACATGACGCAGAGGATGACAGAGGGAGGGAGGGAGGCTGGACTGTATTGGCCGCAGCTCAAAATGGACGTCTGTCTGAGGAAAGGAGGCAGAGGCTGCCTGAGGGAGGGGTGAAAGGACCCAGAAGATGTAGCTACAGGTGTCCAGGGTGATGCTGCATGTTTGCAGGGACTGAATACCTGGGCCAGCTGACATAACACTACAATCTTTCAACTGAAAGGTAATGATGGCCCTCAATATTGGTCCTGCTCCTTGTGTGTGTGTATGGTGTTGAGCTGAGAACCACAGAATGGTGTGAAAGGAAAATGTCCCTTTCCGTCCACCCCACCCCACCCCCACCAACATCCACTTCCTGCTGAACCTGTACTTGCAACTTGCGTTTCAGAAGACCAGGCAATAATTGTGGGTGCGGCCTCTGGATAAAGTGGGGTACAGTGTGGAGGAGCACCTTACCAAACTCCTGGGCAGGCTGCTCTTTGGAGGGCCACTATAGACTCGATGGGCTAAATGGCCTCTATCTGATTTGATGTTCTGTCCATTTCAGAGGTTAAGGGCCAGCTTGACTGAACATCAGCCACAGTTGTACCAAGTGCTGGAAGATGGGAAGAAGCTCCTGATGTCTGTCAGTTGTGCAGAGCTGGAGGCTCAGGTAGCCCAGCTCGGGGAGCACTGGCTGTCCAGTACCACCAGAGTGAGCAGGGAGTTACATCGCCTCGAAACTGTCCTGAAACACTGGAACAGGTAAAAGGGAGAACTCTGTCAGTGGGTCTGTACTGTGGGCTGCAGTTTCCGAAATCCAACCTGTCAGGTTTTCCAGTCCGGTCTTTCACTTCAGGGTCTCATCACACATTCTGCAGTTGAAGTGTTCGGGATGCTGCACAGCAAGATCCCACATGCACAAAAGTGATAACGACCAGATTGGGCGATGTCAGTTGAAGGATAGGTACTCCCCTGACCATCCTCGTAACAGTGCCACTGAATCCTGCGCAGATCTACTTGAATGCTCAGGCGACACCTCGGTTTTAACGTTCCATCGGGAACACGAGGCCTTCTACCTGCAAGGTGCTTAAGCATCGGAGATGAAGCTTAGAGCTCCTTACTGCTGCGTTTCACTGAGACTGATTCAGACCAATAAACTCTGAGCACCAAAAGTAACGTTTGTGCTTCTGCTTACCCTCACCTGTATTGTCAGGTGATTCCTCAGCACCTCCAATTTCTTGGGCAAGATCCATCTGGTAAATTGCTGCCACCATGCTCTTTCCTGGTATGGATGTACTGGCTTCCTTTGGCAGCACATTCCATACATGGACCACCCTCTGTGTGAAAAAGTTGCCTCTTAGGTCCCTTTTATATCTTTCCCCTCTCACCCTAAGCCTATGCCCTCTAGTTCTGGACTCCCCGACCCCAGGGAGAAGACCTTGCCTATTATACCCTATCCATGCCCCTCATGATTTTATAAACCTCTATAAAGTCACCCCTCAGCCTCCAACTCTGCAGGGAAAACAGCCCCGGCCTATTCAGCCTCTCTCGATAGCCCAAATCCTCCAACCCTGGCAACATCCTTGTAAATTTTTTCTGGTCCCTTTCAAGTTTCACAACATCCTGTCAGAGGGAGACCAGAATTAGTTAGGGTCTGCAATGCTCTGCCTGGATGTGTGATGGAGGACGGTTCAATTAAGGCATTGAGGAGAGAATTGGGTGATTATTTGGATAGGAATAATGTGCATGAAAAGGGGGGAGGGGTCAGTTTAGCTCAGTTGGCTGGACAGTTGGTTCGCGAAGCACTGTGATGCCAACAGCGTGGCTTCAATTCCCATCACTGGCTGAGTTTGCCATGAAGGACCCACCTTCTCGACCTCTCCCTTCGTCTGAGGTGAAATCGCCATCAGACATCACTCTTAACGAGAGAGCAGCTGTATAGTCTGGCAAGACTATGGCGACTTGACTTGAAAGTGCAAGAGAATGGGGCAGGGGAGAAAAGCAGGAGATTGGAAGCAGGCAGTGGTGTTCATTGAGCGAGCTGCTGCAGGCACTGCGGGCTGAACGGCCACTTTTTGCACCTTAACACTCCTGTGATTATTGCAGAGGCTATGAAGGACACCCAGATGGTGTGTCTCAACCCTTTGAGATCTTAAGCATTCCCCCACCAACCAGCTCCTTATACAACAGTCTCCATGCAGGGTTGGCTTCGGAGGTGGCTGAACAGTGTCACGTACGGCGGTCACCTTTCGGATGTGAATTTGGAGCTTGAAGCCCACAGACTATTTGGCTGCAGAGGCATCGCAGCAGCTACTGATCCTGTCCTCAACTTAAAATACCCAAGGTCAAGCTTACTTTCCAGAAGGGATGACTGGAGAGTGAGCAAGAACACCCTGGCTCACGGAGGCTAATTAACAGCCCCAATGCCACAGAGACTAGGGTTTACTGTCATAGCACCTACCCCATCAGGGCTCTGTTACCTTTTACCAACTGCTTGATAAAGAGTGATGGAAAGGGCTGTTCCTGAAGAGACAGTCAGATCCCAGAAGATCTGGACTGGTTCAAAGGTGTTTTATATCATTTAATGGAAAGAGTCGATAACTGATGGCAAATGTCAAATGATAATTCCACTTGTTCGTTCATTAAACCGGCCTTTAAAACTAGGGTGTGTGTGTGTGTGTGTGTGTCTTTGTTTCATTTCCATCGTTGTCAGGTCAGCTGATGACCGCTTTTACTCTTAAGCTGTTCATTTTGATGTAAATTGTATCTGACTGGTTATTCGCTCTTTTTAAATGGGGCTTTATGAATTCAGAATCTGCTCCTTTTACATGGTGGGAATCTGGTCTATTTTTAGCCTGTTTACCGCTGTGTTATCCACAACATTTTACATTGTTCAGTCACTTCCTGTTAAGTTTGTTACATGGTGATTTAAAAGTAGTTTTATTGTATATGGAATGTTTTTGTTTTTTTTGCTATTAACTCCATTCCAATATGAAATACTAATGGGAGTGAGATGAGCCGTTCTCTGTAAATAGAAGGTTGTGCTGCCACTGTCTTTGAATCAAGTAGGGCTTTAGGTGTGGGGCATATTAATTTGGAGTATTCATAGCCTTGAGGTCAAGCGTTACCTGAGGCAATGACCAGATTAAATTCATTAAAACTGATCATTGCGACTAGCATCAGGAAAATGATAATCAAACAACTGAATTGTAAAAATCCACAACTGGGTTTACGAATGTCCTCCAGGGAAAGGGGGCTGGGGTGGAACGGATTCTTCGAACCGACTCCATATGCTTTACTCCAGGTTCACTTTAAATGGTTGACTGAAGCCACTGATTGTCAGAGCAACGAGAGTGGTTGCCCAATTATCCCCCTGCTAGCATCACCCGGAGCGTAAGGAAGAGACCACGGCCTACATTTCCCGAATACGAGTCAGCATTAAGAGGCTGTGAGAAAACTCTAACTCTGAAGAAATTTGACGGGGTGGAGGAAATTCTAGACTCACAAGGTCTGAGCAGAGCAGAGATCTTGAAAGATTCTGAGGCTGGAGGTATTGGTAAAGATCATGAGAAACAGGAGGCCAACCACACCACAACACCCCTCGGGCCTGTGTTGCTATTCAGTAAAATTCTGGCTGATCTACCTCTGTGTACTCTCCTGTCCAAACCCAATGTCCCTTGATACCCTTAGTGACTAAAACTCTATTGATCTAGATCTTAAACATGCTCAACAACTGAACATCCACAGTACTTTGGGGTTAAGGTATTCCAAAGACTTACATTTCTTTTATGAAGAAATTTCTCCTCATCTCAGTCCGAACTGGTTATTGTCTTATTCTGAGGCTCTGAGCCCAAGTTCTAGATTTGTCAGTCTGAGAAACAGCTTCTGAGCACCTAACCTGTGTAAGCCTTGAAGAATGCTATCTTGAGAGGACAGGCCTCAGAGGGATTAGAACACCCAGTTGAGAGTGCTGAATTCTAGATATAGCTGGATCAGGAACCAGCATAGCACGGTGAGGGTGACAATGAATAGGAGTTAGTGAAAGCCCAACACAAGAAATGTGGAAGTCAGTAACCCTGCTTTTGTACCCTCCCAAGTTCTCCACACCTAGTGTCTGGGATCATCCCTGCCCAACCCCCTCAACTGGCATGCCATGAACCCAACTTGATTTCCACATCATGAACTTCCTCAAGATATCCCTATCCAGCGGGGTAGCTTTGATGTGGGCATCCAACCATGAGTTCAGGCCCGAGAGACTCGCAACCGTGCGAGGTCAGAGGTCAGCAGCCTGAATCACTAAGGATGGGTGTTCGGTTACTGGCGCAGGGACCCTGCTCACCTTTTGATGGGTTTGTGTCATCCTGGTAACTGGCTGCCATGCTGCGTGAGAACGGTAGGCCCTCACTCGAGACATGGAGGGAGCACAGACCTTGGGCAGTCAGCAGATTGGGAGCTCGGATTTTGCTCTTGCTCATATCTATAGAGATGATACATAGTTTGTCTAGGAAGTGATAACAGTGTGGGACTCCAATCAGAGCGCAGAGCTCCATCAGGATCCAAACATAAGTAAAGCCTGTTCTTCTCCTGCTCCTTAGATTTGGCAGTACATTTCACTTCCACATTGTTTGGAATCTTCTGTGGTTTTCTCCACGTGTCTGGGCTGTCGACACCTTGTTTCTCTTCAGTTAACTCTTGCTCATTCCTTTGCTTCCTGCTAAGGTACCAGGTTGAGTACACTGAGCTGAATCAATGGCTCCAGTCTGCAGTGGAGCGCCTGGAATTTTGGAAGCTGCAATCAGTGACCCTTCCACAGGAGCTCGACACCGTCAGGGACCACCTTAGCTCGTTTCTGGTGAGTGTCTACCGCTTCACATCCTGACATTTGCCACCTTGGCAGGCGACAACGTAATGTCTGCTGGTTCAAGCACGACGTGAGACCTTAGTGAATTCTCCAGAGGCTGCTTCGGGTTAGGATGTCGTGCCGCAGAGCATTTGTTTCTGCTGCTCAAGTCCTCTCTCCAGAGCCATTTAAGGATGAGCGATAACTGGCACCCACGTCTCAAACTTTACGTTTTGTTGGGGGGGGAGAGAAAGGGTGAGCAGGGTTGGAAGGGGAGGAGATAAGAAAGATCTCCTTGAGCGTTGGCCTGCACGAGTTGCAGCATTCAGCCGTTGTTGAAGCAGAATCGAGACATTGGAAATCGGATAGTTGTTTGTGAGAAAATGGGATTAGACTGGGAATGCTCTGGGATAGCCTGCATGGATAGGGGTGTTCCCATTGTGTCACCACCTTCCCTGTGCCGCAGGTGCCACTTCCTTGCTGGGCTTGTTCATACTGGAAACAACATGAACCACCCAGCAGATAAGAAGGGGAGCTGTCCCTTTCAGTGGTGGGGGATGTGGAGTTTACGAGGTTGTCACCCAGACATTAAAAACATTGGCCAATATAATGTGAGGTTTTGTGGGTGGTTGGGGTGGCACGGTGGCTCAGTGGTTAGCACTGTTACCCCAGCACCTGGATTCGATTCCAGCCTCGGGCGACTGTGTGTGTAGAGTTTGCACATTCTCCCCGTGTCTGCGTGGGTTTCCTCCAGGTGCTCCGGTTTCCGCCCACAGTCCAAAGACGTGTAGGTCAGGTGAATTGGCCATGCTAAATTGCCCATATGTTAGGTGCATTAGTCAGGGGTAAATATAGGATAGGGGAATGGGTCTGGGTGGGTTACTGTTTGGAGGGTCAGTGTTGGGCCGAAGGGCCTGTTTCCACACTGTCGGGAATCTAATCTTGATTCATGCTGACCTATTAGCAGGATTAGCAGGATTTTGCTTTCCTTAAAATCTGTATTATCCCATGTAAATCATGCATCAAGACATTCCTAAACTTACTCTTGGCCTTGAATCTCCTGCAGATAGGATTACGGTTTGAATTACCACTGGATATTGTGAGGTATAGCTAGCAGCTGGCCTATTATCACACAGGACAGTTCTGATTGCTGCAGAGAGCTGAGATTGTAAGTTTCCTTTACCCCCTGCCCGCAGAAGTGATCTCCTTGACTGATCAATACTATCTACACTTCCTGAGCAGTATCCCTCCAGTAGCGATAAAAAGCAAAGGTTGCATTTGTATAGCGCCATTCACAACCACTGGACATCCCGAAGCATTTTACTTAATGCAGTACCGTTGAAATGTAGCCACTGTTGGAATGTAGGGAACACAGCAGCTAATTTGCGTCCAGTCTGCTAATGACCAGATAATCTGTTGCAAGATATGGCTGGTAGGTAAATATTGGCAGCAGAGGTAGGTCCCCTGTGCTACTTCACAATGGCATCATGGGGTATTTAGTGTCCACCTGAGAGAGTATCTAGGCCTTCAATATCATATCTTCCTTGAACGACTGTGTCTCTGCTACTGTGGCTGTCCACTAGCACTGCACTGGAAGGTCAGCCTGGATTGTTACACTCAGAGCTTTGAGTGGCTTCAAAAGGCAAAATCTGCCGCACCAAAGGGACAGTGTGAATTAGCAGGAAGCTTTTCCCAAAGAGCTGGAGCAACATAGCACAGGGGAGGTGGTGGCACAATGGGAATGTTACTCAACCAATCATCCCAGGGTCATGTGCTGGGGACATGGGCTTGAATCCCACCCTGGTGAAACTTGAATTCAATTTAAAAGAGAAAGAAACTGGAATTAAATTGAAACAATGAACTGCAGATGCCGGAAATGTGGAGCAAAAGCAGACGTTGCTGGAGAAGCTCAGCAGGTCTGACAGATGAGTTGAGTTGAATTGAATTTATTGTCACGTGCACTGAGGCACAGTGAAAAGCTTTGTCATTCACGCTGTCATCCAGTGTTTCACAGTGTCAAAAGCTTTGTCGAGCTCTGAGACTCGAAACGTTCAGTCTGCTTTTTCCCACCGATGCTGCTAGACCTGCTGAGCTTCTCCAGCAGCTGCTGTTTTTAAAGCCGGCTTATCCAAACTACAGTCGATTGTTATCAGAGCCCATCTCATTTGCAAATTCTAAAACAAAGATGCAGGAGTTCTGATGGAGAAACTCAGCAGGTCTGGCAGCATCTGTAGAGAGAAAAACAGAGTTAATGTTCCGAGTCCACTCTCCCTTCTTCAGAGCTAACTCTGCCGTCCTTAGCTGGTCTGGCCTCTGTGTGACTCCAGACCCACAGCAATGTGGTTGACTCTTAAATTCCCCCAATGGGATGGGTGATAAATATTGGCCTAGCATTTAACAAATAAGGAAAAAGCAATACGCCAAATGACATCCTTTTGTGCTGCACGATTCTAATCTAATGCATGTTTTAAACAGGCTTTGTTTTCCCATTTAATTATTGCAAATAACTAGTGCTTTTAATAATGGACTGGTTTAGCAGCAGTGCTTGAGCAGCGTTGCAAATTATCTACTGACTCGGTTCCTTTTCCAGGAATTTTCCAAGGAGGTCGACACCAAGGCCTCCCTCAAATCCTCGGTGCTGAGTCGGGGAAATCAGCTCCTGCGGCTCAAGAAGGTGGACACAGCTGCCTTGCGATCTGGGCTGACCCAGACAGACGGACAGTGGACAGAGCTCCTCACTCAAATCCCCCTGGTCCAAGAGAGGCTGCACCAGGTATGGGAGAGAGTGATGTGTCACCTAGTAAAGGCGATCCAGTGAGAATCTAATGCGTGTGAAGAATTTGGATATTTGGGGGCTCCCTTTTTCATTGTGGGGGAGGGGAGAGCGAGAGAGAGAGCAAACTTGCTACTTCCTCTCTTGTTCCCTGCGTTCAGAAATGTGCAGGCCCGTAAGGAGATAGTGAGGCACGGCGAATAGTTTTGGGATCGACACTGTAGCATGCGGGGTTAGTAGTCCAGCACGGGAGCTGACACCAATTGAATGGGCTGAGTGGCCACCTTCTGTGCTTCTCCAGTCAGAAGCCACCACTCCTCTTGAGTGAGGGAGGGGTGAACACTTGTGAAGCCAAGCTCAAAGTCATGGGAGTTCTCAGCCAATCTCCCACTTCCGCCCTCCCATGGCACAAGATTGAGTATCTGGGTATTGAAGTAGAGTCAAGCCAGGGAGCCTATTGGCCTGTCTGAGGAGCTGAGCTGAGCCATCACTCAAGATCTCCATGCATCAGTGAGGATGCCAATTTGAGAGGAGACATTTGGAACTCAGTGTTGGTTTGATGTCTATGGTCAGTGGTTTGCACTGTTGCCTCATGGACCCAGGTGTTGTGACATGGGGTAAACCCTTCTGCTAATGTGAACCAGACTCACAGAAAAGCTCACCTCGCCTCATAATCTGTTAAAGTATGAGTGACCAAGAACTACAAAAACCCCTGTTTGTAAAGAAAAAAATTAACAATTTATTCTTTAACTCCAAGAAACACGCGAACATTAAACAGCATCTATCTACACGGTAATCCTCCTTTGTCTGATCAATTTATCTGCATCCCCCTCTAAGACACTATCTTGATCCAGTAAACCACCCCCCCGATTGAGTTTACAAAAAAAAATCAAGTTTAAAAACTAGCCAGTTGTTGCTTTTCCCTTGGTATCTTTGTTCTTTCCTGGGTCTTTTCTTTGGTCTTCTGCTTCACAACTTTCATATGAAAAGGTATCTTTCAGAGAGAGGATCTACAGGCCGTATTTTCATTGGTGCTCTTTGCCACTCTAACTAACTGTTCAAAATGCCCATTTTTATATCCCCCAAAACATCAGACAGTGGCTTGATGTCATCCAAAACTTTAAAATTTGAATTCGACCTGATTTTGGTATCTTGGGGCATAATTTGAACTGATTAGCTGAATTCGAATTTGTTGTGTAACATAGCAACGCAGCTCTAGCTATTTGTTTTCACAACCAAATGTTACCTTTTAAAATTTTTCAGCACACTCTGTGTTCTCTAGGTCCATGCCAACTTCCACACTCTCTTAAAGATACAGTACTCACCTACACCTTCATAACACAAGGACCTGAGTTCCACACTGTAGGGATTGTAGGAATTCTACGATTCTATGTCTGTCCATGGACATAGCTGAAATGGTTTACACAATCACACATAGAGCCATAGAGATGTACAGCACCGAAACAGACCCTTCAGTCTAACTTGTCCAGGCCAACCAAATATCCTAAATTTTTATTTTTCCCATTTGCCAGCACCCAGCCCATATCCCTCCAAAACCTTCCTATTCATACACCCATCCAGATGCCTCTTAAATGTTGCAATTGTACCAGTCTCCACTACTTCCTCTGGCAGCTCATTCCATACACGTACCACCCTCTGTGTGAAAAAGTTTCTCCGTAGGTCCCTTTTATATCTTACCCCTCTCACCCTAAACCTATGCCCTCTAGTTCTGGACTCCCCGACCCCAGGGAAAAGACTTTGCCTATTTATCCTATCCATGCCCCTCATAGTTTTGTAAACCTCTATAAGGTTACCCCTCAGCTTCCGATGCTCCAGGGAAAACAGCCCTAACATCCTTCTGTGAGTTTTACCATGCTCTGGTTGTAATCCCTATCATAAATTACCATAACAAGCTTGGTGCTCCTGAATGTCGAGGTGCAGGACAGATGCCGACTATGGAAGAAGTTGAAAATCTTTCTCTTCTCAGCTTCAGATGGAGAAATTGCCTTCACGCACAGCCATCAACGAGCTCATGAACTGGATTTCACTGATGGAACAAACCCTTGAAGAGGATGATGAGAGAATTCGAAGTGCTGTGGGTTCACAGATGGTAGAACAATACCTCAAGAAGTACAAGGTAAGGAAGAAAGTCTAGGCTAACATTGTCTCGAATAAAGTAGATTCAGGGTTGATTTCATTGAACTTAAACTGTTCAATTATAACTGAAAACTAATTGACAGGAACAGGGTAGTGAGTAAGGAGATGGAGTGATAATGATTCCTTTCTACCAAGAATGTTAGAGGCATAACGAGACAGTATTCAATATTGGATTTAGTAATTGTGAATGAATGAGAGCAGGAAGGAGAAGTAAAGGTGGAGTCTGGGGAATAGTGACTATAATAATATTACAATGCTTTAAGGTGTGATAGAGAAAGGTGTGAGTAATATGAAAACAAACTCAGGAGTTTTCTACAGTAGTTGGTGTTGAGAGGCTGAGAATAGAACTTTGGGGCAACGCGGTGGCTCAATGGTTAGCACTGCTGCCTTACAGCACCTGGGGGCCCAGGTTTGATTCCAGCCTCGGGTGACTGTGCAAACTCCACACAGTTGTTCTCCCCATGTCTGTGTGTATTTCCACCCGGTGCTCCGGTTTCCTCCCACAGTCCAAAGATGCACAGGTTAGGTGTATTGGTCAGGCTACATAGCCCGTAGTGTCTAGGGTTGTGCAGGCTGGGTAGGTTAGCAGGGTTACAGTGATAGGTGGGGGGCTAAATCCGGGATGTTTTTTGGAGGGTTGGTGCAGACTCTATTTGCCGAATGGTCTCTCTCTGTGCTATAGGGATTCAGTGATTTGGGAAAACAAAAGGGGATAAACAGCAATATAGAACATCCATGTGAAACATCTAATACAATACGTTCAACAGAGTTCAGGAACGTATTTTCCACTGAAAGGAAAGAACGACTAACTGTTGCTGAGCCTTCATTATTGAACGCAGGCATAAGGATGAGGAAAGAAACATTCAGTAAATATATGAATAACTGAAGAGCACATGATCAGAGATGGTGCGAAAAGATTAGAGAAATAAAAAAAATTAAGTTAAGGTAACAAACAATATAAAACAAGATGATGAAAATATGTGATTGACACATCAATGAAAACTGGAAGGTTGTGATGGTAACAGGACCATTAAGGATGGCAGGTTGTTACGGTAACCAGACCATTAAGGATGGCAGGTTGTTACGGTAACCGAACCATTAAGAATGGCAGCTTGTGAAGGTAACAGGACCAATAAGGATGGGAGGTTGTTACGGTAACCAGACCATTAAGGATGGCAGGTTGTTACGGTAACCAGACCATTAAGGATGGTAGTTTGTGATGGTAACAGGACCAATAAGGATGGCAGGTTGTTACGGTAACCAGACCATTAAGGATGGCAGATTGATACTACAGGTAACCAGAAAGAGATGGCAAAACTATCAAACAATTATATTGCTTTGCTATTTATTTAATGATGATATGAATAATGCAAGTAAACTTAAAATAAAAAAAGGTTAATGCATAAACTAAAATGGTCAAAATCTCTGCTCTGCGTAGCAACCACATTTATTTTAAGCGAATCAGGGAAGATATAGCAGGTGTTTACTGTTCATTTCTAAAACTTTGTTTAAAAATTGGTGACGTGTCAGCCAATTAGTGGATTGTTGTCACTTGTATTTTTAAGATGTAGAACAGATCGTTACCACAGCTTAACATCAGTGAGACGAAATATTGGAAACACTGCTGAAAGAGAGGTTAGACAGACATCGAGAAATGAGAAATAGTATAATGAACAGTCAGCGTAGGTTTCAAGCCAACCTTACATAGAATCCTTATAGAGTGGAAACAGGCCCTTCAGCCCAACTAGTCCACACCGACCCTCCGAAGAGTAACCCACTCAGACTCATTCCCCTACCCCATTTTCCTACATTTATCCCTGACCTTGTTAATTTATTGAAGGTAACAGAGCAGACAGTGACAATGCGGTTGAGGTAATTTATCCGGATCTTCCAAAGACCTTTGGTCAGGTGCTTGGTAATAGACTAATGATTATAGTCAAGAGCTGGTGACAAGATACAGGTCAGCCATATTGTCACTGAGAAGAGGAGTTAGCTGAAAGATTTTGTATGTTTCTGAGAAGTAGAACATTAAAAAAAGAGTCTGCATTTACATAACGCCCATTAGTTTTTTTTGATTAGATTAGAATTCCTACAATATGGAAACAGGCCTTTTGGCCTAACAAGTCCACACCAACCATCCAAACCACCCAGACCCTTTCCCTACCCTATATTTAGTCCTGACTAATGCACCTAACACTATTTCTTCAAATATTTCCATAAGTAACCAGTCGTGTGCTTTGAGTTAATGCCAATGTTATTTGGTGGAGAAACGGGCACCCCATTTTCACATAGCAAGGTTCCACCTTTGGCAATGTCGCAACGGGTTGAGTAATCTGTTTGCATCAAGCTGAAGGATACATTTCAGCTCAGGTAACAGGGTGAGCTGCCCTGCTTTACTTTGAATAGTGTGATGGGCTCCTTCATTCCCTCTGCTGAGGGCTGGACGGAGCCTCAGTGCAGCGTGAAGTGCATGACAGCACCTCAGACATGCCAGTACTCCTCAGTACTCCACTGGAGAGTCGGGCCGAGGCTGGGGTCCCTGGAATGGACCCTTGGAACACTTCAGCAGCTGTTTTTGCTTTTGATCATTCTGTGTGACAGTGCTCCTGTGAAGCATTGCAAAATGCCCAACACTGTGCAATTCCTGGTGAGCTCCCTAAAGCAGATCTAACTCTAACATGTCTTATAAATGTTCTATACTGAAATTCTAAATGTGTAAAAATTACGACCTGTACGCCTCTGTTTGATCTGTACATCCTTGCTCACTATGATCTGCCTGTACTGCTCACAGCCAAAGCTTTTCACTGTACACTTGACAGTAAAATTAATCAATCAGCGTGGGGGCGCGGGTGGTGAATGCTTGATTTTGCCCACGTGTCGGTGTGCTACTGGAACATCAGTCCTTTCTGCGTAGCAATAAAGCAACACGAGGTCAGCTTAGCTCCAAGTTTGTGACCTCGGGTGCACGGTGAGGCAGAGGGACTGAGCAGAGATCACACGTCTGGGGAAGAGAGTTGCTTCTGGGCATGATGTCCCTTCCTTGTGAGCTGCCACTTGAGGAAGGTTGAATTGGAAGCTGGTGGGTTGCTGGTGACCCACGAGCTAAGAAGAATAGGGAAGACTGGGCAGGTGGAATGGAGATGAGTCCGTTGCCAATCTGATCAGAAATTTAGTTTGCAGTTGCTCCACACCCTGAGCCTCACTTTTGCCTGATTCAGTACCTGAAGACCTCTCCATGCATTGGCCTTTATTGACACCAGCTTGTGGGATTGTTCTTACTTCTTTTAGAACTCCCACAGTATGGAAGGAGGCCATTTGTCCACACCGAAGAGCATCCGACCCAAACCCACCCCCTACCCCAACCCCGTAATCCTGCACTTTCTAATGGCTCGTCCACATAGTCTGCACATCCCTGGATGCTATGGGGCAATTGAGCATGGCCAGCCCACCTACCCTGCACATCTTTGGACTGTGGGAGGGAACCGGAGGAGACCCACACGCATAGGGAGAGAACGTGCAAACTCCACACAGGCAGTTGCCCAAGTTATGCTAATGTATTCGTCCTTCACAGGCTTTCAAGATTGACCTGGCATGTAAGCAGTTGACGGTGGACTTTGTGAACCAGTCAGTACTGCAGATCAGTAGCCATGACGTGGAGAGTAAGCGCAGTGACAAAACTGATTTCGCTGAGCGCCTTGGAATAATGAACAGGAGGTGGCAACTGCTGCAAGGACACATTACTGAGCAGGTAACGGAGAGGTTTTCACACACTGCCCCTGAACTGCTTTCCACCTCCCTGGAGAGACTCCCCAGAGCACCTTGCCTTTTTATTGCCCTGGTTTTCGCCTTGGGTGATCACGCTGCTGTCAGGGAAACTGTCCAAGTGACCATTCCTGATCCTTCAGGGTTCGTCAGCGTGGGGCTTGTTCTGTGGACTTGTTGGTCTTCTCCTGTTCCCTGTTTTAGGGGGGAAATGAAAACAACTGGATGTTTCAACCTTACCAATGAGAACAAATGATTTCACTGTGTGGACATTATCAGAGGCATTTCATGTTGCTGTGACACCAAACTCCTCCTGAAGGGATTTGCTGGTGCTACTTTGACTTGGTGGCACAGTAACTAATGTGGATGGCAGCAGATTGTGGCAGAGACTTTGATGGAGAAGGTGAGGTTGGTAAATAGTGGCAGATTTGGTTCGCTGTGGGAATCTGCTTCCAACCTCAAAGTTTGATGAGACTAACTTCCAAACGGTGAGCAGCTGGGAACTGTGAAGAAGCAGACGGGTTTAGGTGTCTAGGCACGGGAATTGTGAAAGGCTGATGCAAAACATAATTGAAAGTGCTAATGGAACATTGTCCCGTTCCCTGAAGGAGTGGCATTTAAGGCCACATTTAGATTACTGCATTCAGTTCTGAGCATCTGAGGAAGGATAGGTGGAACACAACTTCACCCGAATAATAACAGGCTTAAAAATGTGAAATTAAGAGTAACAGAAACAGAAATTGCCGGAAAAAAAACTCAGCAGGTCTGGCAGCACCTGTGGAGAGAAATCAGAGTTGCCGTTTCGGATCCAGTGACCCTTTCCTCAGAAACATTAACCCAGATTTCTCTCTCCAGATGCTGACAGACCTGTGTGTTTTTCCAGCAATTTCTGTTTTTGTTTCTGATTTCCAGCATCTGCAGTTCAACTGTTTTTTTTTAAACTAAGTGGACAGAAGTGAGGGCCAGAGTTTGCTCAAAATTCATTCACTGAGGCCCTTCATGCATATGCCTTTTTGAGCACTAGAAATTAAAGTTTGATCGCACTGAGGTGTTTGAAATGATAGGGGAGGTAAAGAGAAACCATTTCCTTTTGTGGGGGCATTCAGAAGCAAAGGGAACAACAAGTACAGCAAGGCACTGAGGAGTTGAGGCCTACAAAGGGTTATGGAAGACTCCAATATGATGTCGCAGCTGGAATAGTGGAAAATTTCAAAGAGGCAATGGATGAATTTATGTTGGGAGTTTAGAGGATTATGAAAGCAAAGTGCCAAGATGATGCTGTGGTATGGATTGAGTGGAAAGGCAGAATAGCGCCAAAATGGCTGCCTGTCTCTGTATTCCAATACAGCGATCTCTTCCACTGCTGACTCACATCCAGCACTCGTGATGGCTCAGAAAGAAGGAACGGGTCACCACTCTGCCCCTCGGGGTCTCGGTGAGTTTGAGACATGGCGCAGGCCTGGGGTGTCCTGAGACTGGCAAGTCCCGCCGCGCCCCCCCCCCCCCTCCAAATCCACCCCATACTCCCAAACAGGACGTTGATTCGTATTCAGAAATGGAAATAGCTGGAGAAACTCAGCAGGTCTGGCGGCCTCTGTGGAGAGAAGTCAGAGTTCACGCTTTGAGTCCGGTGACCCCTCCTCAGAAGTGTTCAGGAGAAGGGTCACTGGTCTCAAAATGTGAACTCTTGCGTTCTCTCCACAGATGCTGAATGACCTGCTGAGTTTCTCCAGCAATTTCTGTCCTTGTTTCTGATTTCACAGCTCTTCGCCTTATTTTGATGGATTTGCATTGTCTGGAAATGCTGAACAAATTCCACTGTGTTCTGGAAGATACCAGATGTCAATCTGCCCATTAAGATGGTGGTTGCTAATCTCTCGGTTGAAACTTCCAGCTGTACTTTGATAGTTGACCTTTAATCAAGTGCATTTACTTTGACAGATTGGGTCATTAGAAACCTCACTAGAATCGTGGACGGAGTATGAGAATAGTGTCCAATGCTTGAAAGATTGGTTTGAATCTCAGGAGGACAAATTGAAGAAGTGGCACTCAATCAGTGACCTTGCCTCTATCCATTCCACACTGAAGGATTGCCAGGTATGAATTCGAGTGAAAACCTCATTACTTCCTCCCCCCTGTTTTTGAGAATCCTCTCAAGCCAGAGACTAGCAGCCCAACTTCTCTTTAGCACGCATATACACTTGGGTAAATCAAGTGAAGGTTTCTGATCTGCTCTGGTTCCACTATTTCTTCTCATATCCTCGACCTCTAGTCAGCACTTTGTCAGCCCATTTGAACTGAAGACAAATCCTGCCCCCAAAACTGGTGGGAATTGTGCTGAGGTGTCCCATCTGATGGGATCTGTGATCTCCTCTTGTCAGCTCTCAGGAAACTCTTACAGGCTGCTGTCTTTAGAAGGTGGAAGGCTAAGGAGGGGGTTTAAGATTAAAAGGAGCATCCACATCGTTGACAGAGAGACAAGGGGAGTCTGAAACCACTCAGTGGGGAGAAGGCAATCAATAATGAATCCAGCGAGGCGTTCAGGAAGGAGTGTTTTACTGAACGATTCATGAGAACGTAGACGATAGACAGTAGGTGCAGGAGTAGGCCATTTGACCCTTCGAGCCAGCACCACCATTCATTATGATCATGGCTGATCATCCACAATTAGTATTCTGTTCCTGCCTTATTCCCATAGCCCTTGATTCCGCTATCTCTAAGAGCTCTATCCATCTCTTTCTTGAAAGTATCTAGAGAATTGACCTCCACTGCCTTCTGGGGCAGAGCATTCCATATGTCCACCACTCTCTGGGTGAAGAAGTTTCTCCTCAACTCTGTTCCAAATGCCTACCCCTTACTTTTAAACTGTGTAGATCTTGCTACCACATGGAATGGTTCAAGCATGTAACATAGAACAGGACATGGGGGCTCTTCTGGTGCAGTAGTACTGAGCGTTCCTCTGACACAGGAGACCCAGGTTCAAACCTCAGCCGTTCCAATGGTGTGTGATAACATCTCTGACTAGGTTGATGAGAAAATATCTTGAGTGAGATGTGAGAGTGGAGGGTATGGAGGATGTATAGATGGGGCAGGGTGAAATCAATAGTGTGGGAGGGGGTTCGTGCAGCTCATAACTATCAGTCTATCTCTGTGAGGCAAACTTCCATAATTTTATTTCTTAGGAACTGGAAGATATTATCCGAGTGAAAGAGAAGGAAGTGGAGAAAGTTGAAAAAAGTGGCCTGGTGCTGATACAGAACAAGAAAGAGGAGGCTTCCAGCAACGTTATGGAAACACTCCGAGAACTTAATCATTCCTGGGCTCATCTGGACCACTTGGTAATAATACCTCAGTGATGGAAGCCAGCCATTTGATTGGTGCAGGATGACTGATTGGATAATGGAGGATGACTGTCTGTTTGTCTGGTGGACATCTGGTTGAATGATGGGGGGATAACTGTTGAATGACAGACAATGACTGATGGAGGGTGACTGATACAGGCCGGTTCTTGGATTGATGGTGCATGGCTGTGTGATGGAGAATTGCTGTTTGATAGTGGATGGCCGTGTGACGGTGGATGGCCGTGTGACGGTGGATGGCCGTGTGACGGTGGATGGCTGTGTGACAGTGGATGGCCGTGTGACGGTGGATGGCTGTGTGATGATAGATGGATGGCCGTGTGATGGTGGATGGCCATGTGACGGTGGATGGCTGTGTGATGATAGATGGATGGCCGTGTGATGGTGGATGGCCGTGTGACGGTGGATGGCCGTGTGATGGAGAATTGCTGTGTGATGGTGGCTGGTTCTCTTGTGTAATTGGCAACAGACTGAATTTCCATTTGCTCTGCAGTGACAATGACTCATATGGGCTGTAGTTACTTCACCTGATTCCTCTCATTCTTACTTTGATCCTGTGCAGAAATGGGGAAACAGTGAGATGACGGTAATGTCATTTGGGCTGCTAATCCTGAGGCCCAGGGCAGTGCTCTCTGGATGTGGGTTCAACCCCCACCATGGCAGTTGGGGGAAATTAAATCTTAATGAACAAAACTCTGGAAAATGTGACCATGAAAGCTAATTGTCGCAAAATTCCCATCTAGTTCACAAACTTCATCCGGGAAGTGTGTTGTTACTTGGTTTGGCCTTCAGCCTGTGACTCCAGATCCTCAGCAAAGTGATTGACTCTCAAACTTCCCGCTGCAATGGCACTTCAAGGGCAATTGGGGGAGGCTAGAGCACTTTAGGCTTGGCAGCAATACCATACCCATTAAAAAAAAAATCAATAAGAGATAAGGAAATGAATGAATTATCAGCAACCTTTTGGTGGAAGTTTGGATAATGACAGCACCATGCACTTGGATGACAGTATAAAGGCACTGGCTACCATTGTTCCCCATTGATCTGACATACTCACTCCATCAGGTGGAATTGGATGTCTCTCCTCATGTCTTGGGGCATTTCAGCTTGAAGGCTCTGACAGTGGATCAGAAGAAGTTCCTCAAATCCTTCCAATTCAACAAAGCTGATTGCTTACAGCAGGGCACCAGGTCTTGAAAGCCATTGGCTTGTAGTAAAAGGCCAATTGGATGGGTGATGCCCTTCAGAGAAAGGACTCTATCTCACCCATACACACCTGGTGTACATGCGATCCCAGTCCTCTAATATGCAATGAACTCCTAATGGACTCTCAGAAACCAGGATTTGGACTGGGGTGTACAAATTTAACAATCACACAACACCCGGTTATAGTCTAACAGGTTTAATTGGAAGCACTAGCTTTTGGAGCCCTGCTCCTTCATCACAGCTACCTGATGAAGGAATAGCGTTCTGAAAGCTAGTGCTTCCAATGAAACCTGTTGGACTATAACCTGGTGTTGTGTGATGTTTAACTCAGAAACCAGGGTTGAATAGTAAAAGTGATCAGGATCCCAAGATCAAACATTTCTTTTTATGAGATAAAGAGTTGTGTTCAAGGCAGAGTTTTCTGCACCAAAGCCATGCCAGTGGCTGCTACAAGATTTAACCACCATTCCTTTGTAATCTTCCAATACTGAGGAGACCATTGTCTCATCATATTTGTTCCGGTACTTTGTAGCATTTGTTTATCTTCACAACATGTTTATTTTCATGATAAGGCAGAGAATAGATGCTGTTAGTCACAACCAAGAAAGGCCAGGCCACCTCTTATTTGACTTTTCCAGACATGTGGGCTTTCCCAATCCAAGAGAGCACACGTTCACTGTCCGACCTTGCCATGTTCTAGGTTGGCCAGTTGAAGATCACTCTCCAGTCGTTGCTGGACCAGTGGAATATTTACAAGGCAGCCTATGAGGAGATTAATGGCCACCTGATGGATGCCCGCTACTCCCTTTCGCGTTTCCGTTTGCTGACTGGCTCTCTGGAAGCTGTGAAAATCCAGGTAGACAGCCTCCAGGTAAGTGCTTGAACTTTGCGCTGTCCTTGCAGGTATTTGGTAACATTTAATGAAGGTTGCCTGAGATGGATCAGGTGGACGCTGTCTCCCTTGCAGACAAATGAACTCATTCCCTTTGCCACTGAAACTCTGGTGAACAGTGTCATTTGTGGTGGTGCTTATTGAGGACCTGAAAATCCAGAGAATTTATGCCCATTCAGCCCACCTGGTCTACTCCATTGTTTTAATTATTCACGTGTGACCGTTTTGCCTGGTCCCCATAGCCCTTGACTGCTACCCCGTTTATTCGCCCTTGTATTTGCTGCGTGGTGTTTTGTATCGAGGAGTCTTACAACCTCTGAAGTTCTAGAGAAAATGAGGACTGCAGATGCTGGAGATCAGAGTTGAGAGTGTGGTGCTGGAAAAGCACAGCAGGTCAGGCAGCATCCGCGGAACAGGAGAGTCGACGTTTCGGGCCTAAGCCCTTCATCAGGCCTCATTCCTGATTAAGGGCTTATGCCCGAAATGTTGATTCTCCTGCTCCTTGGATGCTGCCTGACCTGCATTGCTTTTCTAGCACCACACACTCTAACCTCTGAAGTCATGTAGCAGGGGCTGTTACAAAGGTAGTACAGAAACCCTGGAATTACCTCACTGATCCTCCCCAGGACACTTATTTGCCTTCCTTAAAGCCAATCAGCAGGTGCCACAATTTTAAATATCTCTCCTGGAGCAAAATCCGAAAGTACTTTCCTCACACGGAGGATCGGAAACCTGGGACATTCCTGTCCTTCTGCTCCCACACCCTTCCAAAACAAAAAAATCTGATGCTGCTGGGTTTCAACTCTGAGTGCGACTGAGGTTTGTTTATTTTTATTATGGGATGAGAAAGATGGAAGAGTATTCTCTGGGGAAGGAAATCTGCAGTCCTCACGCAACATTGGATTCCAGACCTGTAGTAATGTGGTTGTGTCTTGCTTATCCAGTATGGAATGGCCTCACAAGCCACTTAGCAGCTGGGGACAAGCAACAAATGTTAGCCTTGCCAGTGACACCCAAATTAAATGGAAGAAATTTTAAATTTAAACTAATTTAAGCTATAATTTCACCCATACTCCCATCATCACGATCCATCCTGCCAGCTCATTCAGTGGCGATTTATTTACAAAATCCTTTCCTTGCTTTTGAAGTTCTGTCTCCATCTTGTTCTGGTGACTGCCTGTGTTTGTGTGATCTTCCATATCATTGATCTTCACTGAACCTCTTCCAGAGTTTCACTGTTGATAGCCTATTGTGTATTTTCTGTCTTCCTGCCTGGCAGCACTGTGCTTTTCACCCCTCTGCTGTGCTGCCCGAGACTAACCTCAGACTCTGTAGTTTGTGAGTTGAAATTCCACTCCAGTGCAGCCAATCTCAGGTTAGCAGTGACCATGCAGTACTGAGGTGGTGATGTGCTCTTGGAGCTGCTATTGTTCCCATGAGGTGACTCTGCCCTCCCAGCTCAGATCCATGGCCAGCCAGCCAGCACTGTCTCCAATGCCGCTTCCAATATTTATCCCTCCACGGGTGTCCTGTTCATTAGGCACATAAATCGACTGCTGCGTGTCCATATTGAAGTTATACTGACACTTTGACAGTGCAGCCAACTTTGTTTTACCAGGCACCTTATGAACTGGCCCTCTTGATAAACTGGCAAAAATGATATCCTGGAAATACCGGATGTTTACTGTATTTTCAGGATCTTCACCATGTCCGCGTGGTCATTTGAAGGGTGCGATGAGAAGGCTCTCTGCCGATAGGTTTTATTTAAGCGAAGATGCATTATTATTTAAGTGATTTATGCTGTAAGGTGTATACCCCCTTTCATTACATTTATGTTACTTAGTGTGTGTTTTTCCATTGATTTGGTGGACCTCTTAATCAACCAGAATATTTAATCAACCAGCACACTCCTGGTTCAATAGGAGCTGGTTAATAAAACGTTTGCTGTACTTTGTTGACTTGAAAGCTTTTTATGATTCACCACCGTTCTGGAAGGTGCTATGTAAACTCATCCTCGTCCTCTTTTTCTCTACCTCTTCTCTCAGAATCTGTCTCTTCACCTTTCTCCTTCATGTGCCATCCCTCCCCACTTCCCCTAATTCACTTGAAACAGGGAATGGCCAATAATTGTCACCTTCACTTGTAATGGGGCTTTAGCTTAGCTTGGCTGAGCCTCAGTCCAAGGTGGTTTCATTGCTTCAGTTGTACCAACCACAAAGGATCAGAGTACATTTCTGCAGTTAAAAATTCAAGTGCCACCGTATTTCTGTTCCCCAAATGGCACATACATACCTTCTTCAACGTTGGGTCCACCTTTTATTTTACAGAACCTCCAAGAGGAACTGGATAAGTCGGAAGGCAGCCTGCAGAAGTTTGACTCTGTGTCCAATCAACTCCTGAAGGAGTGCCACCCACCAGACAACAGCTTGTTGACAACTAATCTCAATGAGGTTAATACAAGGTAAGGATTTCCTTGAGTGCTGCTGCTCCTCCAATCACAGGTTCCCTCTCCCCTGCACTCTCTGCTCCTCCAATCACAGGTTCCCTCTCCCCCGCACTCTCTGCTCCTCCAATCACAGGTTCCCTCTCTCCTGCACTCTCTGCTCCTCCAATCACAGGTTCTCTCTCTCTTGTGCTTTCTGCTCCTCCAATCACAGGTTCTATGTCTCCCATGCTCCCTGCTCCTCTAATCCCTGAATCCCTCTCCTGTGGACTCTCTGCTCGTTCCCACTCTCCCAAACTCTCTGCTCCTCCAATCACAGGTTCGCTTTCTCCCGCACTCTCTGCTCCTCCAGTCACAGGTTCCCTTTCTCCCATCCTCTTTGTCCCGCTAATCACAGGATCCCTTTCTCCCCTGCTGTCTGTTCCTCCAGTCACAGGATCCCTCACTCTGCCCTGGCTGCTTGTTGTACTTTTCCCACTGTCTCTCACTTGCTCTGTCACAGCTGACATCTGATGCTTTCTCCTTATCCTGGCTTACAATTGCTGCTCTGCATGAGCTGTTTATGTCCTTGTGCATTATTTGATTGATGAAGCAGCGTCAATATAGCTGAAGCTTTTGTCGTGTGGTCCTATTTTGTCAGTTGTGATACCTGAGGAAAGTGGGAGTCACTTTATTATCTAAGCGTCATCTATTAATATTGAATTTCCTGTTTGACACAGTCCCTTGGCCTGCTGTGCAATGGTCTCACTGGTCTTTGACTGCTTTGGGGGTGGTCCCCAAAGTTTCCCATGTATGAGGGTCTTTTCATTTTTTAAATTTAATTAAACAATATACAGTCTACAAAACACATAACATTAACAGCTGTATACAGAGAAGTGGCAAAGCCAGGCCCCAGATCCTTCCGTTCAACCAGTTTTCAGGAAATGAGGACAAACCTCAAATCCCACCTTCCATCATCACAAAACAGTCAGTACATATAAGACAGTCCAATTACATTTTTAAACAGTGCATAAAATACCGACCCCCAGGAACCCGGCAAGCCACCGTCCCACCCACCTTCTGGCCACTCTAAGGCAGCTTGCCCCTACACCCCATCTGGCTCTTGGCCCACCCCATGCCCCTTCCAGGTCTCAGTCTGCCCTGACACACCTTCCGACCACCTCTAGGACAGCCCGTCCTGCTTCCCCGACCCCCCCACCCCCCAGGAAGATAGCGATCAGAATGAGGGTCTTCTCATCAATGCTCTCCTCTAATGATTAATTAGATACATTAATTCTAGCCTTGTGGTTCCAGTGCTTCATGTGCAGCATAGCGAGTTCAAAACCCATCGTGGTGAGCTGAATTCACTAATTTGTGACCTGGCAGCAGAATAGGGCGGTGTGAAATGGTTGGATTGTCCTCAACGTACAGCTGTTGTCCCTCAGGAAAGGGAACCTCAGTGTGGCTCCCTGATACCTCGGTGATTCTTCATGCTCCCTTGGAAACAGGGAATAGGCAATACTTGCCACATTCAGCCTGCCACAAGTGAAAATAACACACTTAGTTTATTTGTCAGTACTTCATTGGCCACTATTCTGTCACATGTGAGGTATTGTCATCAACTGTACTTCCCGTTTTCCAGAGCATAGGACATAGAACAGTACAGCACAGAACAGGCCCTTCAGCCCACGATGTTGTGCCGACCATTGATCCTCATGTATGCACCCTCAAATTTCTGTGACCATATGCATGTCCAGCTGTTTCTGAAATGTCCCCAATGACCTCGCTTCCACAACTACTGCTGGCAGCACATTCCATGCTCTCACAACTCTCTGTCTAAAGAACCCGCCTCTGACATCCCCTCTATACTTTCCTCCAACCAGCTTAAAACTATGACTCCTCATGTTAGCCATTTCTGCCCTGGGAAATAGTCTCTGGCTATCAACTCTATCTATGCCTCTCATTATCTTGTATACCTCAATTAGGTCCCCTGTCCTCCTCGTTTTCTCCAATGGAAAAGTCCGAGCTCAGTCAACCTCTCTTCAGAAGATAAGCCCTCCAGTTCAGGCAGCATCCTGGTAAACCTCCTCTGAACCCTCTCCAAAGCATCCACATCTTTCCTATAATAGGGCGACCAGAACTGGACGCAGTATTCCAAGTGCGGTCTAACCAAAGTTTTATAGAGCTGTAACAAGCACTCATCACTCTTAAACTCAATCCCCCGTTAATGAAAGCCAAAACACCATATGCTTTCTTAACAACCCTGTCCACTTGGGTGGCCATTTTAAGGGATCTATGTACCTGCACACCAAGATCCCTCTGTTCCTCCACACTGCCAAGAATCCTATCCTTAATCCTGTACTCAGCTTTCAAATTCGACCTTCCAAAATGCATCACTTCGCATTTATCCAGGTTGACCTTCACCTGTCATCTCTCAGCCAATCTCTGCATCCTGTCAATGTCCCGCTGCAGCCTACAGCAGTCAACGACATCTCCAACCTTTGTGCCGTCTGCAAACTTGCTAACCCATCCTTCAATCTCCTCATCCAAGTCATTAATAAAAATTACAAACAGTAGAGGCCCAAGGACAGAGCCCTGTGGAACACCACTCACCACAGACTTCCAGGCAGAATATTTTCCTTCTACTACCACTCGCTGTCTTCTGTTGGCCAGCCAATTCTGTATCCAGACAGCTAAGTTCCCCTGTATCCCATTCCTCCTGACCTTCTGAATGAGCCTACCATGGGGAACCTTATCAAATGCCTTGCTGAAGTCCGCATACACCACATCCACAGCTCGACCCTCATCAACTTTTCGAGTCACATCCTCAAAGAACTCAATAAGCTTTGTGAGGTATGACCTGCCCCTCACAAAGCCGTGTTGACTGCATTTAATCAAGCCATGCTCTTCCAGATGGTCATAAATCCTATCCCTCAGAATTCTTTCTAACACCTTGCAGATGACAGATGTGGGACTTACTGGTCTGTAATTGCCTGGGATTTCCCTATTTCCTTTCTTGAAGAGAGGAATTACATTTGCCTCTCTCCAGTCCTCAGGTACGACTCTAGTGGAGAGCGAGGATGCAAAGATCTTCGCAAGTGGCGAAGCAATCGCATTTCTCGTTTCCCAAAGCAGCCGAGGACAAATCTGGTCTGGGCCTGGTGACTTGTCAATCTTAATGTTTGACAAAATTTTCAGCACACCAGCCTCCTCTATCTCTATCCATTCCAGCATGCACACCTGCTCCTCAAAGGTTTCACTGTGTTTCAATGTTGAAGAGCGTGGATGATTGGGAACATCTTTAATGGTGCGATCTTGTGGTTCGCTTAAACCCCACGCATAGTTGCCAGCTCTTCCTGATGAAGGGCATTTGCCCAAAACGTCGATTTCCTGCTCCTCGGATGCTGCCTGACCAGCTGTGCTTTTCTAGCACCACTCTAATCTAGAATGTAATCTCCAGTATCTGCAGTACCCACTTCAGCCTAGCTCTTAGCATTTGATGAATGTGTTGGTCATCACTTCAAAGTTCTAAACGTCAGAGACCCCTCTCCTGCCCAAGGATGAGACTTCAGGGCTGATGTCCCCTTGTATATTTGTTTGTATCTCCCACCTTGTCAAGTTGGGCCATTATACCTTGCTGTTCCATCTTCCCTGGGGCTTAGTCCACCCAACAATGAGAATCTGTATTTGGATAGCACCCAGCAAACTTCATGGAGGATAGTTTTAGAGGTGGAAGTGCGAAGTGAACACTGAAGGAAGATGTTTATGTAGTGGCTTTCATGACCATTTCCATCAATCAAAGGATCCACCCACTGCCCCATGGCACTCAATTGCATAAGCATCACTGAATCCCCCACCATTGACATCCTGAGGGTTGCCATTGACCAGAAACTGAACCAGATTAGTATTATAAATAGTCTAAAAGGTGTGGTGCTGGAAAAGCTGGTCAGGCAGCATCCAAGGAGCAGGAGAGTCGATGTTTCAGGTATAAGTCCTTCATCAGGAATGAATAAACAGCTTATGATTGAAACGTCAATTCTCCTGCTCCTCGGATGCTGCCTGACTGGCTGTGCTTTTTCAACACCTCACCTTTTGACTCTGATCTCCAACATCTGCTGTCCTCACTTTCTCTTAGTATTAAAATTATAACAACTACAAGTCAGAAGCTAGGAATCCAGCAGCGAGTAACTCACCCCTCAGGGAGTGCTTTCCAAAGCGTGTCACCATCCACAATGTGGAAGTGCTGGTGTGGGATTGGGATGGACGAAGTTAAAAACCACGCATCGCCAGGTTATAGTCCAACAGGTTTATTTGAAAAGACACGCTTTTGGAGCACTGCTACTTCATCAGGTCCTGGTATTGTGTGATTTCTTTTTAACTTTGACCATCTACAAAGGTACAAGGCGGGAGTGTGATGGAATACTCCTCACTTGTCAGAATGGGTGAGGTTCTAACAAGACTGAAGAAGCTTGACACCATCCAGGACAAAGCCGCCCACTTGATTGGCACTACATCCACCAACATTTTCTCCCTCTGATGCACAGTAGCAGCAGTGAGCACCATCTACAAGATAAACTGCACTAACTCACCCAGGCTCCTTACCATAGCATCTTCCAAACCTGTGACCTTCTACCACCTGAGAAGGACCAAGGCAGCAGATGCGTGGGAGTGCAACTACTTTGGAGGTTCCCTTCCAAACCACATACTACCCCATCTTGGAAGCATATCCACATTCCTTCACTTTCGCTGTGTCATATGTTTAGTGGTCCAAAGGCTTCTGCCACATTGTTCAACCCCCACAAGCTGTCTACTGCCCAAGAGCCAATCAGGTAGTTGTTGTCAGTCTTTGTCTTCTACAAGTGTTGGACACAATTTCACAGACCAATCAGCAACTTGTTGCAAGCTGACTCTCAGACACGCAGAGCAGTCCACAAATGACCCCACACTTGAACAAAGCAGCAGTGTAAACACCACACAAAATGAGTTTCATTAACTGGCTTTTTAAAAGCGCACTATCGCCTTCCTCAGTTCTCTGCTGTCGAACAGTTCTCCTCCTCCAAATTAAAGTAAAATATTAAGGTAAGATTCTTATAATTCTGTTCCAACGCAGAGTTTGTATTCCAGACTCCATTACTGGTATCCTATGTTAATCCAGGGTTAATTTTGTTCCCTGTATATTACCTAACGAGTGCAATTCATTTCTGCACATCAGCTGGAATAATTTACTTCAAGATATTGCGGAGCAACTTCACTCCAGCAAGATTCTCCTTCAGCTCTGGCAGAAGTACAGGGATTACTTGGGCCAGTGCTCAGTTACAGTGCGACAGCAGGAGGACAAAAGCAACGAGTTGATTAAGAAAGCTGCAAACAGAGATATCGCTGAAGAGGAGGTTACAAATTGGATTCAGGACTGTGATGTGAGTACTATAGACACAACAATTAGCTCAGAGTTTTAACACAAAAAGGACCAGAATTTGCTTTAATGCCTTTTAGGTAAAAACAAACAGTAACTTGTTACTTTAAATCCATGGGGGACCATTTCAGTGGAATTCCATTGCACGAGACCTGGATCTGGGGAGCAGACTTAAGGTGCATTTTTTTTTAGATTAGATTCACTACAGTGTGGAAACAGGCCCTTCGGCCCAACAGGTCCACACTGACCCTCCAAAGAGTAACCCACCCAGACCCATTTCCCTCTGACTAATGCACCTAACACTATGGGCAATTTAGCATGGCCAATTCACCTGACCTGGACATCTTTGGACTGTGGGAGGAAACCCACGCAGACACAGGGAGAACGTGCAAACTCCACACAGACAGTCACCCGAGGCCAGAATTGAACCTGGGACCCTGGCGCTGTGAGGCAACAGTGCTAACCACTGGGCCACTGTGCAGCCCCAAATTGGAATATGTAACAGGTCAGTCCCCGGTTCCCTTTATTCATCAAAAATAATAAGAATGCAACAGCTCCACGCAGAAGATGGCCTGTCGATTTTGAGCCACCTCTTTTTGAAATGCAGTCCAATTACTTTCATTTGCTTCACTGTCCGCCATCTCCCTGGAGTTCTTTCCCTTTGCAAGTATTCAGCCAGTAACCTTTTGAAAGTTCTCATTGAATCTGTATTTGTCCCATGGTCAGGGGGTGCATTCCAAAGGTAACTATTCATTGAATTTCGAAGAGTCCACTTGTTGCTTCTGGTTCTTTAGTCAACCCCGTTCTAAGTTTATAATTATTAAAATCTGTTTTGCATTGAGCGGAAATGTGCAGATGGCTGCACACGTTTTGGACTCAAGTTTTCAAAGCTGAGCAGTATAGCAAAGTAACTTAGCTGATACCACAAATGTTCTTCTTTAACAAAATCATGTTAACCCTACAGTGTGGAAGCAGGCCATTCAGCCCATCGAGTCCACACCAACCCTCCGAAGAGCATCCTGCCTGGACACACCCCCCTCCACCTTATTCCAATAACCATGCATCTCCCAGGCTAACCACACCTATCCTGCACATCCCTGAACACAATGGACAATTTAGCATGGCCAGCCCACCCTAACCTGGGTGGATCAGCATGGCTAATCCACCAATCCATACAAACACAGACACTAGGAGGATGTGCAAACTCCACACAGACAGTCGTCCAAGGGTGGGATCGAACCTGGGTCCCTGGCACCAGTGCTAACCACTGAGCCACCGTGCTGCCCATTGTAGAATATTGTAAAGGGACATGATTTCTGGAATCAAATGTTTTCCCAGTGAAATCAAATTATTTTTTCTTAAAGTGGATCACCCTTTCAGCTCATGGGGGTGCAGAAATACTACCTATTACACCACAGTACCCCCTTGCCAAATGACACTTCTCTGAGAAATGCACCATTATTCTATTGTGTGTTAGATGACTGTGCAAAACAACCCCTGATGGCAGATCTTACAGCTTCGACAGCGGCTAACGCATTTTCGAGCTGCCTTCTCTGCACCAGTCAATAGACTGCCCAACACGAATATTACCATAGAGCAGTGAGTGATTGATTTAAGGGGAAACCAGGCAAGTACATCGGAAAGAAAGAAATGGAATTATATCCTGGATAAGTTGTTTTTTTACTTGAAACACCGTAGCATACCAGGTTATGGAGCAAGTGCTGAGAAATAGAATTACAGCAGGATAGTTCCTGATGACCTGTATGGACTTGATGGGCTGAAGGGCCTCTTTCTCTGCTGTATTATTCTATGACCTTAAACAGAGAGGGGAAAGAGACAGTGGGTAATAAATCCCGTCGGCTGAATGGCCTCCCTCTCGCCTCTCTCACATTCCGTGTAATCTCCACCTGAACTCAGACTCCCCAAAAGCTTTGGAAGCTAAATACTGAACATAAAGTGTTATCTTAAATAATGGCAGGTAGTTTCCGCTACAGAAGATGGTAGGAATTAGCAACTCACTCCCCACAAGTGGAATCATAGATTTAGATCAGTTGAAACGTCCAAGACGGAGATGAATTGGTTTGTGCTGTGAAGTACGAATTAAGGTTCAAGATCAGGCAAGACGTACCTGGGGTGGGAGAAGGTGGGTGGTGGTGATGGGTTTGGGGCGAAACGCGACCGTTTATTTGTACCGACATGGAGTCGTGCTGTTGTGTGAAATACTCTCTCTCCCTTCTCTGATTGCATCTACAGGCACTGTTGGAAGAGTTGGCCAAACTGCGGGACTCTCTTCATGTCCTGTCTGACCTGGGGGAAGAGATGAGGCAGCAGGTGGACTCTTCAGCAGCGGCCGCTATTCAGTCTGACCAACTGTCCCTCAGCCAGCGATTGTCCACTCTGGAACACGCTCTCAGTAGGCAGCGCTGTGTGCTACAGGTACTCTCCTTACTTCTGCTATTGCTACCTCGGCTTTAGCACAATTTAATTGACATTTCCTTTGCGTTGCTGAGGAAGAAGACATGCCGTCAACACGTGTTGTCTTTCGGCCATCAGGACACACATGCAAGAATGCCAGATTTCCCCAAGAGGAACAGCATTTAATTTTTTTTTTACGTAACCCCGGAAGAGGGGCAGGCAGTCGGCCCTAACGAGCACTCCTCTTGTTTTTTTTTTCTCTATCTTAATTTTTTTTTCTTTTACCCCCCACACTACCGCCTAACTGCGGTAGTGCTTATTTTTTCCCCAGCACCCATGGTGTGTGTGTGCAGGTGTGAGACACAGTGAATGACACAAAGTGCACGAATCTTTATTCAATGTCCACCACCAGGAAGATAGGAAAAACACCCGAGTGGCTAGTGACAAGCACTGCCCTTCAAACCACAGGGCAATGCTGTGTGATCAAAACAGTGAAGGGGAGGGTAGGGACTAAATCAAAATAGAGTTGGAGGGAGAAATAATACACTCCACTCCCTGCGGCACCCACCTCTCCCTGAACGACTCCAGGGTGTTGGTGGACACCGCGTGCTCCTTCTCCAAGGACACCCGGGCTCTAACGTAACCCCGGAAGAGGGGCAGGCAGTCGGCCCTAACAGGAACAGCATTTAATTTTTTTTTTCTTTTCTTTTTTTTTTCTCCTGTTTATTTTTTTTTATATTTAACCCCCACACTACCGCCTAAGTGCGGTAGTGCTTATTTTTATTCCCCAGCACCCATGGTGTGTGTGTGCAGGTGTGAGACACAGTGAAAAGACACAAAGTGCACGAATCTTTATTCAATTTCCACCACCAGGAAGATAGGAAAGACACCCGAGTGGCCAGTGACAAGCACTGCCCTTCAAACCACAGGGCAATGCTGTGTGATCAAAACAGTGAAGGGGAGGGTAGGGATCAAATCAAAATAGAGTTGGAGGGAGAAATGATGCACTCCACTCCCTGCGGCGCCCACCTCTCCCTGAACGACTCCAGGGTGTCGGTGGACACCGCGTGCTCCTTCTCCAAGGACACCCGGGCTCTAACGTAACCCCGGAAGAGGGGCAGGCAGTCGGCCCTAACAGGAACAGCATTTAATTTTTTTTTTTTTTTTTTTTTTCTTTTTCTCTTTTTTTTTTTTTTCTTTTTTTTTTCTTCTTTTATTTTTAACCCCCACACTACCGCCTAAGTGCGGTAGTGCTTATTTTTATTCCCCAGCACCCATGGTGTGTGTGTGCAGGTGTGAGACACAGTGAAAAGACACAAAGTGCACGAATCTTTATTCAATCTCCACCACCAGGAAGATAGGAAAGACACCCGAGTGGCCAGTGACAAGCACTGCCCTTCAAACCACAGGGCAATGCTGTGTGAGCAAAACAGTGAAGGGGAGGGTAGGGATCAAATCAAAATAGAGTTGGAGGGAGAAATGATGCACTCCACTCCCTGCGGCGCCCACCTCTCCCTGAACGACTCCAGGGTGTCGGTGGACACCGCGTGCTCCTTCTCCAAGGACACCCGGGCTCTAACGTAACCCCGGAAGAGGGGCAGGCAGTCGGCCCTAACAGGAACAGCATTTAAAATGCACAGGAGAAGGATGCTGATTGGTTGGAAAATTGACCTCTGATTGGTGGAGGCATCGCCATGCAGAGTATAGCAAGGATCTATTGTCCCCAAGTTCTCTGTTTCAGAAAGGCTACAGCACCTCACTTCTTTCAGCTTACAGAGGCCTGCGCCTCAAAAGGGGGAGACGATGGCTTAGTGGTATTATCGCTGGACTGTTAATCCAGAGACCCGGGAATGTTCTGGGGACGCAGGTTCAAATCTCACCATGGCAGATGGTGGAATTTGAATTCAGTTAAATAAAATCTGGAATTAAAAGTCTAACGATGACCATGAATCCATTGTCAATTGTTGGAGAAAACCCCACCTGGTTCACTGATGCCCTTTAGCGAAGGAAACTGCCATCTTTACCTAGTCTGGCAAACACGTGACACCAGACCCACAGTAATGTAGTTGACTCTTAACTGCCCGATGGGCAATAAATGCTGGCCTAGCCAGTGATGCCCCCCCCTCCCTTGAACAAATAAGAAACAAAATTGTGGCTTACAGAAATGTCACTGAGTCTTATTGATGATCTTAACAAGAACAAACACTTAACCATTGCACCTATTTAAGTTCATGCGGACAGTGGTTCCTTGATGCATTCTTAGTACCACTGCATCAGAGCCATTTTACCATCCAATCAGCACCCTTTCCCATGCAGTATAAATTGTTGTTCCCACCGCAGTTAGGCGGTATTGTGGGGGGTAAAAGGAAAAAAAAATATATATATAGAGAAAAAAAAATTGTTGTTCCCTTCTGAAATGTGATATTCTTGCCTCTGTCCTGACGAGATTAAGACCAGACAAAACTTCAGCTGCATGTGTCCTTTCTTTTTCAGTAATACTCCAATTCTCTATTACTAAATAATTACTTGACATTTCTGAAGGTATCTTGATGGCAAGCCAAGCACAAGTTCAACTCATTGACAGAATATCGAGGTGACATGAAATACCAAGCACTTATAAACCAGTTGTATTCCAGATAGGAGGAAAGAATTTGCATTTATGTAGCGTCTTTCGTGATCTCTGCATTTCCAAAGCTCCTCGGCCATTAAACTACTTCTAAAGTGAAGTCATGGTAATAATTTGGGATCGTGACTACCTTGTCAGATCCACCCCAGGATCTCACCAGCAGGACTGAGCAAAATTACCAGATAGTTTGATTGAGAGGTGAATGTTTTTCTGGACTGTGGTCTCAGTATTTCTCTCCAGGAATATAACGTTAAAGGATTTCGGGCCACCCCTGAGGGTGTGAAAGTGTAAATGGCACAGTACGATCCCAGTGAGTCATGAACAAACCTGTTTTTGATTGCTGTTGGTTGAGGAATCGAGTTTGATCAGGGCATCCAGGGTATCCTCCTGCTGTTCTGCTGTGAGATGTTTGACATCCTCAAAGTGGGCAGACAGATCTTTTTTCCACTTCTCCCGTGAATGAGGGCACCCGTGACATTCGCTCAGTACTGCAGGGGAGTATCAGATTGGATTGCCAGCTCTGCTCCGGGCAGTAGGCCTCACCTTCTCACAGAAGGGATGAGTGTGCTGCCGACTGAGCCGCGGGTGGATCTGTGTTGACCAGGAGAGCGTCTAACGGGGATTGCTTCATCCTGCAGGCTGGTGTTCGCGATTACGAGACGTTCAGCAAGAGACTGGAAGCTCTGGAGGAGTGGATTGTGGAGGCTGACGAGGTGCTCAAATCACAGGACCCCAACCGATCGTCTGACCTGACTATAATCCAGGACAGAATGGAGGAGCTGAAAGTAAGTTTCTCCCTGTTATGAAGGTAAAGGTGTACTGTACCTTTAAGACAAAGTGAAAGCTGTTTTGCACTGAGAGCTTGCAGGCACCTGTCATATGACTGACTATCAGTCTCAGAGTGTACTGGAAAATTGAAAACATGTAATATTTGGCTGTGAAACAAATACCTCAGTTTTGGTTATATTTTTGCAATTCGAATTGAACCAATCAGTTTGAATTATGCCCCAGGATACTAAAAACCGATCAATTTTGAATTTATTGTTTTGCCAACATTGAACCAATGAGATGATCCGATGCTCAGGTATAAAGAAGCTGACCTTTTGACAGTTAGACAGAGAGAGACCAACTGACATTGCCAGAGTAACTGCCAGCAACACACTCTCTATCAAAGGTACCTCTTTCATATGAAACATCTTTGTAGCAAAAGACCTAAGACGACCCGTGGAGTTCTACAGCCAGAGGAATACAGACACTGACAATGACAGCCACTGTGAGGTTTTGAAATTAAGTTGATGCAATTTAATACAGGTTTTTATCAGAACAGTATATAGTTATAGAGTTGCAGGCAGACAGTAAGTAGTTAAGAGAAAGGGGGCTTAGAGTTGTAAATAGTTATTGTTTAATGTTCACTTTGCGTTAAAGAACAAATTGGTATTTTTTTTCTTCAAATAGTGGAATTTTGTAGTTCTCTGTCACTCATACTTTAACAGCTCAGGGGCGAGGTGAGCTTTTCTGGGTTTAATTAGCAGAAGGGTTCACCACTGTGTCGTAACACTCCCCATGCCTACTGTGTGAGGTATGAAGTGAACAAGAGTGATCAGCCTCTTCCTGCTGGTGCAGACATGGAACCTGCTCTGTTGTTCCTTCCTCTTCCCATCACTGTCCTGGCACTCTCTGCATTCACATGGCACACCTTTTCACCAATTGCTCTTTGTTGTTGCTCGGAGCTGACATGTCAGGCACGGACAGCTCGCCTCTCATTGATCCACTTTTCCATTCCACCCCGTGCACAGAGACCTTGCCGTGGTGCCGCCTCACTGTGGGTGGGGGAGCATCTCTGACAGAGTAGGCTTCAGCACAGGCAGGAGTATTTAAATTGGAAACCGTGCCCGGCCTGTTAACCCGGGGGAAACTGGTCTCGGGCAGGATCGAACCAGCTGAAGAGAAGATCGCTCCGGGTGGTATATGAGTGGCACATCACAATTGTCCATTTCCATTACCCCCCCTTGCCCCCTCCCTGGGTGACCTTTCCAGCTGTACTTGGTTTTAACTAAAGTAACCGAATCTTGTGCTTGGGGTAAATGAGATTAAAAACTTGGATGTGAGAAATATTACATCGTGTTATGTGGATTTTAACAGCAGAGAAATGAACAATTCAGTGCAACCTCTCTGTGCTGGTGTTTAATGTCCATTTGAACCCAATGCCACCTTGCTTCGCCCACTCCCTAGATCACTCTGTTCCTAACTCCCTCATCTACCATCCCATGAAAGGCACTGTGCCATTTTCCTCAATCGGTTCATGTGGGTATTGAGTTGCACAACTTTGTTCAGTTTTTCCAAGCCCTGGTGACATCTTTGTGGGTTCTTCTGTTGAACCTTACCTCCTGCCACCGTATCCATTTCCGAATATCGAGACCCGACACTGTGCCGTTTCCTCTTGAATGTTAGCCAACCTGTGTTCGGTCCAGTTTTAACGCAACGCCTCTGCTTTTGAAATGCTGTCCCGTTAGCAAATTGACTCTGCTGCATCGCCAATATTTTTTTGTGATGTTGTTCCTTCTAATCTTTGGTGTTCCTGTAACCCTGGGTCACTGCAGAATAATTTGCAATGGGGGAAGAGGTGCTTGAGACTAGATGTAGGAACAGAGAGGATTCTGTGTGCTGAGAGCAGGAGTGACCTTTTATAGTGCACAGCTGTTAATAGATCCATCCCGCTACTGTCAAATCTCACATCAGTCTGCACTGCAGGCCAGGGTTGTCAGGGAAAAGAGGGCGTTTTAACGAAAGGACACTCTCTTTATTTTATTGGTTGCTGACCGACACTGGTTGGTTGTACACCTGATTCTTTCAGGCCAAGTGGCTGAAGCACCTAGCTGAGACACTGACATAACACCAACATGTCCTCTCACTATGAGCCAGTTTGATCCCCGCAGTCAAAGCTGAAACCTCCTGTTTTACTCGGGGCAGTTGGTGTTTTGATTTTGTTACCTTCTAAAAGGCAGCCGTTTGTTCATAAGGCAGTATGTGGTTGAACGTGGAACAGATCAATTGTTTGTAAAGGAGGGGAAAGGGACCTGAGGGGCAACATTTTCACACAGAGGGTGGTGTGTGTATGGAATGAGCTGGCAGAGGAAATGGTGGAGGCTGGTACAATTACAGCATTTAAAAGGCACCTGGATGGGTATATGAATACAAGGGGTTTAGAGGGATTCTGGCAAATGGGACTAGGTCAGTTTAGTAAACCTGCTCAGCATGGTCGAGTTGGACTGAAGGGTCTGTCTCCTTGCTGTATAACTCAATGGCTCGATTCTCAGGTCCTTGTCCATCCACTCAGGTTTGCTTGTGAACTTGAAATGTACTGAAAATTTAACTTTTTCTTTAAAATGCTAAGTCAACAGCAACAGGAAGAAGAACTTGCATTTGCCTAGCACCTTTAACTTAACCCCAAGGTGCTTCACTGTTATATTATCAACCGATAATTGACTTGCAAAGCAAGCAGCGGAAATACTGTTCAGAGCAGTATACCTTTTGAAGAGAGATGGGCGGTGGAGAAGCTGCTAGATTTACAGTGAGATTTCCAGACTCGGGGTCAAGGCAGATGAAGGGACATCTGCCAATGGTGAAGCAGTGAAAATTAGGGATGTGTAGGGGTTTGGAGGATAGGAGGAAGGTATAGAGATGGACAGAAGCAAAGCTGCTGGAGTCCTTGAAACTATGACCCCCTTGCCTTCTGTGAATACGTCATGGGTTAAAATCCTGGGTGTAAAATGGAGGGGATGGTTTCCAGTTAAAGACTGCACAGCCACAGTTGTACCTGGGCTGATCCAATGCGGATGATGAAGAACTCCCACTGATGAGAAAGTGAACGGCTGTTTTCCAGTCTCCGTATCCCTGTGAACTGAGGGCCTCCTCTAGCCTGACTGAAGTAGAGTCTCATTTCTAGGTTTTATTCAAAATGACAGGCTTGAAAAAAAAGATTTTCCGTAAAGCCCCACTCCTTTGCTCCTTATGTTAAAACGGTGCTCCCTGGTTACTGATCGCTCTGCTGAGGGATTTAGTTCTCCCTGCCTACGCCTCTCATATCTTTGTACATCTCAATGAAGTTGCCCCCTGCCCCAGCCGTTTCTGCTGTAAGGAAAACAGCCCCAGTCTATTTAGTCTCTCTTCATCGCTGAGTCGCTCCAGCCCCAGACAACATCCTGGTGAGTCTCCTCTGTAGCCTCTCTGTTGCAACCACATCCTTCCTACAGTGTGATAACAGAACTGCACACAGTACTCCAACTGTGGCCTGACTAATGTCATATACAGCTCCGTCATAACCCCCTGCTTTTACATTCAGTCCCTTAACTAATAAAGGCAAACATCCCATATGCCTTAAGACCATGGGACATAGAGGCCGAATTTAGGCCATTCAGCCCAATGAGTCAATCATTCCTTCTTGACCACCTCATCTGTTGTCTCTGGTCAGTATTTAGGAAACAGTCAGCAATGATTTCAGTGGAAAGGTGATTTGATAGCAGTGCTTTTGTTTTGTATTTTGCAGGTCCAAATGCTAAGATTTAGCAGTACAGTCCCTGACTTGGATCGTCTGAATGAATTGGGATACAGGTTACCCCTGAACGATAAGGAGATCAAACGCATGCAATCATTGAACAGACACTGGTCCTCAATTTCTGCTCAGACCACAGAGCGGTTTAGGTAATTCAGTACTTTGCTGCTTATGAGCAGAATACCATCTCAGACTTGTAACTCCCTGCCACACTGATACTGCGGCTAAATATTCTGTCATTCACTCAGTGTGGACTGATTCGACAGACTGTGGCCCCCTGTTAGAAATAGGAAACTGTCTGACTGGGTTTTATTGCTGCCAAACATCACTGGGTTTTGCTGACAGAAGGCTTCACTGAGATTTCTGTGCTACTTATTAATCTGCTCTGTCCCAGAATTCCAAATCCTAAACACTCACGATGGAAAAGATTTCTCCTCATAGGTTCTTTTTATTTTACAATTGCCTTAAATACATTGAAAACAATTTCTCTTTGACAACTTCATTTGAATCACCTTCGGGTTTTAAATACCTCTATAGACTCCCTGCGCACCCTTGAGACTTGGGACATTTAGCATCTCATAGAAATTTTACAGTGTGGAAAAATGTCCTTCGGCCCATTTGTGTCCGTGCCCAGTTATCAAACATCCATCTCTTCTAATCCCATTTTCCAAACTTGGCCCGTGGCCTTGTACGCTGTGGTGTTCCATGTGCTCATCTAAATAGTTCTTAAATATTTTGATGACTCACACCTCTACTCCTTTCTCAGGCAGTGAGTTCCAGATATATACCACCCTCTGGGTGAAAATGATTTTCCTCAAACCTCCTGCTCTTTACCTTAAAACTGACCCTCCAGTTATTGACGCCTCTACCATGGGGATTTAGTTCTTCCTCTCTACCCTATCTATGCCCCTCATAACCTGTACATCTCAATTAGGCTCCCCCCCACCCCCCGGCCTCAGCCATCTCTGCTTTAAGGTAAACAACCCCAGCCTAGCTAGTCTCTCTTCATCACTGAATCACTCCAGCCCCAGACAACATGCTTGTGAATCTCCTCTGCATCCTCTCTAACACAACCACATCCTCCTTACATAATCATCGAGTCATACAGCACCAAAACAGACCCTTCGGTCCAACCAGTCCATGCCGACCATTATCCCAAACTAAACTCGTCCCACCTGCCTGCTCCTGGCCCATATCCCTCCAAACTTTTCCTATTCATGAACTTATCCAAAAGTCTTTTAAAGGTTGTAATTGAGCCCACATCCACCACTTCCTCAGGAAGTTCATTCCACACATGAACCACCCTCTGTGTAAAAGATTTGACCTCCGTGTCTTTTTGAAATCTTTCTCCTCTCATCTTAAAAATGTGCTCCCTAGTCTTGAAACTCCCAATCCTAGGGAAAAGACACCTACCATTAACCCTTTCTATGCCCCTCATGATTTTATAAACCTCTACAAGATCACCTCTCAACCTCTTACACTCCACTGAAAAAAGACCCAGCATATCCAGCCTTTCTTTATAACTCATATATTTCATACCCGGCAACATCCTGGTAAATCTCTTCTGAACCCTCTCCTGCTTAATAATATCCTCTTCCTATAACTGGGTGACCAGAACTGGACACAGTATTCCAGAAGAGGCCTCATCAATGTCCTGTACAATCTCAGCATGACATCTCCACTCCTATTCTCAAAGGCCTGAAGGTAAGTGTGCTAAACACCTTCTTAACCACCCTGTTCTTCCTCGTGGGGCTGCACATTGTCTGCAAAATCTCTTCAGGATTTGGAGGGAGAAGGTTCAGTGGGAGGGCATGTCATATTTCTGCAAGATATTGGTATTCACTGAACTCCTGAGAAACAATTAATGGCAGTAATCTAAATGGCATGGGGACCAGGGCAATGTTGCTAGATTCGTTAGAGGAGCAACTCTATATTTCCATTTAATGGATTGACATTCTCCCCATAGAACATGGAACAGTACAGAACAGGAACAGGCTCTTTGGCTCACCATGTCTCTGCCGACCTTGATGTCATTCTAAACTAATCCCATCTGCCTGCACATGGTCTATGTCCCTCTATCCCCCGCTTGTTCATGTGTCAGTCCAAATGCCTCTTAAACATTGTTATCACATTTGCATCTACCAGCTCCCTGGCAGCACGTTTAAGGCCTCTGCGTATCAAAAATATGCCTCACATATCTCCTTTAAACTTTTCCCTTCTCACCTTAAACCTATGCCCCCCCTATTTTCACCCGAGGGAAAAAGACTCCAATTATCCTCTCTATCCATGCCTCTCATAACTTTATATACTTATGTCAAGTCGCCCTTCAACCTCCGAGACTCTAGTGAAAATAATCTGAGTTTGTCCAATCTCTCCTTAAAGCTAATGCACTCCAAGCCAGGCAACATCCCAGTAAACCTCTTTTGCTCCCTCTCCAAAGCCCTAAAATCCTTCCTGTAGTGTGGTGACCAGAACTGCACACAATACGCCAAATGTGGCCAAACCAAAGTCTTGCACAGTTACAACATGACTTGCCAACTTTTATACTCAGTGCTCTGAACGATGAAGGCAAGCATGCGGTATGCTTTCTTTACCATCTTATCCAGTTCTGTTACCACCTTCAGGGAGCCATGGACTTGGATTCCCAAGATCCTTCTGTATATCAATGCTCCTTAAGTTCCTGCCATTTACTGTATACTTGCCTCTTGCATTTTACCTCCCAGAATGCATCATCTCACACATGGATGGATTAAACATCATCTGCTGTTTCTCTGTCCAACTTTCTAACTGATCTATATTCTACTGTATCCTTTGATAACCTTCCTCATTCATATCTCCACCAATTTTCATGTTGTCTGCAAACTTAGTAATCAGACCACTTATATTTTTATCGAAATGATTTTTATATATATTACAAACAATAGAGGTCTCAGCATTGACCCTGGCAGAACACCACTGATTACAAACATCCAGTCAGATAAATGATCTCTTATCTCCTGTGACCAAGACAATTTTGTATCCAATTTGCCAACCCATGCGACTTAATCTTCTGAACCCGCCTGTCATGGGGGACCTTGTCAAATCCTTGAGTAAAAAAAGTCCATTTCCACAACATCCACTGCCCTACCCTCGTCAATCATTATTGTCACCTCTTCAAATACTCATCAAGTTTGCAAGAGAAGACCTCCCCCACATAAAGTCTTACTGAATATCCTAAATAAATCCATTCTTTTCCAAATGCGAGTAAATCCTTCTCCACTAATTTCCCTACCACTGCAATATAAGGCTCACTGGCTATAATTTCTTGGGTTATTTCTTTTGTTCTTTTTTAACAGAACATTCTTCAGTCTTCTGGGACTTCATCTGTGGCTCATGATCTCAGTCAAGGTCCCAGCAGTCATATAGGATTGAAGGAGGCCATTTAAACCGTTGGGCTACAGTCACAGATTCACTTCATTCAGATAACTCCTTTCTGTAAACCTGCTTTTTTTGTCTGATCGTTATGGACATTTATGGTCTTCTTTGCCTTTGTGTGAAACCAATTGAATATTTTAATCTCGTTCCAGTAAACTGCAAGCATTCCTGCTCCAGCACCAGACGTTCCTCGAGAAATGTGAAACCTGGATGGAGTTCTTGGTCCAAACCGAGCAAACCCTGGCAGTGGAGATTTCTGGAAACTACCAAAACCTCCTGGAGCAGCAGAGGGCCCATGAGGCAAGTGGAGAGCTGGGGCCATGGGCATCATTGGGAGTTGCCTTTTTGCCTCCACGTGCTACTCTGTTCTATCACCATTCCTTCATCAGCACACGGTTAAACTCCTGCATCAGCACCGTGGCGCTAAGCTTCACCATATTTCCTCAGGGCCCAGTGTTGGCTGATTGAGCCAGCCCAGCAATTGGAAATAAATGCCAGAGATGCTCAATCCCTGGATGCTATACGTCAGACCTCATCGGGCAACATTGAACAGCAGAGTTATAATATCTGCACTGGCAGGGATCCTGAGTTCAGGGATGGCCAAGTACTGCCGGCTTAGTGACTTTTAGATATCGCTACACTCCAATGTTAATGAGCCACTCAGTCCCCAATTATTTAATCCAGTACAACAGACCTATTGGTGAACATCCATCCCATTTTTTAGTCCAGGCGAGGGGTCTGGTGCCTACTGTACCTCAGCGTGAACATGAAACGCAGCACTGTCGGTGCTGACCTGAGACTCTAGGCCGCTAAGCTAACGGGCTGCCCATCAATGACCATGTGACAACAGTTGGCTCTGGGTTTTCACTTCTTTGGACTGGGTAGAGTCTAAAATCTGTACCTGAGTTCATTCCCATGGACATTGGTCAAACATCCTGCTACCTGGCGTCGTAGCCAAGTGATCTTGTCCCTGGACTCTCAGCCGAGAGGTTCCCGACAAGTTGTGAGATGGAATTCTATGGATTCAGGAACATGTGGTCTGGCACCAGGAAATTAGGGGTGGCACGGTGACTCAGTGGTTAGCACTGCTGCCTCACAGCACCAGCGACCCCAGTTTGATTCCAGCCTCAGGCGACTATCTGTGTGGAGTTCAGACATTCTCCCCGTGTCTGCGTGGGTTTCCTCTGGGTGCTGTGGTTCCCTCCCACAGCCCAAACATGTGCAGGTCAGGTGGATTGGCCATGCTAACTTGCCCATAGCAGCCAGGGACATGGATTAGCCATGGGGGAATCTATGAGGCGATAGTGATTGGATGGGATGCTCTTTAGAAGGTTAGTGCAGGCTCGATGGGCCAAATGGCCCTCTCTGCACTGTAGGGATTCTGTGATTCCAACTGACCATGTGAGCTCCTGGGATTGTGATAAAATCCCCGTTGGTTCTGAAAAGGTATCTGCTGGTCTGAACTACATGTGACTACACTTGCACACTGTGTAGTGGGGCAGTCTGGGATGGGCGTCAGTTACCTACTGCCAGTGTTGCCCCAGCTTGGTGCATTGGGATAAAAAGCTGTGAGTAAGACAGGTGGTTGGGTGAAACTCTTCCACCATAATGCTTCCTGTCCGGAATCCAGGAGCACAACCCCCTTTTGTTTGCTGGCACTAGGTGGGTATCCTGAGGTGCCTATTCATTTATATTTCCTGTCTGTGCTACCCTTGGGTACTATGTCAAGTTGTGCCAATCTCTATGTGTTCCTTGCCCCCACTATCAATCCAATTGATGTCTTAAAAATTAACAGCAACAGGATGGGATGCAGCTCCCTCTGAGTGTCCGTTCCCTGCCCCCCCTCGGGAAACCTATCTTTGCATTAATTGGTCCATTCTCTGAGGTCAAGTCCCGCTCCAAAGACTTGATTGCCGACCATAGGCAACCACTTCTGACTCAGTACCGAGGGACTGCTGCGCTGTTAGCAGCGCCTCCCTGTGGTTGAGAAATTCCGCTCTTCAGGGGGGTTAGGAGAAGAGTTGAGGGAGTTTCTCCCATTGCTTCTTTAACTGCTGAAACAAAACCGATCAGTCAGATGTCACTGGACATGGGAAACATGGAGCCTTCTGTGTCCATGTCAAGTGGAACTGTGTCCGTACATGATCTGAGTGCACGCTGTTCTAAGTTACTGAGCTGTTCCGAGCAAACATGAACTGATGCGATATCTCAGCACGTTCTTTCCACCTTAATTTCCCTCCTTTTGTTTCTGGTGCAGTTGTTCCAGACAGAAATGTTCAGCCGACAGCAGATCCTGCACTCCATCATCAGCGACGGACAGCGCCTCCTGGAGCAAGGCCAGGTTGATGACAGGTAGGAACCTCGCAGTCAGTTTTCCCTCCCAGCTGCTCTGGCGGGCTGGCTGCACTTGTGTTGAGAATGTGCTGCCGGGCAGAAGCTGAGCGTGTGAGCAGTGAACGCGTTAAGGTGCACAGCAATCTTGAAGGGACCGTGCAGTGCAAGGAACAGTCCGTAAAGGGAAATGAAAAGGAATGTAGCTCACAGTCCTCTCATTACATCGAAGGGTAGTCACTGTCCAGTTATTTTTATTTAGAATAAACCTATATGAATTAAGATCTGTTTAATTTTGGTGTAATTCCAATCAAACTGGTTCCACAGAAATTCAGATGAAGAAATCAGATTGGAGTTTAATGCTGAAATAAAAGTAAAGAACTGTGGGTGCTGAAAATCAGAAACTTCTGGGAAGATAGGTTCTGAGAAAAGATCACTGGACCCGAAATGTTAACTCTGCTTTCTCTCCACGATGCTGCCAGACCTGCTGAGTTTCGAAAGCACTTCCTGTTTCTGTTCGATATTTAATATGTCTGGTTTGTAAGGCCTTGTTATTCATTCCCCCAGTCTCTTGCAAGTCTCTACTGACTCTCCATGGACTATAGTTAAGGTTGTAGAGACATACAGCAATGAAACAGACCCTTCATCCATGCCAACCAGATTACTTATCCTAAATTAATCTCGTCTTATTTGCCAGCACCCGGCCCATATCCCTCTTAACCCTTCCTATTCATATACCCATCCAGATGCCTTTTAAATGTTGTAATTGTACCAGCCTCCACCACTTCCTCTGGCAGCTCATTCCATACACGCACCACCCTCTGTGTGAAAGAGTTGCCCCTTAGGTCCCTTTTATATCTTTCCCCTAAACCTATGCCCTCTAGTTCTGGACTGCCCCACCCCAGGGAAAAGACCTTGCCTATTTACCCTATCCATGCTCCTCATGATTTTGTAAACCTCTATAAGGTCACCCCTCAGCCTCCGATGCTCCAGGGAAAACAGCCGCAGCCTGTTCAGCCTCTCCCTAGACCTCAAACCCCCCAACCCTGGCAACATCCTTGTAAATCTTTTCTGAATCCCTTGAATTCATCAGTGAATCCAGGCCAACATTTGAGCTCTGCCTCTAATTTCCCTTGAGAGCAGATGAGTATGAACCATGTTGCAGTGGGTCTGGAGTTACATGTAGGCCAGACCGGTTACAAATGGCAGATTTCTTTCCCTGAAGGATATGAGTCAACCAGATGGGTTTTTACAACAATCCAGTGATAGTTTCATTGTTACCATTGTTACTGTGGTTAGCACTGCTGCTTCATAGCACCAGGGACCCGAGTTCAATTCCACCCTCGGGCGACTGCCTTTGTAGAGATTGCACAGTCTCCCTGTGAGTTTCCTCCAGGTGCTCTGGTTTCCTCGCATAGTCCAAAGATGTGCAGGTCAGTTGGAATGGCTATGATAAGTTGTAAAAACAATGACTGCAGATGCTGGAAACCAGATTCTGGATTAGTGGTGCTGGAAGAGCACAGCAGTTCAGGCAGCATCCAAGGAGCTTCGAAATCGACGTTTCGGGCAAAAGCCCTTCCTCCTGACGAAGGGCTTTTGCCCGAAACGTCGATTTTGAAGCTCCTTGGATGCTGCCTGAACTGCTGTGCTCTTCCAGCACCACTAATCCAGAATATGATAAATTGTGCATAGTGTTCAGGGATGTGCAGGTTACGTGGATTAGTCAGGGGAAATGCAGGGTTACAGGGAAAAGATATGTGGCATGTGGGTCTGGGTGGGCTACTCTTTGGAGGGTCAGTGTGGACTCGATGGGTCGAAAGGCCCCCTTCCACACTCTAGGGATTCGATGATTCACGACTAGCTTTCAATTTCAGATTTTATGAATTGAAATTCCACCAGTTGTCAAGGAGGCGCTTGAGCCCAATCTGAATGTCATGAGCCAGGGTCTCTAGATTAACATCTAGTGATATCACCAGTATGCCATTGTCTCCCCTGACCAGCAGCAGGGGCTTCTCTTTAATTCTGTATCATAGAAATCCCTCCTCCCTGTTACCCTCAGTTATAAACGCCCTCAAGAGGGCACAGTTTGTGTTTTAGCTCAGTTGGGCTCAAATCAAAAGTTGCCGGATGTGTGTTTGCTCACTGAACTGGAAGGTTCGTTTTCAGACATTTCGTCACCATACTAGGTAACGTCATCAGTGAGCCTCCGGTGAAGCACTGGTGTCAGTGACCTGCTTTCATTTATGTGTTGAGGTTTCCTTGGGTTGGTGATGTCATTTCCTGTTCTTTTTCTCAGAGGGTGGTAAATGGGATCTAAGTCGATGTGTTTGTTGATAGGGTTCCAGTTGGAATGCCGTGCTTCTAGGAATTCTCATGCAAGTCTCTGTTTGGCTTGTCCGAGGGTGGATGTGTAGTACCAGCCGAAGTGGTGTCCTTCCTTATCTGTATGTAAGGATACTAGTGAGAGAGGGTCATGTCGTTTTGTGGCTAGTTGATGTTCATGTATCCTGGTGGCTAGTTTTCTGCCTGTTTGTCCAATGTAGTGTTTGTTACAGTTCTTGCGAGATATTTTGTAAATGACGTTAGTTTTACTTGTTGTACATGCATCACCCTCTGCATGAAAATGTTGCTCCTTATGTCCCTTTTAAATCAATAAACAAGCAAAACTAACTTTGCAGCACTGCCCATGTGCCGAGACATGGGTATAGTGCCTTAAAACGACTGGGAGGCTGGTCCGGATCCTATCAGGAAGCAGTGCAAGGCAATGAAAATCTGTATCTCTGTGCTCTGTCTGGCGAATTCCTTTGGTTTTTTATGAATATTCATTCATGGAATGAGAGCATCACTGGTTAGGCCAGCATTTATCGCCTCTCCCTAATCGCCCAGAGGGCAGTTAAGAGTCAACCACATTGCTGTGGGTCTGGAGTGCATGGAAAGAGGGTGGGGGTAAAATTTGATGGTCGCGATTTGCTTGGTACAGAGATGAAGAAATAAAGAGGAAGGACTGGTAGATGGAATTAAGATGCAGATCAACCAGGATCTAAATGAATGATGGAATGGGCCCCTCCTGTTCCTGTATATCAGGCTTGAATTACTTTTGTGTTCTGTGTAGCAGGTTGAGGGGCTGAATGATCTCTTTGTGTTACCAGTTCATCGACACTCTTCAGCCCTGATGAACCTCCAACAAATCGCAGAGCGCCTGACGGTGATGAGGAACAGTTCGGCTCGAATCAAATGAACCATGTTGCGTTTGTTTGTTTGTTTTCTCTCTCGGTTAGGGATGAGTTTAACTCCAAGTTGGCGATGCTGAGTAACCAGTGGCAGGGGGTGATCCGACGGGCACAGCAGCGGAGAGGGATTATTGACAGTCAGGTCCGGCAGTGGCAGCGTTACCGGGAGCTGGCGGAGAAGCTGAGGAAGTGGCTGTCGGATGTCTCCCAGCAGCTGGAGCAGAGGTGGGGCAGTGCAGCTCCCATTGCCCTGCAGCAGGCCAGGAGCCTGCTGGATGAGGTGCAGGTGAGCGTCGCTGTTCGCACAGTGTACCCGATCCCACGCTGATTTATGTCCCACTCGCTGTCACACCACGCAGCAAGGAGAGAGAGAGAGACTTCCTGACATTGTCAATTAATGACATGGTACCCCACCTTTTGAAAGTTCACTTTACACATTTCACTTTTACAACAGACCTACATTAGTACCTGTTTTCACTAACCAAAAGAAATCCAAAGAGGATTTTCGCTTTTACTGAAAAAGTAATTGCTTCTTCACTCTACGCCATTTCGGCTTACACTCGACTTTCTGATAGTGGGGGAATGTGTATCCATGTCTAATCCTGTATTACTGTAACCATCTTCACTTCATGTCACTGTCCTCTGTCTAGTCACCTGCATCCTCGCCCGATTTCCTCCTGCCATAGGCTTCTCCTCCCCTCACTGCCTCTTCCTCTCCTCCTCAGTCCCTCTGCCTCCTCACCCATTGTGTTCGTGCTCTCTGTCTGTGTGTCTCTCTCTCCTCCCTCTGTGCCTTCTCTCCCTCCCCTCCCCCAGTGCCATTGTCTCTTTGCCCATTTCCTAGCGCCACTGTCTGTGCCCACTGCCCCGGAGGAAATCTTCTCTCTCTCTCTCCCTCCCTCCATTGGCCGGCCTCCAGCAATGGGGACAATCTGTCATTATTCACTGTAATTGCCATCACTCTGACTCACCGTACTGCCTCACATCCTGGAGAGAAACCCGGTCAAAAGGCTTTTTTTTTCCTGCTGTGTCATCGAGCATCGTTCTGTTTTTAATCCCATTTTCCTGCAGTTGCCCATGGTCTGGTATTTCCAGTGCCGTCTAAATATTTCTTGAAGACTCCTGCCTGTGTTACCGTGACAATGGTGGTAAGTTAGGGACACCCCTCACCCTGTGGGTGTAAAGATATTTCCTCAGCTTCCTGACCACATTCCACTCTCCCGGTTCCTTTGGCTTTGTTATGTCTGACCTGATGATGTAATCCTCCTCACCAAAGGTCCAGATACATTTCCCTTATCCCTCAGTGAACAGCGGTGGTTGGCAGGCCCATGGTAGTGACTGTTCCACTTCTGCTGTTACCTCCTACCCTCCCTCTCAGAGTCAGGATAGGATCCCCTTGTCCTCCCCTTCTTTCAGACCGGCTCCTGATTGCATAGATCCCCCTCTGCCATCCTCCCGAAGGGAGCCAGGTTAGAGCTGGAGCCTAGATGTTATAAACTTGAAGCTACTGTTTGGAGTATCTCACATTACAAAGACACCCCTCCATACTGACCAGCTGCAGTTTCAATCTGCTCCAATATACAGGAGTGCATGAGAATCCCTGGTTCATGTCCACTACCTGAATTCAAATAGACACTCAACATCCATGACCTGCCAACCTGAAACCAACAAATATGTATTACTTTCTTCATGTTCACTCCCTAATGGCCTGGTCTGCTCTCGGTCACCCCCAGCACCCAGGTAACATCCAGGGCACTGCAGATGGAACATCCCCTCCATTTCCCTCCTCCATTCTCCTCATGCAAGACTGCGCTGGTCTCCTGTGACGAGCTTGTATTTTAGTCTACTGCCTCCGTTGCTTGTGATGTGGACCCCTGTCTTTCATTTTGAGGTTTGGGATTTGCCGGCTGTTTCGCAGGCGACTGTCATGGTCAGTCTCTGCCCTGTTCCCACACTGACCCCTTGGCCCTCAGGCCTTGGTGCACTGTTCCTGTGAAACTCAATGCAAGGCTTTTGAGGAGAGACTTCACAGCCTTCCAGACTCAACACAAAGTTCGACAATTTCAGATCTTAATTGTACCTTCCTTCCCTTCCCTTCCCTTTTCTCCTTCCTTCATGATGTGTGTTTTGGGTGGTATCCATTCTGTTCTTCCTGTTCAGGCCTGCTCTAATTCTACCTTTCGTCCCTTGTCCTGTGACCACGGTGAACCTTGATTGTATCAAACTGTCCTGTCTCTTACGTCCATATCTCCTTTCTCCTTGCTTTTGGGAGCAAGTGAGGACCACAGATGCTGGAGATCAGAGTCGAGAAGTGTGGTGCTGGAAAAGCACAGCAGGTCAGGCAGCGTCCGAGGGGCAGGAGAGTCGACGTTTCAAGCATAAGCCCTTCGTCAGGAATCATCATTCCTTTTAGCATTTAACCAAAGGCTCTTTCCTCCCTCTCCCTTATCTCTGCCTCTGGGATTGTTTGAAACCTTTTTACTTCTCTCATTTATTCCAGTTCTGAACTGAAAAAACCGACCTGACCCATTACCTCTCTCTCAGTCTCCAGTGATGCTGCCAGACTTGCTGAGTATTCCCAGCATTTTCTGTTTCTTTTTTAATTCTGTGCTACTGTAGCACCGCCCAACTCTGCACCTTCTAGTATGTTCCCTTCTTACTGTTCCATTTCTTATCATCACTGTTCACTGTGCTGCTTAACGGAGTCCAGGATAACTTGTTGTCTGGCCATCAGTTTGGGTGTTTAAGTGTGGTCATTGCTGGCAACAGCCCTTGGACATTTGGCCACCCTGACTATCACCTTCACTCTGCGATCAGTCTACTGACATGGGCCTCAGACACTTTGCATAAGCTTGGGATTAATGTTCTCTCTCTCTCATTCTCTCTCGCTCTTGTTTTCTCTCTCTCTCTCTCTCTCATTCTCTCGCTCCCACTCTCTTGCTCTCGTTCTCTCATTCTTTTTCTCGTGCTCTCTCATTCTTTTGCTCCCACTCTCTTGCTCTCGTTATCTCTGTCGTTCTCTCTCTTGCTGTCTCTCTTCTCTCTCCTCTCTTCTGCCTCTCCTCCCCTCTCTCCTCTCTCTCTCTCCTTTCTCTTCTCTTTCTCTCTTCTTTGTCTGTCTTCTCTCTCTCTCTCTCACTCTTTCCCCCCCCCCTCACTCCCGTCTCTCTCTCCTCTCTTCTTTTTCTCTCCCCTCTCTCTCTCTCCCCTCTCTCTCTGTTCTCAGTCTCCTCTCTCTCTCCCTCCTCTCTCTTTCTCTCTCCCCTCTCCCTCCTCTCTCTCTGCTCTCTCTCTCTCCCCCCTCCCTCCTCTCTCTCTCTCTTTCCCCTCTCTCACTCTCTTCTCTCTCCCTCTACAGCTGAAGGAGAAGGTGCTGCAGCGTCAGCAGGGGAGTTACATCCTGACAGTGGAGGCTGGGAAACAGCTCCTGCTGTCTGCTGACACAGAGGTCGAGGCCACGCTGCAGGCTGAACTCACTGACATTCAAGAGCAATGGCGGGCTGCCAATATCCACCTGGAGGAACAGAGAAAGCAGCTGAACCTCCTGCTGAAGGTGAGTGGCAGCAGCGCAGCTCACTCCCGTCACGTGCCATCGTTGTCGAGTCGTGAAGGACCGAAACCATCCCGAGTCACGCCAGAGCAAGAGCGACGTGGGAGTGAGGGGTCAGGCAATATGCTGTGACAGACAAACGGTGATGGGAGGGGAGTGAGAAGGATGGAGTGGCGGACAGTAGGAACGGAATGAGGAACGGGGAGAGAGTAACAGGCTCGCGTCAAAAAGATGTAATGAGTTGGAGAATCCAAACAATTCGGGCCTATCCTTCAAATGCTGGAGAGCCAATTGGTCTGTGTCAGTGCTCCCCCTCTGATGGTCAGTGTGGAGCGATGGGAACGTGTCCCTCTATAAAGGGGTCTCCCCTCTTCCCCCCACCCCCCCCCCCACCCAAACCTCCATCATCAGGGATCTGGGGAGGAGAGTGGTACACACAGCAATACTACACAACATTAGACTGAGGATGTTCACTGATTGCCAGGCCACTTGTAGACTTTGGGGCCCGGGGGAGGAATTGGTTTTCCACAATGGTGTTGAGTGTTCACATTGGCATTACCTCTTTGGCTGTTTGAAAGGGCTCCCCTAAAAGCTTTAGTTGCACTCCAGCCCCACGCTCCTGACTCCAGAGCGCCCCAGGAGGGCGGGAGCTGGAAACATGGGAGGGTCTCCTGGTGAGGTCTGCTCCTGGGCCTGGCCAAAGTGGCCTTCAGCCGGTCCAGGCAGCGGCCTGAGGAGAGGGTCATCATATCAGAGTGCCTGCCCCTGGTTTGCAGTTAGATTCCCATACAGGTCCCATTGTGAGGGAACGAGGAGTGCGGACTGGTATTGGAGAGGCTTTTAGAGACCAATGGGCAGGCTGGAGCGCACCATCACTGCACAATGTTACTTTGATAAGTTTCCAACCCACTTCTCTAAGTTTCCATTATCTGATAGATCTGATGTTAATGCTCGGTCCAAACCATTGTACAAAGTCCTCCACAGTTAATATTAGAATGTGATCTGATGGTTTCAAATAGAACCATCTGAGGAAGTGACCAAAGTAACCTGTGTTTAGATTCTGGCAATGTTACAGGAAACTCCACTTCCAAAAGCAGTCACTTCTCACGAGAAGTCAAGTTATGAGCAAAGTTCTCTGGGTTAGCAACCCTTGGATACACTAACTTAGGCTGCTCAGCTGCTGGGTGTGGGTTTAAATCCAGGCTTCCTGACAAGTTACCTTACTTGTGCATTGGTTTTCACCATAACTCTACTTCCTGTTGCACTCGAACCCACATTAATAGTCTCGTGTGTAGTTCACACTTATGGTAACTTCCTGTCAGATTTTAATACCAAGACTAAATTATATCCTGTACTCGGCCAAGTGCAATACCACAGGCAATCTGTCAGTGATATCATTGTGTGTGTGTGTGTGTGTGTGTGTGTGTGTGTGTGTGTGTGTGTGTGTGTGTGTGTGTGTGTGTGTGTGTGTGTGTGTGTGTGTGTACACACACACTCTCCACTACAGGCAATCCCTGACACGCTCAGTATCCTCTTACGTTTTCTATGTTATTGTTCTGATTGGTGATCTCAGTGTAACCCACGGGGAAGGGTGTTGGCAGGTGTGGTTTAACAGGATGGAATGGGCTGTCTTATTCGTTGTAAAGATCTAATGATCAATCACTCATCAGGAACTGATTAACTCAGTAAGTTAATTTGTTTAATGTAGGAAAACACATGGCAAGTTATGAAGCAGACACTCTGAACCCATGATCACTACAGTCTAAGTCAGAAGTCACCTGAAGCCAGGTTATAGTCCAACTGGTTTATTTGAAATCATAAGCTTTTGGAGCGCTGCTCCTTCTTCAGGTGAAGTTCACTATAACCTGGTGTCGTGCGACTTATGACATTGTCCACCCCAGTCCAACACCGGCCCCTCCACCACACCACTACCATCTAGATTGACAAGGCTGGCAGATGCAAGGGAACACCACACTCTTAAGTTCCCATCCAAGCCACTCACATGGAAATATATTGCTGTTCCTTCAGTACTGCTAGGTCCAAATCCTGGAATCTCCCCCCCCCCCCCAAACAGGCCATGGTGGACCAACCTGAACTGCAAGGGTTCAAGATGGCAGCTTACCACCATCTTCTCAAGAGCCACTAGGGACAGGCAGTAAGTGCTGGCCCCTTCAACGTTGCCTGCATCCCATGAATTAAAACAAATAAATTACAGCAAAGCCACTGACTTATATGTGGGCAGTTTGCAGTCCCAAAGGTTGTGGACTCTGCCGGTCTCACAGGCAGAGTCACAACCTTATACACACACAGCACAAAGCGAACTCTCCGAAAGGCAAGATGTGCTGTGGCTCACCAACACAGTCAGCATGTGTACATCGGGGTTTCAAGTGCGTCTGAATGTTCCTGTGTGGAGAAAGATTGACAGATTTTAAATATTCCCTGGGACTGAAAGACCCGGCAGTGGGCTGGAAGCTTGAACTGGGTACTGGAGATTCGAATCAAGATTGGAGTGGTGCTGGAAAAGCACGGCAGGTCAGGCAGAAACTGAGGAGCAGGAAAATTGACATTTCAGGCAAAAGCCCTTCGTCAGGGATGGGAAGCTTGAGCATCCAGATCCAGCAGTAGTTGTGGGAGGGATAGGAATGCTGCCCCCACCTCCCCCCCCCGCCCCCCCCCCCCACCCCCAGGAAACCCCTGTTCCTCCCTCCCTCTTGCTGATTATAACCCCTCCCTCTCTCGCTCGCCTGCTCTCACTTTGTAACCCTTGCACCCTCTGGAAAGCCAATAGCTGGGAGCTCCCATCTAAATGTCCCAGCATGGGTATTCCAGCCCTATCGGTGGCCAGGCTGGTTCCGGAAGCACTGAAGCCTTGCCAGGCCTTATCTTGAGCAACCATGCTGTCCACTGCCCTTCCTGTACTGGCTACATTCCACCCCCACCCCCCACCAGTCCTTTGCGAACAGTGTTGAGAGGCCTGTCATTGTTGGAATGCTGAACACTTACAGTGAGTCCCAACTCCAATTGACGTTATTCATACGCCACACTGGCACAGTAGCTCTCAATGCTGAGAAAACAATCCATGGAAACAGACCCTTCGGTCCAACCAGTCCATGCCGTCTGTAATCCCGGACTAAACCAGTCCCACCTGCCTGCTCCTGGCCCATATCCCTCCAAGGAGAAAGTGAGGACTGCAGATGCTGGAGAATCAGAGTCGAAAGGTGTGGTACTGGAAAAGCACAGCAGGTCAGGCAGCATTTGAGAACTAGGAGATCCAATGTTTTGGGCATACGCTTTTCGTTCCTGATGAAGGGTTTGTGCCCGAAACGTTGACTCTCCCACTCCTCGGACGTTTCCTGATCTGCTGTGCTTTCCTAGCGCCACACCTTTTGGCCCATCCCATATCCCTCCAAACCTTTCCTATTTGTGAACTTGCCCATATGTCTTTAGATGTTGTTACTGTTCCTGCATCCACCGCTATCTCTGGAAGTTCATTCCACACACGAACCACTGTCTGTGCACAAAAGTTGCCCCTCGTGTCCTTTCTAAAACATCCTCCTCTCCCCTCAAAAATATGCTCCCTGGTTTTGAACTCCCCCCACCCTGGGGAAAAGACCATTCTTATTCACCTTATCTATGTCCCTTGCAATCTTATAAACTCTCGATAAGGTCACCCCTCAGCCACCTACACTCCAGTTAAAAAAAAGTCCCAGTCTTTCCAGTCTCTATACCTTCCATTCCCGGCAAAGTCTTTTCTGAATCCTTTCCAGTTTAATATGTCCTTCCTATAACAGAATAGCACACAGTACTCCAGAAGAACTGGTTAAGAGTTTGAACAAAAACCACTTTCTATTTAAAAGGAGTTGACACGGCAGCATTGAACCACCTTGGATGTGAGCTACCAAGTGCAGGTAGTGACTTCTCTTGCTCATATACTGTTTTGTATTTGGCTAGCTCAGCTCCACAACTTTTCAATCCAGCTCTACCCCTGCAATCCTATCGAGCAAGAGTGTGGTTGAGCTGAAATGAAATGTTCTGTTGTGCTCACCGAATCAATCTTTTCTCGAAGTTTCTAATCAATATCATCGATCACCTTCCACAGGACTGGGAGCGGTGTGAGAAAGGAATCGCGGATTCTCTGGCCAAGCTGAGATCTTTCAAGAGAAAGCTATCGCAACCCCTCCCTGATCATCACGATGAGCTCCACACGGAGCAGATCCATTGCATGGTAAGGTCTTACTTTCTGCTTCGTTCCAGTTCTAATGTTTCCTCATCACCGTTGTATGAAAGGGGAATTCTCCGCAGTCCTTGTTCAGCCCAATGAAAGCCAACTTTGAGAAGCTGGCTATTAAAAATCAAGAGATTGCAATAAGTGCTGGAAAATAGTGTTGAGTCACCATAACCTAGTGGAATGGATAGAGCAGGTTCGAGGGTTCGAATGGTCTGCTTCCTGTTCCTGTTTCCTCCCGTTTATTTCGTATTTATTCATGGGATGTGGGCGTGGTTGGCTAGGGAGCATTTATGGCCCATCCCTAAATGCCCAGGGGGTAATTAAGAGTCAACCATGTTGCTGGGGTCTGGATTCACATGAAGGCCAGACCAGATGAGGCCAGATCCTAAAGGATATTGGTGAGTCAGATCCGTTTTTCCTGACAATGATTATCGTTGGGCTTTTGATTCCGAACTTGTTTTGTTTCACTGAATTTAAATTCCACCACCTTCTGTGGCAGGATTGAACCCGGGTCCCCAGAATGGTGCCAGGGTCTCCGGATTAGTTGGAGAAAGTGAAGGCTGCAGATACTGGAGAATCAGAGTCGAAATGTATGGTGCTGGAAAAGCACAGCAGGTCAGGCAGCATCCGAGGAGCAGGAGAGTCGAGGTTTCAGGTCTAAGGCCTTCGTAAGGGCTCTCCTGCTCCTTGGATGCTACCTGACTTGCTGCACCTTTCCAGCGCCACCCTTTCTGTCTCAGGACTAATAGCCTAGTGATAAAGCCAGGAGGCCGTCATCTCCCCTGAAGCTCCACACGAAAGGGCCCAGTGACTGGGCTTTGTGAATCCAGTCGATCTCACCAGTAATGGTTTCACTGTCTCCCTGCAGGAACTGGAAAGCTCTTTTGGAGGGTGGACTGATGACCTGGCCCACCTTTCCTTTCTGAAAGAGACCTTATCCAGCTACATTCGCGCCGATGATATCTCACTGCTCCAGGAGCGGATCGAGCTGCTGCACAGGCAGTGGGATGAGCTGTGCCATCAGGTAAGGCCGTGTGTATGTGTTGGGTGTGTGTGTGTGTGTGTGTGCGCGCGTGTGCGCGTGCGCTCAACAGCATCTCCAATCAGCAGTGTCAGGGAGTCTGTAGGAATCAAATGATCTACTTTAGGTGTTTGCACTTTGTTTCCTTTTAACTTGCCCTTAGTGTCTAGTAAGTTAAGAGCATTAGTAAGACCATTCAGCCCTTCAAGCCTGCTCCACTATTCAATCCGATCATGGCTGATCGTCCAACTCAGTCCCCTGTTGCTGCCTTCTAGACATACCCTTTGTCCCCTTGAGCCCTAAGAACTTATATCTAACTCGTTCTGGAAAAAAACATTCAGTGTTTTGGCCTCAACAGCTTTCTGTGACCGAGGATTCCACAGGCTCACTGGTGTCTGGGTGAAGACGCATCTCCTCAGTTCGGTCCATTCCCTCTCAGCCGCTCCGCCGCTCCGATGTTTTGCACACGGCAATCTGATTGTGGCATCGACTTCCGGTTCTGGAAGATTAGCGGGAACGTTAATCCTAAATGGCCTGCCCTGTGTCCTTAAAGCGTACCCCTGGTTCGGGGCTCCCTAGTTATCAGGAGCATCCTTCCTGCGTTTACACTGTCTAGTCCTGTTAGAATTATATCAGTTCTTATGAGATCTCCCATTTGTTCTTCTAAAGTCCATTGAATGCAATGCTAACTCTCCTCCAGTCTCCCTTCATGTGTCAGTCCTGCCATTCCCAGGAATCAGTCTGGCAAACCTTTTGTTGCACTCCCTCGATAACTAGAAATTGCTCAGCTCACTGTGGAAGTTATTCTGTGGAGTGTTGGTAATGACTGGCTTTTGTACAGTACCTCTGTGTCACTTCCTCTTTTGTTTAAATCTGGTGAAACTCCGATCCATTGGTGTAGAGAGTGGGACCTCGCATCTAAGCAAATACTAACCAAAGTCATCTATGAGAGCTTACTATTTAGAAATTGTGATCTTGGATGGAGTCATGGTCCAACCAGTCTATGCTGACCTTGATTCCAAATGAATTAATCCCACCTGCCTGCGCTTGGCCCATATCCCTCCAAACATTCCTTATTCATGTGCTTATTCAAATGTCTTTTAAATATTTTAAGTGTACCTGCATCCACCACGTCCTCTGTAAGTTCATTCCACACACAAACCACACTCAGTGTGATTTTTTTTGTATAAAAAATCTGCACCTCATGTCTTTTTTAAATCTTTCTCCTCTCGCCTTAAAAAAAAATATGCTGCCTGGTTTTGAAATTCCCCACCCCAGGGAAATGGCACCTGTCAATCACCTCATCCATGCCCCTCATGATTTTATAAACCTCAATAACCTCCCACGCTCCAGTGAAAAACGTCCCAGACTCTCCTTATAACTCAAACCCTCTATTCCCAGCAACATCCTGTTAAGTTTCTTCTGAACCCTCTCCAGCTTAGTAATATCCTTCCTCTAACAGGGTGACCCGAACTGCACATAGTATTCCAGAAGAGGCCTCACCAATGTCCTGTACAACCTCAGCATCACATTCCAACTCCTGCTGTCAAAGATCTGAGCAATGAAGGCAAGCATGTTGAATGCCTTTTTAACCATCCTATCTTTATGTGATACAAACTTCAAAGAATTATGTACCTAAACCCCTGGGTCTCTCTGTTCCCCCCATACTATCCAAGGCCTTGTTTTTAATTGTAGAAGTCCTGCCCTTGATCACTTTACCAAAGCGCAATCATATTTATCCAAATTAAACTCCATCTGCCACTCTTCAGCCCATTGACCCAATTGATCAAGATCTCTTTGTAATCTCAGGTAACCTTCTTCACTGTCCACTATGCCACCGATGTTGGTGTCATACACAAACCTACTAACCACACCGTCTACTTGCCCATCTAAATCAGATGTATGTTGATATTTCAGGATCTTTCACCACGTCCCTTTCGCTGTCCACTTTAGATGTAGTGGCTGTGACAAAGTTGGTTCCGTGCCCCCCTCTAACTCTGAAAGTTGGTTTACTCCTTAGGTTTGGGCACATGGACCGCTCTGACGTTGCAGTATTGTACACAGAGACTGCAGCAATATTGGAGGCAAAGCCTTTTGGATGAGGCTTTAAACAGGCTTTCTCTTTAGATGTAGAATATCCAGCCTGGAAGAACAGAGAGAGCACGAACTGCTGTCCTGACCAATATTATCCCTCAATCAATCAGAACAGCTGGCCATTTATCTCGTACTGTATATGGGATCTTGCTGTGTGCAAATCGGCATTCATATTTCCTGCATTACACTTCCAAAATGCTTGCTTGACTGACATGCAGTTTAGGTGCGTTGAAGTCATGAAAGGCTTTATATAAATGCAAGTCCTTACTTCATCTATAACAGGAAGTGGTATCCAACAGATCACTTCTGTAAAGGTATATTGGCTTTACGTTATAACGTGTCCTTGGCTTACCATAGGAAGGCCATCTGCTGAGTTACTCTCTGACCACTGGTGTAACTGTGGCTTCATACAGATCACCTGATCCCTAACCAGGCAGCTTTAGGAATAACTTCTAAGGTACGCTGTGGCAAACGGAATTTAAATAGCTGTCTCTGCCAAAGCTCAAATCTAGGGCTTAGTGAACACTCCTCAATAATATGCTGAGTTATTAATTTTCTACTCAAAATAGAATGTCATTTTGAACTCTGTAATGTAGTCAAAATTACATGGTGCATTTTGTCCTCTTGAGGCCACTATACACACAAGTACCAGCAGAGGGAGTTTGCTGCAGAGGGATCATACAGGGTCCATGTTTAGAAAGTCTCGTTCTAGATGGTTCTGGCTCAATGTAGAATAGTTTCTGGCCCAAGAGCTTCTCTCACACAGCTCGCATTTACTTGCAACTTGCAGGAACCTTTTGGTTGGTTATTTAAGAGAGAACAGGAGTTCTATGTGAACAACACCAAAAAAAAGTTCAACCAGTCATTTTGTTGCTCGAGAGCCCTTTGCACATTAGCTGTTGCAAGCATTCATCCACCTGCTTTCAGATCACCTTGCAGGGTAGCGTTTTGGTCAACAAGTAGCACCTCTCATGAGAATAAACATGTCATTTGGTATTTTTGGTCAGGGATCCTTCATCAGCGGTGGAGAATAATACAACAGCTTGAAAAAAACTGGGGAACGGGGTGGGGGAAGATTGAATAGGAAGCATCCAGAATTGGAAGAACTCGGCTAGATGCGAAATGCCTGCTAATATTGTAAGAGGCGCTATGTAAATGCAAGACTGTGTGGCCATTCTCATTAAAGCCGGTTGGTTTTCAGCTGAGTTAATGCAGGTGTGTTAGCAGCGCCGCCTCCTGGTGTCTGCCTCTCAGTACAGAGCTCTCCTCTGCGAAAATATTCAGGGATTCCCAAGGCCCATCACTGTGGAAAAGTGAGTTTTGTCTCCCTGGACTCTCTGTCCTAGAGAGCCCTGGAAGGTTTAGCTGGAGGGGATCAGCTGGCTTTGCACTGGATTGAATTTGATTTGATTCAACTTATTATTGTCACGTGTACTCAGGCACAGTGAAAGGTTTTACATGCAATGCAGGCAGATCATACCGTACACAGTGCGTTAGGGGGTACGAGAGCAGAGCAAGGAATACAACATAACGGCTGCAAAGAAAGTGCTCAAAGACTGAGGTCAACATTAAATTTAAAGTTGGACGGCTCCATTCTGAGATCTAATAACAGCGGGGAAGAAGCTGTTCTTGAACCTGTTGGTACATGTATTTAAGCTTTTGTATCTTCTGCCCGATGGAAGAGATTGGGAGAGATGATGACCAGGGTGGGAGGGGTCTTTGATGATGATGGCTACTTTCCCGAGGTAACGAGAGGTGTAGATGGAGTCAATGGATGGAAGGTTGGGTTGCGGGATGGACTGGGCTGTGTGCACAACTCTCTGTAGTTTGTTATGGTCCTGGGCAGAGCAATTGCCAAACTAAGCTGTGTTGAATCCAGATAGAATGCTTTCTATGGTGCATCTGTAAGATTTGTCTTTATGGACAATGATGATCTGACAGCGTTGGCACCAGACTCTCAGAGTGTCAACTGGTTTAGGATTCATTTGTCAGAGAAACATTTCAGACCCTTATGGCTTTGGCCATCTCATCAGTGACCTAAACTCATTGGAGTTTATAAGAATGGAAGATGATCTTATTTAAATGTAAAAATGTTTTTTAGATTAGATTCCCTACAGTGTGGAAACAGACTCTTCAGTCCAACCAGCCCTCTGAAGAGTAACCCATCCCTCTCTGACTAATGCACCTAACACTATGAGCAATTTAGCCTGGCCCATTCACCTACCCTGCACATCTTTGGACTGTGGGAGGAAACCAGAACAAGCCCACATAGATACAGGGAGAATGTGCAAATTCCACACAGACAGTCACCCAAAGGTGGGATCGAACCGGGGATCCTGGTGCTGTGAGGCAGCAGTGCTAACCACTGAGCCACTGTGTCACTCCACCCTTTGTCAAGCACTGCCAAGGTCGATACTGTTGTAGTGGAATCTAACACTAGCAGCAGAGTTTGAAAGGAGGAGGTCCCCATTTAGATCTGAAATGCAGTGGAATTTCTTCTGTCGGAGGGTCATTTGTCTTTGGAATTCTTTTCTCCCCAGGGCAGGGGAGGCCGGCTCAAACAGTATATTCGAGGCTGAATTTGACTACTTTTTGATTGACATGGGATTCGAGGATTCTGGGGACAAGTCACAGTCGTTCATCAGGAATCTTTAATTTTCTTCATTGGATGCAGACGACTGTAACTTGGTTTAGTCGGAACAGCTTAATCTGTGACTAAAAAGTTGTAGGTTCAGGTTACTTCAGGAATTTAAATAAGTCCTAAGCTGAGGTCCAAGTGCAGTGTTGAGGGAGTGGTGCACTGCTGACTGGCCTATCATTCAGAAACACTATTAAATAAGGGCTTCAAGTAACTCTTTGTTCACGCTTAGTGGTAGGAATGAGTAAAAGTTAAAAGTCTGTCGGAGAATGATGTGAGTTTTAAAGCAAGATACTAAAATGCATGTTGAGGATTTAACACATTTTAGCTTTGAGATGTTCCAGTTTTGCCGGGACTTTTTTTTTAAAATTGCAGTTTTCACCTTTTAATAGGAAGCCTTTCAGCATCAAAAGGTTATAAGGAAGCAGGGACATGCGTTTTTCTCCGGCCTGAGACTGTTTCAAAGCAGTTTCCAGCCCAAAAAAAAGATTTTCAGAATTAAATTTATGAAAGTGTGTTAAGATGGAACCTGCACTGGAAAGGTACAAGAGAGACTTCGCAAATTAAAGGCTTACATTGAAATGAGACCAGAGTACACTCCTGGGGCAGAGGAAGGTTTGACGTTAGTGAGTGTTCTTTAATTCACTTGCCTCCTGATTATTAACAGTTTGCAGTAAGACATGGGAAAAGAGAGGTGCAATCATATAGCGCCTTTTCTAACCACAGGATGTCCTTTGATGATTTCCGGCCAACTGAGTACTTTTGGAGTGTAGTCAGTTGCCATAGACAGCAATGTAGTAAGAAATCAGATCATCTATTCTTAGTGATGGTGGTTGAATGTTTAGAGCTGAGCTTGAAACCGTAACCTTCTGTCTGAGAGGCAGACATGCTACACTTCAAGAACTTAGCTTGAAACCGAATTGAATTCTTGGAGGACAGTAGAATGAAACTTGATTAAATCTCTCACCACGTGATGTTCTGTCAAATAAGTGCGATATTGCACAGTTAAAGTATTTCTTTTAAAGATCAACCGTATCACTGAAGAGGCAGAAATCCCCCCCCCCCCCCATTTTCCAGTCCCAGCTCAGTATTTTAATGGTGAGTAACCTGATTGGATGATTAAATCTTTACGAGGTTTTGCATGGCCCTAATTTGCCATGCCATCTCCTCATGCCAGTGTGAAGGTTGCCAGTGGAGTATTCTGCTGCCTCAGTTGTATTCCGGTGCACTATTTGCATCTAACGATACCGCAACAGGAAGTCTGCTAATCTCGGAACCTGGGGAAGGTCACCTGACGGCAGACGATAGAAAGCAATGCGGGCAGGTTAGTCTGGAATGCTTTTGCTGCTCAGTTCAGCTTTTACAATGTAGATCCCGTTCTTTAAAAGATTTTAAGCTGCGCAATTAGAGCTGGTGCCTTGCCCACCTTCTGAGTGCTGAAGCTTCAGTGATGGGATGGGCTTTCAGTCAGGAGGCTTTCAGACCGATGGGTGATGCAGATGTCAGTTGCGGGTGTGCTCGAGAGGTGTAGCACTCAACTTCCTTTCGGCTTCGGTTTGAGTACGAGCAGAGATGTCTACACTTCCTGTCAAATGCTTGAAATCCATGTAGATTTAGACTGATGAGATTTAGTGTCTCAGTTTGATATTTTCAACCAGTATGTAATTGTCTTGTAAATGAGAATAATGTGAACTGAATAGCCCAGGCTGATTTCCTTTTGATAGTTAAACTGTCATTGTGAACAAGGCATGGACGAGTTGATTAAAGTTAGCTCTGTCTCGTACGTAAGCTGCTGTTCCACTGAGATTGTTAGCAGCCATGAAAGTTTGCTGAAAATGATTCCCATTTTGGATTGTGTCGGGAATGGCTGTCCGAAGTTTCTTTGAGATCCGTTCCATTGTTCTCGCCTGGAACCAAAACAATTCCAATTAAATTCATCGGTTATGTTTTCCCTGGAGCAATGTTGAATGTGGCTTTTTACTACAAGTTTGAAATGAGATTGCACCCTGTTCTGTTGACCTGACACTTTTTCACGCAGAGGGTGGTGCGTGTATGGAATGAGCTGCCAGAGGATGTGGTGGAGGCTGGTACAATTACAGCATTTAAAAGACATCTGGATGGGTATATGAATAGGAAGGGTTTAGAGGGATCGGGGCCAAATGCTGGAAAATGGCACTAGATTAGGTTAGGATATCTAGTCGGCATAGACGAGTTGGACTGAAGGGTCTGTTTCCATGCTGTACATCTCTATGACTCTGTGTCACAAAGGTGATTTGTTCCAATGAAATAATGCTGTTCCTTTTTAAAGTGTACTTTGAGACTTCTGTATTGGGAAGTTTAGTGACACCAAGCTGCACTATCACGAGGAATTCAGTGATGGAGGTCTTGTGATCACCCTCTGTAGCTTCAAGCAGGTGGCCACTACTAGGTATGGAGGAGACTTACGAGAATGGTACCGCAGTTTTGTCGAGGGACTGAAGAAGGTGAAATGTTTCTCTCTGGAATGGATTAGATTAAGGGGAGGTGGAGTAGAGGTTTTAAGAATGCTGAATAGTTTTGATAAAGCAGATGGGGGAGACACACTGTGTGCTGGCAGGAGACCACGTAAGGACTCAGAGGGTACAGATTCATAATAACTGGGAAAGAAACATTAAAAGGGAATGAACCTTCATTTTTGTGCTGTAGTTGAATTGTGATGACGTGAGATATGGAAGCTAGGGAACTCAGAAATAAATAGTGTTGTTTGGAAAAGAGTTCAGATTACAGAAGTCTTTAAACGTATAAAAGTTGGTAAATCACTGGGACCAGATCACATGTATCCCAGGATGCTGTGGAAAATGAGGGGAGAAATTGCAGGGTCCCTAGTGGAGATATTTACATCATCGACAGCCACAGGTGAAGTACAGCAAGACTGGAACATGGCTAATGTTGTGCCATTGTTTCAGAAAGGCTGCAAGGAAAAGACAGAGAACTACAGACCGGTGAGCCTAACGTCAGTGGTGAGTAAGTTGTTGGAGGGGATTCTGAGAGAGAGGATCTACAATGCATTTGGAAAGGCAGTAACTGGTTAGAGATAGTCAGCATGGCTTCATGTATTGGATGAGGTGACCAAGAAGATAAATGAAGGCAGAGCAGTAGACATTGTCAGCATGGACTTTAGCAAAGCCTTTGACAGGGTTCTGCAGGGTAGACTGGTTAGTAAAGTTAGATCACATGGGATCCAGGAAAGGCTAGCCAACTGGGTACAAAGTTGGCTTGACAGTAGGAGACAGAGGGTGGTGGGAGAGAGTTGGTTGATTTATTTACTGTTGTCACTTGTACTGAGATAGTGAAGAGTGTTTTTTGTGTGCTATACAGGCAGATAGTAACATGTAATATGCATCAGGGTAACAGAACAAAGTGCAGAATACAATGTTACAGCCACAGAGAAGGTGCAGAGAGAAAGATCACAACCAACATTTGAGAGGTCCATTCAAAAGACTGACAACAGTGGGGAAGAAGCTGGTCTTGAATCTATTTGTATGTGCATTCAAGTGTTTATATCTTCTACCCAATGGAAGAGGATGGACGACAGTATAACCTGGGTGGGAGGAGTCTGTGATTATGTTGGTTGCTTTCCCAAACTAGCAGGAAGTATAGATGGAGCCAGTGGATGGGAGGCTGGTTTACGTGGTGGACCGGGCTGTGTCCATGACTCTCCGTAGTTTCTTGCGGTCTTGGGAAGTGCAGTAGCCATACCAAACTGTGATGCATCCAGATAGGATGCTTTCTATGGTGCATCTGTAAAAATTGGCCATGCCAAATTTCCTTAGCCTCCTCAGGAAGTAGAGCCATTGTTCTGCTTTCTTGACCATTGCATCAACATGGATGGACCAGGACAGATTGTTGGTGACCATCACTCCCAGGAATTTGATGCTCTCCACCATCTCCACCTCAGCACCGTTGATGCAGACAGGGACATTCCCTCAACTCCACTTCCTTGACCAGCTCCTTCGTTTTGTTGACGTTGATGAAGAGATTGTTGTCTTTACACCCTGCCGCTAAGCACTCAATCTCATTCCTGCACTCTTCCTTGTCATTATTTGAGAATCTAACTACAATGGCGATGTCATCAGCAAACTTGTAAATGGAATTGGGGCAGAAATTGGCCACACAGTCACAAGTGTATAAGGTGTCCATTGGGGGCTGAGTACACAGCCTTGTGGGACGCTGGTGTTGAGGATTATGGTGGAGGAGGTGTTGTCCTGTGTTCTTACTGATTGCAGTCTATGGGTCAGGAAGTCAGGGATCCAGTTACAGAGGAGGGAACCGGGACCTAGGTCTCAGAGTTTCGAGATGGGTTTGTTTGAAAGTATGGAGTTAAAGGTGGACCTGTAGTCAAGAAGTTGGAGCCTGATGTAGGTATCCTTGTTATCCAGATGTTCCAGGAATGAGTGTGGGGCCAGGGAGATAGCATCTGCTATGGACCTGTCGCGCTGGTAGACCAATTGCAAAGGATCAAAGCAATTTGGGAGGCTGGAGTTGATGTGAGCCGTGACTGACCTCTCAAAGCACTTCATAATCATGGAGGCGAAAGCCAGCAGTCAATGAGTACACTGCATGCTTTTTTCTTTGGCACAGGATGATGGTGGTCTTCTTGAAGCCGGGGTGGGGGGGGGGGGGGGGGGGGGGTATTCAGATGGTAGGACGGAGATGTGAAGGTTGCCTGTGATTGCTCACACCTGCTGATCCGCACAGGGTCGGAGGGCACGGCCAGGGACTGCACCCGGGCTAGTCACTTTCCGTAGGGCCACTGTCAAGAAGGCCAAGCTAACAGGTTCATGCGAAACTGTGAACTAGTCGTTCAGAGTGCAGGTTGTAACCAGTGGTGTCCCACGAGGATTGGTGCTGGGTCCCATGTTGTTTGTCATTTATATAAACAATTTGGATGAGAATGTAGGAGACATGGTAAGCCAGGTCAGCGGATGGCACCGTAGTTGGTGGACTATCAGACAGTGAAGGTTATTTCAAAGTATAATAGGATCTTGATCAACTCGGCCAGTGGGTCAAGAAATGGCAGATGGAGTTCAATTTAGATTAATGCATTTTGGTAAGAACAACCAGGGCAGGACTTACACAGTTAATGGTAGGGCCTTGGGGAGTATTGTTGAACAGAGAGACCTTAGTTCATCAGAAGTGGTGTCACAGGTATACAGGGTGGTGAAGAAGGCATTTGGCACACATGCCTTCATTGAATACAGGAGTTAGGATGTCATGTTACTGCTGTACGATTCATGAGTCAGGCCACACTTGGAGTACTGCATATACTTCTGGGTGCTCTGCTATAGGAAGGATATAATTAAACTGGAAAGGGTTTATAAGGATGTTACTGAGACTGGAAGGTTTGAGTTATGGAGAGGCCGAAGAGGCTGGGACTTTTTCCCTGCACCATGGGAGGCCAAGGACATGACCATCTCAAGGTTTATAAAATCATGAGGGGCATAGATAAGGTGAATGTCCGAGGTCTTTTCCCACTGTAGGGTATTCCAAAACTAGAGGGCATAGAGTTATGGTGAGGAGGGAAAGATTTAAAGTAGAGCGGAGGGCAACCTTTTCATGCAGGCGATGGTGTGTTTATGGAATGAGCTGCCAGAGGAAGTGGTGGAGGCTGGTACAATGACAACATTTAAAAGATATTTGGACAGGTACATGGAGAGCAAAGGTTTAGGTCCAAACAGACGCAAATGGTACTAGTTCAGTTTAGGTCAGCATTGATGAGTTGGGCCGTAGGGCCTGTTTCTGTGCTGTACGACTTTGTGAATGTACCACCAGATAGCCTGATAAATTTTAATAAAAGCTTGCAAAAGGAAATTGTAAGTATAGTTCAACAGAAGAGATTTGGAGAATTATGTGGAAGTGCAGGCTGACGAACTATCTTGTTCAAGGAACCAGAAGTGCTATGATGGGCCAAATGGCCCACATCAGTGCTTGAGGATTCCAAAATGAAGCTCAGTTTACATACCGACAGGAAGATGACTGCTTTGGGATGGTTCCCGTTCACCATGTTTGTACATCTTCTTACGTTCCCTGTCATTGCAACTTCACTCCAGCTGGAAGGTGAATGTGTTCAGATGGTGCTCCCGGTTGTCAGCTGCGATCCAGTGGGAACGTGCTCAATTCTGAGTCAGAAACGTTGTGGGATCAAGCCCCAGGTTAGAGATTTGAGTCTGCCATCTGACTGAGCACTTCAGGGTAGGCATTTAGAAGAGAAATATTGTTCTTGTGAAACTCTTCCTATTCAACAAACACCTGGAAACTCACCAGCTTTAGGACATCTGGGTTCTGCAACTTATTTAAACCAATTGTAAAGGGAGCACAGCAACTTGCCTGAAAATTGAGCTGTAATTGTAATTCCTTGTGTTCGTCGTCAGATAGTGAACATCACAACCAACTTCAAAAATGTCCTCAATGTCTGCTGGAGGAGACATCATCTGAACTTCTTAAAATGCAGAGCCTTAAATGTGACACCCATATTAAGGAGTTCACTTATTCAAACAACCAAGGGGTGGTTTCCTTCTCCTACCAACCATCACGTTTCACAATGTCTTCTTGGTGAGCCTGTTTTATGTGGATTGCCCCCTAACATTAGTGAGCCACCTTCATGTACCGTTGCTGTCAATCTGCTGAAGCTCATCCCTTGGTGCTGTCAGCACAGATATCCCAGGGATATTCCCAGTACCAGTAAAGACATGGTGATGTATGCCTGAGACAACCAAACAGTGGCTTGGCAGAGATGCTGTCCTTCTTGCATCTCCTTGCCTGTTTTGCTAGATAGTTTGGGTTTGGAGGCTGTGGTCAGAGGAACATTGCCGAGTTATTGCCGTACATACAGATGTTACACACTGCAGCCACTATACACTGGCGTTGGAGGAGAGGGAATGTTGCAGTAGTTGCATGGCCTGCTGACCAAAGGGATTGCTTAGTTTCACACGATATTGGGTATCTTGGATTTTATTGGAGCTGCATTTATCTAAGGCTACAGAGAATTCCACTACCTTACTGACCTGTACCTTGTGGATAGTCTGTGTACCCTCCTCCTGACCTGACCTGTACCTTGTGGATAGTCTGTGTACCCTCCTCCTGACCTGACCTGTACCTTGTGGATAGTCTGTGTACCCTCCTCCTGACCTGACCTGTACCTTGTGGATAGTGTGTGTCCCCTCCTCCTGACCTGACCTGTACCCTGTGGATAGTGTGTGTCCCCTCCTCCTGACCTGACCTGTACCTTGTGGATAGTGTGTGAACTCTCCTCCTGACCTGACCTGTACCTTGTGGATAGTCTGTGTCCCCTCCTCCTGACCTGACCTGTACCTTGTGGATAGTCTGTGTACCCTCCTCCTGACCTGACCTGTACCTTGTGGATAGTCTGTGTCCCCTCCTCCTGACCTGACCTGTACCTTGTGGATGGTGTGTGTCCCCTCCTCCTGACCTGACCTGTACCTTGTGGATGGTGTGTGTCCCCTCCTCCTGACCTGACCTGTACCTTGTGGATAGTCTGTGTCCCCTCCTCCTGACCTGTACCTTGTGGATGGTGTGTGTCCCCTCCTCCTGACCTGACCTGTACCTTGTGGATGGTGTGTGTCCCCTCCTCCTGACCTGACCTGTACCTTGTGGTTAGTCTGTGTACCCTCCTCCTGACCTGACCTGTACCTTGTGGTTAGTCTGTGTACCCTCCTCCTGACCTGACCTGTACCTTGTGGATAGTCTGTGTCCCCTCCTCCTGACCTGACCTGTACCTTGTGGATGGTCTGTGTACCCTCCTCCTGACCTGTTGGGTTTCTGGAAGAAACTGGGCAGATGGTTAACCAGCATGCTACCGGGACGGAGTCGAAGTTTTGATTCAGTGGCGTGGTTAGTTTCTGTTTCTCGACGGGAGGAGTGTTGGGTCAGCAAGGTTCCGAGTCATGTTGTGTCCCGTCAGCGGAATGATATCTCGGCCCATTAATATTTCATGTGCATTTCTGTGTGTTTGTTTTTTTTGTGTGTAACAAGCTCTGGTGCGATCCTCTGGCTGTTGTATGTTCCCAGGTCTCATTACGCAGACAGCTGGTCACCGAGAAACTGAACGAGTGGGTGCTGTTCAACGAGAAGAACAAGGAGCTGTGTGAATGGCTGACCTTGATGGAGAGCAAAGTATCACAGAATGGAGACATCAGCATCGAGGAGATGATCGAGAAACTGAAGAAGGTAAACTCTGAAATGCCACCCAAGGTGATTTCACTATTGGTTATTCATTCCCATTGTTTAAAAACACTAACCCCACGTTTCCTTTGAAGGTGTAGATGGGTAATTCCCTGTCTGGGTCTTCAGATTTTTGTTTTCAAAACGTAAAGAACTTAACGCATTATCTCGTAGAGATTTGTCTGAAAAAAAAAACCCAGCAACTGTGAATGCTGGAAATCAGAAACCAAAACAGGGAAAACTCAGCAGGTCTGTGCAGAGAAAGCAAATTTCACATTTCAGGTTCAGTGACCTTTCTTCAGAAGAGTTCTGAAGTTGGACCTGAAACGTTAACTTTGCTTTCTCTTCCCAGATGCTGCCAGACCTGCTGAGTTTTCCCGGCCATTTCTGAGATTTGTCTAAATCAGCTACTAATTGTAAAATGGAACTTTGTCATGGAATCTCAACAGTGTAGAAGCAGGCCATTCAGCCCATCAAGCTCATACTGACCTCCCATCCCTCAAACCTGCACATCCCTGGACACTATAGGCAATTTAGCATGGCCAATCCACCTAACTTGCACATCTTTGGACCCATGCAGACGCAGGGAGAATATACAAACTCCACACAGACAGTCGCCTGAGGCTGGGATTGAACCCAGGTCCCTGGCGCTGTGCTAACAGCTGAGCCACCATGGTTGGCTAAGGAAGGCCTGCATGAGTCCAACGTGTGGAATACACTAAAATGATGTGCTGTTGGAGCCTCTTGTCAAAGAACTTCGGGGTTCAGTAAATTAGTCCCTCGCTTATGAACAAAATCAGTATTCCGCCTGATGGCTTTCTCAACAGGGATGCGCTTTGATATTTATTTGTGGGGAGAGCAAAGAGCATAAAATTAAAGCCCAGGCTCAGGTGTACAAAATCCTGATTAGGCCCCAATTTGGATAACTGTGGGCACCACACCTTAGGAAGGACATATTGGCCTAGAGGGTATGTAACAAGTATGATACCTGGACTTCAGGGTCTAAGTTACGAGGGGAGATTATACAAGTTAGGCCTGTTCTCTTTTAGAAGGTTAAGGGATGATCTGATCGAATACTTCAAGATATGAACAGGAAACGACAGGACAGGATAAATCAAGATAAGCTTTTCCTACTGATTGGGGATTCTAGAACTCAAGGACATAGTCTGACAATCGGGCCATACTGTTCAGAAGAGATGTTAGAAACACACAAAGGTACAGAGAACCCTCTACCACAAATAACAGTTGTTGCTAAATTAATTGCTTAACAAAAACTTATCCATCTCAGATTTAAAATTAACAATGGTATTAGGGAATATGGGTCAAAGGCAGTTCGATGGAGTTAGGCCACAGACCAGCCTTGACCTCATTAAATAGTGGAACAGGCTTGAGGGGCTGAATGGCCTTACCCTATTCCTATGATCTTATGGAGGTGCCATGGAATAGGCAGCATGATTCCTCCTTATTCTCTGTCTTCCGCCCTTTCTCCCCCTCAGCCCCAAGACAAGAATGGGAGACTGTTACACATTGGATTCTACATGTGTAGCTGACAGAGCCATGACTTCAGAGAACGTCTCCCAGAGGTATCGAAACTGCCTCCATTTGGGGGGGGGGGGGTGGCATTTTCATCTATGTCCCCCCCCCGCCAGCCCCGTACAAACCTGGTGAAGTGGGTCACCAGTTCCCCCTATCGATCCAGCCAACGTTTTATCCCATTGAGACCAGCCGAGTGGGTATCGAGTGGATCGATGAAGCATAAGTGATCACTCTATAAGGTCACATGTCAGGGAGTGATGGCGAGAACTTTGCTCTCCCTAGCTGATCCCAACACAAGATCCTGACTTGACAGGATTAGAGGGCGGTGGTGTAGGGTTGTGTTTCAATCTGGATACCTTTTGACCGAGGCTCGGTGCTGGGTCCACTGTTGTTTGTCATTTATTTCAACTATTTCGGTGAGAATGTTGGAGGCATGGTTAGATTGTGGATGACACTAAAATTGATGGTATAGTGGACAATGAAGAAAGTTATCTAAGAATGTAAAGGGATCTTGATTAATTGGGCTAGTGGGCCGAGAAATGGCAAATGGAGTTTACTTTGGCTAAAAGTGAGGTATTATATTTTGGTAAAACAAACAAAGACAGGACTTATACAGTTAATGTTAGGGCCCTAGGTAGTGTTGCCAAACTGAGAAACCATGGGGTTCAGGTACATAATTCTTTGGAAGTTTTGCCACATGTAGACAGGGTGTTTAAGAAGATCTGGGCGGCACGGTGGCACAGTGGTTAGCACTGCTGCCTCACAGCGCCTGAGACCCGGGTTCAATTCCTGCCTCAGGCGACTGACTGTGTGGAGTTTGCACGTTCTCCCCGTGTCTGCGTGGGTTTCCTCCGGGTGCTCCGGTTTCCTCCCACAGTCCAAAGATGTGCAGGCCAGGTGAATTGGCCATGCTAAATTGCCCGTAGTGTTAGGTAAGGGGTAAATGTAGATGTAGGGGTATGGGTGGGTTACGCTTCGGCGGGGCGGTGTGGACTTGTTGGGCCGAAGGGCCTGTTTCCACACTGTAAGTAATCTAATCTAATCTAATCTTTGGCATGCTGGCCATCGTTGCTCAGACCATTAAGTAATGGAGTTGGGAGCTCATTATACAGTTGTATTTGCATTGGTGAGACCACCTTTGGGGTCCTGTGTCCAGTTCTAGTCGCCCTGCTATAGAAAAGATATTATTAAATTGGGAGCGAATGTGAAAACACAACTGCAAGGGTGTTACCGAGACTGGAGGGGTTTGCGTAATAAGGAGAGGCTGGATAGGCCGCAAATGTTTTCACTGCTGTGTAGGAGGTTGAGGAGTCACCTTACAAAAGGTTTATAAAATCATGAGGGGCGTAAGCAAGGTGAATAGTAAAGGTCTTTTCCCTGGGGTGGGAGAGTTCAAAGCTAGGGGGCGTATTTTTAACGTGAGAGGAAAAAGATTTAAAAGCAACTTGAGAGGCAATGTTTTCACACAGAAGATGGTTCATATGTGGAAGTGGTAGATGCAGGTAGAGTTGGAACATTTAAAAGGTAGTTGGAAATGTACATGAATAGGAAAGGTGCGAAGGGAGATGGGCCAAACGCAGGCAAATGGGACTGGTTGAGTTTGGGAAATTTGGTCAGCATGGACGAGTTGGACTGAAGGGTCTGATTCTGTGCTGTGTGACTATATGACTCTGAGATCCTGCGAGTGCCTCTTGTATGGGGCAAGGCCAGCCCGCAAAGCAAGGAGAGCATGCTGGAGAAACTCAGCAGGTCTGGCAGCCTTTGTGGGGAAACAAACAGAGTTACTGATTCGAGTCCGGCGTGACCATTCTTCAGAGCTAGGCAATTTGAAGATGAATGCCTTTCTGTGCCAAGGCAAGCTCTTCGTTTTTATTTTGTCTGGCAAATGCTGCCAGACCTGCTGAGTTTCTCCAGTATGCTCTCCTCGCTCTGCGAGCTGGCCTTGCCTCACACAAGAGGCACTCAGAGGATCTTAGAGTCATACAGTCATACGTACAGTGTTATGACTGAGATTGAAGGAGTATACTGTTGCTCTAGTCCATCTACTCCACAACATAAAATAAAAATAACTTTGCCAGTTAGTTACCAAGATGACCGATTAAACCAGTAACTATATCAAGTTATAAACAAAAAGATCTTTCAACCAGGTTTCTTAACAAGTACAGTAATGAGTTTATTACCAAAAAAAAACTTGATCAATATAGATATAATATTTGGTTAGCATACACAGTCTGTCAAATGAAGTATAAATACGTACCCCTGTGACTCCTACCAACACACGTGCACACAGACACATACCATACACACCCCGCCCCCTCCTTCCCCAGCTCCTGAACAAAGCAAAGGAGAAAGAAACAGAACAGATTCCTCTCCAGGTACTAGCTCTCTGAGAAAAAAGAGCTTTGGCCAATGGGTTGTTTTCGAAGGCTAAAGGATAAATGTAAAATGGTTCAGAGTCTGTGTCTCTGATGGTCTGGCATGTGTTTTCAAGTCACTAATTGTGCACGGTTGTCTCTGAAGTCTCGTAGATAAAGCTTGCTCGAAGCATAATCTTGAAGTGTTCTTTCAGTCACCGTTTCAAAAGACCAATCGTTTTATTCAGAAGTAATTTAAATGTTTTCTTCACATAACTGGAAGAGATCAGCTGAGCAGCTTGTTCATAGCAGGGTTTCCTCCAAATCAGCTTGTTCTTAAGTGGGCTTTACTCCAACTCACCTTGTTCGCAGCAAGCTTTCATCCAATGAGCCTATCCCGAGCAGGCTGTCCTCAAACTCAGCCTGTTCTGAGCAGGCTTTTATCAAACTCTGCTTTCAAACTGAACCAGCTACAGTAATAATCTGTCCAAGCCAGCCACTGTTGCAAACAACAGCCTCAAAAAATCTTCAGTCAAACAAGCACTTTTTACCAATCACATGATTTCAAGGAAGCCTTATTTTAAAATGAAACTCCACAGTGAACCTACGATGAGCTCTTTTAAAGAAACCACTTCAGCTATGTCCACAAAACTGAAAACTAATTCCTTTACCCACAATCCTTCAAAATTGAAGTCCTCCAAGCAATGTTAAGTATAAAGCATTTTTGAAATAATGGGAAGTGGGGCTTTGCATTGGCCAGCATTTAACATTTCATCTCTAATTGCCCATGAGAAGTTGGTGGTGAACCACTGCATTTTATGTAGTGTAGGTTCACACACAGTGCTGCTGAGGAGGGAGTCCCAGGATCTAGACTTTCTTGAGTGAAGGAACGATGATAGAGTTCCAAATGAGGATGGTGTGTGCCTTGATGGGGGGGTTTACAAATGCTGATGTTCTCATGTATCTGATCACCTTGTGCTTCCAGGTTGTATATGATGCAGGTGTTGCGTTGCTTGGGTTAGTTACCTCAGTGCATGTGGTAGTACAGTTCGCTAACAGGCCTCTCCCACGTGGTCCACAGGACTATCAGGAGGAGATTACAGCAGCAAGCGAGAACAAAATGCAGCTGCAGCAAATGGGCCAGAGGCTGATCCGAGCCAGTCACGAGAGTAAAGCCTCCGAGATCGAATACAAACTGGGCAAGGTCGATGATCGCTGGCAGCATCTGCTGGATCTGATTGGGGCCAGGTAAGAGATGGATCTGTTGTGGTATCAGGTAAATGACATGTAAAGTGACAATTAGACCCATCGGTACTGACCGAGCTAATCCTCCATCGACACAGCAGTCATGCTGAATATTGAAAATAGTTTTATTTCATATTAAAGTCTTATTCCCTTTATGAAAGGCATTAATGCTGCGCCAGATCTGCTCCTTTCTTCTTTGCCTTGAGCTTTTGCTGAGGAAGTCCTAACCAGTTTATTTTTTAAAGTGACTCACAGCTGGAAAGAATCACAGCGTTAGGAAAGGTTATGTCATGAGGGCATGTGACATCAGTAAGAAGAGTTAGAGTCAAAACCTCCGGGGAGGCAATGCCCTCATGGCATTGTCACTGGACTAGGAATCCTGAGAGCCAGGTGATGCTTTGTGGACCTGCAAACAAATCTCATCTTGATAGATAGTGGAATTTAAGTTGAATTATTTTATTTAGCTCAGTTTTCTGATCAATATAATACACATCTCTGGAACAAGTGGGCCTTGAACATGGACTACCTGATCTAGGGATGTGGACACTACCACTGCGCCACCAAAGGCTCTTAATTTAAGTTTACTAAATCCAAAATCATGAAGACCATAAAACTGTTCTTGAGTTTTGTAAAAACTGAGCTGGTTCACTAATGTCCTTCAGGGGAACTAAACCTGCCATCCTCACCTGGTCTGGTCGGCATGTGAATCCCACAGCAATGTGGTTGATTCCTCATTGCTAATTAGGTCAGTTACCCCCAGATATTCCTGCCATTGCCAACACCTTCCCAGCTGAGGTTCCCTTCCGATCAACACTGGCCAGCTCCTCCTTTGTGTCCCTGCAGTAACCCTCACTCAGTTGGAATACCATTATATGGGCGGCACGATGGTTAGCACTGCTGCCTCACAGCGCCAGAGACCCGGGTTCAATTCCTGCCTCAGGTGACTCTCTGTGTGGAGTTTGCACGTTCTCCCCGTGACTGCGTGGGTTTCCTCTGGGTGCTCCAGTTTCCTCCCACAATCCAAAAATGTGCAGGTCAGGTGAATTGGCCATGCTAAATTGCCCGTAGTGTTAGGTGATGGGGTAAATGTAGGGGAATGGGTCTGGGTGGGTTGCGCTTCAGCGGGTTGGTGTGGACTTGTTGGGCCGAAGGGCCTGTTTCCATATTGTAAGTAATCTAGTCTAATATCTGAATACAGCTCCACCCTCTCAAACTGCTGGTTCAATTCTATCATGTTATGGTCACTGCTCCCTGTGCTCCCTAACAGGTCTGCCTCATTACAGAATTACCCTGTTCCCTGGTGAGCTCTACCACAAGCTGCTCCAGAACAAAACCATGTTGTGGACATTCCACAAATTCCTTGACTTGAGATCCGTTACCAACCTGATTTTCCCACTCCACCTTCATATTCCCCATGATTACTGTAATAGGGCCCTTCTTACAGGGCTTTTTTATCTCCTGATTTATCTTCTTGCCCACATCCTGATTATTGTTGTTGGCGCCCTTTACACACTTCCCATTCGGACCATTTTTCCTTTGCAGTTCCTCAACTCCACCCACACAGAATCTACACCTTAATTTTGTTTCTGACTAACACAGCAAACGTGCCTCCCGAACCCCCTACCCCTCTGCCCATCTGCCTGTCCTTCCAATAAAACATATATCCTTGGATATTTCGTTCCCTGCGCTGACCCCCTTGCAGTCATGTCTGTGATACCCACCGCATTGCACCTGCTGATTCCCATCTGTGCTACAAGCTCACTTACCTAGTTTCGGATCTTGCCTGCATATCACTACAAAGCCCTCAGAGTTGCAGTGCCTGCCCACCCCCCCTTCACATAGTCGTCCCCTTATCTGCCCTGGGAGAAATTGAGGACTGCAGATGCTGGAGGTCAGAGTCAAAGAGTGTGGCGCTGGAAAAGCACAGCAGGTCAGGCAGCATCTGAGGAGCAGGAGAATCGACGTTATGGGCATAAGCCCTTCATCTTTTGCCCGAAATGTCAAATCTCCTGCTCCTTGGATGCTGCCTGACCTGTTGTGCTTTTCCAGCACCACACTCCACTCCTGACCCTTATCTGCCCGGCCTGAAGTTAGATTCATGACCCTTTCCATACTCCCTGTCCTATTGGTGGGTGGCACGGTGGCACAGTGGTTAGCACTGCTGCCTCACAGTGCCAGAGACCCGGGTTCAATTCCCGCCTCAGGCGACTCTCTGTGTGGAGTTTGCACATTCTCCCCGTGTCTGCGTGGGTTTCCTCTGTAGTGCTCCGGTTTCCTCCCACAGTCCAAAGATGTGCAGGTCAGGTGAATTGGCCATGCTAAATTGCCCGTAGTGTTAGGTAAGGGGTAAATGTAAAGATGGGTGGGTTGCGCTTCAGAGGGTTGGTGTGGACTTGTTGGGCCAAAGGGCCTGTTTCCACACTGTAATGTAATCTAATCTAATTACTTGTTCTGGAAACTTTAATAACCTCTGCTGAGCCTCTCGTTCCCTCCCACCAGCCCCAACATTTTCCATGCAATTGAACCCATTCCCCCACCATTTAGTTTAAAGCCCTATCCACAGCCTGGGTTGTGTGACTAGCCAGCACTCTGGTGCAAGCCTGATTGAGGAGAGCTCAGTCCCATCAGAACAGCTCCCACCTACCCCAGTACTGCCACCAACATCCCATGGATTCAAACCCATTTCTCCCACATCATTCTTTGAGCCATGTATTCACTTCATTAATCTGGTTGACCTCGTGCCAGTTTGCTTGTGTCGAAATCCAGAGACTATTAACCTGTTTAGTTTTGTTCTTAATTTAGCCCCTAGCCCCTACTTATTCTCTCAGCAGAGTGTCTTTCCTCTTCCTACTTATATCATCGGTACCCACGTGGACCACGCCAAGTGGATCTTTCCCCTGCCATCCCAAGCTCACCAGATGAGAGATCCTGAACCTGGTCCCATGAGCCAATGAAGGGCTTATACCCGAAACGTCGATTCTCCTGCTCCTCGGACGCTGCCTGACCTGCTGTGCTTTTCCAGCACCACACTCTCCACCATGAGGCAACACAGCCTTTGGGACGCTTGATCCTGGCTACAGAGAACAATGTCCATTCCCCTGAGTATACTATCCCCAACCATAGCTGCATTTCTCTTTTCTCCCCCCTCTTGAATGGTTCCATGTGCCATGATGCTATGGTCAGTTTGCTCATCCTCCATACTGCCCCCACACTCATCCACACAGGGAGCAAGACTCTCAAACCTGTTGGACAGGCTCAAGGACTGAGGCTCCTTCAGCTCTATCTCCTGGATCCCTCTACCTGTCCCCTGACTACTGACTGAATTCGAGGGAGTTAATCTAAGGGGTGTGAATGTCTGAAACACAGCATCCAGGTAACTCTCCCCCTCTCTGAGGTGCTGCAATATTTGAAGTTCAGAGTCCAGTTCATCAAATCTGAGCCGGAATTCCTCAAGCAACCAGCACTTACTACCAGTGAACCCCAATGGGCTCCACCAGCTCCTTCAGCATGCACTTGCAACACATTACCTGGCCTGGCATCTCTATTTTATTTACTTAGTTCGTCAAAATTTCCTGCGGGTCTTTTAGTTTGTAGCCTGTGATTATTTTTGCTATTTATCTTCAATCTGAAAGTAATCTCTAACAGTCAAATTAGTAGCTCTGACCAACCAGTGAATCTTTGATGTTGCTGTTTTGCGTTGGGCTCCTGATCCTGGGCTTTGATTTATCCTGTTTACAAAAAAAAACTTACAAACCATGAGCCAAAAAAAACAAGCAAAAAGGATCTCTTTCCTTCTGCACTGAATTCTCATGCTGTCAACAAAGTCCCTGAACAGTATACAGAACACCCTTGACTATCTGTTGGACACAGGCGGGGAATATTTTGTTCAGATAATCGAATGCCGGATAACATAGTTTAGCCAAGCACCAGGATGTGTGATCTCGCCGGACAATCTGATATTCGGAAAATTAAATGTCGGATAATTAAGATTTCCCTGTGTCATACTCTGGGTATGACCTCCTTTCTGACTCTGCAAAACATGTATCTCTGGGAGTGTGGGAGATCACATGGTGATCTAAGTGAGGTGTTCAAAGTTTTGAGAGATTAGATACAAGGAGATAATTTTTTTTGGTGCTGATATCCAGGCTAGAGGGATCTTAAAGGAAGGCGCAAAGATGAGAAACCAGAACGGTCACCAAGGTGAAGAACTTCCGTTCCATCGAGAAACTAGAGTTCAAACTGGAGAAGGTCAAGGGGAGAATATTGATGGGCTTTCTCAAAGTCCTGAAAGGTTTTGATTGAGTTAATAAGGAGAAGTCGAACTTGGTTGTGTGGAACAGGAGCATTGCTGAGAAAAGGCACACTGTGATGAAACGTTTTGTCTTGTGTTCATCAGGACGATTCGCGTGAAACACGAAAGTAAAAGGCGAGTCAGTACACTGTTTACCCCGAACTTGATGTTTTTGGCAGCTTATCCTGATGAGTGCCAGGTGTAAAGCTTGGAGAAACCTGTCTTCTTCCAGCTTAACTAAGAGGAAACTATTCCCACTGGGAAATGGGTCAATAACTAGGGATTTAAACACTGCTGTATTCCCAGCTGGTGGTAATACTGGGAGATCTGGAAGTTACACTGGCTTGATAGAACATAAGTTCTACTTTGGTTGTTTGGTTGCTCTGGTGGTCAGTCACCAAGCATATTCACATATTACCTTTAATGGAATAACATAAATTTATGACTCAATAGGAAAAAGAAAAGTGGTCGATAAAAGACCAGAGACAACAAGAGGGGAACAGCCGTGAGGTCGTGGTTGGATCTGGAGTGTAGTACGTGTGAAATGGTGATGGAAGCAGATTCAGTAATAGCTTTCAAAAGGCAATTGGATCCATATTTGAAGAGGGGAAACTTGTGGGTCTGTGAGGAAAGAGCAGGGGAGTGGAACTGACCGGAAAGTTCTTTCATAGAGCCAACACGTGAGTGATGGGCGAAATGGACTCTGCGGTACCAAACTGGTGCCTTTATAATTTAAACAATGAGGACCAAGCCATTCAGGAGTGGAGTCTGGAAGCACTTTCTTCTGATAGAACAGCAGTGGACTGGGTCTCACTGCTTCTGCAGGTGGTTGATAAAGTGGGGTCAGTTGGAGCTTTGAAGATTTTGTTGGTTAAAGGCATCAGGGGATATGAATCCAGGACCGCGACATAGAATCGAGGTGCAAATCGATTGTCATCGGATTGAGAGGCCTCTCATTTCTATGTTTGTAGCTCCTTTCTCTGCTCTGTCAAGGAAGCAAGCATTAATTCTCAGTGCTGTGATGTTGGAGAAAATCAATGAAAGTAATTTGTCCAGCTCAACTTCAAGGCAGGAGTGGCCAGCAGAAGACGACCAATCCCACACATTTGATGTACGCTGGCAGTTCTCCCTCTGTATCAATCTCAGCTTCACTTTCACCTCTGAGTTAAAACTTGTGTGTTCAAATCCCACTCCCAGTGCTTCTGTGTATCATCTGAGCCAGCACTGGCTGATTTTATAAGGTTAGTTTTCTCCATTGACATGACTCATGAGGGGTCTGACGCACAGATGCAAGGACCATGGAGTCACAGGCCAAACCAGGTAAAGACAGCAGGTTACCTTCCCATTAGACCTTGGTGCACTAGTTAATCTTTTATGACAATCTGACTACTTCATAGTCAAGTTTGCTGATAAGAACTGACGCCAGTGAAGCAGGACGGTCGTCAATGGGTTTGGGAGATCTGATGATTCCACCATTAAAGGAAAGGGCACAGTTGTGGCAACAGATTTCCATTCTTGGGCCTTGACTTGCTGGAACTGAACTCTTTAGCGAAATCATTGAAGTTTTCTTTGTAAACATGAGAATCAGTTGGTAATCTCTTTCTCCGCTGTAATGGAACAGTTGTCAGGTTCTTGAACAGCTGCTCCTGCCATTTTGAAAGCCCGCCTTACATGTGGTTATAAAGGACTCTGTGTGTTGGACTGCACATCTGTCCCCTCCTGAATGAAATGTGGAATGCCTTTGGTGTCAGCTGCTGGGCTCGCCTATTTGACACAGATTGGTCGAACTGTTCAAACACTTGACTAGAAACTGGGCAATGTTTTCCCATCGTGGGCTGGGAAACCCGAAGCTTGGATTGAGTGTAAGGACCAATTCTGCACCCTACTGAGACACAGTCACCCTACATCAATTGCGAACACCTTGGCGCCTGGGTGGGCAGAGACATGCCTGTTGTCCAGTGAAGAATAGTGGGCTGGGGCTGGGGAACCTGTAGGAGGCTGTCCATCAGGGTGAGGGACAGAGAGTCGTAGAGTCATACAGCACAAAGTCAGAAAGTCACACAACAAAAGGTTGTGGTCCGACTGGTTAAGTTGAAATCACAAACTTTCACCAGTAATCATAGAGGACCTGATGAAAGAGCAGCGCTCCAAAAGCTCGTGATTTTAGATAAACCTGTTGGACCATAACTTGGTGTCATGTGACTTCTGACTTTGTCCACCCCCCGTCCAACACCAACACCCCCACATCATACAGCGCAGGTGTAGACCCTTCGGTCCAACCAGCCCCATGCTGACCATAATCCCAAACCAAACTAGTCCCACCTGCCTGTGCTTCATCTGTATCCCTCCAAACATTCCTTATTCATGAACTTACCCAAATATCTTTTAAATATAACTATATTTGCATCCACCACTTTGTCTGGAGGTTCATTCCACACATGAACCACTCCTATGTAAAAAGAAATGTCCCTTATATCTTTTTTAAATCTTTCTCCTCTCACCTTAAAAATATGTCCCCTACTGTTGAAATCCCCACCCTGGGAAAAAGAAACCTGCCTTTCACCTTATCTATGCCCCTCACGATTTTATAAATTCCTGTAAGGTCACCTCTCAACCTCCTAGCTCCAGTGAAAAAAGTCCCAGCATGCCTTTATAACTCAAACCCTCCGTTTCTGGCAACATCCTGGTAAATCTCTTCTGAACCCTCTCCAGCTTGATAATATCAGCTGTATTCTGATGCATTTCCTTGAATCAGCAGTTAGACTGTGCATTGCCTTGGTTATAATGAGCAACCCCACTGCCCTGTGGCTGACCACTTCAACTCCCCCTCCATCCACCCAAGGATATGAAAGTCCTGGGCCTTCTCTATTGCCAAATCGAAGCCACCCAATGACTGGAGAAAGAACACCTCATCTTCCACTTTGGGGCCTTTCAAACACACGGCATCAACATCGGCTTCACCAGTTTCTAAATTTCCCCTCCCCCCACCTCATTCCAGGTCCAACCCTCCAACTCGGCACCGCCCTACCTGTCCATCTTCCTTCCCACCACACTGCTCCACCCTCCCCTCCAACCTATCACCATTAACCCCCCCCCACTGCATCCACCTATCACCTTCCCAGCTGCCTTGCCCACAGCCCCACCTCCACACACACACACCCTCCCCCCATTGATCTCTCATCCTCCTACCCCCATCCACATTCCTCATGAGGGGCTTTTGCTTGAAATGTCGACTCTCCTGTTCCTCGATGCTGCCTCACCAACTATGCTTTTCCAGCACTATGCTTTTCATCTCTGACTCTCCAACATCTGCAGTCCTCGCTTCCTCCTACGAGGAGAAGACCTCTCTCAGCCTCCACAGAGAGTCATGCTCCTAAGAAAACCGTTGACGTCAGGTCTTATCAGCAAACTTGACTAAGGAGCTGTCAGATTGTCATAAAAGATCAACCAGTTCACCAATGGGAAGGTAACCTGCTGTCTTTACCTGGTCTGGCCTGTGACTCTGTGTTAGACCCCTCTCCTCGAGTCATGCTATGCAGAAAGCTAACAGTAGTGGCGTGTGACTGTACCAGACCACAGCGAACCTCCATCTTCATTAACAGAGTGCTCTTTGTTTGGTCATCCTGATTGACCTCGAACTCTTGTGCTCGCTCTGAAGTTGCTGCTTCTCACTGGTCAACCTTTCCCCAGAAGCGCACTGTTGTTTTTTTTTCCCCCTCACCAAGATGAACTGCTCGAAAAGGAAGAACTTAGCACTTAACGTTTCATGGCCTGAGGGTTTCTAAAGCCTCCCCAGGCCCAACAAGGTCTAGTTTTACCATGGGCCACACACCAAGCTCCTTTGATAATATCAAGCTCTCTGGTTTGAGTGATGCTGATTGGCACTGTCCAGTAGACTGACCCAACTGTGTTGTTATCCCACAGTGTCACCACACAGAGGTAACAGTTAATGTTACCCTTTGCCTGTGCTGGTTGATGATGTTATGAAGACAGTAGGGCGGTTTTCTCTCAATGAGTGAACAGCTGGGAGGAGGTGAAGGGACCAGTTCCAGGCTGCACAGGCCAGCATGTGTGTCTTTTCATGGAATTACTCCTGTTGTTTCTGGCATGAATGGGACAAGTGAAAATGGTCCGAGGAGATTTCAACAAATCCCTCTACTGCCTACGAACTGGTGCTATGCGTCGGCGCAAAAAAGACAAGGATTTAATTCTCGTCAATTTGAATTCGAAGTTAGATCAAATCTGTAATGTTCGCGGCAACTGATAGCACCCATCTCCAGACGTTACATTGGATTAATGTGTTGTTTTTTTTGAAAAAATAATGGGAAGAGTTGCATTTAAGGAGTTAGGCCAAGATTAGGCTTTTCAGCCCCTCAAGCCCTGTTCTCCCTCCCAGTTTCTCTTCTTTATTTCGGAGGATGTCACTGGCAAGGCCTGTATTTTCTGGTCATCCCTAATTGCCCGCTAAAATGGTCTCGAAAGCCAATCATAGAATCCCTATAGCACGGAAGCAGGCCATTCAGCCCATCAAGTCCACACCAACTCTCTGAAGGGCTCTTCGGAGCACTGGCTCCCACCATCCTGTATTTCCCATGGCTCACCCACCTAGCCTGCATAATTCCTGGATGCTTTAGGCAATTTCCCGTGGGCAGTCCAATTAACCTGCACATCTTTGTGACTGTGGGCGGAAACCGGAGCAAACCCACGCAGACACGGGGAGAATGTGCAAGCTCCATGCAGACAGTCGCCTGAGGCTGGAATCGAACTCGGGTCCCCAGCACTGTGAGGCAGCCGTGCTAACCACTGAGCCACCTTAGTCAAGAGTCAACCACGTTGCTGTGGGCCTGGAGTTCACAATAAGACCAGACTGGGCAAAGCTGGCTGGGGTCCTTCCTGAAAGGGCACCAGCGTTCTCTTTTCACGTACTCATTTTAATATCCTACATAAAGACTGTCGGTCTGCTTATTGACATTTTCAAATGACCATGTGCGTAAACAAATTTTGATGGAAAAATTACACTTCTCATAACCTCAGGATTATCCAAAAGACCTTAGAGACGGCAAAATGTTTTGAATGTCGAGTCACCACCATAAATTGTGTGCCCGCCCCTAATTAGCATGAAGACATTAGCTGAATTAACTATGACAGGCAGCACAGCATTCACACAGAGGTCCAACTGGATAAGGACTTTAATTTTAAAGTCAGTGCTGGCCAGCATTTATTGCCCATCTGTATTCCTTCCTGAGAAGGTGCTGGTGAGCTACCACTGCAGTCCATGTGCTGTAGGTAGACCCACAATGCCCTTAGGGAGGGAGTTCCAGAGTTTTGACCCAGCGACAGTGAAGGCACAACAATATATTTCCAGGTCGGGATAATGAGTGGCTTTGGGGGGATCTTACAGGGTTTGGTGTTCCCATGTATCTGCTGCCCTTGTCCTTCTAGATGAGGAATGATTTATTGTCACTTGTACTCTATAGTGAACAACCCAATGAAATAGAGCTGCAATTCGCACCCTAATCTGCCGCCATTTTGAATAGTTTAAGAGTGAAAAGATGGAGCTGTAAGCGAGCCTACCTTTGTTACTCTGCCTGAGCTAGCTCACCCCAATGACCCCTGTGCCACTGCCCCCTTACCTCCACCTGCAGCAGACCCAGTCGCCACTCTTCAGGTGGCGTCCCTCTGTCGCTGGGCCCACCTCACTGAGGGACTCTCAATGCTGGGTCCTGTGGTAGACACACACTCACCCACAACCAGGAGCCCACCTTCCTGCTGCTGTTCCCCCTCCACAATAACCAGGAGCACCCCTTCCACTGCTGTCGCCCCGATAAGCAGGAGTCTCCCCTCCTGCTGCTGCACCCCCCCCCCCCCCCCCGCACTGTCTCCGGGCCTACCCTAACCAGTGGGTTTGGAAGGTCTTGCTGAAGGAGCCTTGATGGTTCTCTACAGTTTATCGTCTAGCTCGTGCCCACAGCTGCTACTGAGACTCAGCGGTGGAGGGAGTGGACATTTGAAGATGTGGTACCAGTCAGGTATGATGCTTTGTCCTGGACGGTGTTGAGCTTCTTGCCTGTTGTAGGAGCTGCCCCCAATCAGGCCAGCGGGGAGCATTCTATCATGCTATTGACTTGAGCTCTGGGGAGTCATTGCAGGATTCCTAACCTCTGACCTGCTGTTGTTTCAATATTTATATGGTGAGTCCAGTTCAGTATCTGGTCAGAGGTAACCCCCAAGATGTTGATACTGGGCTATTCAATGCTTTGATGCAATTGGTTGACAAGAGAGTGTGGTTAGATTCTGTCTTGTCAGGCGTGGTATGAATGTTACTTGATATCTTTAAGGTCAAGTCTGGATGTTGTCCAAGTCATGCTGCATTTGAATTGCTTCAGTATCTGAGACATTGTAAGTGGTGCTGACCGTTGGGTAATCATTGGCAATCATCCCCAGTTCTGACCTTAGGGTGGAGGGGAGATCGTTGATGAAGCAGCTGAAAATGGTTGGGCCGAGGGCAGTACCCTGAGAGCGCTTGCGGCACAGTGGCAGTGTCCCTACCTCTGACCCAGGAGATCTGGCTTCAAGCCCCACCTGCTCCAGAGGTGTGTCATAACACATCTGAGGAACTCCTGGACATACGCCCTGCAGCTGAGATGACTAACAGCCACAACCATCTTCTCCTGTGCCAGGCATGTTTCCAACCAGCAGAGAGTTTCCCCCGGTACCCATTTGCTGCCGTTGCGCTATGGCTCTTTGATGCCACGCTCCGTCAAAAGTAGCCTTGATGTCAAAGGCCGTCACCTCTGAAGGGCGTTGGTGATGCAATTGTATAGAAAATAGAAGCAAGAGTAGGCCATTCGGCCCATCGGGACTGTTCCACCATTCTATATGATCATGGCCGGTGATCGAACTCAGTGCCCTGGTCCCACTTCCTCCCCATAGCCTTTGATCCCTTAAGCCATATGAACTATATCTAACTTCTTCTTGAAAGTTTTTAGTGTTTTGGTTTCAGCCGCTTTCTGTGACAGTGAATCCTATAGGCCCACCCCTCTCTGGGTGAAGATGTTTCTCCTCCTCCCAGCCCTGAATGGCCTACTCCATTCCCATCAACTTTGAATCCTTGCTTCTGGATTCCCTGGTCATCTGCATTTACCCTGTCTAGTCCTTTTAGAATTTTGTGTGTGATTTCCCCCACTCCCCCGTCTTCTAAGCTGCAGTGACTATAATCCTAACCGATCCAGTGTTTCCTCAGCCATCGATGCTGCCATTCCCAGGAATCAATCTGGTAAACCATCGATATACGCCCTCCATCGAGAGAGCGTCCTTTTGCAGATATGTCGCCCACAGTTTGTGGCAATTTGTTTGTGGTCACTTTTCCTTGCTGTCATCCCACAAATCTAATTGAATTCATACTCCTAGCCTGCTGCACTGGGACCTGAACTCATGACCTCTGCGTCGGCAGAGTCTAGTATCTGACTAAATTCAGCCTCGGCACCGTATCTGCGCTATACGATGGAATTGTACCACTATTTCTGGCCAGGCTGCTGATTTGTTTGAGAGAAGGACGGTTGGAGATTGGTAAGGACCGTAAACCGAGCTCTGTGTTGAGAAAAGTTCCCTGACATTAAAAGGGTTAAATGTACAGAGGTGGGGGATGAGGATTTCAGCTGTGGATGAATTGAGGGGGAGAGGGGTGTGGCAGGGGGAGGCGGGCTTGGTAATTAAGCAGATTGGAAGTCTGGGTGAATGAGAGAGAGAGAGAGAGAGTGAGGTTCCTGGAACCAGCTTAGAAACAGTTAGTTGTGTGAGCGGGGGGAGGGGGTGAGGGTTGCTGGAGATTGTTGGCACCGTTCTAAGCAGACGAGCCGTCGTTAGTGACAGCTTCCACCATCTGTAAGACTGTGACAGATGCAGAGAATAGACAGGCTGATTGTAAGTAGTGAAGCTGACAAAGGTGGGGGGAGGGGGAAGGAACGAAGTCTGAAATCAGATTGCTGCTCACTTGTGAAGTCAGTCAAGCGCAGGCGATGGGCGCACTGTTGTAAATCTGAACAATTCGAATTCAGATCATAGCCTTGCTTCCGTTTGAGCTGACCCCTTGACACAGTGCCCTTTTAATCGGTTGCCCAGTGAATCAGGCAAGAGCTGTAAGTGAGGAGCTGCAGCTATCATACCCAGCCGTGCGGAGAGGGAATGCTCTCTTCTTGGTCCGTACTGTGAGGGGCTCCCCTTAGACAGCGATGCAGACATGCCCTATCACAGGGGCGGGGGGCGGCTGCTGTGCACGCCATTCGTCCGGGCATCGCTGCTGTCCCCGTTGGCACGGATTCCAGCGACTCCAGGCCACTTGGCGTGACGCTGGGAGTGTGGGAGGTCCAACGAAAAGCAGGTTTATTTGCCGTGAGAAAGAAATTCCAAAAACCGGCCTGAGCTACGTCTGCAGGAGCCTGTGGTGGCTCAGGCCTCGAGGGATTGTTCCCACATTCCGATAAAGTCAGGCCAAGCAGCTCGGAGCGTGGTCTAAGCCGGCTCAATTCCGGAGCTTCCCGAGCGACGCTCACAGCATTCCCAGCTTTCCGTGGTTCCCTGCCCTTGGATCTGTCCAGAGACTGTGTGTCCACTCAAACTGATTTATGTTCAACTTCTTTGTTTTCAACAAGGAGGGAAAGCTGCAGCCTGATTTATTTGCAGCTGTAGTAAACACTTATGCAGCAAACTCTGCATAAGTAATCTGCAGAGAAAAAAAATATATTTTTAAAATGAGTGTGTTTTCTGATTGAAGCGGTTTTACTGGCTTGGATGTTAAACTTGCCTCAGGTCACGACAGCCTTGCTCAGATTTCAATCCCCTCCTGCTCCCTTTTATCTTCCCTGCTTTGTATGAAGTGCTCAGATCGTGTGTCAACTTACCTGCCCCTTTGTTGTTGTGTTTTGCCGTTATAATGATACTTAATTAGAGGCGCTGGTGTTCTTGAAAGCGTTTAGTTTCCTGATGTGAATTCACTTGCATCGCAGGCATTTGCAAAGCTGTCAGGTCAGAATTATAGAGACCGTCTTAAGTTTTCTTTTAGACATTCACTCGTAGGGCGTGGGCAATGCCAGCTGAATTGTTTGGGGAAAGTGAGGACTGCGGATTAGAGTAGCGCTGGAAAAGCACAGCAGATCGGGCAGCATCCGAGGAGCAAGAGAGCTGACATTTTGGGCAGGAGTCCTTCATCAGGAAATCTGGTTTGTTGCCTGGCCCTAGTTGCCCTTGAGGAGCCCATCCCATTCACCGCTAAACGGGATACTTGTAAACTCTCTCCAGGGCTATAGGAGACAGACAGGCAGCAGACAGTTTGGCCACTGCATTACTCTGTTTATAAATTAGCCCTTGAACCCCCAACATTTGGTTTTGATGTCTAGGATTCCACCTAGCAACTGCTCTCCTATTCGGATATGCTCTGACCCAGCTCCAGTGCAGCTAGGACTTGAACGCAGACCCTTCTAGCCCAGAGGTGAGGACATTGCCATTGTGCCACAACACCTGCTTTGCCAATAGGTTAAGCACGTGGTCAAAGTAATCTGCTTTAAAGAGTAACATACTGGAGGGAGGTGGAGCAATATCTTTTCACCTACTAACTGCATCTGTAACCCCGTTGTGTTTAGCAATGAGAGTCATCCTTCAGCCTTGATTAATTGACACACAATGTTGTTAAGGGCAATGGAGACCATCAAAGGTGAAGGTTAGAGGGAGAGGGCAGTGCATTGTATAACAATTGCTTTCCTGGCATATCACTCGTTATTAATCACTGTAGCCTCACCATTTCCTCTGTTCGAACTCCATTCAAACTGGCCACCGCAGAGTTCTCTAGACTCCCTGGGGGCTCAGCTTGCCTCTTTGCTAACGGGTCTGTTAAGCACACCTCCCCCCCCCACCTCCCTTCCTATTGGTTTCCAAGTGAATGTTGGCAGTGGGGCAGAGGTGGACATGCAGATATTGAGAGGTTTGCATTGGTGGAGGGACGTGGTACCAATCAAGTGGATTGCTTTGTCCTGGATGGTGTCAAGTTCCCTGAGCATTGCTGGAGCTGCCCCCATCCAGGCAAGTGGGGAGTATTCCATCACACTCCTGACTTGTGCCTTGTAGATGGTGGACAGGCTTTGTGTGGAGTCTTACTTGCTGTAACATTCCTAGCCTCTGCCCTGCTCTGAGAGCTGACGTTCCCACAGCTGGCCCTGCAGCCTCCAATGAAAGTCAGTGTGCGCAGCAAATCCTCGAGCTGAAATTCGCAGCTGCAGGGGGATTTTTCTGTTCATTGTCCCAGATCTTGGCTCCGACACAAGAGCTCAGGGCTGCACAGTTCAGCGATTGCTCAGCTGGATCTAAGATTCAGAGGGAAAACGACCGTTTGAAAACCCCAATTGTTAGTGAACAGTGTGTGGGAGAGGCTGTGCTCCCATAACACATCGGTATTAGGGGGGGAAAGCTTCAGAAGGGGAGAGAGCAAGAGAGAGAGAGAGAGGGGGAGAGAAAGAGAGAGAAAGCCGGCCGCTGACAGTTCATGATTTTCCTTGCTGGCCTCCACACATCACAGTGGAGAGACGTCACAGTTTAGGAATAGTTTAGGAAGAGTGTTTGCCTGCTGCAGCCAGGCACCAGAGAACTCTCCGCGTTGGAGCTGCCCCTTTAGACTGGGATGGCCCACGTTGGAGTGTCAGGATTGTGCTGCCCCTCGTTTTGGAAGGAGCTTGGCGTCGCTGGCCTGATGCCCCAGGAATGTGAGGCCAGCAACACATGCCGATGAGTGTAAGTTTTTATTTAGAAACCTGAACACTTGTCACTCTGTTGTGCCAGTTGTCAGGCCGGCTGTAGCAGCCCCCGCCCGGGGAGTGAGGGGTTGCCAAAGCCGTGTGCAGGGGGTCCCAGGGCATGCACTCTCCCAGAGTTGCTCAGCTCCTGACACAGTGAGTGGTGCTGGCCCTCGTCACTCTAGTCGCCTGGGGGGACAGAAGCGATGGCCGAGTGCTGCGATGCAGACCCTGAGCTTCCCGAATGTCACTGTGACGTGAACAGGCAGGTCTCGGCTTCTCTGCGTTCGGTCGCTCTCTGCTGTTGCGTGCTTGGTTGGAGATTCACCGCACCGTGGAGAATGTTTTACACCCCACCATCGCAGACCGTCCATCTTGCCTATTTCTTGGTGTCCCCCTTCACCTCGATTTTCAAACGTGCAGTGTCTCCTTCTTGTGCAAAACCCAAGTGCCATGCTTATTCATTCCGAAAATAGCACAAAGGAAGGGCAGGCTGCTAATAAATCCCTGCGAGTGAGGTTCCGGCCTGTCAGCTGTCTGCACGGTGAATTGCTGTCACTTAATTTACTGCTGGATAGGTGTAGGGTAATGGAACGTGAGCTGAACTCCTACTGTGAGTGCTCAGCGTCCCCCCTCCATTAGCAGACCCAACTCCTCTTGACTCGGACCATCCGAGTTGGAAGTTTCTATCCCTCATTCGCGAGCTAAAATTGAGATTCGCAACTAAAACTGTCTGTCTTCTTCAGGGGGCAGAACGGTTTTGAATGACACTGGAGCCCAGATTGTTAGGGGAGTCGGGCAGTTTGTGGAGTGTGGTTTTCACCACATTATTCCACGCTCCCGCCAAATCAGTGCTGTTTGACAATGGCCAGGTTCTAGGTCAGAGCAGTGCTGGAAAAGCACAGCAGGTCAGGCAGCATCCGAGGAGCAGGAAAATCGACGTTTCGGGCAAAAGCCCTTCATCAGGAATAGATTGTTTGTAAGTGAAGGATACATATCGGTCAGCACAGCTCCCTTTGCACTGCCTCTGTAAACAATTTGATCAGCCTGTCCTGTTGATACCCTCCTGTTTCACACTGGGAGATGACAGTGGAGTAACTGTGTGTGGGTTCCTGCCCCGGAACCCATCTGCTCCGTCCACTTGATTTTCCTGCTTATCTCCTCTTACTTTGACTTCACGTTGCCATCTGGGGAAACTCCGACGAGGTCAAGGTGTCCAGTGAGTCTGACATAGTTTTCTCCCGGTGGTGGAGGGTGGGGGTCGAGATGTGTTCCTGGTTGGGAAGGGGGAAAGCGAGAGTGTGTTTGGGGAGGGGGAAGGGGAGTGTGTTCCCAGGGAGGGGGTGGGTGTGGGGTGAGAGTGAGCGGCACGGTGGCACAGTGGTTAGCACTGCTGCCTCACAGCGCCAGAGACCCGGGTTCAATTCCCGCCTCAGGTGACTGACTGTGTGGAGTTTGCATGTTCCCCCCGTGTCTGCGTGGGTTTCCTCCAGGTGCTCCGGTTTCCTCCCACAGTCCAAAGATGTGCAGGTCAGGTGAATTGGCCATGCTAAATTGCCCGTAGTGTTAGGTAAGGGGTAGATGTAGGGGTATGGGTGGGTTGCGCTTCGGCGGGGCGGTGTGGACTTGTTGGGCCGAAGGGCCTGTTTCCACACTGTAAGTAATCTAATCTAATCATCTAATCTAATCTATTCCCAGAGAAGGAGGGGAAGGGAGCAGGGGGGCGAGATGTGTTCCTGTTGGGGGTGGCCGGGGGAAAACGAGAGTGTGTTCCTGGGACGGGGGGTGTGGGGGGGTGGGGTGGGGGGGTCATGAGAGTGTGTTATGGTGGGGGGAGGTGGCGGAAGTGTGGGAGGGAGTGGGAGGCGAGTTTAGGACCCAGTGCCTGGTGGGAAGCAGCATTGTTGAGCTCAGCCCAGTGCAGTCTCCAGGTTGCACTATCATTGGTTGCTACAAGATGGCGCCCAGCGGCCTGGCAAAGGGACTGTGGCCTGGCTGTCTGTTTCCTGCTGGTGTTGGTCTTAGTGTTGGGCTGGAAGGTTCCAGATCCAGGCCTGTGGTTAAACACCTTTAAGAAGGACTGTAATGTTGGACTCTTAACCTCATTTCTTCATTTCCTACTTTATGCCTAAGACTTTGTACCTAGGCATCTTTGTAACCAAGATGGCGCCTGGAGTGGCGACATTGTAAACTATTCGCTGTACTCAAGTACACATGACAATAAATCAAATTCACTGATATTTCACCGATGTGTTTTCGCCTGAGAGAATTGGATCTCAATGTTTCATTGAGCAACTACCCGCTATCTCCAACAATGCAGCTCTCCCTCGCTACTGCACTGAAGTGTCAGCTCGGTTTTTGGTTTGTTCACGGGACGTGGGAATTGTTAGCGAGGCCATCTTCGATTGCCCACCTTAATTATCCTTGAGAGGATGCCTTCCTGAACCACTACTCGTTAAGTGGGGACAGCTCTAGAGTGAAGCTGGAGTCCAATCCCACCAACACGGGATAGAGTGTTCCTACTAAACTAGCTCAAAAGCAGGAAATAATTAATGTTTTAGGTCAGTGCCCCTTTGTCCATTAATCCACAGCTGACACCAGTTGAGGTAAATATGCTTGGGAATTGTGAGAGTTTGAGCCATCGGGAGATGGTGCCAAACCAACACCCCGTAACTGAAGAGTAGCAGATTTTGAAACCCGCCATCTTGCAGGTTATGTACATGACAAAAGAATGCGAGGAGATTTCATTTTCATGAGCTAACCTTTCACAAGGGAGCTCTGCGTAATAGTATGAACAATCGGCTTTGTGGGAGTTCTTGAGTAAGTTGAAGGCATTCCTTCAGTCAAGAGAGCTATAATTAATGCAATGCTGCATGTTATATAAGCATCGGCATTACACAGCAGGAACATATCTCTTTGGAAGCCACTGTTTCAGTTTGGCAGCAGTTAAACGATGTATCATACATCCCACTAATTTGGTGATTTCGCAGTTATGTACATTACAGCAAAGTGGTAAAATATCTCATAAAGTGTTATGTGAAGCTAAGTCTGCCCTGGGACCCTGAACTAAAATCATTGAGCCTTACATGACAGAAGGAGCCTATTTGTCTCACTGGGTCTGTGCTGCTTCCTGGGAAGGGCTCCCAGATTAGTCCAGCTCTCCTGCTGTTTCCCTGTGGCCCTGCACATGTCTGTCTGTGAGGCTGGAACAGAACTGGTTCAGAGGCCTCATGGATCCATCCATTCGGAGTGAGTGTTACAGTCCCTTCTGAGCAACAAGTCAGGTAACCTTTAACAGCTTTATGGGGCTGTTGTTGTGGCATTTCTTGTTTTTAAAAAGGGTTTAAGTATTTGAAGTGAAATTCTGGATTTACGTGTTGCGAGTGTTATCCCCATGAGCCTTATCTGAAGTAACTGGCTTGACCTATTTAATCATCATGTAATTGTTCATTTTTCCTGCAGGCATGAAATGCTCTCTCTCTCTCTTCTCTCTCTCCTCTCTCTCTCTTCTGTCTCTCCTCTCTCTCTTTCTCTCTCTCTTTCTCTCTCTCTTTCTTTCTCTCTCTCTCTTCTCTCTCTTCTCTCTCTCCTCTCTCTCTCCTCTCTCTCTCTTCTGTCTCTCCTCTCTCTCTTTCTCTCTCTCTTTCTCTCTCTCTTTCTCTCTCTCTCTTCTCTCTCTTCTCTCTCTCCTCTCTCTCTCTTTCTCTCTCTCTTCTCTCTCTCTCTATTCCTCCATCGCCCTTTGCCTCTCATTTCCTCTTTTACTTTATCTCTCTGGTGATTGGAGCAGCATGGCTTTTTTCAATCTGAGAGTCCGGAAAGCAGTCCTCAGGGGAAAGGGCAGATGGTTTCCTCTGTTCCAATGTGGATTGGTTTAATCTCCTTCACACTGAATGTCTATCTTAGAAAGCTGAGGCGCTCAAATGTGCAACCAACTCCCATCCCCTGACTGGAACCTTTTACATGGGATCTCATGCTGATTTGCATCTGTAGTTTAACTTGTTCACGTGAAGTGACTTGCCTGTCTCAACTTGGACGGTCAGCTGGTGTAAATACTGGACACCGCACAAAGCGTTAAAAAGACTCTCGTGTCTCGCTCGATGCCATAAGGACTAGAGCTCCGAGTTTGAGCTTTGAAGTGTGAAGCTAGTGATTGCCGGGTGTGAGAGTCTGATGCTTCCCTGAGCAGTTTCTGAACCACTGCCCTCCCCCACTTGATGAAGTAAGACTAGTTGAGCGTAGGGATCTCACAGCACAGCCAGTCTTCAGCGGATATCAGGTTTGGGAACATTCTGCCTTGGATCTGGAATGGATATGTTTCTTCCCATGCTTGCTTTTAAGCAGTAGTGAGTTCTATTCTAATCTTCCCTGGCAGACCTGTCTGTCGCTCTGATTACTGCAGCGGGTTCCCAATGCCAGTGACTTGCTGTGTGAAGTTTCAAAGTGATGGTTGTTCTCTGCAGTGTTGCTGCATTGTTGTGTAAGTCACAGAATACTGTTCTCACTGATGCATTATAATATGTTTCCCAGTGCAGTGTGGTCCCCAGTGCAGTGTCTTGTGTTGCAGTGTGGTCCCCAGTGTGGTGTATTGTGTTTGCAGTGTTGACCCCAGTGCGGTGTATTGTGTTTGCAGTGTTGACCCCAGTGCAGTGCGATGCAGCGTGGTCCCCAGTGCAGTGCGATGCAGTGTGGTCCCCAGTGAAGTGTGTTGCAGTGTGGTCCCCAGTGCGGTGTATTGTGTTTGCAGTGTTGACCCCAGTGCGGTGTATTGTGTTTGCAGTGTTGACCCCAGTGCAGTGTATTGTGTTTGCAGTGTTGACCCCAGTGCAGTGCGTTGTGTTGCAGTGTGGTCCCCAGTACAGTGTATTGTGTTGCAGTGTGGTCCCCAGTGCAGTGCGATGCGGTGTGTTGCAGTGTGGTCCCCAGTACAGTGTATTGTGTTGCAGTGTGTTGTGTTGCAGTGTGGACCCGAGTGCAGTGTGTTGTGTTGCATGTGGTCCCCAGTACAGTGTATTGTGTTGCAGTGTGGACCCCAGTGCAGTGTGTTGCAGTGTGGTCCCCAGTGCAGTGTGTTGCAGAGTGGTCCCCAGTGCAGTGTGTTGCAGTGTGGTCCCCAGTGCGGTGTGTTGCAGTGTGGTCCCCAGTGCGGTGTGTTGCAGAGTGGTCCCCAGTGCGGTGTGTTGCAGTGTGGTCCCCAGTGCGGTGCGTTGCAGTGTGGTCCCCAGTGCGGTGCGTTGCAGAGTGGTCCCCAGTGCAGTGTGTTGCAGTGTGGTCCCCAGTGCAGTGTGTTGCAGAGTGGTCCCCAGTGCATTGTGGTCCCCAGTGCAGTGTGTTGCAGAGTGGTCCCCAGTGCGGTGTGTTGCAGTGTGGTCCCCAGTGCAGTGCGGTGTGTTGCAGTGTGGTCCCCAGTGCAGTGCGTTGTGTTGCAGTGTGGTCCCCAGTACAGTGTATTGTGTTGCAGTGTGGACCCGAGTGCAGTGTGGACCCGTGTGCAGTGTATTGTGTTGCATGTGGTCCCCAATGCAGTGTGTTGTGTTGCAGAGTGGACCCCAGTGCAGTGTGTTGCAGAGTGGTCCCCAGTGCAGTGTGTTGTGTTGCAGTGTGGACCCCAGTGCGGTGTGTTGTGTTGCAGTGTGGACCCCAGTGCAGTGTGTTGTGTTGCATGTGGTCCCCAGTACAGTGTATTGTGTTGCAGTGTGGACCCCAGTGCAGTGCGTTGCAGAGTGGTCCCCAGTGCAGTGTGTTGTGTTGCAGTGTGTTGTGTTGCAGTGTGGACCCCAGTGCAGTGTGTTGTGTTGCAGTGTGTTGTGTTGCAGTGTGGACCCGAGTGCAGTGTATTGTGTTGCAGTGTGGTCCCCAGTGCAGTGCGATGCAGTGTGGTCCCCAGTGCAGTGCGATGCGGTGTGGACCCCAGTGCAGTGTGTTGCAGAGTGGTCCCCAGTGCAGTGTGTTGTGTTGCAGTGTATTGTGTTGCAGTGTGGACCCCAGTGCAGTGTGTTGTGTTGCAGTGTGGACCCCAGTGCAGTGTGTTGTGTTGCATGTGGTCCCCAGTGTATTGTGTTGCATGTGGTCCCCAGTACAGTGTATTGTGTTGCAGTGTGGACCCCAGTGCAGTGCGTTGCAGTGTGGTCCCCAGTGCAGTGTGTTGCAGTGTGGTCCCCAGTGCAGTGTGTTGCTGTGTGGTCTCCAGTGCAGTGTGTTGTGTTGCAGTGTGGACCCCAGTGCAGTGTGTTGTGTTGCAGTGTGGACCCCAGTGCGGTGTGTTACAGTGTGGTCTCCAGTGCGGTGTGTTGCAGTGTGGTCCCCAGTGCAGTGTGTTGTGTTGCAGTGTGGACCCCAGTGCAGTGCGTTGTGTTGCAGTGTGTTGTGTTGCAGTGTGGACCCGAGTGCAGTGTGTTGTGTTGCATGTGGTCCCCAGTGTATTGTGTTGCAGTGTGGACCCGAGTGCAGAGTATTGTGTTGCATGTGGACCCCAGTACAGTGCAGTGCGTTGCAGTGTGGTCCCCAGTGCAGTGCGTTGCAGTGTGGTCCCCAGTGCAGTGCGTTGCAGTGTGGTCCCCAGTGCAGTGCGTTGCAGTGTGGTCCCCAGTGCAGTGCGTTGCAGTGTGGTCCCCAGTGCAGTGCGTTGCAGTGTGGTCCCCAGTGCAGTGTGTTGCAGTGTGGTCCCCAGTGCAGTGTGTTGTGTTGCAGTGTGGTCCCCAGTGCAGTGTGTTGCAGTGTGGTCCCCAGTGCAGTGTGTTGTGTTGCAGTGTGTCCCCAGTGCAGTGTGTTGTGTTGCAGTGTGACCCCAGTGCAGTGTGTTGTGTTGCAGTGTGACCCCAGTGCAGCGTGTTGTGTTGCAGTGTGGACCCCAGTGCAGTGTGTTATGTTGCAGTGTGGACCCCAGTGCGGTGTGTTACAGTGTGGTCTCCAGTGCGGTGTGTTACAGTGTGGTCTCCAGTGCGGTGTGTTGCAGTGTGGTCCCCAGTGCAGTGTGTTGTGTTGCAGTGTGGACCCCAGTGCAGTGTGTTATGTTGCAGTGTGGACCCCAGTGCGGTGTGTTACAGTGTGGTCTCCAGTGCGGTGTGTTGCAGTGTGGACCCCAGTGCAGCGTGTTGTGTTGCAGTGTGGACCCCAGTGCAGTGTGTTATGTTGCAGTGTGGACCCCAGTGCGGTGTGTTACAGTGTGGTCTCCAGTGCGGTGTGTTGCAGTGTGGTCCCCAGTGCAGTGTGTTGTGTTGCAGTGTGGACACCAGTGCGGTGTGTTGTGTTGTATGTGGTCCCCAGTGCGGTGTGTTGCAGTGTGGTCCCCGGTGCGGTGTGTTGCAGTGTGGTCCCCGGTGCGGTGTGTTGCAGTGTGGTCCCCAGTGCAGTGTGTTGTGTTGCATTGTGGTCCCCAGTGCAGTGTGTTGCAGTGTGGTCCCCTGTGCGGTGTGTTGCAGTGTGGTCCCTGTTGCAGTGTGGTCCCTGTTGCAGTGTGTTGTGTTGCAGTGTGGTCCCTGTTGCAGTGTGTTGCAGTGTGGACCCCATTGCGGTGTGTTGTGTTTTATGTGGTCCCCAGTGCAGTGTGTTGCAGTGTGGTCCCCAGTGCGGTGTGTTGCAGTGTGGTCCCTGTTGCAGTGTGTTGTGTTGCAGTGTGGTCCCTGTTGCAGTGTGTTGTGTTGCAGTGTGGTCCCTGTTGCAGTGTGTTGCAGTGTGGTCCCCAGTGCGGTGTGTTGCAGTGTGGTCCCTGTTGCAGTGTGTTGTGTTGCAGTGTGGTCCCTGTTGCAGTGTGTTGCAGTGTGGTCTCCAGTGCAGTGTGTTGTGTTGCAGTGTGGACCCCAGTGCGGTGTGTTGCAGTGTGGTCCCCAGTGCAGTGTGCTGCAGTGTGGTCCCCAGTGCGGTGTGCTGCAGTGTGGTCCCCAGTGCGGTGTGTTGCAGTGTGGTCCCCAGTGCGGTGTGTTGCAGTGTGGTCCCCAGTGCGGTGTGTTGCAGTGTGGTCCCCAGTGCGGTGTGTTGCAGTGTGGACCCCAGTGCGGTGTGTTGCAGTGTGGACCCCAGTGCAGTGTGTTGTGTTGCAGTGTGGACCCCAGTGCAGTGTGTTGTGTTGCATTGTGGTCCCCAGTGCGGTGTGTTGCAGTGTGGTCCCCAGTGCAGTGTGTTGTGTTGCAGTGTGGTCCCCAGTGCAGTGTGTTGTGTTGCAGTGTGGACCCCATTGCGGTGTGTTGTGTTGTATGTGGTCTCCAGTGCAGTGTGTTGCAGTGTGGTCCCCGGTGCGGTGTGTTGCAGTGTGGTCCCCGGTGCGGTGTAGTGCAGTGTGTTGTGTTGCAGTGTGGACCCCATTGCGGTGTGTTGTGTTGTATGTGGTCCCCAGTGCAGTGTGTTGCAGTGTGGTCTCCAGTGCAGTGTATTGTGTTGCATTGTGGTCCCCAGTGCAGTGTGTTGCAGTGTGGTCCCTGTTGCAGTGTGGTCCCCGGTGCGGTGTGTTGCAGTGTGGTCCCCAGTGCGGTGTGTTGTGTTGCAGTGTGGACCTGAGTGCAGTGTGTTGTGTTGCATGTGGTCCCCAGTGCAGTGTATTGTGTTGCAGTTTGGACCCCAGTGCAGTGTGTGTTGCAGTGTGGTCCCTGTTGCAGTGTGTTGTGTTGCAGTGTGGTCCCCAGTGCAGTGTGTTGCAGTGTGGTCTCCAGTGCAGTGTGTTGTGTTGCAGTGTGGACCCCAGTGCGGTGTGTTGCAGTGTGGTCCCCAGTGCGGTGTGTTGTGTTGTGTTGCAGTGTATTGTGTTGCAGTGTTGCAGTGTGGACCCCAGTGCAGTGCGTTGCAGAGTGGTCCCCAGTGCAGTGTGTTGCAGTGAGGGCCCCCAGTGCGGTGTGTTGTGTTGCAGTGTGGTCCCCAGTGCAGAGTGTAGTGTTGCAGTGTGGACCCCAGTGCGGTGTTTTGCAGTGTGGGCCCCAGTGCAGTGTGCTGTGTTGCAGTTTGGACCCCAGTGCAGTGCTTTACATTGCAGTGTGGCCCCCAGTGCAGAGTGTAGTGTTGCAGTGTGGTCCCCAGTGCAGAGTGTAGTGTTGCAGTGTGGACCCCAGTGCGGTGTTTTGCAGTGTGGGCCCCAGTGCAGTGTGTTGTGTTGCAGTTTGGACCCCAGTGCAGTGCTTTACATTGCAGTGTGGCCCCCAGTGCAGAGTGTAGTGTTGCAGTGTGGTCCCCAGTGCGGTGTGTTGTGTTGCAGTTTGGACCCCAGTGCAGTGCTTTACATTGCAGTGTGGCCCCCAGTGCAGTGCGTTGCAGTGTGGTCACCTGTGCAGTGCATTGCATTATGGTTCCCAGTGCAGTGTGTTGTGTTGCAGTGTGGTCCCCAGTGCAGTGTGTTGTGTTGCAGTGTGGTCCCCAGTGCAGTGTGTTGTGTTGCAGTGTGGTCCCCAGTGCAGTGTGTTGTGTTGCAGTGTGGTCCCCAGTGCAGTGTGTTGTGTTGCAGTGTGTTGTGTTGCAGTGTGGTCCCCAGTGCAGAGTGTAGTGTTGCAGTGTGGTCCCCAGTGCGGTGTTTTGCAGTGAGGGCCCCCAGTGCAGTGTGTTGTGTTGCAGCGTGGTCCCCAGTGCGGTGTTTTGCAGTGTGGTCCCCAGTGCAGTATGTTGTGTTGCGGTGTGGTCCCCAGTGCAGTGTGTTGTGTTGCGGTGTGGTCCCCAGTGCAGTGTGTTGTGTTGCGGTGTGGTCCCCAGTGCAGTGTGTTGTGTTGCAGCGTGGTCCCCAGTGCGGTGTTTTGCAGTGAGGGCCCCCAGTGCAGTGTGTTGTGTTGCGGTGTGGTCCCCAGTGCAGTGTGTTGTGTTGCGGTGTGGTCCCCAGTGCAGTGTGTTGTGTTGCAGCGTGGTCCCCAGTGCAGTGTGTTGTGTTGCGGTGTGGTCCCCAGTGCAGTGTGTTGTGTTGCGGTGTGGTCCCCAGTGCAGTGTGTTGTGTTGCGGTGTGGTCCCCAGTGCAGTGTGTTGTGTTGCAGCGTGGTCCCCAGTGCAGTGTGTTGTGTTGCGGTGTGGTCCCCAGTGCAGTGTGTTGTGTTGCGGTGTGGTCCCCAGTGCAGTGTGTTGTGTTGCTGCGTGGTCCCCAGTGCGGTGTTTTGCAGTGAGGGCCCCCAGTGCAGTGTGTTGTGTTGCGGTGTGGTCCCCAGTGCAGTGTGTTGTGTTGCGGTGTGGTCCCCAGTGCAGTGTGTTGTGTTGCAGCGTGGTCCCCAGTGCAGTGTGTTGTGTTGCGGTGTGGTCCCCAGTGCAGTGTGTTGTGTTGCAGTGTGGTCCCCAGTGCAGTGTGTTGTGTTGCGGTGTGGTCCCCAGTGCAGTGTGTTGTGTTGCAGCGTGGTCCCCAGTGCAGTGTGTTGTGTTGCAGTGTGGTCCCCAGTGCAGTGTGTTGCAGTGTGTTCCCCAGTGCAGTGTGTTGTGTTGCAGCGTGGTCCCCAGTGCAGTGTGTTGTGTTGCAGTGTGGTCCCCAGTGTGTTGTGTTGCAGTGTGTTCCCCAGTGCAGTGTGTTGTGTTGCAGCGTGGTCCCCAGTGCAGTGTGTTGTGTTGCAGTGTGGTCCCCAGTGTGTTGTGTTGCAGCGTGGTCCCCAGTGCGGTGTGTTGTGTTGCAGCGTGGTCCCCAGTGCGGTGTGTTGTGTTGCAGTGTGGTCCCCAGTGTGTTGTGTTGCAGTGTGGTCCCCAGTGTGTTGTGTTGCAGCGTGGTCCCCAGTGCGGTGTGTTGTGTTGCAGTGTGGTCCCCAGTGCGGTGTGTTGCAGTGGGGTCCCCAGTGCGGTGTGTTGCAGTGTGGTCCCCAATGCGGTGTGTTGCAGTGTGGTCCCCAGTGCGGTGTGTTGCAGTGTGGTCCCCAGTGCGGTGTGTTGCAGTGTGGTCCCCAGTGTGGTGTTTTGCAGTGTGGTCCCCAGTGCGGTGTGTAGCAGTGTGGTCCCCAGTGCGGTGTGTTGCAGTGTGGTCCCCAGTGCGGTGTTTTGCAGTGTGGTCCCCAGTGTGTTGTGTTGCAGTGTGGTCCCCAGTGCGGTGTGTTGCAGTGTGGTCCCCAGTGCGGTGTTTTGCAGTGTGGTCCCCAGTGTGTTGTGTTGCAGTGTGGTCCCCAGTGCGGTGTTTTGCAGTGTGGTCCCCAGTGTGTTGTGTTGCAGTGTGGTCCCCAGTGTGGTGTGTTGTGTTGCAGTGTGGTCCCCAGTGCGGTGTGTTGTGTTGCAGTGTGGTCCCCAGTGTGGTGTGTTGTGTTGCAGCGTGGTCCCCAGTGCGGTGTGTTGTGTTGCAGTGTGGTCCCCAGTGTGGTGTGTTGTGTTGCAGCGTGGTCCCCAGTGCGGTGTGTTGTGTTGCAGCGTGGTCCCCAGTGTGGTGTGTTGCAGTGTGGTCCCCAGTGCGGTGTGTTGCAGTGTGGTCCCCAGTGTGGTGTGTTGCAGCGTGGTCCCCAGTGCGGTGTGTTGTGTTGCAGTGTGGTCCCCAGTGCGGTGTGTTGTGTTGCAGTGTGGTCCCCAGTGTGGTGTGTTGCAGTGTGGTCCCCAGTGCGGTGTGTTGCAGTGTGGTCCCCAGTGCGGTGTGTTGTGTTGCAGTGTGGTCCCCAGTGCGGTGTTTTGCAGTGTGGTCCCCAGTGCGGTGTTTTGCAGTGTGGTCCCCAGTGCGGTGTGTTGCAGTGTGGTCCCCAGTGCGGTGTGTTGCAGTGTGGTCCCCAGTGTGTTGTGTTGCAGTGTGGTCCCCAGTGCGGTGTGTTGCAGTGTGGTCCCCAGTGCGGTGTGTTGCAGTGTGGTTCCCAGTGTGTTGTGTTGCAGTGTGGTTCCCAGTGTGTTGTGTTGCAGTGTGGTCCCCAGTGCGGTGTGTTGCAGTGTGGTCCCCAGTGCGGTGTGTTGCAGTGTGGTTCCCAGTGTGTTGTGTTGCAGTGTGGTCCCCAGTGCGGTGTGTTGCAGTGTGGTCCCCAGTGCGGTGTTTTGCAGTGTGGTCCCCAGTGCGGTGTGTTGTGTTGCAGTGTGGTCCCCAGTGCGGTGTTTTGCAGTGTGGTCCCCAGTGCGGTGTGTTGCAGTGTGGTCCCCAGTGCGGTGTGTTGCAGTGTGGTCCCCAGTGCGGTGTGTTGCAGTGTGGTTCCCAGTGCGGTGTTTTGCAGTGTGGTCCCCAGTGTGGTGTTTTGCAGTGTGGTCCCCAGTGTGGTGTGTTGTGTTGCAGTGTGGTCCCCAGTGCGGTGTGTTGTGTTGCAGTGTGGTCCCCAGTGCAGTGTGTTGCAGAGTGGTCCCCAGTGCAGTGTGTTGCAGCGTGGTCCCCAGTGCGGTGTGTTGCAGTGTGGTTCCCAGTGTGTTGTGTTGCAGTGTGGTCCCCAGTGCGGTGTGTTGCAGTGTGGTCCCCAGTGCGGTGTTTTGCAGTGTGGTCCCCAGTGCGGTGTGTTGTGTTGCAGTGTGGTCCCCAGTGCGGTGTTTTGCAGTGTGGTCCCCAGTGCGGTGTTTTGCAGTGTGGTCCCCAGTGCGGTGTGTTGCAGTGTGGTCCCCAGTGTGTTGTGTTGCAGTGTGGTCCCCAGTGCGGTGTGTTGCAGTGTGGTTCCCAGTGCGGTGTTTTGCAGTGTGGTCCCCAGTGTGGTGTTTTGCAGTGTGGTCCCCAGTGTGGTGTTTTGCACAGTGGGCATCACTGAGACGTCTATCATTTCTTGTCCATCCTAAGCTACCCTTGATCTAACTGGCTTTCTTAATCAGCTGAGAGTGTGTTGGGGGTTGGTGTAGTGGGTTGGGGCGTGTTGGGGTTAAGTTGACGGTGCTGTGGATGTGGAGTCAGATGTAGGCCAGGGCAGGAATGGTGTCAGATTTCCTTCCCTGATGGACATTAATGAACCAGGTGGAGTTTTGTCGAAACCGTGTTCACTTGCTTTCCATTCCACAGTTTAAATTCCATCCGCTGCCGAAGAGGGATTTGAACTCTTATCCCCAGAACGCCCCGTATGAATAACTCATCCAGTCACAGTCCACATCCGTTTCAACACTGGACCGTGCAGGATCATTCGATGAGGTCCTTCTCATAACTTCACCTGTCTCTGTGCCAGGGTAAAACTGTACTTGAGAGAATCACAGAACTGTTCAGAAAGAGGCCGTTCACCCCATTGCCTCCGCACTAGCTCTTCAAAGAACATCATTACCTCGTGCCGATCTCCCCACAACCACGCAAAAACTATTTCTCTCCCAATAACATCCAGTGCCTCTTGAATATTGCAGTCCACTCAAGGCCAATGCTCCCTCCCAAAGAGGCTGCCCTACCTTACCCTGTTCTGCTAGGCCCCGCCATGCTCCGCCATACCCTCTCCTCCCCTCCTCTGCCCCGCCTTGCCCTGCCCCACCCCACCTTGCCGTGCCCTGGAGTTTGGGTTTCACTGACCGTCTCTGGCCTTCTCTTTCAGAGTGAAGAAGCTGAAGGAGACGCTGGTTGCTGTCCAGCAACTGGACAAGAACATGAGCAGCCTACGATCGTGGCTTGCCCAGATTGAAACTGAGCTCTCAAAACCCATCGTCTATGACTCCTGCGATTCCCAGGAAATACAGCACAAGCTCGCAGAGCAACAGGTGAGTGACCCTCCGCTGTTTGCTGCCCCGGCCATTTGCACCAGAGATCGGGAACTCAACTGGGACTCTGTGGTAACTCTGAGTTCAAAGAGTGAGGAGTCCATTCCCCACAATGGAGACCTCAGCACAGCGTGTAACACTGAGGGATTGCTGTCCTGTCAGAGGAGCGGCTTTTTAGAGAGTACACTTCGTTGGCTTCAAAGCACTTTGTGTTGGAGTTGGTCTTTCTCCTCCCTCTCTTCCCTTATCAGTGCCTGCCTTCTCTAGCCCCTTTCTTTTTCTTTTTCTCTTTCTCCTTCTCCTCCCTGTTTCATTTTCTGTTTTCCTTTCTCTCTCACATTTTCAGTTTCTTTCTCGCATTCACATTGCACATTTCTCTGTTTTATTCTTGTGTACACTGTCTCATGCATTCTCACTCAAATTCACTCTCATGCATTCTCTCTCCCTCTCTTGTGCTCTTTCACTGTTGTGTTCTCGCTCATATTAATTCTGTTTCGCATTCTCTCCCTTGCGCATGCGCTCTCTTTCTCTCTCGCTCGCTCGCTCACTCTCTCTCGCTCACTCTCTCTCGCTCACTCTCTCTCGCTCACTCTCTCTCGCTCACTCTCTCTCGCTCACTCTCTCTCGCTCACTCTCTCTCGCTCACTGTCTCTCTCTCGCTCACTCTCTCTCACTCTCGTTCACTCACTCACTCACTCACTTTGTTGCTCTCATGCAGCATCCGAGCAGCAGGAGAATCAGGATAAAGGGCTCCTGCCCGAAATGTCAATCCTCCTGCTCCTCGGATGCTGCCTGAGCTGCTGTGCCTTTCCGGCACCACGTTCTCGACTCTGAACTCCAGCATCTGCAGCCCTCACTTTCTCCTTTGTTCCTCTCATATTCACTCTCTTGCTCATTCACTCTCTCTCACATTGTCTCTCGCGTTTACCCTCTCACGCGTTCACTCTCCTGTGCGTGTCCTCTCTCGTGCATTCACTCTCTGAGTCGTGTTCACTCTCTCACCCGCGTTCGCCAGCTTGTTGTTTTCTCTCTCTCTCTCTCCCACGCTCTCCCTTGTGCACATTCCCTCATGTGCGTGTCCAGCCCCTCCCGCAGTCTGTAGGGATGAAGCAAGGTTGGATTGTCCAACACTTGAGAAAGGAAGGGCCACAGGTTTGCCCAGTGTCAGGGAAGTGGTGCTTTCCTTTAATTCCCGGGACCTTGTATCTGCAGGAGTTGCAGCGAGACATTGAGAAGCACAGTACGGGTGTGGCCTCGGTCCTGAACCTGTGCGAGGTGCTGCTGCACGATTGCGATGCCTGTGCCACGGAAACGGAGTGCGACTCGATCCAGCAGGCCACCCGGAACCTGGACCGCAGGTGGAGGAATATCTGCGCCATGTCCATGGAGAGGAGACTCAAGTAAGAGCTGCACTTCCCAGCCGCTTGTCAAAGTAGACACGCAACCCCGACGTGTGGGAGCAGGCCATTCAGCCCATCGGGTCACACCAACCCACCAAAGAGTATCCCACCTCTGTCCCTGCATTTCCCATGGTTAACCCACCTAACCTGCATAATCCTGAGTACTATGGGCACGTTAGAATGGCCAATCCACGAAACCTGCACATCCTTGGATACTATAGGCAATTTAGAATGGCCAGTCCACCTAAACTGCCCATCTCTGGGTACTCTGGGCAATTTAGCATGGCCAATCCACCAAACCTGCATATGTTTGAATTATGGGAGGCTACCAGAGCACACAGACACTTGGAGAATGTGCAAACTCCACACAGACTGTCGCCCCCAAGGTTGGAATCGAACCCGGGACCTTGGCGCTGTGAGGCAGCCGTGCTAACCACTGAGCAACTGAGCCAACAGGAGAGCAGCATTGGAGAACTGAGAGGTTGGAGGGGCTGGCAGTATTGCCTGCACAGTGTGCATTGGACCCTGATCTGGGCTTTCTCCCCGTTATGTAAGATCAAAGACGAGTCAAGTTGGACTTGAACTGTTCAACATGTTTCTCTCTCCACGCAGGCTGCCAGACCTGCTGCATTTCTCCAGCATCCTTGGTATTTGTTCGGTATAATTCCACCTCTTCATAGAGGACCTTCCCAACCCTGCCTCGACCCCTCTGCTGCTGAAACCCTCATCTGGGACTTTTGTGTTTTGCCCTTCGACCCGTAATGCACTCTTGACAGCCCAGACATTCTGCTTCGGGGAATCTGAGCTCATTGGATGTCTCCCAATAGCCATTTCATAAATGAGACATCGAGGGGTAGAGCAGAGAAAAAGACCCTTCAGCCCATTGAGTCTGCGCTGGTCAAAAACACGCACCTAACTATTCATACCTGCTGCACGACAACAGGCCGTTCAGCCCCACTGGTTGCTACTTACATACCTTGACGTAGGGTCCTCCCACTCTGCCTCATCTCAATTTCACTGCGTCATAAACATCCCCCTCACCCTTCCCCACTTTTGTCTCTCTCAGGATTGAGGAGACCTGGCGGTTGTGGCAGAAGTTTCTGGACGATTATTCTCGCTTTGAAGACTGGCTTGAAACCTCAGAACGGACAGCAGCAATGCCTAATTCTTCGGGAGTGTTATACACGGTCGCCAAAGAGGAGCTGAAGAAATTCGAGGTGCGGATGCCCGACAGCCGCAACAATATTGTCGCTTAAAATGTTCAATTCCTTCCCCCCTCCACCCCCACCACCCCAGCACTTCACCATGAATTAGTAATTGCGATGTCCACAATTTTAATGGGAACTGCTCATGTAAACGTGTCACGCTGTAGTTACGCTCTGCTGCCATGGAGAGGGGGGGCGCTGGCAGGAGTGGGTAATTCCCGTGTGAGTTAGAAATGTGGACATTGGAGTTTGTATTGGATTTAGTAAAAGGTCAAACTTGAAATAGTGGTGGAGGGTTCATGTGGCACTGTGGTAGTGTCCCTACCTCTGTGCCATGGGGCTGGAGTTCCAGTCCCATCGGCTCCAGGGCTGTCCAGTAAGATCTCTGAACAGGTTAATTTGAAACTATCTGGAATGGTGGTGGATTTCAGACTTCACCTCCTTCTTGTGAAATTATTCTGCAACCTCACTTTCCCTGAAGAGGACTTATGTGTTAACTCCCACCACACCCCAAACCAACAAGTCATTTTGATAGTCAGTAAAAATTGGCCTAGATGTCAAACTAGCCTCAAAGTCACTAAAATCTGTTTTATACTGTCATGCAAATGTCAAGATCTGTCCATATCTCCCTCAAATGCAGCCCTATAGGAGATGACAACAATGTTTAGAAGGGAAGTCTCACTGTCTCATTGGAGAGCAACCATTGCTGGTGTTGGGTTTAATCTGTGGGTTGTCGGGCCTCAGATGGGAGCAGAGACATAGGCATGGAAATAGACCATTCGGTCCAACTCGTCCATGCTGACCAGATATCCTAAATTAATCCAGTCCAGTTTGCCAGCATTTGGCCCATATCCCTCTAAACCCTGCCTATTCATATACCCATCCAGATGCCTTTTAAATGCTGTAATTGTACCAGCCTCCACCACTTCCTCTGGCAGCTCATTCCATACACACACCACCCTCTGCGTGAAGAAGTTGCCCCTTCGGTCCCTTTTAAATCTTTCCCCTCTCACCCTAAACCTATGTCCTCTAGCTTTGAACTCCCCTACCCTAGGAAAGGACCATGAGGGGAGGAAATTACCTCATCCATACCCCTCATGATTTCCCTGGAGCGCCTCTGACACTCCAGGGAAAACAGCCCCAGCCTCTCCCTATAGCTCAAACCTTCCAGTCTTGGCAACATTGTTGTAAATCTTTTCTGAAACCTTTCAAGTTTCATAACGTTAAAAGTCACACAAAACCAAGTTATAGTCCAATGGTTTATTTGGAAGCACTAGCTTTCGGAGTGCTGCTCCTTCATCAGGTGGTTGTGGACTGGTCCTGATGAAGGAGCAGCACTCTAAAAGCTAGTGCTTCCACATAAACTAGGTGAAGTTTCACAACATCCTTCCTGTAACAGGGAGGCCAGAATTTTACGCAGTATTCCAGACATTGCCTCCCCAATGTATTGTAGAGCTGCAACATGACTTCCCAGCTCCTATACTCAATGTTCTGACCAATGAAGGCAAGCATACCAAACATCATCTTCACCACCCTGTCTACCTGCGACTCCACTTTCAAGAAACTGTGAACCCGCTATCCAAGGTCTCTTTGTTCAGCAACACTGCCCAAGAGCTTGAGAAGGAGAGTCCTTCTCGGTACCCTCAACCAGGGGAAGAATTGAACCCATGCTGTTGTCGACACAACCTAACCTTCCATCCAGCTGAGTTAATTGATTTTTACCACAATGAAATAGCCCACACAGGATTATAAAGCAAACTAGAAGGGTCGCATCAGGACATTTTGGACCAAGTGACCAAAAGCTTGGCCAAAGAGGTTGGTCTTAAATAAAGCCTTAGAGGAGGAACATGAAGGGAGGGGAGGAAATTTCGGATGGGTTAAACCTGAGGCTGCTGAAGGCACAGCCACCAATGTTGGAACAATTAAAATCTGGAGAACGTAAGAGACCAAAACCAGAGGATCTTAGACACTGGGCATGTGCACGTTTGGGAGAGATTGTAGAGAAAGGTTGGGAGGGGAGCAGCACTGTTGTGGTGCACTGGTACCTCTGGACCAGAAAGCCTGGGTCCAACTCTCCCTTGCTCCAGACACGTGTTGTAATATATCTGAGCAGGTTGATTGAAAAGATCTGCAGAGGTGTGGAGGGCATGAGGCCGCTGAAGGGGGGGATTTGAAAACAGGGCCCTGCATTACACAATCAGTGCAGTTGCTTGACTGGGAGCTAATGTAGATCAGTGAGCAGAGGGGAACAGGGCTTGCTGCAACTCGTACTCACGGGCTTGGCGGTTGTGTTTTGGGTCCGATAGGGGATTCATTTTGCATTTTGGATCTTTGTTTGCAAAGTTGTGTCCTTGCGCATCGCGAGCGAGTCTTGTCCTTTCTGCTTCGTCCCTCAGGCATTTCAACGTCAGGTCCATGAGAGCCTCACCCAGCTGGAGCTGATTAACAAGCAGTATCGGCGATTGGCTCGTGAAAACCGTACGGATTCCGGCAGTAAACTCAAAGACATGGTCCACGAGGGAAACCAGCGCTGGGACAATCTGCAAAGGAGGGTCACTGCTATCCTCAGGAGACTGAAAGTAAGGGCTGACTGTATAGGGGACTCCCTGGTTAACATTCCCTGTATTATTGTACAATGTACTATTGTATTATGAAGCGTCCTAAGGTGCTTCAGAGGAGCACTTATCAGACGAAAAACAAATGACGAGATGTAAGGGCAGCATGTCCAAAACTTGGGCAATGGAGTAGGATTTAAGGAGAACCTGGAAGGTGGGGAGGTTTCGGGAGTGAATTCCGTTGTTTGAGCAGAGTTTTGAAGAGTTTAGTTCCTCACCACTAAATAGGGTTTCACCTTCCTGGAATAAATTAAAGGTTTTTTTTTCATATTTCATTATAAGCGCAAATAACAAAACCTGAAGCACTGTGGACAATTTTAATTGCTTCAGTTTGATTTCCTTTGTTTAAAAAAAACAAAACGCCTGGACCTCTTCGAGCATTAGAATCATTGGAGCAGGGTTTGTAACATTCATTAAAGGTGAGGTAAAACTGAGGGGGAAAGAAACCATCACACAGCACTTTATAAAGCAGCAGGAAGTGAAAGGTGGACACCGAGCTGAAAGGAGATGGTGAGGAACAAATGGTAGATTTTGGAGAATTTTGAAAACAATATGGAGGCAGTTGTGACAGAGGTGCAGTATATTTTTATAACATCTGGTGTTTTTTTGATTGATGCCACACTTTGTTTGGCTGCTATCGTTTTTTCCTTTCGCTCTGTCTGTAAGGATTGTTGCTGTCCCTTATTTTCTTTCCCACCTTGGCTTTATTGCTGGCTATTAAAGGATGTAAATAATAAAGCATTATCAGTAGGCAATGCAACGATCTAGTCGGGATAACCCAACTCTAATTCTCACAGATCAACACCTCTTGCACTGGTTGAAGGCAAATAGATTGGATGCATTTAACCTAAAGACGTGAGGAAGAATCTGCAGAAAGATACATCGATAGTTTTAGGGTTGCATGATGCATAAACATCTGTGTCAGTCACTTATTCCAAGAGGACCTGGCTCCGTACTATAAACTTGATAAAAGACCATTTGCAGGAGGAACAGAAGTCGGCCATTCAGCCCCGATTGTGTCTGCTCCCCCATTCAATGAGATCATGGCTGATCTGATAATCCTCAACTCCACTTTCCTGCCTATTCCCCATAACCCTCGATTCCCAGAAGAATATGTCTAACGCAGCCTTGACTATACATAATGACCCAGCCTCAACAGTCCACTGTGGGTAACAAAAAATTCCACAGATTCGTTAACCTCTGAGAACAAAATTCCACCCCATGTCTGTCCTAACTGGGTGAACCCTGACCCTTGAGATTGTGTCTTCTGGTCTTTGACACTCTCACAAGGGGAAACAACGTCTCCCTTTTCAAGTTCCCTAAGAATCTTGTCTATTTTAATAATAAGGTTTTCCCTCCTCCTTCTAAATTCCGATGCGGTTCAATCTATTTAACCTCTCCCCATAAAATCCTTCCATATTGCGACCAGCCCTTCTCTGGACTGCCTCCAGTGCCAATATATCTCTCCTTAAATAAGGGGCTGAAAACTGTTCAGGGTATTCTAGGTGTGGTCAGACTAGTGCCTCCTACAGGTCGTACTGCTATAACTCATGTTTTGTAAACACAAATATGCTACAACGCGATTGACGAAGTAGGGACACTGTTTCTAAAGCACAAACGTTTAAAGCATGTATTGGTTGTAACGTGATTCTGGCCTCATTAGTTTAGACAGTGCTGCTGTTACACGCTTTTCTTATTATACGGGATTGCACCAGAATGGAGCTACCATGTTATAGCAGAACTGACTGCATAGTTTCAACAGGACCTCCCCGTTTCTATATTCCATTCCCTTCTAATAAGGGACAAAAGCCATTGCTTTGGACTCTGCAGCAGTTGCGTCGAGTCCCAATTCGTCTGACCTGAAAGGAATAGACAGAAGGTGGAGAGGGTAAACCCTGGTGATGATCGAGGTTGAGGTAAAGGGAGAAGAGGCAGAGAGTGTCTTGTGCAGTTAGACTCTTGGCTTGTGTCACAGAGACTGTCAAGTCCAGTGGGGTTTGGATGAAGTGAAGGAGCCTGTTACCGAGACCTGAGCTTCTCACGAGCCCGGATTCAGAAGCTCCTTTGTTTTATTTCTCCTTTTTGAACAGCACTTTATTGGTCAACGAGAGGAGTTTGAAACCACGCGTGAGAGTATCTTGGTCTGGTTGACGGAGATGGACCTGCAGCTGACCAACATTGAGCACTTCTCTGAATGTGACGTTCAGGCCAAAATCAAACAGTTAAAGGTAGGTTCAAGGACTGAGGGGTGGCATTCGGACCGAAGGGCAATGTCTCATCATTGGCCTCTCGACAGGATATCTTTTCCTCACTCCATTTGTATCGAGGGACCGGGATAGGACAGATTTGGTTTCTATGATCAACTCAGTGCCTGCAGTACAAAACCACTCCACTTGCAAGTGTCTCAGCCAGCTTTGTAAGAGAGGGAGGCAGTCAGACCACTTTGAGTTTTAAAACCTCCAGCTTTATTTTTTTGAAAGCTACACTTGTCTTTTCCCAAAATCTTTGCATCAGCCCAACAGCATAGCAAATAGATCCAAATTCAATGTCACATTCAAAAATCTTAATCCTTATCTCAGTTTATTTCCCAGTTTAATGTTGAGTATATTGACCAAACCTTACTCTTTTTTTGTTTTATACTGGGATGCTGGCTGGAGGGTTTATTTTTAAAATCGGTCTATATTTGTTTGTTTGACGTGTTCCTGAGTTTAATGACCTCCAAAATCTCTTGAGGCGATGCCTTAATTTCGAGGGAGTGAGAATATCAGTGAGGACTTTCTCTCGCAGTGATGTGTCAATAATGAGTATTGTTAGCAGTAATTTGGTTTGATATTAATTGTCATAGAGTCATAGAGATGCACAGCACGGAAACAGACCCTTCGGTCCAATTCGTCCATGCCGACCAGATATTCTAAATTAATCTCATCCCATTTGCCAGCATTTGGCCCATATCCCTCAAAACCCTTTCTATTCATATACCCATCCAGATGCCTTTTAAATGTTGTAACTGTACCAGCCTCCACCACTTCCTCTGGCAGCTCATTCCATCCACACACCATCCTCTGCGTGAAAAAGTTGTCCCTTCGGCTCCTTTTAAATCTTTCCCCTCTCACCTTCAACCTACGCCCTCTAGTTTGGGACTTGCCTATCCTGAGGAAAAGACCTTGACCATTCACCCTATCCGTGCCCCTCATAATTTTGTAAACCTCTATCATGTCCCCCCTCAGCCTCCGATGCTCCGGGGAAAACAGCCCCAGCCTGTTCAGCCTCTCCCTATAGCTCAAATCTTCTGACACCAGCAACATCCTTGTAAATCTTTTCTGAACCCTTTCAAATTTCACAACATCTTTTTCTACAGCAAAAAGACCAGAATTGCACACAATATTCCAACAGTGGCCTAGCCAATGTCCTGTACAGCTGCAACATGACCTCCCAACTCCTGTACTCAATATTCTGACCAATAAAGGAAAGCATACCAAACGCCTTCTTCACTGTCCTATCTAACTGCGACTCCACTTTCAAGGAGCTATGAACCTGCACTCCAAGGTCTCTTTATTCAGTAACACTCCCTAGGACCTTACCATTAGGTGTATAAGTCCTGCCCTGGTTTGCTTTCCCAAAATGCAGCACCTCACACGTACCTATACGAAACTTCACCTGCCACTCCCCAAACCATTGGTCTAGCTGTTCAAGATTCCATTGTACTCTGAGGTAACCTTCACTGGTCCACTGCACCACTAATTTTGTCACTCTGGCCTCGTTTCCAGCAAGAGGAAGAAACATTGCTTTGTCTCTAGTGTGATGCAGTTATAAGTATTAGACAGTGAAATAAACCACTTTCAAAAACTCCAGCCTCAGCTGTGAAACTGAGCGGAGAGGCTGGAACAGGATTTTGCCCGTTGGGTCGGGATCCTGACATCAGGGTCAGGTGGGATCACACCCCTGTGTTGTGAGGAGTAGTCACCTGACGGTGATTTCCCCCAGATTGCCCAATGAGACTAGGGCTGCGTCCGATTAACGACGGCAGTCACACTCTCAAAGTTGGAGGGTGGATGGAAGACCTTCCAGCTCAGAGGAATCTGCAGCTTGCCGCAGCTCCAGGGAGAGGAAGGGAGGACACTTCCATGTTGAGGTGCCCTTGCTCCGAGTTATCGAATGGAGAAACGTCTCCAGCATTTGTAGCAGAAAGGCATCTCTCCCTGCAGGCCACAAGCGCCACCCCTTCCTGTCCAACCCCAGTCTGCCACCAGGGGGCTCCTCCAGGCAACTAGCCTAGCTCCTGCCGCCTGCCATTCCTCTGGGTACACAATGGCCAAGTGAAACATTCCAGTCACGCCTGACTGTGGTTACTCAATCAGTCTTTAAAGACACTTAATTATTTGCTCACTGTTTGTGGGTAGGTAGTCTTTATACCTTCCACCCTATACTGTATCTCTGGCCTTTTGTGCCCATCTGCCTCCACACTCACCAACTTGGAGGCCTAACAGTCCTGCTGATGGGCTTGGCTATGGTGTATAATTCTAATTCCAGTTGGCAGAGGATATGTGTAAAACTAAAAGGTTGCCTGGTTTGGTACAGGATGGCAATTAGAAACCATGACCCTGAACTCATGTCCTATCGTGCCATAGGTAACCTGCCATTGTTAAACGATCGGGCCTTGTTATTGAGTCTAATCCCACACCTGGCTGGTTGAGTATTCACCTTTCCCTTCACATCTGTTGTCTGAAAACATTCAAGAAGTTGCTGACCACTTTCCCCAGGAAGCTGGAATTGGCTAATTAAATGCCAGCTTCGTCAGTGACATCCATTTTTAAGAGGCACCAAATGGATAGCACCATCTATCAGGAGAGGCCAAGTGATCAACAAACCCAGCCTGACCGCTCCCACGGCAGAGTCGAGGCACTTGCAAATTTTGGGGATGTTTTGTGAGGAGGAGGAAATGGGGTGGAAGATCTGGGAATTAAACCTGAGGGGATTTCGGTCTTTATTGTGGGAAGCAGCACGTGGGGACAACTCGAAACAGGGAATGTTTTTGTGGTTAGAAAGAGCAGGTTGGAATAGAACCCCGTATCTCCAGTTGAAGAAATATGACCATAAGACATAGACACAGGAGCAAAGGTAGGCCATTCAGCCCATTGAGTCTGTTCCACCATTCAATGAGATTACGGCTGATCTGATAATCCTCAACTCCACTCTCCTGCCTTTGTTTTGTAATCCTTGATTCCCTTACTAATTAATTACAAGTCTACCTCAGCCTCGAATAAATTCAATGATCCAGCCTCGATAGCCCTTTGTGCTAATGAATTCCACAGAAATAGATCATCTCTTACTTTCAAACTGGAGGGAGAGATTAAAAAAAAAATAAGGTAGGGAGGTGGGTGTGAATGGGGTGCTCTTCGGAGGGTTGGTGTGAACTTAATGGGCCGAATGGCCTGCTTCTACACTGTAGGGTTTCTATAGGGGGTGACACAGTAGCTCAATGGTTAGCACTGCTGCCTCACAGCGCCGAGGACCATTCCCAACCTCGGGTGACCGGCTGTGTGGAGTTTGCATATTCTCCCTGTGTCTGCGTGGGTTTCCTCTGAGTGCTCCAGTTTCCTCCCACAATCCAAAGATGTGCAGGTTAGGTGAATTGGCCGTGCTAACTTGCCCCGTAGTGTTCAGGAATGTGTAGGTTAGTTGCATTGGTTCGGGGTAAATGCACAGTAATTGGGGAGGGGAATGGGTCTGGGTGGGTTACTCTTCAGAGGGTTGGTGTGGACTTGTTGGGCCAAATGACCTGTTTCCACACTGTAGGGCTTCTATGAAAAAGGTCAGAAGCATTTTTTATCCTTTGCCACCTCGCTTCCTTTTCTGTAGCTACCCCTGTCTCTGGGCACTGACAACCTTTCTCTCCATCTGCAGGCCTTCCAGCAGGAGATAGCTCTCAACACGAGCCGCATTGACCAGCTCTTTGTTGATGGAGAGCAGCTGATTGAGAAGAGTGAGCCAATGGACGCTGCAATCATCGAGGAAGAACTGGAGGAACTTCATCGGTACTACCAGGAGGTCTTTGGCCGAGTTGACCGCTACTACAAGAAGTTGATGCAGCTTCCGGTAGGTGTATTGGCAACTCCTCACGCACAGTTTTCACAATACTCTGGCAATTCTCGAGAACATGATACCCACAACACCTGCTCCCATCATAGAATGCCTACAGTGCGGAAGCAGGCCATCCGGCCCATTGAGCCCACACTGCCCCTCAGAAGCACGTCCCACCAGGCCCCATTCCACCCACCCTGTAATCCTGCATTTCCCATGGCTAACCAACCTATCCTGCACATACCTGGACACTATGGGGCAATTTTAAACATGGCCTCAAGAACCTGCGGGAGGAAACTGGAGAGCCCAGAGGAAACCTACGCAGGCTTGGGGAGAATGTGTAAACTCCACACAGTCACCCAAGGGTGAAATTGAACCCGGGTCCATTGTGAGGCAGCAGTGCTAACCACTGAGCCACCATGCCCATAAAGATTCTTACTTTTCAGGAACTTCCCACCGAATACTGGTGAGAATCTGTTGCCAGGACACATTAAACTATTTTATACAGTCACTGCGTTTTCCTTGCGTTACCTGCAGACTGAACAAAGTTTGTAACTCATGTAATGTCAGTAATGCTTTTTAAGATGTTGGAAAAGGACTTGGAGGAGCTTGCATCAATTGTAAAGGGATTGGTAATTGTTTTTTTTTTGTACCATTGCAAATGTTGACCCGTGTGATTTAGTGACCTTGACCTGGAAGCAGTACCGGTAGAGAGGAAGTTAAAAGAGAGCTTGTAAGACACAATGGGCTGAACAGCTGGGGGTTGAAGGCACAGATGTGTGTACAAAAATATAGCAGACCCAGGTAGAAACAGGAATGCAGGAAATTTTTGTGAGGAGCTAAAGAAACTAATGTCTCTGAGGAAGAGGTCCGTTTTCCTGTTGGATGCCAGAAGGAAACAGGAGCTCTTGGAGCAGGCCTATAAAGGTTTGAAATCCAGCAAACTGTATAAATCATCAGAAAGACAAAGATGTTGTGGTGCTTTGTGATGCCATACGTCTGCAGGGAATGGTTGTCACAGAATCCCCACAGTGTGGAAGCAGACCATTCGGCCCATCAAGTCCACGCCAACCCTCCAAAGTGCATCCCACCCAGACCCATCCCTTGATCCTCTAACCCTGCATTTCTCATGGCTAACTCACCTGGGCACTATGGAGATACCGCAATTTTAGCCTGGCCAATCCACCCACCTGCACATCCTCGGACTAAGGGAGGAAATCACAGCACCCGGAGGAAACCCACGCAAACGCGGGGAGAGTGTGCAAACTCCACACAGACAGTCACCCCAGGCTGGAGTTGAACCCGAGACCCTGGCGCTGTGAGGCATCAGTGCTAACCACTGAGCCACCATGTACAGGTATCGTTGTTGCATTGCGTGTTCAAAGTGAAATGTATCTTTTGGTGGAAGTGCTGTTTCCTTGTTAATTCATGTTTAATTCAGATAAGTTCTGATTGGTGTTGACCTTATAGAAAGTGAAGTCTTGTTAATGTCTTCATTTGGGGCTTATTCAGTAAATTTGTTACTTTGGTTTACAGTTGCCCCCACTGAGATCATAAGAGTGTCACCATCGAGAGGCTAACGGAGTGAGCCCTGTAATGGTGCCCATATGCTACAGTGAGACCTGGAATCTCTGCTGGTAGACCCCCAATATAATTGAACAGTAGACACTGCAATCTTTCCTTGATTAATGTCGATATTCACCACTTGGTTCACAGTTTAGTGATCTGATGCAAGAAACTGCAGGTTATTGCTCATAAAAGTGTGAAGTGATTCATTTTGGAAAGCCAAATTTGAATGCAGAATACAAGGTTAAAGGCAGGATTCTTGGCAGTGTAGAGGAACAGAGGGATCTTGGGGTCCATGTCCATAGAGTCCTCCAAAGGTGCCATCCAAGTTGATAGGGTTGTTAAGAAGGCATACGGTGTATTGGCTTTCATTAACAGGAGGATTGAGTTTAAGAGCCACGAGGTTATGCTGCAGCTCTATAGAGTCCTGGTTAGACCACACTTGGAATGTTGTGTTCAGTTCTGGTCACCTCATTATAGGAAGGATATGGAAGCTTTAGAGAGGGTACAGAGGAGATTTACCAGGATGCTGCCTGGACTAGAGGGCAGGTCTTACGAAGAAAGGTTGAGGGAGCTGGGGCTTTTCTCAATGGAGCGAAGAAAGGCAAGAGGCGACTTGCTAATGGTGTACAAGATGATGACACGCATAGAGTGGATAGTCAGATACTTTTTCCCATGGCAGAAATGGCTGTCACAAGGGAGCATAATGTTAAGAGATTGGAGGAAGGGTTAGGGGAGGTGTCAGAGGTAGGTTCTTTGCACAGAGAATGGTGAGTGCATGGAATACATTGCCAGCAGTGATAGTAGAGTCAGATACATTAGGGACATTTAAGTGACTCTTGGATAGGCATGTGGAAGTGAGTACAATGAAGGGTATGTAAGTTAGTTTGATCTTAAGAGTAGGGACAGCAGCGGTGGCTCAGTGGTTAGCACTGCTGCCTCACAGTGCCAAGGACCCAGGTTCGATTCCAGCCTCGGGTGACTATCTGTGTGGAGTTTGCATGTTCTCCCCGTGTCTGCGTGGGTTTCCTCCGAGTGCTCTGGTCCAAAAATGTGCAGGTTAGGTGAAATGGCCAGGCTAAGTTGCCCATCATGTTCAGGGGTGTGTAAGTTAGCTGCATTAGTCAGGGGGAATGTAGAGTAATAGGGTAGGGGGAATGGGTCTGTGTGGGATACTCTTCGGAGGGTCAGTCTGGACTTGTTGGGCTGAAGGGCCTGTTTCCACACTGTAGGGAATCTAATTCTAAAAAAAAGAGGTCAGCACAACATCAAGGGCTGAAGGGCCTGTACTGTTCTATATGACTCAATTATGATACCAATATTGGTGAGAGCTGAACTTACATGGGTGGGTGTCTCTCACTGTGAACCTGTGCCCTGCTAGTTTAGACCCAGTGGGATCCATTACTTTCTCTAACCTGGGTGGCTAGGAAAATCCTGCAGTTTCATATTACAAATCCAACAGCCTAAATACGTCTGTGACCAGAGGGAGCCATTTGCAGATGTTGGGTTTATTTATAGAATATAAATTTGCATGTTGGTATGCAGCAAGCTCAAGTGGGGTAAAGCTGGGAAACAGCTTGATCAAAATGAAGCCGTGCAACTCTCACTGACTTTGGAGTTCTCTGGACTGTTTATCTAGACTGTGTCAGGTTGGACAAAATGCACTTGCATTGGTATTTGTACTGGGATTTAGATTGGCACAGAACAAGATTGGTGCATGGGGGAAGGGCTCGGAATGTGATTGTTCACCAGGTCCACAGACTGTCCGGTATCATTTCTACCCACATAAGTGGACAAAGATTTCTGAAAAAGTAGGGACATTCCCTGCCGGGTGCTAGCAGGACATTGCAGTGCAGAGATATTGTACTGGATTAGGCTTGAAATGTGAACATTCTTTTCTCTTGCTTCTCTCAGACACAGTGTGTGTGCCAAAGAAGCTGCCAAAAAAGCCAGCAGCTCTTCCAACTCTCTGTTTTCCTCTCTCTCTCTCGCTCCTTCTCTCTCTTTAGCTCCCTCTGTTTCTTTCTCTCAACTTTGTTCTGATTTTTCAAAATCTTCTTGTGTGATCTTTCGCTTCATCTGACTCATGTTGTCTCTTTTTATGACGGGTTTCTCTCTGTCATGCACACAAGTCACTGTGGCCTCCCCCTCAGATTGGTGAGAGTCCTGTTTGGAGCAGTTGCCTTGGGTGATGCGTACAGCAGAGAGGCAGCAGTTGAAGGAGGAACGTGTTAGAAATATAAATAGCTATACAGAGAAATTCTTGTCCCAGAAGCAAAAAGAAATAAACAAAATCTTACTGTTTCCCTGCCTGTACCAGTCTTTCTTCTTGATTACTTTTTATTGTAGTCCCTATTGCAAACAAATGCTTATCTCCTGAGTACGGCACACAAATGGAATGAACACAGAAAGAGCTCCCTTCCGTTCACCTAGAGCAGTACACATTCATTCGAAAGGATTGCAGTGGTGAAATTATCCAGCAGGTCCAGCAAAATTGATGAAGAGAGCTGTCCACTTTATACATGCCATTCAGACCAACTAGTCTGTGTCGGTCTTTGTGTCTCACTCTTCCCATCTCTTTCTCGCCTCAGTCTGTCACTACAGTTCATCTCCCTCACATGCTTGTCTAACTTACCCATGATGCATCTGTACCGTTTGCTTCTGAGTCTTAGAGACGTACAGCACAGAAACAGACCCTTTGGTCCAACTCGTCCATGCCGACCCAGATATCCTAAAGTAATCTGGTCCCATTTGCCAGCATTTGGCCCATATCCCTCTAAACCCTTCCTATTAATTTACCCACCCAGATGCCTTTTAAATGCTGTACTTGTTCCAGCCTCTGCCACTTCCTCTGGCAGCTCACTCCGTACACAAGCCACCCTCTGTGTGGAAAAGGTTGCCCCTTAGGTCCCTTTGAAAACTCGATCCACGACTGACATGATTTTCTGTCTGCATTCCTGTGAGTGAACAGGAACAGGCTGTACTGAATATAACAATATTCAATAAAGACAGGACATCTTCTCTGAAAACCAACAGGCCCAGACTCCAGCTCCATGGATCACTATGACAACTCCTTCTGCACGTGCTCACTAGCTATCCTTAGAGATCATAGAACATAGAACATTACAGCGCAGTACAAGCCCCTGATGTTGCACCGACCTGTGAAACTAATCTGAAGCCCATCCAACCTACACTATTCCATTATTGTCCATACACCTATCCAATAATGTCCATAAAGTTGGTGAGGCTACTGTTGTTGCATGCAGTGCGTTCCACACCCCTACTATTCTCTGAGTAAAGAAACCACCTCTGACATCTGTCCTTTATCTATCACTCCTCAATTTGAAGCTATGCTCCCTTGTACTAGCCATCACCATCTGAGGAAAAAGCCCCTCACTGTCCACCCTATCTAATCCTCTGATTATCTTATATGTCTCAAGTCACCTCTCAACTTTCTTCTCTCTCATGAAAACAGCCTCAAGTCCCTCAAACTTCCTTCCATACCAGGCAACATCCTAGTAAATCTCTTCTGAACCTTTTCCAAAGCTTCCACATCCTTCCTATAATGCGGTGACCAGAACTGCACGCAATACTCCCAAATGGGGCCACATCAGTGTTTTGTACAGCTGCAGCATGACCTCGTGGTTCCGAAACTCGATCCGTCTACCAATAAAAGCTAACACACCGTAAAGCGAATCAATCCCCTTTAATCTACAACTCTCACCAAATTCCTTAACCTCACCTGTTTTACCATTAACATTTAACTATGAATACAACTTACTTTAATCCCTATAAAAACCAAAAGAACTGTGGATGCTGTAAATCAGAAACAAAACATAGAAATTGCTGGAAAAGCTCAGCGGGTCGAGCAATATCTGTGACGAGAAATCAGAGTTAACGTTTTGGACCCAAAACATTAACTCTGGTTTCTCTTCACAGATGCTGCCAGATCTGCTGAGCTTTTCCAGCAACTTTGCTGTTGTTGTTTTAATCCACTTGGTCCCCAGCTCCAAAAATCCATTGCTCGAGGGACTAATCTCTAACAGCGTCCTCAGCTCTCTAGGAGGACGGGTAGCAGGTGTGTGATCTCTTATCCTCTCCCTGGAAGGTGAACACATTGGTGGCACAAACTCACGCCTGGAATGCCCTCTCGAGGCTGATCGCTTTCCACTTTGGCTGCTATTTTTAATGCCACCTGCAGGCTGTGTTTTGAGGGAGACGAACGATCTGTGATAGTGGAAAGTTTACCAGGGCTCTTCAATATCTTCACCCTCTGCCCAATGTCCCTCAGCACTGAATTGAAGGTGATCTGAAAACTTCTGAACCATGGCGTGCTGCTGAAAGAATAGAGACTCCTCATAGTCATCAAGTCATAGAGCACAGAAACAGATCCTTTGGCACAACCAGTCCATGCTGAACATAGTCCCAAACTAAACTAGGCCCACCTGCTTGCTCCTGGCCCACATCCCTCTCAACCTTTCTTACTCACGTACTCATCTAAGTGTCTTTTAAATGTTGTAACTGTACCTGCATCCTCAACTTCCTCAGGAAATCCATTCTACACATGAACGGTCCTCTGTGTAAGAACAGTTGCCCCCCATGTCTGTTTAAAATCTCTCTCCTCTCACCTTAAAAATAGTCTTGAAATCCCCCATCCTAGGGAAAAGATACCTACCGTTTACCGTTTACCCTGTCTACACCCCTCATGATTTTATAGACCTGTACAAAGTCACCCCTCAGCCTCCTACACTCCAGTGAAAAGGAATCCCAGTCTCTCCAGCCTTTCTTTATAACTCAAACCTTCCATACCTGACAACATCCTGGTAAATCTCATCTGAACCCTCTCCGGTTTAATAATGTCCTTCCTATGACAGTGCGACCAGAACTGGACACAGTGCTCCAGAAGAGGTCTTATCGATGTCCTGTACAATTCCAACGTGACTTCCTAACTTCTGCGTTCAAAGGACTGAGCAATGAAGGCAAGCTTGCCAAAACACCTGCCTCTGTATTGACTTTAAAATTCGATTTCTCACTGGAAACCTTGGCTTTTGCCCTCGGGAGTTGACATTTGAAGTGGGCCGCCTCTCTCCCCCAGGAAGAGTTCATGCAGCCCCTCTGTGTTTTGTACAGTACGCCTGGGCACAGACCGTTGTGGTCTGTGTTGAATTCTCTTTGCTGCTGTGGTCGTGTCACTCCATGCACTTGTGACCTGTAGTAACTAGCTGGATCAGGTTCTGGGTGGTGGGTCCCACACCCACCTTCTTGTTTAACAGTCTGAGTGCTCGTTCCTTCCCCATCCTTGTAAGTACCTTTGGTTTTCTGTAAGGTTGTCGTGACCAGTTCATTTTCTTGTTTCCCACTACTTGTGCCCACAGCATTCTCTGTTGTAGGCCTTCTGCGTTCTTTCAGCCTTTGCTTAGGCCTTACCTTTCGACAGTTCGATATAAAATGACACACCCCTACTACCACCAAACCTCACAGGTGTTTCCTCCACTTCTGGGACCAAGGCCAAAACTGTGCTGTGGCTAAACTTCACTTTGGCTCCTCCAAGCACTTGCCTCTGATAAGGTGGGTCTAACAGCAATGCCACCATGTAGTAATGTGAGATCTACATCTCCTGTGAGTGAGCCGCAACAAACTTCATTGAACACCACTTTAGGTTAGATTCCCTACAGTGTGGAAACAGGCTCTTTGGCCCAACAAGTCCACACACAGACCGTCTGTAACAGCAACCCACCCAGACCCATTCCCCTACCCTACCCTACGTTTACCCCTGACTAATACACTTAACACCGTGGGCGATTTAGCATGGCCAATTCACCTAACCTACACATCTTTGGATTGTGGGAGGAAACCCACGCAGACGCGGGGAGAATGTGCAACCGCTACACAGACAGTTGCCCAAGGCTGGAATCGAACATGGGTCCCTGGCGCTGTGGGGCAGCAGTGCTAACCAGTGAACCATGGTGCCGCCCCTTTATACAAAGGATGGTAAGACAGAACATCTTATCTGGAACTTTACAGACCCAGGCTGTAGCTGCATGTGGCATGGCTACTTTTGCTCAAATTCAGCAGGGATATGATCTACAGTTCATTTACAAAGCACAGATATAGTCATGAAGAAGCTAGACAGTCCATGAGGGAGAAAGAAATGAAGCAAGCAATGGAGGGGGCTTGTTTAGGTTAGGAGCCAGGTGGGTTGAGAGGCCCAATTTTGTCCTGGAAACTTCGACATTGTGTGAAGGGCGTATCTCATCACAGTCTGGTGTGGGGTGCTGCTTGAGTTTTGTTTGGCCTGGGTTATTTGAGCTGCAGAGATGGTAACAATTTCCTCTATCATCCTCTCCCTTTAGCTGACCGATGATGAACATGAGGTGTCTGACCGGGAAGCAGAAATAGATGAGAACAGTGAATTCTCCAGCATGCAGTGGCTGGACAGAGCTGCAGACAATGTGGGGACCCCTCCGCTGTCCCTGAGCCGGGGCACTGGTCTCCCACAGCCCAAGGACACTCGGTCAGGGCGTGATACCCCGGCCAGCGTTGACTCCATCCCCCTGGAGTGGGACCACGATTACGACTTGAGTCGAAACTTGGAGAGCGCAGTGTCTCGTGCGCTGGAGGGTGCTGAGGATGGCACTGGGGATGAAGACAGCGATTTCTACCTCAAAGGAGCGGCTGAAATCACAGGTGGGTCAGTGTGGAGAGTTTCTGTGTGTGTGTATGTGCGCGCGCGCGCTTGCACACATGCTAGTCTGTCTGTGTGGGTGTGTGCCTGTTTATCGATATGTGTGCCTGTGTCTGTCTGTGTGTGTGTGCGCGTGAGTCTATCTATGTAAATCTTCGCGTGTGTGTGTGTGTGTACGCGCATGTGCCCACACGTGTCTGTCTGTCTATGTATGTGTGGGTGTGTGCCTGGCTATCTATGAGTGTATGCGTGAGTCTATCTATGTAAGTCTGTGCCTGTGTGTCTGTGCTAGTGTGTGCGTGTGAGCCCATGCATGTCTGTCTGTCTGTCTATGTGTAGGTGTGTGCCTGTCTGTCTGTGTGTGTGCCTGTGTCTGTCTGTGTGTGTGAGTCTGTCTGTGTGTGCGTGTGTATGTATGTATGCATGCCTGTGTGTGAGTCTATCTGTCTGTATATGTATATCTGTGTGCATGGGTGAGTGTGCTCACATGAGAGAGCCAGAGAGTGAGGGTACCTGGGAGATGTGGCAAGAGTGAATGACGGAGCTGAAGAGTTTGAGAGTGGCTGGTGGTGTAATGGTGAAATGGGGGAGTCCAGTGGCAGAATTCCTAAATCAAGGAATTCCATTGAAATATTGGCACTAAATTTAAGATGTTAACTTTAAGCTGACTTCCTGTGCTGAATTACTCCAGTAACTCTTTGCCTGACAGTGAGAGATGCTGGCCCAATTGGTTTAATTGTGATTATAAAGGTCACGAGCCCCTCGGATGCTCATTGTGCCTCCGTAGTTGTGTTTGTCTGATGGTGAGCCTTTCACATCTGCTCAATGGTGTTTTGCTCTTCATCGCCAAAAGGACTGTTCTCTGTGATTTTACACCGTTTATCAAGTCTTTGTTAATGGCTTCTTAGCAATTCATTAAAACTTTATATCATGCCCCCATCCCAAACCTCCCTGGCCACGAAGGAGAACGAGGAGTCAGTCTCCTTGCTGTGACTGTGCAGCTGAAGCCCTGTGCCGGAACAGACCAGGGAAAGCTGCTCTCCCTGCCTGAAGGGCTTTGGTGGCTCAGTGGGGTCGGTTCAACAATCTGATACCCAGCGTTATTGTAATGCAGAGAAGATGGCTCAGCTAAAACCTGAAGAAGGCTGATCCAGTGGGGTTAAGTGCAATCCCCAGTGAATGGATGATGGCACTGTGACCTTTTGCAAAGGAGGTCACCTAGTTTTCTTTTTCCGAATCAATCACACTGTTCACAAAGTGCAGGGGGAGGTAAGTGTCTGAGGCGTTTCTATGGAATCCCAGCATTCCTGGGGCAGGGAGCCGATGCAAGTGACATGTTCTCTTGGAGTGATTGGAAAAGTAAGAGGAATAATGTAAGAGGCTGGTAGAATAGTAACTGTTACCTGGAGGAAATGAGAAATGAAAGGACTGGAGGGTATGTTGCATTTGCATAAAACTCTGGTCAAACAGCTTTACAAGCGTTGTGTTCAATTCTGGGCCATGTATCTTGGAGAGCATAGCCTCCTATCGAAAGGCAGGAGTACGTCATGAGTTTACCAGAAGGAGACTAAGCTGCTGTATCCTTGAATATGGAGATTGAGGTATTTAAGGTGATGGAAGAAATCAAAACTTTACTAATGGAATTTGGGCATCTCTGGCTCAGCCAGCATTTATTGTCTGTCCCTATTGTCCAGAGGGCAGTAAAGAGTCAACCACATTGCCGTGGTCTGGAGTCACATGTAGGCCAGACCAGATAAGGAGGACAGATTACCTTCCCTGAAGGACATTAGTGAACCAGATGGGTTTTTCCCAACAATCAGCAGTGGTCATCGTTCATCTCTTAATTCCAGATTTTCATTAAATTCAAATTCCACCATGTGCCATGGGATTCGAATCCAGGTCGCCGGGACCATACCTGTATCTCTGGATTAACCGTCCAGCAATGATACCACTCGGCCATCAGTTTCCCCCTATGGTGGAGAGAAGCAATTTGCTCTCTCAGGGGAAATCTGGAATATGGGAAGGGTAAGTATTATCTTAAAATTGAAACAAGCTCCTTAGATCCCGGACAGAGTGGTGATGGAGAACCCTGAGGTGAAGAGAGAGGAAGGCAGGTCAAAGGGCAAGGATGATGGCTTGCTGATTCTGCTGCCCCAGCATGGCAGCTGAGCTGGTGTGAGAGAGACCTTGGTCTGCTCATTGTTTAAAAAAAAAGTGTCATGGCAGCAGTGAGAACGAATGGCCAAAGGGGGACAAACCTCAGCACACCAGGAGAGAGGCTTTTTCCAAAAGTGGAGTGAGTGCGCATGAGTGACCAACTCCATATTTCGGTTCCAGAAGGTTCCATGCATGACCTCTTCTCTGCACCTTGCTGCCATCAGCGGTACGCGCTCATAGCCCACAAACTGTTTGTTTATCCAATTGGATGATTCCTGTCTATGGGGAACGTTCCGTCAAACAACACTGCCTCCCCACCGCCTATAGTCATTAACATAACTGAGAAATGAAAGCAAAATTCACAGTGATTTTTCTCCAGGGAAACAGGCAAGGGTTTGAGGTTTGACTTCAGGCACTTGTTGCAGTGCTCCTATCACTATGATTCTGAGCACAGAGCATCAGGGGAGGTTATATACCCCATGCTTGCAGATGGTAGGCTCAGAGAAATCCCAATGAACAGGCTTTTTGGTTATCATATCACTGTATTTGTTCTCAAACAGCAGAGCTGGTCTGCATGCTGAGCTTAGTGGTTCACTTGGAACAATCATCACGGTCAGATTTGTAAACAAGGGCTTGAGATATCAGGATTGATGAACCAGGGGTCAGAATCTAAGGGATACTGGGTAGGTCATCTAAGACTGAGAAATGTCTTTACCCAGAGACCCTGTGGAATTCTCTGTTACAGAAAACAGTTGGGGCCAAGACATTGAATGTTTTTAAGAAGGAATTAGACATAGTTCTTAGGGCTGAAGGGATCAGAGGAGAAAGCAGGAACGGGGGACTGAGTTGGATGATCATCCATGATCCGAACTAATGGCGGAGCAGGCTGGAATGGCCTACCCCCTGCTCCTAATGTCTGTGTTTAACCCAATGACGCCACGAAGAGAATGGGGAAGTGGGTGAGGATGGGGTCAGTGCGAAGGGCCATCCGCCCTGTACAGATTGGTGTAGCTGTTGAAATTGTCCTCTTATTTTTGCAGATGTAGTCATCCCCGAAAGCCCCGAGGCCTATCTAAAACTGACAGAAAGTGCTTTGAGATCCACTGGTAGGCATACAATGAGCTGAGCATGTTGTGGCTCCCAATGTCAAACCCACCCCCTCGGTCATCTACCTTAACTCTGACCTCATTCCCGAACGACGGTTTCATTGTGAAATGCAAATCCAACCTGAACTGATTAACCTCTTGCTAACATTGTTGAACCCATTTAATGGTCAGTGCATGCTCACCCACTTTGACCTCCCCCTCCAGGTGGGTATCGGGTTAGCTAGTGTGCATGTTACCTCACTCACCATCTCGTCGTGCAGTGCCGTAACCACCGGGCCCACCCTTTGCTCCACCGAGCCCCCGGGGTCTCGATTCCCTCGGCTGGATTTGCACGTGATTGTGGTTAGTTAGCAGCAGCCGGTCCATGGAGGCCCAATGTCTCTTTCTCTTTCTCTCTCTCTCCGTTGACTCCCACCATCTTCTGTCTCCAACAGGAGAGCCCGGCCACTTGGAGAAGCAAATCCGCCAGCTGGACAAAGCGCTGGACAGCAGCCGCTACCACCTGCAGCAGACCGAAAACGCCATCCGCAGCAAGACGCCCACAGGCCCTGAGTTGGACTCCAGCTACTGGGGCTATGTGAGTACTCAGCCTGTTGGGGTAACTGTTGGGTGAGGCGGGCGGAGGGTGGGGAGGGGGGGAGTTGGTGGGTGGTGGGTCAAGGCAAAGTGCTGGAAATCTGAAACAGAAGCAGAAATTGCTGGAGAAACTCAGCAGCATCCGTGCGGAGTTGACGATTCAATATCCCGACATCTGGATTCTTGTTTACTGGGACCTTGGATTTCAAAGGGTCACTTGGTCATAAACACAGGCATTGTGGACCGGCAAAATAATATCCCTAATGAACGTCGAGCTGTTTATTAATCATGCCCAAGTGATTCAGTGAAGGATTTGAAACTGCTGTAAATGTCTGGAAAGGATCCTGGCGCTCCCCATCATAGGCACAGGAGGAGGCCATTCAGTCCCTCAGGGCTAGTTCACCATTCAGTTTGGTCATGTTTGATGGGTATTGACTCTACTTAGTCACCATGATTCTGTAGGCCTTAATATTCTTGTCAGTCAAATATCCATCAGTGTCATTTTGCAATTTTCACTCGTCCTGTCGCCTTTTTTAGTTGAGAGCTTGAGACTTTCACTGCTGTGTGATTGTGTCTTTAAGCTTTTCACTGCTGTGCTTTCTAACATCTCCCACAATAGCCCAGCTCTATTTTTAAGGTTCACCACCCCTTGTTCTAGGCTCTCTCACCAGGATCAATAACAACTCTCATTTCTGCTTCATCTTAAGTCATCGATTAAGTCACCCCTCGATCTTTTACATTCAAGGGAATAGAAGCTGACCTCGCACAAATTTTCTTAACCCTTTTAATCCGGAAATATCTGCTGAATCTGTACTGCACTCCCTCCAAGAACATTACATGCCTCCTGATGTTGTGGTTCTCAGGAAAAGAATGCGGCACTTTTCAAAAGAAAACAAAATGAATGATATTCTTGCTTGTAGCATTCAAGAACATCCTGCTATCTGACTAATTGGGAATAGAGACAAGATCTCAGCCTGGCCTTAAGATGACCCCAGGAGCAGTGCCATTAGACAAAAGCATACCCCGGCCCATATCCCACCTTTAGTATAAAGAGGAGTGTGACTGGTTGGGGTGCGTGTTAAGGCCCCAGTGAGACAAAACCCTCCAGCCATGGTTCTTTACTGTAGTGAGGGGGCTAACTGGGAAGTGACCAGGCTGTCCTCAGCTAGTGAACACCCAGGGGTGATATGGACACTCCAGACCTTCGGGGTTTGATCAGCCTCCATAGTTCCCTTCTGGCGTCACTGTCTGAGGATCCCATCAATTGCGATCCCACCTTGGTAACTGATCCCGCACTTTTACTTCATTCAGGTGACGTGGCCACAAGTGGGCATTCATTGCTCAACTCCAGTTCCCCTGAGAGGGTCGGACGCGGTCACCATGTTGAGCTGCCGATGGCTAGTTTGGGGTAACGGATTGGTTTAGTTGACCCTCTTTAGAGGAGAAAGTGAGGACTGCAGATGCTGGAGATCAGAGCTGAAAATGTGTTGCTGGAAAAGCGCAGCAGGTCAGGCAGCATCCAAGGAGCAGGAGAATCGATGTTTCGGGCATGAGCCCTTCTTCAGGAATGAGGAAAGTGTGCCAAGCAGGCTAAGATAAAAGGTAGGGAGGAGGGTCTTGGGGGAGGAGCGTTGGAAATGCGATAGGTGGAAGGAGATTAAGGTGAGGGTGATAGGTCGGAGTGGGGGTGGGGGCGGAGAGGTCAGGAAGAAGATTGCAGGTTAGGAAGGTGGTGTTGAGTTTGAGGGTTGGGACTGAGACAAGGTGGGGAAATGAGGAAACTGGAGAAATCTGAGTTCATCCCTTGTGGTTGGAGGGTTCCTGGGCGGAAGATGAGATGCTCTTCCTCCAACCTCTTTAGAGCCAAACTCTCATTAAGAGAACTGGAGTCACATTGAGTCTAGATTAGAGTGGTACTGGAAAAGCACAGTAGGTCAGGCAGCATCCTCGGAGCAAAGAATCAACGTTTCAGGCAAAAGCCCTTCATCAGGAATAAGGCTGGGAGTCTCCAATGGAGTCCCATTGAACTGAGTAAAGATGGTGCGTTCTGTTCCCTGAAAGACATGAGTGAATCATTTCAGTTTTTAATGGCAGCCAACATGGTGGTCATTTTTAATGATATTGGCATTTTCAGAACAAAAACTTTGAATTACCTTTTGATTCCATGAATTTGTGGGTTTTGAGTAATTCCCTTCGATTCTCTAAAATTCGAAAGGAGCTCATTTTGCTCATTTCTGTTCCATTCTGGTAGTTGTGGATGTGGGTATAAACAACAGGTTTGAAGGACTGACTGGTCTCCTCCTGTCCCCCTGCCCCATTATGCAAAGTGGAAGGAGGGGGGAATATCGGAAATCTGCAACATGTTCTTTCCAAAACGATGGTTTCACTGGGTAACCAGGTGCTAAACTGGGTCCAGTCCACATGCTCTGGTTCTGTTGGCATCGGTTTGTTCTCTGCGCAAATTAATTGGTTGGCCATCACCTCCACCAGCAGGAGGTGCGGTGTCTATGCTCCTGCCCCCAAGTCCTGCACCTTCTCAACCCCCCCCCCATCCCACTGTTCTGTTCCTCAGATGAAGCTGCTGTCGGAATGCCGTGGTAGCATTGAAACTGTGAAAAGGGTGGGGCATAAACTCAAAGAGGAGGAAGACAAGCTCTCCGGCTTAATTAACCTGACGAGCACAGAGTCACAGACTTCAGGTGAGTGAATGCTAATCTGATAAATTAAAATGGATTAAATTGTTTAGGACTACATTCACTGGAGTTTAGAAGGATAAGGGGGGTGCAGAGGGAAACCTGTACAGTTCTAAAAGGGTAGATGCAGGAAGGATGTTCCTGATGAACTGAGGAGCCCAGAAACATGGGTCACGGTCTAAGGAGAGGGTCTGCGTCGTGTGTGACTATATTGAGGAGAAATTTCTTCACCCAGAGAGTGGCGAGCCTGTGGAATTCTCTGTCGTGCAAGGCATTTGAGGCCGAAACATTCAATATTTTTGAGAAGGAGGTAGATATGGTTCTTAGGGCTGAAGGGATCAAAGTGTACGGGGGGAGAAAGAAGGAAGAGGGGACTGAGTTGGATGATCAGCCATGACCATATTGAATGGCAGAGCAAGCTCAAAGGGCCAAATGGTCTACCCCTGCTTCAATTTTCTACGTTCCTGTGATGTCTGTCCAACATTACAGTATATCTCTGATTTCAGAGTCAATGCAGAAACAACACCTTGCTGCAATTCTAGATTAGATTCCCTACAGTGTGGAAACAGGCCCTTCGGCCCAACCAGTCCACACCGACCCTCCGAAGCGTAACCCACCCAGGCCTATTTCCCCTCTGACTAATGCACCTAACACTACGGGCAATTTAGCGTGGCCAATTCACCTGACCTGCACGTCTTTGGACTGCGGGAGGAAACCGGAGCACCCGGAGAAAATCCGCACAGACACGGGGAGAATGTGTAAACTCCCCACAGACAGTCGCCCGGGGCTGGAATCGAGCCTGGGACCCTGATGCTGTGAGTCAGCAGTGCTAACCACTGAGCCACCCTGCCACCCTTTGTTGAGACAATACCTGAAATACAGTGTGCAAATTGTAACGATGAATATATACTTGATTTGGAGACAGTTCGGCCAAGATTCGTTCGATTGGTCCCTGAGTAAAGCTGTTGTTAAATCCATTCCTGGAGTCTTTATCACATGACTTGCCCCCATGTTGCAGCCAATAGTTGGCCAACATGGCCATTCTTATAACGTGCTGCCTTCCTACACCAGCTGGAGGACAGGAATACCCATGATGTTTGACTATCCATCAAACAGTCTTTCATTTCCCCCAATTTCACTATTTTTATGTCAAAGAGAATCACAAAACAAAATCTAGATTTATTTTAACATCACTCTGGATTTTTCTCCATGGTGACAGTGTTGTGGAGAATAATTTTGAATTTCTGAAACGTCCTGGTAAATCATGGAATGAAGGGGGCTACCCATTGACGGGTGATTGTGCGCATTGGGCCGACACTGTGGAGTTTGGAAGGATAAGAGGCAATTGGATTGAAGCGTGCATGGTTCTGAAGGGGCTGGGCAGAATGGATACTGAGATTCTGTTTTCGCTGGAATCTAAAATATGGGGCTGGGGGTGGGGGTGGGGGGAGGGGGTGGCACATTGTCTGGATTTGAGGCTGGTCATTTACATTGGAGGTGGGAGAAATGACTTCAGTCAAGGGATTATGATTTGTTGCAATTCTCTGCTTCAGAGACTTGTGGATGCTCCATGACTGAAGACATTTAGGGTTAGGATGCACAGGATTCGAGTCTCTCAGGGAATCGAGGGAGATGGGGAGAGGGTGATGAGTGGTTGAGGATGAGGCAGGAGGTTGGCAATGATTGAATAAAATGGCAGAGCAGGCTGGAGACGCCATTTGAGCAGCGACTCCTCCGATCTCTCCAGATAAAGCGGGGTAAATGTTTGGTGCTGAGGAGAAACTTTTTTGAGTTCTGGTTCCAGGCCCAAAGGTTTCCACTACAAAAGGGTTTCCTCTCTGGGTCCGTCGTAAATGAACCAATGAAGCGTGATTACTGAGATTAGGCGAAACTGAGTACTGCAGATGCTAGAGATCAGAGTCAAGATTAGAGTGGTGCTGGAAAAGTACAGCAGGTCAGGCAGCATCCGAGGAGCAGGAAAATCAATGTTTCGGGCAAAACAATACAGTGCTATCAGTGTCTCACATGAATACTAGGATGCTTGCTGGAGGATCAATGTGACAGACCTTAAAGAAAAGTTCAGAACATTTCTGATTTACAACCGGGTAGTTAGTGAGCTTTGCAAAATCAAGACACATTACATTCCTGTCTAGTCTCTTCTTTAATCAACTATGAGGTGTAACAATATATAGAGCCCACAGCACACCAACAGGTCATTAGGCCCACCCAGTCTCTGACAGCATTAATGCTACACTGGACCCTCCATTACTCTGCTTCACCGTGACCTGTCAGCAGTCTCTTGGAACTGAACCACTTACTGGTTCTGTTTGAATATTGTTGATACCAAAGCTGGCGTTCCCGAATTGTTCGATTACCTGAAAGTGGCCTCAAACAAAGAGGTGATGGGGCTGAGTCGATGGGCTGAATGTCTGTCCTCAGCGTGTTTGTACAGCAGCATTACTTGGGCAATAGTATTTCCCTGTTTAAAGAATGGGGTGGGGGATACTGAATGTAAACTGCCGAGATGAAGCAATCAGGCAATATGACCGGAACACTCCGCAGATGTCAACAGGAAGTTTCAGGCTGGCTTCCGAAAAGAGGCTATTTTCAGCTCTCGGGTCCTTTGAGAATTCCCTGTGTGATCGTGGCAGGAATGAGGGAGTGAGAACTGCAACGGTCACATAGCTGCTGGAGAGGGTGGGCCTTCAACATGGCCAGAATTTGACTGAGGGAATGTATATTCGAAAGGGATGGGACAGGGATGTGGTCTTTAAGGGTGTTTTGCCATATGCATGTTTTGCATTATTGTCAACTCATCAGAGTACAACTGGGCTTGACCAGGTGCCTGGCTCAGTGTTCCCTTGAGCTCCGTCTCCATTTGCTGTTCCAGTTCTGTTTGATGTGGGAACTGACGAGTGGGCTGTAGACTCTGTCCTCGCACTAAAATACCAGGGGCTGAGGCACTCAGTAAGTTTCACAACTGCCCTGTCCTCGCCAGTCCATGGCCCCCTCTGACTGATAATTCCGGTCACATTGTTGTATCTATTGTCCACCTCCACCACTGATGCAGGCTGGCAGCATTGTCTACCATCTACAAGGTGGACAGGAGCAACTCCCCGAAGGTCCCTTTTGACCGCACCTTCCAAAATCATGCCTGCCACTGAGAAGGGCAAATGCATTGGAAGACCACCATCTCTAGGTTCCTCTCCAAGCTGCACAGTACCCCACCTGGAATTACTTCACTGTTTATACACTGGGTGAAAACCCCTTTCTGAACAGCACTGTGGCTACCCCTGCTGCAGTGATTCAAGAAAGCACCTTGCTATCAGCACCCTGAGGTCTACTAGGGAGAGGTAACACACAGTCAGTGATGCTCAGGTCCCTATGAAAGAATAGAAGTTTAGACAGTGACAGTTATTGGAAGGACAGAAAAGAGTTACTAGGATGTTACCTGGACTGGAAGGTTTGAGTTAAAAGGAGAGGTCAGATCAGCTGGGACTTTTTTTTTTCCCTGGAGCATAGGAGACAGCGGGATGACCATGCAGAGCTCTATAATATCATGAGAGTCAGTGATAAGTTAGATAACCAACAGCTTTCCCCCTATGGTAGGCATAAGGAAGGGAATAGATTTAAGAGGGGAGAGATACAAAAGGGTCCTGAAAGACAATTTTTTTTTTCACACAGAGGCTGGTGAGGGCCTGGAATGGGCTGCCAGTGGTGGAGGTAAATGCAGTTCCCTCATTTGAGGAATATTTGGACAGGTACAGTATGGAGGGATATGCACCAGGCATCTGCAGACCTCACTGTCTCCATGGAGGGATATGCTTCAGGCAAAATGGGGCCAGTTTAGTTGTGAAAACTAGGCGGCGTTGACAAGTTGGGCCAAAGGGCCTGTTTCCATGCTGTAAACCTCTATAACCATATGCTTGACCACTGCCAAATCAGCAAGCAGCCTGGTATTCATCTCAACTCAGTGTATGATCATGAAAGCAGTAGGACCCTGCTCCCATCTCCAAATTGGTGCTCTGTGAGACTGAACACTTCCGATTATATCACGTCATATTATTACATTACACAGAGGTTACTTAAACATACAGCTGTAAGGATGATATTGCGTGTTAGTATGCCTTGCACAAATCCTGCGGATGATAGATCAGAACGCTGAGCTGGTAGCTCTGACCTCACTTGTTACAGTTCTGTCTTGTTTCCCCTGGGCAGGTGTGATTGAACGCTGGGAGTTAATCCAAGCCCAGGCTCTTAACAAGGAGCTGAGAATGAAGCAGAACCTTCAACAGTGGCAGCAGTTCAACTCTGACCTGGACAGCATCTGGCAGTGGCTAAGTGAGACTGAGGAAGAGCTGGAGCACCTCAGCAAATTGGACATCAGCACAGATATCCAGACCATAGAGCTGCGTATTAAAAAGCTCAAAGTAAGTCCAAAGACCACCTCTGTTGAACAGAAAACTGTCCGGTTTACCTGTATTCGAGGATCTGCATTAAAGTATTCAAGAGCTGAGACAGTCTGCAAGTCTCAGACTTACCCTGTCTTCCTCAGCCCATAGCTCACTCTAATTTTGAAGTGATATATGAGGTGGAATGTTCCTAACAGAGAGAACATACAACATGGCAAAGATTAATGATAAATTGGAGGATTAAACAAGTTCTTTAAGCCAACAAAAGATTTGCTAAAAACACAGAAAATTAGCTGTGAGGACAAACGAGATAGTAACATGAAAATGGACAGTAAGAGCTTCTTTAAAAATGGACAAAGAAAGAGGCCATAGTGGATAGAAGCCTGGTGAAATAACAATGGGGACCAGCAAACGACTGAAGAGTTGAATAAATATGTTACATTAGTCTTCATGGGAGACGACATTAATAACATTCAAAATGCCTGAGTAATTGAGGGACGAAAGGAGGGGAGGAAATAAACACAATAACTATCGCTCCAGAAAAGTTACTAATTAATGGGGCTAAAGGCAAGAAATAGTTCCGGGGTAGTGGATGTACAGGGCATAATCTTCCAAGAAGTCTTGGCTTCTGGGAAGATCCCAGAGGATTGGAAAACTGCCAGTTGTAATCTCAAGAAGTGAGGGAGACACGGAACAGGTAACTGTAGGCCAGTTAAATGTCCATTATTCAGGAAATGTTAGAGTCTGTTATAAAGAACGTAATAGCAGAGCATTTAGAAATATATCAAGCAGAATCATGAAGCATTTCATCACTAATATGCATAAGGAATTGAAATTGAAGGGATATTCAGAGTTCCTACTGTCAATGTCAGGTTTATTGATTAAGCCTTTTAACCCCAGCTTTTGTGAGTTGCATTTACAACAGAGTTGAGTGATGAAGGGCTTATGCCCAAAACATCGATTCTCCTGCTCCTCGGATGCTGCCTGACCGACTGTGCTTTTCCAGCACCACACTCTTCGACTCTGATCTCCAGCATCTGCAGTCCTCACTTTCTCCCAGTTTCTCAAGTGCTTCCGCTTACCTCAGTTAGAACTTCAAACTTCTGCTCTAAAATACTTAAATTATGAACTAGATTTTCACAACAGTACAGACGACACATCACCTGATTACTGCAAAATACAGCCAGGATTCAGTAATTAAGTGTTCCAGCTAATTTTATTGCAAGGTTTTTGTCAGCAATTTCACTTCAGAGGAGTTCAGTGGACAGCAGTCGGAAGAGTTGATGTTTTGGAGAGGCAAAGCCAAGGTGCTTATCCCTCCCTTTCCATTGACGGGGGTGGGGGGGAGGTGGGTGGAGATAAAACGGCCAAGTAATGCATGAACATGGTTATTTCCATTTTCAGCAGTGGTAAATTGGATTTATTATCGCAGTTTCAATGAAAGTTAGGCACAGGGTATTTCAAAAAGATATAATTGATAAAACGGATGCTCAACCAAGGAAAGAATTACTGGTGGGTTGACCAAACATTGAGACAGAGGGCTTGGCTTGGCAGCTGCAGATCACAAATCTGAAACATTCCAGCACCACCTCTGGTGGGAGGATGTAACTACAATGTGACATAATTGCATTCTATTTTTTCCTTCTCTTTTCTTTAGAGTCAGTGCCCTAAACTGAGGAGACTCTAAATCTCCTGGTTATATTTTGTCTCTTTTTTAAAAAAAATTTCCCCCACACTACCGCCTAACAACAGTAGTTTTCCCCCCAGCACCCATGGTGTGTGTGTGCAGGTGTGAGACACAGTGAGAGACACAAGGTGCACAAATCTTTATTCAATTTCTACCACCAGGAAGAAAGGAGACACCTAAGTGGCCAGTGACAAGCACTGCCCTTCTCAGAGGGCAATGCTGCATGATCAAACAGTGAGGGGGAGGGCAGGGATCAAATCAAAATAGAGTTGGAGGGGGAAATAATACACTCTCCTCCCTGCGGTGCCCACATCTCCCTGAACAACTCCAGGGTGTTGGTGGGTTAAGCCAGGGACACCCACGCTCTCATAATTGTATTCTACTATAAATGTTGACATGCTATAATTATAGTGATTGGAGCGAGTTCAGCAAGGTGCATCTCATGGAATATGAGCTCTCTGATTAACCTGGTCCAATCAGGGAGCAGAAGCAGTTGAGTTAGGGGTACTGTTCACTCTAGGAGCTGGCTTTGAGCTCGCTGGGTCAATGTACAATGTACATGTAAATAAAGGGTGAGATACCAGCCTCTGTGGAGTTACTTCAGTAATGGTGCAAGATGAAAGAGAAAACAGAATCATACAGCATGGAAACAGACCCTTCCTTCAGTTCAACTCATGTGTGGTTGTTGCATTTTTTAAGACGTGATGGATATATATTTTATTCCAGTTTTGTGCTGCGTGATTCAATGACTCTGTGTCAGTCGTGAGAGGAACTTGGGCTATTGGAACCAGATTGGACCATGGGATGCTTGCATCCCCATTCGTTCAGTAGTGTGATGAAGGTGACTGTTCAGCCTCCTGCGCTAGAGATGAATGTTATCCTTCTGTATGTTTCAGGAGTTACAAAAGGCCGTTGACAACCGCAAAGCCATCATCTTGTCCATAAACTTATGCAGCGCTGAGTTCACCCAGTCAGACACGAGTGACGTGCTGGAACTCCGTGAGCGCTTGAGTCAGATGAACAAACGGTGGGACCAGGTTGGCAGCATGCTGGAGGCTTGGCGTCACACCCTTCAGGATGCCCTCATGCAGTGCCACGTGAGTAATGCTGCAGGGGCCTTGCTCTTTCGGTTTTTGAACTAAAGAGCTGATCATCAGTACCTGAGGCTTTGATTGCAGGCAGAGTGTTGGCCAGGGACAGACTGCTCCTGTTTGTCTTCAAACAGTGGGTTAGTTTTTACATTCACCTTCGGTGGTAGACCTTCGGTTTGACACCTCGCCAGAAGGCAGCCCCACTGACAGTACTGCACCCCCTCATTAGAGTGTTACCTTGTGCTTGACTCCCAGACTCCAGTGTATCTCCAGTCGGGTGAGACGGGCACTGTGGTGGGTGTTTGGAATGGGCAGATCCGCTGGAGCCCACCTGATGTTGCCTTTCCCCGTTCCATGTCCGCAGGATTTCCATGAGATGAGCCATGGCCTACTGCTCTGGCTGGAGAACATAGACAGAAGGAGGAATGAAATTCTCCCCCTTGACTCCAATCTGGACTCTGACACGCTGCAGGACCATCACAAGACGTTGCTGGTGAGAGCCACGTTATTCTGTCATTGTTCTTTGTGGAGCCATTTGACTCCATTGTGTCCGTATTACTGCAGGAAGTGAGTGAGGAGAGAGACTGATGTTAGTGGTTTGAAGGGACAGGGACAATGCCAAGTAAAATGGAGCTTCCTCAAGTCCTTCACCTGAAACACAGAAGGAACTGCATTTGGGTATCTCATAACCACCCAACACGGGACGGTAACGTTCTTCATAACTTAATCTTTTTGTAAATCCTTTCTCCTCTGGTGTCAATCCTGTCCTCCTTCACCCCCCCCTCCCCCTCCCCCTCCCCCTCCCCCTCCCCCTCCCCCTCCCCCTCCCCCTCCCCCTCCCCCTCCCCCTCCCTCTCCCTCTCCCTCTCCCCCTCCCTCTCCCTCTCCCTCTCCCTCTCCCTCTCCCCCTCCCCCTCCCTTTCCCATAGAGGTCATGTCCCCCCCAATCCCATAGCGATCAGGAGTGAGATCACAGCTGAAGGCCTTGCCCTCATTGCTGTCATCTGCCCACTGCCTTCTCGCTGCTGTGACCACGTACAGCACTGCACCGGGGAGCAGCAAAACTGACACAGACGTAGGATCGAACCTGGAACAAGGATTTGTACAAAAGTCACTGAGAGCTGCGTTTTTTAATTCACTGGCATTGTCATCAGATGTACACCAGATGGCACTGTTTCTCACTGTGTGGGAAATAGAATGTGGGTTCAGGATCCTCTCATTCTGACACCAGCTCAGTCCCTCCTGCAGATATTCCCCACCCTTTCTCACTGACCTGGGTACTTTTCGCCTCTTGGTATATGGCTTATGCTATCTGCTCATCTCCTCCTCTCTCTGATTCTCTTCCTCCATCCTCCTTTCCCCTCTGACTCTCTCTTATTTTTCTCTACCATCCTCTTTGACTCTTTCTCTCTCTCTCTCTCTGTCTCACACATCTCACTCTCTCGCATTCATTCTCTCTCTCTCTCACACTCCCTCTCTCTCCTGTTCCAAGGGAGGCAGTGGTTTGAGAGGAGTGGGAGGTCAGTGGGGGAGAGAGAGCTGTCAGGGCTGGTTGGAAGTGTTATAAGGAAGGGAGGTGGTGAAGGGTAGGATGAGTGTGATGACTAGGGGAGGACTGAGTGTTTGGGAGAGGGACTGAAAGGATGGGAAGGAGGATGTAAAGGGGGGATGGAGGGAGGGGAGGAGTGGATGAGATGGACACGCAGTTCCTGTGAGCTGGTTTAATAATCACCTCACTGTGTTCACAATCGAGCAGGTGCTGATGTTGTAAATCAGGATTTTGTTTAGAGTTACGAGGTGAGTCACGTTTACTCCCACAGTCAATAAACTGGCTGCTTTTCAACATCTCCCTGTTACTTCCTGCCAGCAACTATAAATGCTGCATCCACGTCAGTAAAATCCATCAACTTTATCACTTTGACCTCCTACCATTTAATTTGAACTTGTGAAGTAATTTGGGTGTGTTACTATTGAACAATTGGTACTAGTTGGTAACTTAATTGTAGGGAAAACCAGATGCCACTGCTGATCATTAAGCATTTGTTTAGACATTAAGTACAATAGTGAAGGACATAAACAGGTTACCAAGGCTGACATTCCAGTGAGGGAGTGGTGCACTATCAAAGCTGCCATCTTTCAGAGGAGACATTAAGACACCATCTGACCTTTTGTGACAGAGATGGAAAGTCCTCATGGCATTCCCTTTAAAGAAGAGCAGGTGAATTTCCTCACTGCGAGTTCACGCATTCTGTATATCTGCCCTTGAACCCCACCCCTCCAATCGCAACAAGGCCAGAACTCTCCCGGTCCTCACCTTCCACCCCACCAATCTCCGGATAGATCGCATCACCCTCCTGCCATCTACAGTCAGACCCCACCACCAGAGATATATTTCCCTCCCCGCCCTGTTCAGCATTCCGCGGAGATCATTCACTCCGCGACTTCCTCGTTAGGTCCACGTCCCCCCTCACACCAACCCACCCTCCACTCCTGGCACCTTCCCTTGCCACCACAAGAGGTGGAAAACCTGCACCCACACCTCCCCCCTCACACCTCCCCCCCCACACCTCCCCCCCCCACACCTCCCCCCCCCACACCTCCCCCCCCCCACACCTCCCCCCCAACACCTCCCCCCACACCTCCCCCCATACCTCCGTCCAAGGCCCCAAAGGATCCTCCCAAACCCGACAGAGATTTTCCTGCACATCCACACACCTCATCTACTGTGTCCGTTGCTCTCGATGTGATCTCCTCTGCACTGGGGAGACAGGATGCCAACTTGTGGAACGTTTCAGAGAACATCTCCAGGACAACAATCCCATTGCCCTGTGGCCAAAAACTTCAACACCCCTTCCTGCTCTGCCAAGGACATGCAAGCCCTGGGCTGCCTCCACTGCCAAATTCTAGCCACCTGGAGGAAGAACACTTCATCTTCCACCTCCCACCACACAGAATCAATGTGGATTTCACCAATTTCCTCATCTCCCCTTGCTCCCCCACCTCATCCCAGATCCAACCCTCCAATGCAGCACCACCCTCTTGAACTGAACTGTCCTACCTGTCCATCTTCCTTCCCACCTCTCCGTTCCACCCTCCCCCTGACCTATCCCCATAACCTCCCACCTTTATTTACCTATCACATTCCCAGCTACCTTCCCCCCCCCGGCCTCACCCTCTCCCATTTATCTATTGGGCCCCTTGTGGCCACACCCCTGCCCCCCCCCTCCCCCCTCCACATTCCTGATGAAAGGGCTTATGCTTGAAACATCGACTCTCCTGCTCCTCGGTTGCTGCCTGACTGGCTGTGCTTTTCCAGCGCCACACGTTTTGACTCAACTTTCTCTGCATTTACCTCCTGACGAACACTGATAAAAAAGACTATGCTTGATCGCTTTTACAATGTGTGATCATACTGAGCTCCGATTGGCTGTAGCATAGTGATGTGCAGCACAGCACACAGTATTCAGACTTCAAACACATCAGTTTACTCTAAAGCTCTATGGATGTCAGTGTTATATATGTGGGGTGTGGCCATTGTTTAATAGCTTGTACCTGATCTGCACCTTGCTGATTTATATTCTGAGTTTAATTTTAAATCTGAGGTGGTGCATCTGAATGGGAATATGAGTAGTAGGGGTTTAGAGGGATATGGGCCAAATGCTGGCAAAAGGGACTAAATTAGGTTGGGATATCTGGTCGGCATGGATAAGGTGGACTGAAGGGTCTGTTTCCATGCTGTACATCTCTGTAATGCTCTAGTGCTCTCCTAACCAAACTCATCCACAGAGAAATTTTAACTCCGTCTCTCTCTCTCTCTCTGTGCCTATTAATAGAATAGATTCCCTACAGTGCGGAAACAGGCCATTCGGCCCAACAAGTCCACACCAACCCTCTGAAGAGCATCCCATCCAAATCCATTCCTCTACATTTACCCCTAACCTACACATCCCTGAACACTACGGGCAATTTAGCATGGCCAGTTCACCTAACCTGCACATCCTTGGACTGTGGGAGGGAACTGGAGCACCCGGAGGAAACCCACACAGACACAGGGAGAATGTGCAAACTCCACACAGACAGTCGCCTGAGGCTGGAATCGAACCTGGGTCCCTGGCGCTGTGAGGCAGCTGTGCCACCCATAAAAGCATGGTTATGGACCCACAGCTCTCTGCCTTGACTTTAAAAGTAAATTGAGCTGCTCTCTGTTATAAAATGCAGCAATGCATAATGTGCAGTATCCACAAACTTTGTTCTCATGATGAACTGCTGAGTCAGAAGGTCATGAGTGTTTTCTTTATGGTCAATTATTGCCCCATAACATTGAGATCAGTGCTCCAAGCTGTCATTCAAACACAGGAATTAGCAGCAGTGGCAGGCCACTCAACTCATCGAGTCTGTTCTATCATTCAGTAAGATTAAGGCGAATCTGATTATTAAGAATCCAGCTACCCCTTCCTTAAAAAGTTCCCAACTCTGCTTCCACTGCCTTTTGAGGACAAGCTTCAAAGACTCATGACCCGCTGTGAGAAATGTTTTCCCCTTATAACGGTCACCCTGCCATCTTAAAAGGGCGGGGCGGTGACCGTTTCTTTTTCAACAGTGAGCACTTGTTCAAATTTTCCTGCAAGAAAAGTCATCCTGTCAAGATCCCTCAGGATCTTCTGTGTTTCAATAACAAGTCATCTCTGACTATTGTAAACGTCAGCAAATGCAGGCAACCCATTGAGACAACCCACCTATTCCATGTTAAAAATCACACAACACCAGGTTATAGTCCAACAGGTTTAATTGGAAGCACACTAGCTTTCGGAGTGACACTCCTTCATCAGATGAAGGAGCGTCGCTCCGAAAGCTAGTGTGCTTCCAATTAAACCTGTTGGAGTATAACCTGGTGTTGTGATTTTTAACTTTGTACACCCCAGTCCAAGACCAGCATCTCCGAATCACACCTATTCTATGTGTTAGTACAGTAAACCTTTGCTGAACTCTTTCCAACATATTGACATCCGTTCTTAAATACTGTGTTCTGTACTCCAGATGTGATCTCGACATAGCCCTGTATCACTGAAACATAACCTCCCTACATTTATATTCAATTGTCCTTGGTATAAACAGTATCATTCTATTAGTTTTCTTGATTATTTGCTGTACCTACATACTAACCACGTGCAATTCATGCACAAGGACATTCAGAGCTCTCTGCATCTCAGAGCTGTACAAAGAGACCTTGGAGTACAGATTCGTAGCTCCTTGAAAGTGGAGTCGCAGGTAGATAGGATAGTGAAGAAGGCGTTTGGTATGCTTTCTTTTATTGGTCAGAGTATTGAGTACAGGAGTTGGGAGGTCACGCTGTGGCTGTACAGGACATTGGTTAGGCCACGTTTGGAATACTGTGTGCAATTCTGGTCTCCTTCCTATCGGAAAGATGTTGTGAAACTTGATAGGGTTTCAGAAAAGAGTTAAAAGGATGTTGCCAGGGTTGGAGGATTTGAGCTATAGGTTGAATAGGCTGGAGCTGTTTTCCCTGGAGCAAAGAGGCTTTATGGAGGTTTATAAAATCATGAGGGGTATGGATAGGATAAATAGACAAGGTCTTATCTCTGCGGTGGGGGTGTCCAGAACTAGAGGGCATAGGTTTAGGGTGAGAGGGGAAAGATATGAAAGAGATCTAAGGGGCAACTTATTCACACAGAGAGTGGTACGTGTATGGAATGAGCTGCCAGAGGAAGTGGTGGAGGCTGGTACAATTACAACATTTAAAAGGCATCTGGATGGGTTTATGAATAGGACGAGTTTGGAGGGATATGGGCCAAATGCTGGCAAGTGGGACTCGATGAGGTTGGGATATCTGACCAGCATGAATGAGTTGGACCGAATGGTCTGTTTCCATGCTGTACCTCTCTACGACTCTGCAATCTGTCCCCATTTATGCTTGCTCTGTTTTTTGTTAACGAGCCAATCTTCTATCAATGCCAATATATTACCCCTACACCATGAGCTCTTATCTTGCACAATAACCTTGGAGGGCCTGCCTTGTTAAGTGCCTTCTGGAATCCTGAGCACATTGCATCCAGCAGTTCCCCATTATCCTCAGTATACATTACTTCCTCAAAGAACTCCAACAAGATTGGTTAAACGTAATTTCACCTTTCACAAAACCACGTTGAGTATCTGGTTATCTGAAGTGCCCCCTCCCTGCTCTAACATCTTTATTAACAGCTTCTATCACCTTCCCTACAATCAGTGTAGGACAGCTGACCTGTCATTTCCTGCTTTCTGTCTCCAACCTTTTTGAATAAACAATTTACGTTTGCTAATTTCCATTCAAATGGAATTTTCCCTGAAGTAAAGACTTTTGAAAATGTAAAACCAACACAACAACAACCTCATTCGCTACTTTTGTTTTAATATGGCAGCCAGGTGAAGTCTGTCAGGTCCTATCAGCCCACAGCTGCCACCATTTCCCTGGTGACTGCAATTTTCTTGAATTCCTCTCTCCCTTCTATTTCCTAACTCTCAACTATTTCTGGGATGTTACCTATATCCTCCATAATGAAGCGCGATACAAAGTATACATTTAATTTATTAACCATCTCTTTCTTTTCCGATATCAATTCCCCAGATTCACTTTCTAGAGGAACAATGCTCATTTTGTTAACTCTCTCTTTGTAAAAGGTCTATTAAAAAAAACTCTTACTATCTGTTTTAATATTTCTTGCTATAGCTTTCTCCTGTACTTTATTTTTAATCTGTGTATTAATCTTCTAGTCATTAGTGATGTGTTTAATATTCTATCCAGTCTTCTGACCAGTTAACCATCTTTCTGTAACTGTACATTTTAAGTTTGATACTACCTTGTTAATTAACTGCAGACGTCAATATTGTAAAAAGCTCACAGTCAAAGTTTCTATATTTGAAAGAATGAAAGTCTTGCTTCCTTGAGTGGTGTTTGTGATTAAAGATTCCCTACAGTGTGGAAACAGGCCCTTCGGCCCAGCCAGTCCACACTGACTGTCCAAAGAGTAACCCACACAGACCTATTTTCCCTCTGACTAATGCACCTAACACTATGGGTAATTTAGCACGGCCAATTCACCTGACCTGCACATCTTTGTGACTGTGGGAGGAAACCGGAGCAAACCCACACAGACACAGGCAGAACATGCAAGCTCCACACAGACAGTCTCCCAAGGCTGGAATCAAACCTGGGACCCTGGTGCTGTGAGGCAGCAGTGCTAACCACTGAGCCACCATGCTGCCTTGTGATCTTGCAATGTCCTGTAACACTTTACAACCAGCGCACTACTTTTACAAGTGTAACCACTGCCATAATGCAGGGAAACCTGAGACCAATCTAGCACACAGCAAGATCCCACAAACAACAGAGTAATAAATGACCCGGTAATCTGTTTAGTGATGTCAATGGAGGGATAAATGTTGATCAGAACATTAGGGAGATCTCTAGTGTTTGAAACAGTGTTCTCAAGAGTGTAGACAGGGCCGTTAGTTACATCTCACCTGAAACACAGCATCTGTGACAGTGTAGTTTTACCTTGGGACCGCTCCGAGAATGTCGGAGTGGATTATATGTTCATGGTTCTGACTCCATGTCTTTGCACCTTAGAGGCAAGAGTACTTTTCCTGCCCAAAGTAAATGAAATGTGAGAGGCTCATTGTTTCTGTGCGTTTGGTAACCGTGAAGTAATCGACAATAAGAATTGCATTATGTCCCACAATGCTGGAGTTATACTGCAATGTGAATCTGTTCATTTGTACGTTGCAGCAAATCCGACGGGAGCTGCTGGAGTCGCAGCTGAAAGTCGCCTCGCTGCAGGATATGTCCAGCCAGCTATTGGTCAATGCAGAGGGCAGCGACTGTCTTGAAGCAAAGGAGAAGGTTCATGTCATTGGCAATCGTCTCAAGCTCCTCTTGAAAGAGGTCACCCAAGACCTGAAGGAGCTGGAGAGAATCTTGGACAACTGCGGCAGTCAAGTGGTATGTCAATAAATCCACAATCTGGGAAATCGGAGGGGCCCAATTCAACACAAGTGAACGCAATGCCATCTTCAGTGTCTAGCTGTCTTTCTGCTGGGTTAAGATGGCCAAGTGCTTTGTGTCTGTAATATTTGCCAGGTGTTTTGCAGTGTGATTTTTTTTTTCCCTATGTCTTATCCATAATCAAGCAAACTCTGTGTTGTATTTGTCAGGTCTATCAGTTTGTGTGTGGCACGTGCATGTCTGTGCTTGTGTTTGTGTGTTTGTCTATGCAAGTGTTTGTGTGTGTCACTCTGTTGTGTGCATGAGAGTGTGTGTAGTTATGTGTGCATGTGTGTGTGTGTGGCACTGTAACTGCATGTTTCATCTGATTCTGCAGCTTCAACACGAGTATCTTTAATATAAATCAGAGACCACATTATGTCAGTCCATCGTGCTCTGAGTCTTCCTGTTGTTATCACACCTGCTCTATACAGTGCTGGTGGAATCTCCATGGAGACAGGAAAGAAGTAATGGCATCTTTCCTGGGTCTGTCCCCTCAGTTTGGGGCAGCCTGGGAAGCCAGGAAACACAAGCACTCGATGCGGCTTCAAATGGTTTTGACATGAAGCTTCATCAGGTCGCGTCCAGAGTGGCCTCTTCACCAATAAACATGAAGATTTTGTTCCTAAATCCATCGACAGAAATACTAAGCACTTCTTCAAAGTGTACGCTCCTGTCGAGAGAGACAGCGACTTGGGCATTCTGTTGAGCAATGAGCAGGGAGACGCAGGAAGCAAAAAGGCCGCTTTGGAAAATGTAACGACTTTGGTATGTGCGCTAAATGTGAATTGCATACAGTGTTGAACACAAATTAATTATACAAGACATTGGTCCGGCTGCATTTAGAATACTGTGTACAGTTCTGGTCACCACATTACCAAAAGATTGTTGATGTTTTGGAGAGGGTGCAGAGAAGGTTTACGAGGATGTCGCCTGGTGTGGAAGATGCTAGCTATGAAGAGAGGTTGAGTAGGTTAGGTTTATTTTCATTAGAAGAAAGGATATTGAGGGGGGGCCTGATTGAGGTTTACAAAATCATGAAAGGTATTGACAGGGTGGATAGAGACAAGCTTTTTCCCAGGGTGAAGGATTCAATAACAAAAGGTCACGCTTTCAAGGTGAGAGGTGGAAAGTTTAAGGGGGATACACACGGCAAGTACTTCACACAGAGGGTGGTGGGCGTTTGGAACGCGTTGCCAGCAGAGGTGATAGAGGCAGGCACAGTAGATTCATTTAAGATGCATCTGGACAAATGCATGAGTGGGTGGGGAGCAGAGGGATACAGATGCTTAGGAATTGGACGACAGGTGTAGACAGTTGATTTGGATCGGCTCAGGCTTGGAGGGCCGAAGGGCCTGTTCCTGGGCTGTAAATTTTCTTTGTTCTCTTTTCTTTGTTCTTTGTTCTTCGCTACAAGGCTTAGCATAAGATGTCAAAAGCCTTTCACGTTCTTGGTTGTGTGTTTGCCTGGCAAGTACAGAACCCTGGCACGTGAAGAGTTGCTAATACTTCCATTTGTTTCTCCCCCAAAAGAAATCTGGTTTAAGGATCTCGTCTTCCTTTTCAGGACCTGGCGTCATGGTCTTCGGCTGACGACTTGGATTCCTCAGGCTCCCTCAGCCCTGTGTCTGGCGGAAGCCTGGCTGTTCGACCCAGACTGGTAATTCCCTTCCACCAATCTCTCTAAGCGACGTGGTAGGGCGGTAACAAATCTTTAGCCCTTGCATCTGACGGGCTGGCGCCATGAAACCATAACCGAGAGTCCCCTGGACAAGATGCACAGTCCCCTGCACCCCTCCATGCTCTCCTCCGCTTACCTCCACCTACCCCAAACCTCCGCCGCTCCCCTCCTCCTTACCCCCCTGCATGGAATTGAGAAAAATCGTGAATTTTACTTTGGTTAAGTGTTTCTTTTGACTGTTTGTTCTTTTATTAATTCGATTTTTCTGAGTCCTGAGCGATATGTTTATTGTTTGTGCCGATATTTCTGTCTCGTTAATCAGCCCTGGTTCTTTGAATTGATTTTTTTTTTCTCCGTTCACTAGTGGCAATTTTTCGAAAGGAATACTGGCTTTCCATCCCAGTTTTTACTGCATTCCCCCTCCACTGCAATCTCATTGTACACTCAGCAACATTGCGGCCAGCATTTAGTCACACTTTCATGTTGTGGAGCAGTCTGAAACCAAGAGCACACTTGCGTTGTGAATCATGTGTCCCACAATGTATAACCTATTGTCACTAAGGATGTCTAAGGGATAATGCATCACTCACTGTGGAGTCGTCACACATTTCATAGAATCCTACAGTATGGAAGCAGGCCATTCGGCCCATCTGAATCCATTTCAACCCTCTCTAGAGTGTTCCCCCCACCCTCTCTTCGTAAGCTTGCATTTCCCGTGGCTAATCCACCTAGCCTGCACGCCACAGACAATTCAGCCTGGCCAATCCACCTGACCTGCACAACTTTGGACAGTGGGAGGAAACCAGAGCACTCAGGGGAAACCCAGACAGACGTGGGGAGAATGTACTAACTCTACACAGACAGTCGCCCGAGGCTGGAATCGAACCTGGGTCCCTGGCACTGTCGGGCAGCAGTGCAAACCACTGAGCCCCAGCCCCAGTGCCTGGTCACTGCTCTCATTCCCTGATCTTCGCTTCCATGCAGGGCAGTACTTGCCAAACACTAACCTCATTTGAAAGCTTCAGACTGTGTGTGGTCGTAGAGTGAACATTTGGTGGGTACCATGAGTAGTTCAGCTGGGTGGGATGAAGGAGGAATAGTGGACTGGGGTGAGGATGATGATGGTGCAGGAGTCAACTAAATAGCAGACATTCGGCAGAAACAATCAGACACCTACTCTCCCAGACTGTTTATTTTCTTTTTGCCGCTGCAGTTCGGCCTAAGAGAGCTGTCCACTTGTTAGGCCATTTAAAGGGATCTCATGGCTCCCAGAACTTAGTCTGAGCTCCACAGCCACCATACGTATCCCTGCGCACTCGTCGGGCTGAAGTATTGGGCTGCCTACAGACTGGGTATACCGATGACCCGAGGGTAGAGGCACTTAAGCCCTGCCCACATCAGACAGTACGCAGGCAAACCCTGTCCGTTATTATCCCGACGGACGCATCTGAGGCTGGCAACAAATTCAGAGTGAAACAGAGAGAGCTGACAGCTACAGAAGACCTCGGGCACGTTGGTCTTGTCACTTTCACTCACTCTCTCAGGACTGTCTGCAGGGGCATCGTCCCTCCTCTCGTAGTTCGCCCCCTCGCCCAAGAGCTGGGTGAGAATCAATCCTCTCTGCCTGTGCCAACTGAACAGACCTGAACCATAGCTTTGGACAGTGGTCAGAATTGTTGTTGGTGTTCGTGAGACTGTAAGTGGGACATCCCACCTCCTGATCACTCAATGAGCCCTGTTCAACGTCCTGGATAACCGAGGGGCCTGATTTTGCATCTTGCACAGTGATGCTCGTACCTGAGCAACTAGCAGTGGGACAAGACCCAGAAGGACCACAGAGGAAATATAGGGGCAATTTGTTTAACTTTAGGAAGGGAGTCGACAGCAAATGTCCTTTCTCAGAATTGGGACTGGAGGTGCAGGCTAGAGCAGGGTCGGGTATTCCTTACACAATCAGGGGAATGACACAGCACAGATCAGGAGAGAAGTGCAGACAACTGAGACCAGGCACTGACTGAAGGAGAAAGCGAGGGCTCTGGATGCTGGAGATCAGAGTCAAAGAGTGTGGCACTGGAAAAGCACAGCAGGTCAGGCAGCATCTGAGGAGCAGGAGAATCGACGTTTCTGGCATGAGCCCTTCTTCAGGAATGTGGGGTTTTCCTGATGTAGAGCTTATGCTCAAAACGTCGACTCTCCTGCTCCTCAAATGCTGCCTGACCAGCTGTGCTTTTCCAGCATCGTGCTTTTTGACTCAGACACTGACTGAAGCCAGGGATTAAAAAAATCAACGTGCATTGAGTTATGGAGTCATCTGCTAGTTTGGTCCTACTTGTCCACGCAATCCATGTTCCCAAACTAAACCAGTCCTCCTTGGCTTGTGTTTGACCCATGACCCTCCAAACCCTCCCTATTCATGGACTTATCCAAATGTCTTCCAAGTGTCGTTGGGCTAGATGGAGCAGCCCTGTTCCTGCTTTGTTAATTTCATGTGATCATTTTCTGTAAGGAACTGACCCTTTGCAGTCGGAAGGGTTCAGGGGCTGGGGCATTAGGATTAAGGTAAGCACGGTGGCCTACTACAATAAACAAGCACCAGATCAAGGTCACACACCCACAGTCACACAGTCAAAACTCATGGACAACTGCATGCAAAACCACACTGCAGGAGGAACAGCCAGTTTCCTTGTTACCATTGGATATTAGTCGCCTCATCTGATTTTTTGCTGCACTTTTTTTTTGTGTTCTGTCATCAGTAGCTTGGTCTTTATTTGCTGGACTGAACATTCTCTTTCTTTACCCCCTTCGTTCATTCCAAACAGCCACGGGGCATATGTAGCCTCACCCAGCCTGGAGCCTCTGTCAGCAGCCCACACAGCAGGTACCTTGTTCTCCTGGTTTCTACAGTTTACCTCTAGAGCTCAGAGAGGATGATGGAAACTTCCAGGCAGCGTCAAGGATGCTAACCACCCAGGGGGCAGGATTGGCAGAACCTGTGCAGAATTTGTCGCTACAAAGCGCGATGTTCCCACCGGTCCAAGTTGTGTTAGCCCGACAGCAGGATCTGACTGTTGCTTATCACACTTGCCCTCGGGTTGGAACCATACGCTTTAATGTGTAAAATATAAAAGTCCCTGTAACAGTTCAAAATGTAAATGCAGAGCTGGGACGGCCAGTTGCTATAGAGACCCCTGCGTTGAACAGGGTTCCAAAATGTTCGCACACTGCATTTCGCAAATGCCGGTCATTTGAATCACTCCAGACTATGAGATAACGTGCAATCCCGATTCCAGATGGATAGTACAGCTGTAACTGCAGTCCAGCTGTATGTCCTGCCATATAACATCCCTCCTTTATAAGCTTCCATCATCTTCTTTGATCCCAGACTTTAAATGAAACTAGTTATTAGGTTATTTTTCCCAATATCGCAGTGCTTTATAGACTCTTCAGACACTTTTTTTTTTAATCTTCTGTTGCTTGAATGCTCTCCGTGCTGGTTAACAGGAAAAACCTCCTGGCTTTGCCTCTATCTGTTCTGCCTTGCACACCAGACAGCACTTGTAGCCCAACTCGGGCACGAGAGGGCAGAATTGCAGCTGCTTCCTACATCGAGCTCATTTCTAGTTGTGTCTCATCGCCCTGTATGTCTGACCCTTCAGTGTATTCCTGTAAATGTTGCTCAATCAGCCACTGCTCCCTGCTCCCCCCCTTCCCCACCGCCACTACCAACTGCTCAGCCTTTCCTACTCACCCCCGACACAAAATGCAAAGGGATTCCGAACGCAGCCGTGAAATACCAGTGTGACCAGGGAGTCCTGTAATTGACTAATCTCTGTACCAGCCTGTACTGCTTTGAGCGGCATTAACCCAACTTCGTTTATTAAAAGCAAAAGCGCCACAGGCTCTAAGTAATCTAGCAGCACTTCCAACTTGCTGTGCAGTTTGCATTCCAAAAGCTATTTCTAACTGTAAGGTCAGTGTGCTGCTGCCTAGTTTATTGTGTTGTTTCTTGTCTGTGTACAATATTCAATTTGTTACTTTGACAAGCACTGATATAAATCAGTTTTATTGAATAGAGGAATAAATCAAGTACACAGGCCTGACAGCTTGTGGTCAGTGTGCTTGGGTATTATAGATGTTTGATCTCAATCCTTCTGGGCTATCAGTATTTGTTCTCTGCTCAGAATGCTTTGTGTTTGATCTCACAATGCACAAAGCAACCACAACCTACGTTCAGGAATGAGGGGTCGAGACAGCATTGTTTCTGAAGTTTTGCCGAATGAATTTCACTAGTGAAGGAATAAGCATGCCCAAAGATGAAGGGAAGAGTAAAGGGGGCGAGTTACTACATGAGGAGGAGGGTGGGGGTCAAAGGTCATCTCCGGTAACCCCGAGTAGTCGAGGCTGCGTTTTCCTTTCTCGACTTTTGTTTTCAGGTCAGAGTATAAGCTGGAGCCGGGAGATTTGCTGTTGCGGAGTGTGGAGATTCTCCAGTGTTTACACAGTCAAATGACGGCTCAGGGCCAACCTTTCCCCACTTGGCCTGGCCAGTGGGTTCAGAGGGAGACCATTAACCTTTCCGCAACAGGAAGGGATTGAGACTCTGGGATGAGAGAGCGATCCGACCAGATGACTTGTGAATGTTTCCCCTAAACGGGAATCATCTCTGATTCGGTGAATCTTCCATGAGGGTAAAGAGGGAGATTCTGTCTGGAGCAATGTTTTCACCTTTCTCAGGACCTTTCCAGATGTTGGGTCCAATAATGATCACTCTCTGCTGATAAACCACTCATGAGGCATTGGTTTATAAAAAAAAATGGCCAGTCAATTTATTAACTTCAATCACAAACCAACTAAATGTTGCCTAGGAAATAACCCAATCAAACTTCTTTGCTATTAAGGTAATGTGATCCATCAAACCTTTCCCTTTAAGTATCATGCTAGCCAAATTGTATTCTTGTTAAGAAATCTCTTCTATTCCAGCAATGGCTACATTTCAGGAGTGTTACAATTAAGATATCTCAGTTTCAGTGGATTTGAAAGAGGTTTTAAATGAAGCATCAAGATGTTAGAGAACTTGGGGGAAAAAAAAACAGAGTATTCCCATAATATAGTCTTCTCTGGATGGGCATGTTTTTTTTTACACTGACAAAGCACTTGTAAGTTAAAGAAACTTCAAAAGGTTCTGATGTTTGTGGAGGAGATAACAGCCTAGCCCAAAATTCAGCGAATAATTTTCTACAAATCCAGCATTATCTTGTGAAATATTACGCTGGGAATATTGTGCCTTGTGTGCGGAGCTTGAGGAAGGTCACGACTTTGGTTGAAGTGAGAATTGTTCAGGCAGGAGGTAAGAGAGGCATTTTTAAACGAAAATATTCAAAGAGGGTGTTATTGCTGCTTCTGGCAAGCCACTTTCTCTGTGCATGATTTACATTCGGTGTGCAGTTAAACCCCGAAATAAATCTGGGATTTGTTTAAAAGGTGATGTAAGTCGAACTGAGACAAAGAGAAACGTTTTCTACCTGAGGTGGAGCTATGTTTGCTTTAAATGCTTAGTTTTAGTGAAACGACCTGTTAGTGGGTGATGAGGTACTGTTTGTTCCTGTTGTCTTTTATTAACTCCCATTATTAGTGTTTCTCAGACAGTCTGAGGTAATGTATAATGGGACTCTAGTAAAGGAACAGTGTGATGCTGTTTAATGCGCCATGACTTTTCAGCGCTGTAGTGGACTTTTGGAATGACTGGGAGAGGCGCCACCATGTGTACAATAAATCCTGGAGCACCTCTGCAGTTCTCATCACCCTCTGTTCAGCTTTATTGCCCTTCTAAAGGAAGATCTAGTCATTACAGCAGCAATCTGGTGTTATGCAGCAAGGTTTAACAGGATTATTTACGTGAACATTTGCAACAGATCACTTGTGGAAGTCCACCAGGTCTCTGTAATTATACTTGTGGATCACAATGAACCGAAGAGATTCAGATTAGAAGGTAGTTAATACAATCCTCCTGTGTTGTGGAGATTCAAGGCCCACTTCTTCAAAACAAATGTTTAGAATGCAGAATTGAAACCCCAGTGTATCCAAAGAAGGAAATGTTGAGATGACAGTGAGCCGAACTGAAAAGAGACAAAGAGTTGAACGGTGTACACCTTTTCCTAATGTGATCGGAGACCGTTCAGCCCCTCCAACCTATTTCATGATGTAATGCTGTTCACTCTCAGTGTTACTGTGGAAACAGGCACTTTTACGTAGAGGCTGTAAGTCTGATAATGATGATTACATCGTGAACGTTCAGTCCAACAGAGTAGGAATCTCTCCTACTCTTGTACACTTCATGTTGTAATGCCACGCTGGAGCACGGGAACATCCTCACTCTGGTCTGAAGCCAGACCAAAGGCTGTCGCAAGAGGGGATCACATCCAGCTCAGTTTGTAAAATACCTTTCACTAAAAAATATAAAGAGTAAGGAAGTCTTACTGCAACTGTACCAGGTGCTGGTGAGACCACATCTGGAGTCCTGTGAGCAGTTTTGGTCGGTTTATTGAAGGGAGAATATCATCTCTTTGGAGACAGTTCAGTTCATTCAGATGACCCTTGATAAGGGAGGATCATGAGCAAAGGCTAAACAGGTTGGGACACTACTCACTGGAGTTTCGAAGAATGAAAGGTGATCTCATTGAAACATATAAGATTCGTAAGGGGCTTGACAGGGTCAATGCTGAGAGGATATCTCCCCTCCTGGGAGAGTCTAGGAGCAGAGGGCATAGTCTCAGGATAAAGGAACACCAACTTAAGACTGAGATGAGGAGGAATTTCTTGTCTAAAAGGGTTATTCATCGTTGCAAGTCCTTGCCACAGTGAGCTGTGGGGGCAGAGACTTTGTGTATATTTAAGGCTGCAATCGACTCTCGATCAGTCGGGGAATCAAGAGTTACAGGGAAATGCAGGGAAGTGGATTGTGAGGATCAACCATGATCCGACTGAACAGCAGAGCAGCTTTGAGGGGCCGAATGGCCTGCCTGCTCCTGTTCCAATTTTTTATGGTCTAAAAGGTATATTTGCATTTATATAGTGCCTTTTATAAACCTGAGCCCATAACGCATTTCGTTATCAGTGGAGTGCTTTGGCTGTGTGGTGACTCGTCTTACAGAGAATGCAGCAGCCGATTTGAACAAAGCATGTTCCCACAGTGTGTTAATGAGCCGATAATTTGTTTTTTCAGTGGCATTGGTTGGGGGTAACCATCGTCTAGGACACAGGGTAGCCCTCTGATCCTCACCTTGTCCGTGGGGTGTTCTCAATTCTCCCGGAGAATTGGCAACCGTTGACCCTTCAGCCAACATTATTGAAAATATCGTGTACCGAGTGACTGTCCTGGTGCCGATTGTTGGGGTCTTTCTGTGTGCAAATTGGCTGCTGGGTTTCCTACATCACAGCAATGGCTCCCACCTCTGAAATGTTTCATTGTGACCCGACAAGCTCACAAAAGAGACTGCATAAATGCAAATCTGCCACTCCTAACAACGTGAGAGATGATAGATAGAGAACGAGAGTGAGGGTGAGAGGAAATCCCTAAATCGGAAGGCAAGAGTCAGAAATGGACTCAATTCAGAAAACTCGGCAATGGAGGACGGCTTTCTCTGTGGCTCTAGAACCAGTGGGATCTGAACAGGGAGCTGCCCGGGACTGTCAGAAATTGCTTTTGACCCTGAGATTTGGTGCTTGTTCAGACGACCTGCAGCACCGAATGGTGAAACGGGAGGCAACCAATTCTGTTTGAAGTGTTTCATCGATACTCTTGGTCCTGACACAGGAAAGAAAGAGGAAAACCAAGATGTTTCCCTTAATTGAATTCTTTAAGCTCGTCTTTGGACCAGGCCGAGCCCTGGTAGGTGATAAAGGTCCCAAAGCCACTGACCACACAATGTGCAGGGTAACCATCATGTTCCAGACAGTTGTCCCGCAGGGAGGTTCTGTTTATGGCAATCTGGGGCAGCATTGCTTTTGTTTTTAAAAATACACGTCGTCCAATAAATGGCCATTGAATCACAATCCCTGAAGTGTGGAAGCAGGCCATTCAGCTCATCGATTCCATTCCAACCCTCCAAAGAGCACTCCAGCCACACCCACCCTGTAACCTTGCATTCCCCATGGCACAACCCTGAACACAGTGGAGCAATTTAGCATGGCCAATCCACCTAACCCGCACGCCTTTGGACTGTGAGAGGAAATGGGAGGAAACTCATGCAGACACGAGGAAGATGTGCACACTCCACAGAGACAGTCACCCGAGGGTGGAATTGAACCGCTGAGCCACAATGCCATTGCTCTGTATGGATGTAGTGACTGACCCAGCTTGTTCCATGTGCAGGAGAGAGCAGAGTTAACATGCTATCTTGGTGACAAAATAACTGGTTGACATTTTTATTTTGAAGGGGTGAAGGTTATACACGATATGCTGGTATTTATGGTTAAGACTGACAGTTCAGAGGGTGCAAGTTTCTGCCAATCACAGCTGGCTGTGAAATTAAGTTCAATAAATAAATAAGAATTCCAGCACCCAGAAACTTCGGATAGGAGCCCTCCTGGTTCACTAATGCCCGCCATGGGAGGGAACTGTCTACCCCTTACCCAGTCTGGTGCACACACAACCACTGATGAAGGGCTTATGCCCGAAATGTTGATTCTTCTGCTCCTCAGATGCTGCCTGACCTGCTGTGCTTTTCCAACACCACACTCTTTGACTCTGATCTCCAGCATCTGCAGTCCTCACTTTCTCCCACACAAAACTGCAGTCCTACACTACAGTATTTATACTCCGAACCATTGGGAGTAGTCATTTGACCCATATAATCTGCATCATGGCTGATCTTCCACCTCAACACCATTTCCCCACACTGTACCCAGGTCCCTTTGATGTCTTTAATATCTTGAAATCCACTGATCCCTGGTCTGTACATATTCAATAATTGTACACCTCTCTATGGTAGAAGATTCGAAGATCCATCTCCCTTGAAGTGAAAAAATGCACCTTGCTCTAGACCCGGCAACCCCAGCCAGGGGTAGGTACCCTTTCTATATCTACGTTGTGGAACCCTGTAAGAATTCTGTATGTTTCACTGGGGAATCTTGGCTCAGTCTCTCTTCGGAGTACAGTCCCACCTATCCTGAACCTTTCCTTTATGCAGGTTTATCCTCCCTTGGGTAGGGAGCTAAGACAGCACACAGTACTCCAGGTCTGGTCTAACCAAGGCTTCCATTAACTGCATTTACTCCTGTATTTGAGTCCCCCAGCAATAAGGGACAACAATTTGCGGTCTTGATTGTTGTATGGTAACTTGAAGTGACTCATCAACAAGGCCACGCTATGCAAATTAACACTTCTCAACCCCTCTCCATTTAATAAATAATCTGCATCTCTGTTTCCCCCACTGAATCCATTCATTTTTACCTCGATAAATATGGATTCCCCACATTGAACGATTGAGAGACTTGCTTTGCGCCAGCCTACTGCGGGCATCTACGTAATTGCGTTAATTTGAATTAAGGAATTAATGTGAAAGATGTTCCTGAATTTCAATCAAAAGCATCCATGCAAAGTCATAGACCAAAGTTCAAAGTTTCTCAAACTGCAGACAGCTGGCATAGAGAGTCTGGGCTGAATGGCCCCCTTCTGTGCTGTTTGAGGTGAGATAGAGTAACTGCACTCTCATTTTGAGTCTGACACATACTGGGAGGGAAGAACTCTGTAATATTGCTAACATTATAGCATTCACCAGAGCATTGATGCAAACTGTCAGGCACTGTACCTGACTGTGAACTTCTTCTTTTCTGTCTTAAACAGAGAGACCTGGTGCCTTTAGTTGTCTTCATGGAGACTATTGTGAATTGCTGTATAATTGTGGGGAGAGTTCTCTCTACATCTGCTGGTATCTCTTAGTTGGCACTGTTCCTCCAATTGTACATATCAAACTAATAGCAGGGAAAGCGTAGTCAGTCCATCACAGCGATCCCACAAGCTGCGAACCAGGGGCATCCTATCCAAGCCACATTTCCCCTTTTTTCCCACTTGTCCAAAGTGCACCCCTCCCAAAACTACACCGTCCTGTCCATCCAGAAGGCCTGTTGTGTGTCCATCAATAGCGTTGACCACTCGGCCGGTGTGTTTCATCAGGTGACCTTCTGACCTGAACCATCCCACACCACAATTTGCCCGTCCTCTTAAGAGCACAGCCTTCTTATTGTCCATTGACTGGATTAATCTTGACTTTAATCTTGCCCCTCATTTACAACACTACTAGAATGCCTCAAACATTCAAAGAAAACAGGAGAACAAAATATTGAACACCCGTGTTTGTTACGTTGGGCTCTATCACAGCAGTCTCCTGGAGATGAATCCTCAATTCCGGAAGATTATCAGACAGTCCAGGAGTGTTGGCAGCCCTGCCTTTAGGCTGCTGGTATTCAATGGTCATTGTAATTTGGAAAGCGTTGTGTTTAAGGAATGCAATTCCGTTGACAACCGGAAAACTAAAATATATCTTAGCAGCTTAAGCTCAGTGGGGAGCAAGGGTTAAACTATTCAAAAGGGGTCCTTGACCCTCCATACCGAGGAGGACCATGAAAGAATGATGCATGGAGGTCTGCGTAGAAAAATAGATTGAAGTCTGGATGTAGTTGTATTTTCCCAGCAGCCTGTGCAGCAGGGTAGGTTCCGACTTCAAATGTGAGACTGGGAATCTCGCAAGAGGGTTTGTTCCAAAGGGGACGTTTGTCTGAGCTGTAATTATTTTTTTTCTAATATGTATGTTATTATAAATGCAGGCTCCACAAAGAAAGCCAAAGAGATTCTTCCCATTCTAAGGAGTTGGAAGCCCTGAAGAAGCCGTCCTTTCTCCTGCGAGTGCTCCGCGCGGCGTTACCTCTGCAGTTGTTGTTGCTGCTGCTGATCGCTCTGGCCTGTCTTGTGCCAATGACTGAGGAAGACTATAGCTGTGCCTCATCCAACAACTTTGCCCGATCCTTCCACCCCATGCTGAGGTACACCAATGGGCCCCCTCCAATATGACCAATGGGAGAGAGAGAGAGAGTTGAGAAATGGAATCATCACCAGACACAGTTTCTCATGGAAAGGGGGAAAGCAAGTCTGGCTCCTTTTAGAACTCTCCACTCCATTGGCTACTCTGGACGATGTCCTTTGAAACCACTTGGGTCAAACTGAAGCCACAGGATGGGCTTGAAAGTAGCCAGTCCGCCCTCCCAGATCCAGGATTCAAAGAGAAACATGTAACATACCAGTTTAAATAACTTTTTAATGAGCATTTATTTTCTACAGTGTTTGCTTTAGGCATGGGCTTGTATAGTTTGAGCTTTCAAAATTAACTCTCTGAATGTGTGAACGTTGTAAATCTAGAAGGGAGTCTGAGCCGGATAGTATTGAGATGTAAGTAAACTTTCAGGCGATATCAATGAGACAACTATTGGATGTAAACTAAAATTGAACAGATTATATGTGTACAGATTGTTAAAGCTATTTTATGGTTTAATATAACCCTTTGCATTTAGTACCCTCGCTGATCATTTTTACCTTGTGAGCTGCTTTTCAGAAACCTGCACTGAGCGAATACTTCCCTTTCTCGATTTTACTTGGTGGAGGGAGGCATGAATGTGTACATAATATATAAATATAAATCCTCCCGCAACCTCTTGCTTTGTGCAATGGTTGGGACACTTGTTTGAAGCAATTCCAAAGGGAATCCAGTGATGAAATTCAAAACGAGGGAAGCCTCTTGAACAGTGTCACTCCCGTTGACCGCTGTGATCGTCTAATTGTGGCATGTTCCGATCATGGTCAAACCGCAGCGCGTTTTTCTATTCAGAAGCAGCCTCGTGTGTCTACAAGTAAGAATATGGAAAGCTGGTTCTTTTTTGGTGTACAGCAGAAAGCCGGGTCTCTCATTAAAGGACCTACTTCTTTCATCCTGGTCTTTGTGTCATCACTGATTTGCACCTATTGCATGTTCCAACATAGCATCTGAACTCAATGCAACGTAACCTCTTTGCTCCCTACCCCTCTTCCATGGAAGAGAATGCAAGTGCGTCACCCCCTCCTCTGATCACATGTCGATTTGAGCAAGTGAACCAGCAATTGGAAATAGCCCATCATAGTTACAGTGTAAAAGGAAAGCATGGTTCACTGTTGTTTGTCATTTAAATGAACGATTTAGAGGAGGGGTAAGTTTGTAGACGACACCAAAGTTGGTGATGTAGTAGACAGTGAAGAAAGTTCTCCTGAGAATACCACAGGTTCTTGATCAAATGGGCCAGTGGGCCAAGGAGTGGCAGATGGAGTTTAATTTAGATAAATGCGAGGTGTACTGTATTTTGGAAAGGCAAACCAGGGCAGGACTTATACAGTTAATGGTATAGCCCTGGGGAGTGTTGCTGAAGAGAGACCTAGCAGTGCAGATACATAGTTCCTTGAAAGTGGTGTCACTGGTAAATAGATCTTCATGGGTCTGAGCACTGAGTATAGGAGTTGGGAGGGCATGTTACGGCTGTACAAGACATTAGTCAGGCCACACTTGGATACAATTCTGGTCGCCTGCTATAGAAAGGATATTAGTAAACTGGAAACAATGCAAAAAAGATTTAGATGGATATTACCGAGACTGGAAGGTTTGAGTTAATAGGATAGGCTGAATAGGCTGGGACTTGTTTCACTGGCACGTAGGAGGTTTATAAAATCACAAGCGGCATAGATACGGTGACTAGCACAGGCCTTTTCCCTGGGGTGGGGGAGTCCAAAACTGGAGGGCTTTGGTTTAAGGAGGGAGAGGGAAAATATTGAAAGGGTCCTGAGGGGCAACTTTTTCACACAGAGGGTGGTGTGTGTATGGAATGAGCTGCCAGAGGAAGTGATGGAGGCTGGTACAATTACAACATTTAAAAGGCATCTGGATGGGTATATGGACCGGAAAGATTTAGAGGGATTGCGCCAAATGAAGGCAAATGGGACTAGTTCAGTTCAGTGAAGCTGGTCAGTATAGACAAGTTGGGCTGAAGGGTCTGTTTCTGTGCTGTCTGACTCAGTAACAGAGAGTTATTCAATCCGTACATCTCCTCTGATCTCTTCCCACTGAACTGTAAAAGGTGCCTTTTCACATTTACCCAGTTCCCATTTGAAAGTTATTACTGAATCTGCTTCCACCACCCTTCAGTCATGCGTTCTAGACTTTAGCACCTTCTTTCCTAAGTTTTTTTTAACCATTTTCCTCATATTGCTTCTGGATATTTTGCCAAATACCTCTGATTACCAGCTCTCCTGCAGGGGACATGGTCTCTCCACATTCACCCCAAGGACAAAACAAAAACCTCAAAACTTTGTATATCTCCAACATCCAGTGCCCAGAATCGGTGGGAACCAGCCGGAATGTAATTGGTGATTTGTATAAAGCTTTGACAAATGCCTTTGCTTTTCTACACTCTGTCTTTATTTTTAAAGACCATGTGCTTTTTTTAAAAAAAAAATTCCCAATGGCCTTTTCGACCAGTGTCATTGCTACTGCATCCCTGTCATCTGCAATTTCTTAGAGGATGATGCACCCCAGGTGTATTGGGAAACATTCCTGCAAAGATTGTGACATTTCCTCTTGGCTGCAAAGGCGCTATGGTCTCTTCCTGCACCTTGTTTTGCTTATGCTATCTCTGCAGCCCTTCATTGCTCTAAATCTGTGCCGAAGCCCTGCTGGTGGAGAGCCACTCAGTCAATGCACACCTCCAGCATCTTTCCAGGGCACAGCGCAGCCGTGCTTCCACGTATCAGGTTCTGGGAGCGTCGAAGTACCACACAGTAACAGGCACATTAGCTCACTGCTTTATTTCACCCATTCAATATGCAAATAAAATCATTCTACATGCATTGGATTTCCTAAATTAAAAATCACACAAATTACAAACAGCGTCAGCTGCAATAACATATTAAGAAAGAAAGAGAAGTCTGTTACAAAACACTTTCATGGTGATACAAAGTGCAGACCCTTCTGGGGGTGGGGGGGGGGGGGGCGGTGTGGGTGGGGAGAGGAAGGGTCACAATGAGTTTACTAGGTAGTGCATTGCAATAGGTAGTTCAGACGTCAATGTACATAGGCTTCTTAGAAGGTAGAATGAATTGGAAGGTGTGAAACATGAGCACGGTGTCTTTGGTATTCACATTCCCCGATGAGCAGTCAACCAATGCAATCCCCCTCTGGAATGTTGCATGTTCCTTCAGGAAGAGAATTCCACTCTTGTTTGAGTACATTTTGGGAATAATTTACTCTCCCGCTAGAAAACTCCTGACTATGACGTTAGGTGGAGCGTGAGCTGAGATCTTTGTAGCCCCCAACAACAGATATTTGCCATTCAAGGTCTTGTTATAAATTCCACACAATTCTCAGGTGGGTTGGGAATAGGCTGACAGTGAAATTAGCAACTTGCATACACACACACACACACAACATGGGTGCTGGGGAAAATATAAGCACTACTGCAGTTAGGCGGTAATGTGGGGGTAAAAAAAAATACATAAACAGGAGATTTAGTGTCTCCTAAGTTTAGGGGACTGACTCTGTGCTGGCTGGGTCACAGTCAGTGTGTAAACAAATGAAATTAGCAATGGTGGTGTTCCAATTTCAAGAGGATCTTCACTGTGTCACATCACAGGCAGTCTGCAGCAATGTGGAAAACCAGCCACATGTTCTTTTTTGGGAGGGGACATTATTTCCATTTCACAATGTGCCCAGGATGCACCACAAGTTTCTCATCACAGAGAACCATTTTGTTCTCCTTCAGAAATGTTTGCATGTTGCAATTTACAGCCAGCCTATCGGTTACTCATTTTAGGGACCTATATTTCAGTGATAAGCAACACACTGTTTTGCTGCTTAAGATGCACTGTGACAGGTTCTTAACTTTTTTATATACAACAGCCAAATGCAATTTTTAAAAGAATACACACTCTGGTTGTAAAACTGTAACTCTGGGGTCACGGCTAGCACATTGCACTGACAGAAGAGTGTGTTTGTGAAAAAGATTTCAATGAAGTAAGCTCAGGCTACCAATTAGTAATTAACAAATCACAGTACATTTTTTTCCCTAAAAATCCTCTGTTCTTGCATTACATTCAATCTCAATCTTATATATGGACACAGGCAGAACTGTACTACACGTGAGCAAAAGGAAAGGAATTTAAAGTTGAAATTAACAATGGTTTATCACATATTTAACTAAAAGCTAACTATACAGTTCATCAGTATTCCTCCACACTGCATAGTTCAGACTACCTCTGTGAGAAAATACAATGCAGGAAAATACCTTGGTTGACAAAACATGTGCCTTTTCGATGACTGTCACCACCGACCTGTAATCCAAGTGTTCCTGCTCATCAGAACTGTACAGCATTATGTACTTGAAACAAACTAGAACCAAGAGTATTTAGCAATTAAATATTTTAAAAGATACAGTACACATACAGGCTTTTCTTAAACATTACTGTCGACATTTTTCTTCAAATGTGGTGAGACCAGTGGCGTTGATAGCACAATAAGATGACTGGAATTCAATTACAGCGTGTGAACACATTGTACTGGTGTGATTTAACTTACTTTGTATGTAACACCTGAAGATTAGACTCTGGTTGGATTTCAGAACTAGCTATTTCGGGAGCGCAGTCACTACACAAAAAATATTTGGCCAAACACAAATGAGCTGTTAAGACTGATGGGACTGTGAAATATTTGGGCATATCTATAACCACTGGTGCTCACTGCCTCTAATTCTATTCAAAATAGCAGCAAGGGGTAGATTTATAACTATCTGCATAATTTGCCAAATGGCACATTAATCAGGTGCCTTTAAAATTATCTAACACCTGCTATCTCTTGCCTCTTTAATAATACTCAGTGATGCATATGCGGTGATGGTGTGCTAAGATGTAAAGCTATATATAGATTGCAATTTTCATGTAAACGATGATAGTGTCAAGCCCTATGAAATTCCCTTCATCAATTAGTCCAAACTAAAAAGTTTTTAAAAAAACTATTTGCAATCTCTCTGATGAAACAGAGAAGTAATGCTTTGAAAGTTGCTATAGTTCACAAAGTATATATCTCCAATAACCCACAGAAATACATTCATTTTGCCTGTATTTATGAGCCACAGGACAGTTTGTCTCAAAATAATCTGCTGTTTCGAGCTGAGCTTCAACGCTGCACAGTATTGAGACCAGGGAGAGATAAACCTTGCTTCACCAATTATAGTTTTGAAACGAAACATTATCAATTAAACAAACAAATTTACATGTACAAATGCATTTACAAAAACATATTAGACAATGCCGTTCAGCTCTTTACAATAGGTAGTTGCATCGCCATGTGCAATCTTGCATGTGACCAATGGTTAATGGTGTGACAACATTTACCCTTAAAGGAAAATAACATGATCATCACTGTGCTTGTTCACTACGACTCGGAATCGAATTATTGTAGTTTGGGCTTTATCAGTTATGATTGATTCCAATAAAGGGAATACAAGGCAAGCAAAAGAGAGAACAGAAATCAACCATCCTGTCACATCCAACAGGAAGCTAATTGGATGGGACATAAAATAGAAGGAAACCCCTCATTGAGTTTCATACATTTACTGCATCAACATTTTGATCCCATTTTTGGAAAATATTCGTTTTATGGGTATTTAAGATAGTCAAGGCAACTGTGTTTTTAAGGCTGTCTTCGGCCAAAGATCTTAAAGGAAGCTCAGCACAGCCAGAATGGTGATGTGAACCCCAACAAAGTCTTTCAACAGACGTTAATCAATGGTGGTGGGTATTTAATGGGTTAACTCCAGTATAAACCAACCAAAAGAAGTCATTGTTGTTCATTAGGTAAATCATTAGGCAGCTGGAGACTGTAAGTCTTCCTTGTGTGATGGATATTGAAAGTGGTTACTGTCTTAACTGCCTGATCATCAGGGACAAATTGTACAGTCATCAAATGAAAGAGTCTCTCAGGTGCCCAGTTACTTCACATCAGATCAACCACCTCGAGGAACTAACGGTAGGGTGTCTTGTCACACAGTGATGGTATCCCTCCCTCCAGGACAAAAGGTTCAAGTCCCATCTACCCCAGAGGTTCATCATCAAAGCTCTGACCAGTTTGGTGAGAAAATACCCAAGGAATGAACAGGAGGGGTCTTGTGGCAAAGTGGTAATGTCCTGACCTCTGGGCCAGAAGACCTAGGTTGAAGCCACTGCCCTCCTTTCTTCAGCAGTCTGTTATATCACATCTGAACAAGTTGAGTAAAAAATATCTAAGGGACTAACAAATGCAAGGTCATCTTCAATTTACAATTTGGGCATAGGATACCATCAAAAACATTTCAGACTACTTAATTTGCACTCCCTTATGCATCGTGTTAACCTAGTATCACCCTATTAGTGACTTACTGTGTCTTACAGGTTCTCTGTATAGTTCCACTTGTAGTAAATAAATCCGAGTGTGAGTGTTAGCCAGAATGGATTGATTGACTGTGGGATTTTGACATGGATAAAAGAAATGATACTGATGTGTAAACAGCTGCAGCTCCCAAATACTGCAGCCAATGTGATGGTGAGTAAAGAGTACCCTTCTTTGCTGTACTTATGGGAAATGTGGGCCCAACATTTAGAAGTACGCGAGTCATTGTTTCTGCTTAGCCCGACCAATACCAAAGAGGGCTCTTCCAAGTTCATCCAGCCAGGACTGTGGACTGCCCAATGGAAAATAGGTGGACCCAAAACAATGACTAATATTTACTATAATGAAACACTTCAAGGTACTTCATAGGAGTTTTAGGAAACAAGTACATCACCAAGCCAGACTGAGAGACGTTAAGCTACATGCCCTAATACTTGATCACAAGAGAGTTTAGGAAGGGTTTAATGAAGGAAGGTGAGGTACAGTGGTGCAGGGAGGGAATTCGGGAGCTGAGGGCCTAGGTGACTGAAGGCATGACTTCCAATGGTGGAGTGATTCTAGCTAGGAATGCACAAAGGCCATAATTAGGCCTTTGATGTAAATATTTCAGAGGGTTGTGTGGTTGGAGGACAACACAGAGATAGAGGGGGTTCAGGCTAGAAAGGGATTCAAAAACAGGGTTAAGAAGTGTCAAGTCAAAGGAAGGTCAGAGAATACTAAGGCTCTTCATGTCGAGAAATTAGGACAGTAGAAACCACTCAGGGTTGATAAAGCACTTTGAACAGAATGGAACAGTTGGATTAGTTCGGGGTTGAAAATTGACTCAGTAAAAACAATGACTGCAGATTCTGGAAACCAGATTCTAGATTAGAGTGGTGCTGGAAAAGCACAACAGTTCAGGCAGCATCCGAGGAGCAGGCAAATCGACGTTTCGGGCAAAAGCACTTCATTAGGAATATAGAGGCAGAGTGCCTGAAGGGTAGAGAGATAAATGAGAGGAGGGTGGGGGTGGGGAGAAAGTAGCATAGAGTACAATAGGTGAGTGGGGGAGGGGATGAAGGTGATAGGTCAGAGAGGAGGGTGGAGTGGATAGGTGGAAAGGAAGATAGGCAGGTAGGACAAGTCATGGGGACAGTGCTGAGCTGGAAGTTTAGAACTAGGGTGAGGTGGGGGAAGGGGAAATGAGAAAACTGGTGAAGTCCACATTGATGCCCTGAGGTTGAAGTGTTCCGAGGCGGAAGATGAGGCGTTCTTCCTCGAGGCGTTGGGTGGTGAGGGAGCAGCAGTGAAGTAGGCCCAGGACCTGCATGTCCTCAGCTGAATGGGAGGGAGAGTTGAAATATTGGGCGGTGTGGTTGATTGGTGCGGGTGTCCCGGAGATGTTCCCTAAAGTGCTCTGCTAGGAGGCGTCCAGTCTCCCCAATGTAGTAGAGACCGTATCAGGAGCAACGGGTAAAATTTTGATGGATGTGGAAGGCTCCTTTAGATGGAGGTGAGGGAGAAGATGTGGGAGCAGGTTTTGCAATTCCTGCGGTGGCAGGGGAAGGTGCCAGGATGGGAGGGTGAGTTATTGGGGGGCGTGGACCTGACTAGGTAGTCACGGAGGGAATGGTCTGTGCGGAATGCGGAAAGGGGAGGGGAGGGAAATATATCCCTGGTGGTGGAGTCCATTTGGAGGTGGCGGAAATGTCAGCGGATGATTTGGTTTATGCGAAGGTTGGTAGGGTGGAAGGTGAGCACCAGGGGGGGTTCAGTCCTTGAAAATGGACTGCAGAGAGAAAGGGGATGAGTGAGATGAGTTTGGGATTAACAGAGCTGCATAAAGAGAGCAGGGCAGTCTGCTTCATTTGGTATTGATTGTGGACAGTGTGGAGAGATGCAGGATGGAATGAGGAGGCTCCTTCTCTAAAATCCCATTGTTGCCCAGTTTGTGACAACAAAAGCAGTATAAACAAATTTAATAACCATAAAGTCATCAGATTTATTTGCAGCTTTATTGGATGCCCCAGAACTAAGTCATGGCCAAATGGTTGTACTTTGGGGAGTAAGAGGAATATAATTTAGCAATACAAAATATGGGATTGCAATAAATTTATTCTGAAATGCTATCCCCAATTCTTGGTGAAGCCTCATTGTCTATTAGAATGTAATCTGACATTTACCCCAAAGTGTTTTTCTGATATAATGTCAATTTGTCATTGTCTAACAATAAACACACCCATAGATACTGAATATCTTGTGGAAGAATTCACACATATCCTGCTCGTAAAGGTTTTGACTCTCAAGGATTCCTGTATTGCCGCTTTAATGTCCCATAGCCTGGTTTTTTACTTTCGAGACCTGCAGCTCTCTCCTCCCATGTCTGATACTCACCCTTTCAGAAGCAGTAGTTAAGATATTAGGAGAAAGGTATAGAGAGGAAGATTCTTTACGCAGAGAGTTGTGAATGCATGGAATGCGTTGCCAGCGTTGGTGGTGGAAGCAGAGTCATTAGGGACATTTAAGTGACTGCTGGATATGCACATGGATAGCAGTGAGTTGAGGGGTGCGTATTTTGTTTTACATTAGGATTAACCTTCGGCACAACATCGTGGGCCAAAGGGCCTATTCTGTGCCGTACTTTTCTATGTTCTGTGTTCTATGTTCAGTACAGCTTTGTGGAAATAAAGATTAATCTAAATAGCTCCACCCTTTGCATCAGAAAGCTACAAACATGAGGGTTGCTTGTCTGACTCTCACTCAAAGTAGTTTTCAGAAAGACAGGTCATTGAAAAACACCAAGAGCAAATCTTAACCCACCACCCCATACCTCTCCTCACTTACACAGTCAGTTCTGTTAAAACGTGGTAGTTGTGTCCTTGTGCAATTCCAAGTTATAAGAAAATTACATAACAGCAGCACTGTTTAAATGAATGGGACTGGAATTGTGTTATAACCAATCCATACTTTAAAAGTTCGCGCTTTAGAAATAGTGTCCCAACTCGTCAATCACATTATAGCCAATTTGTGTTAATGAAACACGCGTTGTAGCAGAACAACCTATACTTGAGAAATTGTCTGCTGCTTACAAACTCACTGTGTACTCGAGAAAGGACGAGGCTAATCCATGGATCTATCATACACACTGAAGAAAGAACTATGTTTTTGCTCTGAAATTGACAACATATATATCCAGAAAACAGGAAGGACGATAGAGTTTAGATCAGAGTGGTGCTGGAAAAAGACAGCAGGTCAGGCAGCATCCGAGGAACAGGAAAATCGACGTTTTGGGCAAAAGCCCTTCATCAGGAATAGAGGATGATATGAAGGATGATACAGTACAGCATGAGGCCATTCAGCACAAGTGCAAGTTACTATTGAATCTACCTTCTCCACTCACAATTTTAACAGCTTGCCATATAAAGAAAGATCTCTGTCAGTACACTCCCACTCCGCTACTCTCCACCTATTCTCCCCTGACTGTTCTATCAATTATCTTCACCATGTGCTCCAGTTGCTGATGCCTTCTTCATAATTTCCGACAGTCAGGATAAGTTTTCTGTTGTAACTTTACCCAGGAGAGAAAATTCATCTCGTCCATTGACTGGTGGAAGCTGGGATCTAATGAATTCAGTTTTGTGGAGCATAAAGAACTGAGGAAGGGTGTGGGGAGTGAGCTGGTGATTCTAACTGAAGTCAGGAATGGTTGAGCTGGAAGGTTCCTATTTGGGTGATTTCACTGATTGCTCCCAACATGCCCTCCAGTAGCACCTAAGGGTGGACCCAGGGGATTCAACATACAAAAATGCATCAGTGGTGTATCATCATTGCATGCCCAAATCCTGCCCCAGAAATAATTCGTAAAATCTTTGGGTTTCCGCAACTCCATTTCAAAACGTAAAACGTCAACACACCACCTCAACAGCACCATGACACCTAAACAATCAGCATCTGACACGAGCGTACAAAAAAAGGCACCAAATGAGGAAAAAAATTCCATCTAAGGCTGTTGGTTGACCCATAGTAGAGAATAAGCATCTTACAATTAATGCAACAATGATACAGAGGAAACAGTAGTGTTGCAAAAGAATTCCCTACAAACCACCAGTGCATGAGGTAGTAGCCAGTGTCGACATTGGTAATGTAATATTGGGCTGATGTGTTAAAACTTGACAGGACGCTGATCTGAAGTGAACCTCCTATTCCTGCCCAGGGTTCCGATTCCGATTCTTCCCATTGAGTGTCAAAAACCTTTGAGGGAATGCGGCCATGGGCTATCGAGGGCTGGGTGGTATCATAATCACGGTGTTTTAATCATCTCTCCACACCCAGAAACTTTAAAAATGTATTCTGGGCAAACAAGCAAGGTTGGCCTTTATTGGCCATCTCTTGTTGTCATGGAGAAGGTGATGGTGGACCTTGTTGAATTGCTGCAGTCCATGTGGTGATGGTTCTCCCAAAGGTGGCTGTTCAGAGCAGAGAGGAGGGGGAGTTCCAAGATTTTAATGCAGCAGTTATTTTGTGACTTAGCTGGAGGCATGTCGAATATTGGCTGCATTTAGTCCAGAACACATTACAAACTCCTAATTATGCAAAACAAATCAATCTATTCAAATTATTAACAAGCATAACATAAACCCAAATTAATGAACAAAGACGATGGAATAAGCAATGGGACCAAGATGGCCGCCAGTACTGGCAGAGGAACTGAATGACCACAAGGTCAGTTGAGTCATGGGGAAATTCACATGCCAGGTTGAAGGGGAATATGTTTGTGAGATTTGTTTTTTTTAACTGAAGATGAGGGAGTGAAGAGAATTCCACGGAAGGGTAAAGCTCCCTGTACTCTGTGCCAGCAGTATGGCCCCAGCTCATAAGATTGGCACCAGAGTGGGTTATTTTCTCCTCGATTCCCCCGCACAGCTGCCGATGGGATCCAGATGTGTACGAGGATAAGTGCATTAACTCCGTTCACCTCCGCCCCCCCCTTGCATCCTGGTTCTCCATCCAAACCATCACCAGCAGATTGGACCTCAGGTAGCTCAGAGGTGAATGCTCTGTGGTCTAACTCATTCTGTCGCCAAGTGGTTTTTGGAAAGCCAAGGATTATCCATCCTTTAATGTTGGTCCTCATGGTCATGTTCTCGTCAAGCACTCGGAGTTGCAGTAAATTCTTCGAAACGTTTAGACAACTTTACAAAACTGCTGGAACACAATGCTGTTCCCGCGTCACTAGCAAGCCCTTTCCGAATCAGTAAGTACACAAAATACAGGGCTTTTTTTGTTGCAGGGTAGTTGCTTTTGGATGAGGCTGAAGCTATATAAATTTCGCTGCAGTGATGTGCTTCATTTGCAAGTGATCGTAGGTAGTTTTCTGCTGGGACCTCTGTTAATACTGCGTGCCGTTTCAACCACTGACCTATCTCGACGTGTCAAAACTTGCATCAGTCTTCTTTAGTGACAGTGAAGAAGAGGAAGGCATGGTCCCTCTATTGGCTGGATTGGCTCCGTTTCCTGCAGGCTGGGGCTTGTCCGTTGGCATGTGCATTCTGTGAGCATCCAACATCTCCAGGAGCAAGTCATAGAGAGGTACCACATTCTTACATTTCATACTGTAAAGGTGTTCCATTCCCTTGTTACTGTTGACCAAAGCACAATGTCAGAAATCAGCACCATCTCAACACACAAGAAACGTGGAAATATTCCAAAACCTCCCCAGACCATTCACAGGCCTGGAGTCTCTCAGAAGGAAGGTATGTATATTAATTTGATAAATGGTATAGAATTAGAACTTCATAGAAAGTGAAGGGGAAGCATAACATCGTAGGGATGTTGCTGCGGTTCAGTTACAAAGGTACTTTAGCAGTTTCCTGGCACAATCCATCTCTTTGTTTTTCACTGGAGCGTAGGAGGTTGAGAGGCGACCTGATAAAATAAGTTTATAAAATAAGGAGGGGTAGAGATAGAGTTAAGGGTAGGTGTCTTTTTGTTAGGATGGGGGGATTCCAAGACTAGAGGGCTCATTTTTAAGGTGAGAGGAGAGAGTTTTAAAAAAGACATGAGGGGCAAATAATTTTACACAGAGGATAGTTCCTGAGGAAGTGATGGATGCGGGTACAATTACAACATTTAAAAGACAGTTGGATTAGTACATGAATAGGAAAGGTTTGGAGGGGTATGGGCCAGGAGGAGGCAGGTGGGACTAGTTTAGTTTGGGATTACGTTTGGCACGGACTGGTTGGATCGAAGGGTCTGTTTCTGCGCTGTATGACTCTTAACCATTACACCCCATCCCTTTAGGACCCCACTCCACACTCTATTCACTTCCTCCAAACTAAAAGGTGATTAAGGGTGACTGTACTGACTGTGTCTGCCTTTTTAATGGAATATTATCAGGCCCCCTGTGTCTTCACGAAATGGACTATGTCAGTGCTGCTTACTGCTGTCACTCAAACTGCAGAATTTAATCAACTTTACTCAACTTCACACGGCCCCATCTCTGACTCTTCCTTCATTTTTCTATCTCCATTTCTGACAATAGACTTTCAATGGATATTCACTGCAGGCCACAACCACACACGTCATCATGTCAGCCCCCCAGAAGGGATTCCATCCTATTCTCCTAGTTTATTCAGCTGTGTCACATCTGTTCTGATCCAGCAACCTGGTACACAAGAGCTTCTGAAATGTCTCACTTTTTGCTCGATGAAGGATTCTCCCACATCAGAGCTGACAGGGCCAATTCAAGGACCGCAAGTTCCCCTCCCCCATGGTCAACAATACCCTCCACCACATCTCCTCCACTTCCCACACCCCCACCCTTGCATCCCACTCCTCCAACTGCAACAAGGACAGAACCCTCCTGTCTTCACCTTCCACCCCACTAATCTCCAGACACAACACATCACCCTCTGTCATTTCTGCCACCTACAAGTCAGACCCCACCACCGGAGATATATTTCCCTCCCCACCCCCAACAGCGTTCCGCAGAGACCTTTCCCTCCACGACTCCCACATTAGGTCCACGCTCCCCACCAACCCAACCTCCACTCCCAGCACCTTCCCTTGCCGTTGCAAGAGGTGCAAAACCTGTGCCCACACCTGCCCCTTCACCTCCATTCAAAGGCCCCAAAGTATCCTTCCACATAGAATCCCTACAATGTGGAAACAGGCCCTTCGGCCCAACAAGTCCACACCGACCCTCCAAAGAGTACCCTATATTTACCCCCGACTAATGCACCTACCCTGCACATCGGGCAATTTAGCATGGCCATTTCACCTAACCTGCAAATCTTTGGATTGTGGAAGGAAACCCATGCAGACACGGGGAAAATGTGCAAACTCCACACACACAATGGTCCAAGGTTAAAATCAAACCCTGGTCCCTGGCGCTATGAGGCAGCAGTGCTAACCATTGAGCCACCGTGCCACCAGCAGAGATTTCCCTACACATCCAAATCACCTCATCTCCTGTGTTCATTGGTCTCGATGTGCTCTCATCTACATTGGGGAGACAGGACGCCAGCTTGTGGAATGTTTCAGGAAACATCTCTAGGACATACGCACCCAACTAGTGTCTGACCACTTCACTACACCTCCCACTCCACCAAGAAAATGTAATTCCTTGGCCTTCCCCACTGCCAGATCATAGTCACCCATAGATCATAGTCAGCTTCCACCTCGGGACTCTCCAACCACACAGCATCAATGTTGACTTCACCAGTTTCCTCATCTCCGCTCTCCCCACCTTATCCCAGATCCAACATTCCAACTCGGCACCGTCCTCTTGAACTGTCCTACCTGTCCATCTTCCTTCCCACCTATATGCTCCACCCTCCCTTTTGACTTATCACCATCAGCTCCCACCTGCAAATTCCGATCACGTTACCCCTGCCCCCAACCTTCCTATTTATGTCTCAGACCCCTTCCCTCCCCCACTTTCCTGATGAAGGGCTTATGCCCGAAACATTGACTCTCCTGCTCCTCGGATGCTGCCTGACCTGCTATGCTTTTCCAGCACCGCACGTTTTGACTCTGATCCCCAGCATCGGCAGTCCTCCCTTTCTCCCAGTGGCCTCGATCATGCCTATTACATCTCCCTGCTCCCCCGTCTCCCCTTCCTCCCAGAGCCATGATAGAGCTCCCATTGGTGTTACCTACCACCCTCCTCAATAGATCATCCTCCCCCATTTCTCCACCTTCAACCAGACACACCCTCCACCTCCATTTTTGTTCAGCAAAACAAAATAGGCTGGGATTTCTTTCACTGAAGCGTTTGAGGTTGAGATGTTACCTTGGAGAGGTTTATAAAATCATGTCAGGTCTAGACAAGGTTAACGGTAGTTGTCCTTTCCCTCGGTATGGGGATTTCAAGATTAGGGGGCATATTTTTAAGGTGAGATGAAAGAGAGATTTAAAACCAATACGGGGGCAAATTCTTTTACACAGAGGGTGGTTCATGTGCAGAATGAACTTCCTGAGGAAGTGTGGATATGGGTACAATTGCAACATTTAGATCAGTAGATGGATAGGAAAGGTTTGGAGGGATATGGGCCAGGAGCAGCAGGTGGGACTAATTTAGTTTGGGATTATGTTCAGTGTAGACTGATTGGTCCAAAGGGTCTGTTTCTGTGCTGTATGACTCAATAACAGGATCATTTCGATTAAGCTCTTTGCAGCCTCTGGATTTAACACCGAATTCAGTAATTTCTGACCGAAATCTCTGCTTTTATTTGTTTTCACTTTTGTAGCTCTGTTTTTCCATTTGGGTGTTTATCATTCTGTCATTCACACCTTCTCCCAACCTAGCTGTTGCCTCTTCTCCCATTCCCACCCCCACATTGCCGTCAGGTTCATCATGTCAATCTCTCCAATCTTCAGTCCAGCATAGACATTTCCATCTGTACCTTTTTCCACCTTCTACTTGCTCTAGTTGAGATTAAAATGTCTGGGTAAAGCAAGAGGCTATTGATTCAAACTAGTACAAAGACTGACATGAGACTTCAGTGCAGCGGAATAAATGTTGCTGCAAAGTGCAATCTTGGAATCAATTTTTAAAAACCAACTGGATGCAACAAAACAGAGGGGAAGTGTTATGGTGACGCAGGATGGAGGGTTTAAAATAGGCTGATTAACCTTCATTCGTGTCCCCTAAAGTGGGCCAAGGGTTAAAAATCAGGTAAATGTATTTCGAAATGTGAGACACATTCAGAGAATGTTCTTCTGTTTCTGAACCCTTTCAAATGACAGGAGTGGGACTGAGGGTGAGGCACAACCATCTTCTCAGTAATCAACGCAGTTTCAGTTCCCCATCCCTGCAAGATCAACAAGAGGGGTATAATCTTAAGGTGAGGGAAAGAAGGATGAGAGGGGTTTGAGAATTTGTTTTCCTCCAGTAGGTGGTGGGAATCTGGAATACAGTGCCTGGGAGGGCAGTACTGGCAGGGAACCTCACAATGTTTAAAAAGTTTGAGAAGGAGCATTTCATATTCAAGGCTTTGGGCCAAGTGCTGGAAAGTGGGATTATTGTGGACATGAGGGCACAGATTCGATGGACTGAAGGGCCTTGGCTGTGTTGTATGACTCTATGACTCTGAAATCCCACCCCACTGATACTTAGGAGGCACAGGATCTCTCAGTGGGACTCAGTTCAGATCAATCCATCTTCTCTTCCTTAGACCTGGTCATAGTAATCTGTGTCGCTTTCCAAGCTCATGATTCCCCAGTGCTGTTCATAAAGTCTTAGAGATGAACAACATGGGGACAGATCCTTTGGTCCAACTTGTCCATGCTGACCAGATATTCTAAATTAATTCTAGTCCCATTTGCCACCATTTGGCCAATATCCCTCCAAACCCTTCCTATTCATATACCTATCCAGATGTCTTTTAAATGCTGTAATTGTACCAGCCTCCACCACTTCCTCTGGCAGCTCATTCCATACACACACCACCTTCTGTGTAAAGAAATTGCCCCTTAAGTCCGTTTTAAATTTTCCCCCTCTCACCTTAAACCTTTGGACTCCTTTACCCTGGGGAAAAGCCCTTGTCTATTTACCCTATCCATGCCCCTCATGATTTTATAAACCTCTATAAGGTCACCCCTCAGCCTCTGACGCTCGAGGGAAAACTGCCCAGCCTTTTCAGCCTCTCCCTGTAGCTCAAACCTTCTAACCCCATCCTTTACAACACCCATGTAAATCTTTTCTGCATGTTTTCAAGTTTACTATAACATGTGTCCTATTGTAGACATTTGTACCAACTCCAGAGCCATCTTTTGTTCTCTTGTCCATTTTGTTAGGAACCCTGTTTGGCCTCCCATTGTCATCTTTCTCCTGTTTAACTCCCCTTGCTCTCCATCCTAACTCACACCTTCCCCTCCAGTACTGAGGAAAAAAGGTACATGTCAAATCTTTTTTGTTATACATTCATCAGGACAGAATTGCAAGAATACCAATTTTTAAAGAGAACAACAATTTATATGTGGGAAGAGGGTGCTGATTGGTATCCCATGGGGCATAACCTTAAAATTAGAGCTAGGATTTTCAGCAGTCATCACACAGGAGATAGGGAAAAATCAGGAAATGTCTCCTCCAAAAACATGCTCAGGTGAGGTCAATTACAAATTTAACAGCGTTTCAACTCCATGACGTCCTCTTGTGGTGTATTGGTAGTGTCCCTATCCCTGGACCAGGAGGCCCAGTTTAAGTCCCACCTGCTCCCGAGGTGTGAAATAACATCGCTGAACAGGTTGGTTACAAAAATAGGTCAAATTAAAACAAAATCTATCAATTCCAAATTAATTAGGCAAGGTTGTTACAATCATAGAATATAGGCAATTAGCCAAGATACAGAATAGCTATGATCGGGGGAAAGGTGATGGCTTAGTGGTATTAACGCTCAACTGTTAGTCTAGCAGGTAAGTTCCCAGGTTCAAATCCCACCACAGTAGATGATGCAATTGGGAATTCAATAACAAATTAAACTGGATTTAAATATCTAATGATGGCTGTATAAATGCTCACAATTATTGTTAAAAAACCCATCTGGTTCCCTAAAGTCATTTTGCTTCCCTCTTTTTTCATTATTAGAAATATCTGTGGTCATGTGCTTGGATGCACCTCAGTCCCACGCTCCTGATCTTTGGGCATCCAGTATTGATGAGTGTGGGCAGATTGGAGGACCTCCTCATGGGTCTGCTCCAGGGCCTGGCCAAGTTGGCTATTACCATATTCAGGCAATGGGCTGTGGGAGGCTTTGGGGGGGGGTCTTGGCTGCTGACACCATCTTTCACGGCTATGTTTGTGCTCGGGTGTCCCTTGGAGAGGGAGCGTGCAAGATGCACCAGTACCCTCGATGCCTCGATCTCCCCCTCAAACTCCATTTTGATTTAGGCCCCCTCTCCCAACCTCTCCCTCACCTTTGCAATACCCTGAGTAGGAGAAAGTGAGGACTGCAGATGCTGGAGATCAGAGCTGAAAAATGTGTTGCTGGAAAAGTGCAGCAGGTCAGGCAGCATCCAAGGAGCAGGAGGATTGACATTTCGGGCATAAGCCCTTCTTCAGGAACCCTGAGTAGGTTTTGAACGTGCATTATTCAGTTGGAAACACGACTGATTTACTGGTGGTGGGTAATAGATGAGAAAAAAACATACTGGGGTAATTTGATGATGGAAATAAAAATGTTCAGTTGTGTGCAAGAGAATTTCTGGATATAAAAAGAAGCTATGACCCGACGAATGGACTATTCCTGTCCCTATGTTCTTGACTTGAGCGCCAACAATATTGCGGTTTTAAAACGTGGCTAATTCTGGAATGCTCTTGATCTAATGTGGTGTAGTATGTTCATTCTGAATAATCCACATGGTTTAAAAGGGGAGTGTAACTGTATTAACAGGAGTCAGGAGCAGATAGCGAAATCTCGTTTCCAATTGTGAATGCTTGGCTGAGCTCCAAACGTGCCAACCAGCTGATTGACCTATTCCGTTCATAATTCCAATTGTGGGGGACGGAAAAGGGGCTTGTGCTCACCTCATGTGCCGGATGTGGGAGAGCAGTAGCAGAAGTTGAGCTAGTCTCCGGGATTGCTGCTGCAGTGAGAGGCCGGCCCTGGTGATAAAGTGAACCAGAGCGTCAGTGATTTTGTCCAAGATTATCTGAATCTGCTCACTGTCGTTCAGGGCTTCCATGGTACTGGAGAGAAAGGGGAACACGCCTGAGGGGGAAACAAACAAACCAGTTAGGTAACACGTGGCTAAGGACACCGCAGTTGCAGTGCTCTCTCGGGGCTGACAAATAGCATGGACAACAATAACTTGCATGCATTCGTATAGTGCCTTTGACTTGGTATAACATCCCTCCTGGGGCACTTACAGGACTGTTATGAGCCCCACAAGGAGGTCCTGAGACTGGGGATCACTACTTTAGCCGAGAGATGGGTTTTGAGGAATGTCTCACGGAGCCAAGTGGATGGGTTACAGAGGGAAAGGTGGTAGCTTAAGGAACTCAGCATTCAATGGCAGAGTGATACAAAGGAAGATTGTCCAAGAAGCCAGAACTGGAGGACTGCAGAGAAGACAAACATGGAGAGGGTCGAGAGCACGGAGGGATTTGAGGGTGAGGATTTTAATTTGAGGTAGAACGAATACAGGTCAATGTGTACAAGGGAGAAGGCTGACCCGGACTGGGTAGGAGTTAGGCTGGAGGCATCAGTGTGTTTGGATGAGCCCAAGTCTACAGAGGGTGGACAACGCCAGGGGGGCAGTGAAGGAAATAACACAAAAGACTAAGTGCCACAAGACTTGCTAAGGGCTGATTTTAACTGCTGGGGGAGAAAGGACCTGTAGTGGGGCAGAGAGCTTCCACCACCATGCCCATTCTCAACTCAGACATTTACAGCACAAAGGAGGCCACTTGGCTCATTGTGTCTGTGTCAATAATCTGACTATACTTTGATGACAAGTAGTTGCTATTTCCTAGCTCTTGGTCTTGCCCTGGAGTCTACAGCAATGCTTTAAACCCTGCTGCAAGATTACAAGAGTTACTGACTGAGCCACCTTCACTGGCACAGAGTTCCAGACTCTCACCTCCCTCTGGGGAGGAAGAAATTCTCATCAACTCTCCTCTTACCACTCTACTTCTTATCAGAAATCTACGCTCCCTGGTTATTGAACCCAATGAAAATGGAAGCAAATGTTTTCCTATCCACCTTATCTATGCCCCTCATCATCTTAGAAACCTCTATCAGGTCCCCTCTCAACTTCCACTGCTGTCGGGAAAATAATGCCACTATCATTGACCTTTCCTCAAAGCTTAGCCCCTCCAATCCAGGCAACACCCTGGTGAGACTCCTCGGAACCTCCTCCAGTGCCAACATATTCTTCCCATAGTCCAGTGGTCAGAACTGCACACACTCCTCCAGAGCTGGTCTAACTAAAGTTATATACAGTTGCCAACATGAGGCTTATTTAGCTTGATACCCTCTACCTTCCAAACGGGTGCCATGCTGCCACTCAACATTTCTGGGAGCATGTCTTTGGAGGTCAGAAGATTGGAGATCTCAGGGTTATGCGGGTAGATAGCTGTTTCAGGCAGTCCAGCAGTTCGGAGTGTTTCTCTTGGACACAGGAGATGTAATCTATTGTTCAGGAACCTGCTGCAGTAGGTTAGGTTAATCTCTCATGGGCTATGGGCACCACTGGCAATTCCAGTAATCGTTACCTATTGCTAACTAGCCTTGAACTTAACCACTGGGCCATGGGATTATTAGTCCAGTGACATTACACCAGCATCTCCCCGAAATGAACAAATGCCATTTTCAGACCACTGTGGCTGAATTTAAATTGTGGGGGGATTGGGACCAACAGCTATTTTCTATCATGGAGACTGATTTACTCGTGGGAGATATTACACGTTTGCAGCGTGAGCTGTGAACTAAGTCAGGAACATGGAAGGACTAAAGCACAAGGAACATGTCCTGATGGTCACAGCTATCGTGAGTTCCCTCCGGGTGCTCCGGTTTCCTCCCACATTCTAAAGATGTGCAGGTTAGGTGGACGGGCCATTGGAAATTGCCCATACTGTCTAGGTGGATGATGCAGGGTTACAGGGATAAAGTCTGGGGTGTGGGTGTGGTTGGGCTGTGCTTCAGAGAGTCAACATGGACCCGAGGGGCCGAACGGCTACTTCCACACTGCAGGGCTTCTGTGATTCTATGATCAATGAGATGGAAGCAAATTTCCATCCATTCATCCTGACCAATCAGAATAACTGGGGCACTAGACAGACAAACAGACACTTGTGGAAAGATGTAAAATTAAGCGTAGACAGATCTTGCGTAGGGGAAGAAAATGTTGCCGGAGATTTCTGTTTTTGCCCTTACCTTTTTCTTTAAATGTTTCTGCTGTAGAACTATTTGTGTACCAGCTTTTATTTTGGTGGCTGCTGCGTACTACCTTTGTTGTGTATAAAATGTTGAGAGTCCAGTCAATCCTGATTCACCAAGCCTCAACTCTGCTTTAATACCAGCCATGCAGGGACCATGGGGTGGAGTGGTCATGGGAAACTGTTTAATTGGTTGTGGATCTCTTGGGCCTTTGGCCCAGCACACGGAGTCTCTCGTCCCTTTAAAAACTCTTCAATGGAGGACTAAGGCAAGTTTACAAATTCCTGTTTTGTGCACAGTTTGGTTTCTAACTTAAATCCGTAGATCTGCTCCACCTTCAAGGACCCCCAGAAAACTAAAATGTAGCCTCTGGAAATCAAAACAAAAATCTCCCCTTCCCAGGAAAATCTCAAAGAGATTCCTCGCAAAGAAAAATGGGATCCTGGCTTGGGGGTAATATATTAGCAGAGATAAAGAATTGGTTCAACAGGGAGTAATCAATACATCCTAACCATTTCTAAATTGGCAGGTTGTAGCTACTGGAGTGCTGCAAGGATTAACACTGAGATCTCAGCAATTTGTAATCGACATTCATGACTTAGACAAAGAGACAGAGAGTAATATATCTAGGTTTGCTGATGATAGGTGGAAATGCCAACTGCAATTTTACACATGAAGGCTGCAAAGGTGTATAACATGCCATGAGTAAGCAACAAGGTAGAGGTAGAGTATAACTGAGGAACCACAAAGGAATGGACCCTAATTTTAAGAACTCAGATGGTGCGGTGATAGTGTCCCTCTCTCTGAATCAAAAGAACCTGCCTTCTTCACAGGTATACAACAATATCTCTGAACTGGTTGATTACAAACATATTTATCAGTGGGGGAAGTGTGGGGTTATTTCATTTCGTTCTAAGAATTGAAAAGAGGGATAGTTTTTGAAAAAGGTGGGACAGGGGTGCACCCACAGAAAGAACACCAACCATAAGGAGATTATGGAGAGTAAAAACATTACAGGAACAGGCCCTTCAGCCCACCACATCTGTGCCACTTCTAAACAAATCCCATCTCTTGCACATGGTCCGTATTCCTCTATTCCCGACCGGTTGATGTGGTCTGTCCAAATGGCCTCTTAAACGATGCTTTCGTATCTGCTTGTACTACCCCTCCTGGACATGCATTCCAGGGACCCTACTACTCTGTATAAAAATTTCCTCACCCATCTCCTTTAAACTTTCCCCTTCTCACTCTAAACCTAGGCCCCCTAGTATTTGTCATTTCCTTGGCTGGGAAAATGACTCCAGCTATTCACCCTACCTCTGCCTGTCATAATGTTATATACTTCTTTCAGGCTGTACCTCAGTCTCTGATGCTCTAGTAAAAACAATCCAAGTTTGTCCAACCTCTCCTTATAGCTAATACACTCCAATCCTGGCAACATCCTGGGAAACCTCTTTTGCAATCTCTCCAAAGCAGCCACATCCTTCCTATGGTGAGGTGACCAGACCTGTGCACAATACTCGAAATGTGGCCTCACTAAAGTTTTATACAGCTGTAGCATGACTTGCCAACTTTTATACTCAGTGCCCTGATTGATAAAGGCAAGCACGCTATATGCCTTCTTTACCATCTTATCCACTAGTGTTGTCACTTTCAGGGAGCGATGAATTTACATCCCAAGTTCCCTCTGTGTATCAATGCTCCTAAGAATCCTTTCATTTATTGTATACTTTCCTCTTGCGTTTGACCCCCCAAAATACGTCACCTCTGCCACCTGCCATTTCTCTGCCTACCTTTGTAACTGATCTATATCCCGCTCTACTCTTGACAACCTTCCTCACTATCCACAACTCTGCCAATTTACATGTTGTCTGCAAATTTACTAATCAGACTATCTACATTTTCATCCGAATCATTTATAGATGTTACAAACAATGGAGATCCCAGCACTGATCCTTACAGAACCAGTCCACACCGACCCTCCGAAGAGTAACCCCCCAAGACCCATTTCCCTCTGACTAATGCACCTAGTGGTTGGGTCGAAGGGCCTGTTTCCGCACTGTAGGGAATCTAATTTAATCTAATCTAAACACCACTGGCTATTGACCTCCAGTCAGAAAAAAAATCTCTCTACAGCTACCCTCTACCTTCAATGATCAACCAGTTTTGAATCTAACTTACCAATGCACTGTCAATCCCATGTGACTTATTTAATAACGCCCATGTAGATAACATCCGCCGCCCTACTCTTAATCATCTTCATCACTTCCTCAAAAAACTCAATCAAATCTCCCTCGCACAAAGCCTGGTGACTATCCTAAATAAGTCCATTCTTTTCCAAATGCGAGTAAATCCTGTCCCAAGGAATCTTCTCCACTAATTTCCCGAGCACTGATGTAAGACTCACTGACCTATAATTTCCTGGATTATCCCTGTTGCTCGCCTTAAAGAAAGGATCGGCATTGGGCATTCTCCAGACTTTTGGGACCTCACTTGTGGCTAAAGATGATACAAAACTCTCTGTCAAGGTTCCAGCAATCCTTGTGTCCCGGGAGGATCAAACCATTCAGCCCATCAAATCTGATCCACCATTTGATCTTGGCTGATGTTTCTCAAGCCTGTTCTCCTGCCTTCTCCCCATAACCCTTGACCTTTTTCCTTATCAAGAACTTATCTAGCTCTGTCTAAAAGATATTCAGTGACTTGGCCTCCACAGTGCTCTGTGGCAATGAGTTCTGCAGTTTCCCCACCCTCTGGCTGATGAAATTTCACCTCATCTCAGTTCTAAAAGGTTTTCCCTTCACTCTGAGGCTGTGCCTTGGATCCTAGTCTTTCCTACTAGTGATCACTCTATGCAGGCCTCGCAGTATTCTGTACGTTTCAAACAAATCACCCCTCATCCTTCTGAACTGTACCGAGTACAGACTCTGAGCTGCTCCTTATATGACAATTAGCGTACAAGTACAGCAAGCAATTCAAAAGGCAAATTTGATCGTGGTTAGAAGAATATGAAAGTCTTGCTATGTTGCACAGGACTTTAGTGACTTCATACCCAGAGGATTACACACCGTTTTTAATCTCCAAATGTGAGAAAAGATATCTTTGAATGAAGGCTCTGGTTAGACTATAAGACCATAAGAAATAGGAACTGGAGTGGGCCGTTCGGAGCCTGCTCTGTCACTCAATAGGATCATGACTGATCTGACATTTGTCACCCATTTTCCTGTATTTTCCATGTAACCCTTAATTCCCCAAGAATCTACCTTTCTCAGCCTTAAATATACACAAGGACTCTGCTCCCACAGCTCTCCGCGGCAAGAAGTTCCAAAGACTCTCAACCCTCTGAAAAAGGAAGTTCCTCCTCAATTCTGTCTTAAATAAGTAGGCACCTCTTTATTCTGAGACTATGGCCTCTGGCCCTAAACTCTCCCATGAAGAGAAACATGCTCTCAGCTTTTACCCTGTCAAGCCCCTTAAGGATCCCATATGTTTCAACCAGATCACCCCTGAACTCCAGTGAGCACAGTATCACAGTGAGCACAGTCTCAACTTGTTTAAGCTTTGCTCATTGTCCTCCATATCGGGAATTATCCTCGGGAACCTTTTATGAATTGCCTCCAATGAGACAATATCTTTCCTAATTAAAGCAACCAAAATTTCTCACAGTACTCCATGTATGGTATCCCATAATCTTGTACAATTGCAATAAGCCTGCCCTATTCTAATATTCCAAATCCCTTGAAATAAAGGCCAACATTCCATTAGCCTTCCTGATAACCTGCTGCACCTTTGTGCTAGTTTTCTGTGTTTCGTGCACAAATACTTCCACATCAGAACATAAGAACTAGGAGCAGGAGTAGGCCATCTGGTCCCTTGAGGCTGCTCCAACATTCAATAAGGTCATGGCTGATCTTCCTATGGACTCAGCTCCACTTACCTGTCCACTCCCCATAACTTGCAATTCCTTTATTGTTCAAGAATCTATCTTTGCCTTAAAGACATTCAACAAGGTAGCTTCAATGATGTCACTGAGCAGGGAATTGTACAGATTCATAACCCTTTGGGTGAATATGTTCTTCCTCAACTCAGTCCTAAGTCTGCTCCCCCTTATTTTGAGGCCATGTTCCCTAGTTCTAGTTTCATCCCCCCCCCACCAACCCCCCCACCTCCCCCGGAGAGGAAACAACCTCCCTGCTTATCTACTCCCTTCATAATTTGTAGGAAAGACAGTAAGGCAAACATTTAAGGAGGTAATTCTCAACAAAAAAAGAGGGAGGAAAGATCCGAAGGGAACATTCCCCCCCACCATTCTACTAAATGCCAATGAGTGTAATCTCAGTCTATTCAATCTCTCCTCATAAACCGACCCTCTCATGCCCAGAACCAACCCTCAAGTGCCTTCATGTTGTAGCTTCCTGCAGTGTGTTTCCATGCAAATAATACTGTTCTTTCAGCCTCCCTTCCAAAATTAATAACTCCACATTTTTCCCACATTATACTCCATTTGCTGACACTTTGCCCACTTTCTTTCTATATAAATTGTTTGTGACCCTCTCACAACCTGCATTTTTGTGTTGTCTGAAAATCTGGTTACAGTACATGCGATTCCTTCCTCCAAGTCATTAGTATACAGTAAAACCTCAATTATCCAAAGGAGACGGGCAGGAAGCATTTTGTTCAGATAACCGATCGTTTGGATCAATTAAACGGTAATTTGAGCGCCGGTTATCCGAACATGCCTCGGTTATCTGGCAATGCACACCATAATGCCGTTTAACTGATAACTGAACACTGAGTTGCCTAATGCCGCTTTTAAAGGGCCTTGAGATCTTGTTCGGATAATCCGAAATTCGGATAATTGATGTTCGGATAATCAAGGTGGTACTGTATATTGTAAAAGTAGCAGTCCCAACCTGATCCTTGTGAAACCCCACTGGTCACCAGCCTGAAAAGGAATGCCTTTCTCCCCACTAACTATTTCCTGGCCATTACCAAATTTCCTATCTGTGCCAAGATAATACCTCCAGCACCTTGGGCTCTTATCTTACGACTTCACCTTCTGTGAGGGAACTTGTTGAATGTCTTCTGGGAGTCCAAAAACAACATATCTCTCCACTCCCCTCTATCCACTCTGATTGAGGCTTCCTTGAAAAACTTGGATAACTTCGCCAGACACTACTTCCCTTTCATGAAGCCGTGCTGACTCCCTTGATTAAATTATTTTCCAAATGTGCTGCTATAACTTCCTTCATAATTGATTCCAATAAGTTTCCAACAATCGAAGTTAGGTTAATCAGCCTATACTTACTCACTTACTGCCTCCTTCCTTTCTGAAGAGGGGTGTCACATTAGTCGTTTTCCCATCCTTTGGTACAACTCCAAGTTCAAGGATTTTTGGATAATTACTACCAATGCATCCACTATCTCTGGAGCTACTGTTTTTAGGATCTGAATATGCAAGCCATCCCAACCATTGGGCTTATCAGCCTTTGGCCTCATTAGAATGCTATTTCTCAAATAATGATAATTCCTCTGCATATTCTTCAGCATTAATGGAATGCTTGAAGCATGATCCACTATAAAAATTGATGCAAAAGATCTGTTTAACTCCTCTGCCATTTCCTTGTTTCCATAACTACCTTCCCAGATGAATTTCCCAAGGGGCCTATGTTCACTTTGACTTCTCCCTTCCTTTTTGTATACTTAAAGAAGCTCTTATTGTCAGTTTTTATATTCCTTGCTAGTTCACCTTCGGTTTATTTTCTCTCTATTAACTTTTTAGTCTTCCTTGACTGAATTCTGAATTTATACCAGTCTTCAGGGCTATTACTGACTTTTGCCTCATTTTATCCCTTTTCTTCAAACTTTATACTCTCCTAAACTCCCTTGGTTAGCCATGGTTAATTTATTGTTCCCTTAGGATCTTTCCTCCCTCTTTTTGTTGAGAATTACCTCCTTAAATGTCTGCCTTACTGTCATTCCTACAAATCTATTGGCCAGTGCACTTTAGTAAACTCTATCCTCATTTCATTGTAATTCTCTTTATTAAGTTAAACACAGTCGTTTCCAATCCTGGTTTGTCACACTAACCTGAATATTCAATTCTACCATGTTATGATCACTACTTCCTAGGAGATCTTTTACTCTGAAGTCATTCATTATACATGCCTCATTATCCGTGCCCAGATCCATGATAGCTGGTTCCCTGTTTGACCCCATGACATATTGCTCTAGGAAACTATCCTTAATCCACTCTATGAATTTGTTGTAGTGGCTACCCTTTCCAAATCACTGACCCAATCAATATCAGATTAAAGTCGCCCATAATTCTTGCTCTGCTCTTTCCACATTCTCTTGTGTTTTTGTTGATTAATACCTTTTCTGACAGGGTGACTACTGTTTGGGGGTCTACGCACTACTCCGATCAGTGTTCTCCTTCCCTTGCTGTTAATCACCTCCACCCAAATTGAACCTACATCTCCAAGCCTAGATCCTCTTTCAGAACTCTCCTCATTTCATCTCTTATTAACAGTGCTACCCCATCACCTTTAGCTCAGTTGGCTAGCCTGCGGTACAGATTAATGCCAGCAGTACAGGTTATTTCCTACTCTAGGTCCTGTACAATTAGGACCAGCCTCTTCAGCTGCCCTTGAGGCAGGAAGCCAATAGTGAACCTCCAGTGAATCGATAATCTGGGATATTGGAGGCTTGGCTGGTTTACCTGGAGTATGGTAAACTAGGGTGACATTATCTGGAGTATTGTTGAGTGGGCCAATGTTTTAGGGTGTAATAGTCAGAGCTAGTTTACATAGGGAATTGTAGCTTGGGCTAGTTTATCCAGGGTATGCTGGAGTGGGCTAGTTTACCCAGGGTGTCATACACAGGGCTAGTTTACCCAGGGAATAGTAGAGTGGACTAGTTTACTCAGGGTATTGTACACTGGGCTAGATTACCCAGGGTACAGAAAAGTGGGCTAGTTTACCCAGGATATTGTACACTGGGTTAGTTTACCCAGGGTAGAGTGGGCTAGTGTACCCAGGGTATTGCACACTGGGCTAGTTTACTCAGGGTATTGTACACTGGGCTAGTTTACTCAGGGTATAGTAGAGTGGGCTAGTTTACCCAGGGTATTGCAGTCAGGGCTAGTTTACCCAGGATATTGTACACTGGGTTAGTTTACCCAGGGTAGAGTGGGCTAGTGTACCCAGGGTATTGCACACTGGGCTAGTTTACTCAGGGTATTGTACACTGGGCTAGTTTACTTAGGGTATAGTAGAGTGGGCTAGTTTACCCAGGGTATTGCAGTCAGGGCTAGTTTACCCAGGGTATTGCAGTCAGAGCTAGTTTACTCAGGGTATTGTACACTGGGCTAGTTTACCCAGGGTATTGCAGTCAGGGCTAGTTTACCCAGGGTATTGCAGTCAGGGCTAGTTTACTCAGGGTATTGTACACTGGGCTAGTTTACCCAGGGTATTGCAGTCAGGGCTAGTTTACCCAGGGTATAGTAGAGTGGACTAGTTTTCCCTGCGTATATTAGCGTGGGCAGGTTTACCCAGGGTAGGGCAGTCTTGGCCACTCCCTCCCGTGACCACCTTTTAGCAGAAGTGTAACAGAGCCTGTGGAAACTGCTTTGGTCTGTACAGCCAGCTATGGGCTCACCCTGAGAGTGGAAAAGAGTACTTCTTCTGTATGAGGAACCACTGATGATCATATGGTTTTACACTCTGAGCTAGATTACTCAGGATATTGCAGTCTGGGCAAGTTTACTCAGGATATTGCAGTCTGGGCAAGTTTACTCAGGATCTCACAGTCTGGGCTAGTTTGCCCAGGATATTGCAGTCTGGGCTAGTTTACCCAGGATATTGTACACTTGGCTAGTTTACTCAGGGTATAGTAGAGTGGGCTACTTTACCCAGGGGATTGTACACTGGGCTAGTTTACCAAGGGTACAGTAGAGTGGGCTAGTTTACCCAGAATATTACAGTCTGGGCTAGTTTACTCAGGGTATTGCAAAGTAGGCTAGCTTACCAGGATATTGCAGTCTGGGCTATTTTACTGAGGAAGTCTGCTGTGGTTTACCCAGGTTACTGCAGTCTGAGCTAGTTTACTCAGGGTATGCAGTGTGGGCTAGTTTACTCAAGGTATTACACTCTGGGCTAATTTATTCAGGGTAACACAGTCTGGGCTAGTTTACGCAGAGCATTACCGTGTGGATTAGTTTAGAACATAGAACATAGAACATTACAGCACAGTACAGGCCCTTCAGCCCTCGATGTTGCGCTGACCTGTCATACCAAGCTGAAGCCCATCTAACCTACACTATTCCATGTACATCCATATGCTTGTCCAATGACGACTTAAGTGTACTTAAAGTTGGCGAATCTACTACCATTGCAGGCAAAACATTCCATACCCTTACTACTCTCTGAGTAAAGAAACTACCTCTGACATCTGTCCTATATCTATCACCCCTCAATTTCAAGCCTATGCCCCCTCGTGCTCACCGTCCCCATACTTGGAAAAAGGCTCTCCCTGTCCACCCTATCTAACCCTCTGATTATCTTATATGTCTCTATTAAGTCACCTCTCAACCTTCTTCTCTCTAACGAAAACAGTCTCAAGTCCCTCAGCCTTTCCTCGTAAGACCTCCCCATCATACCAGGCAACATCCGAGTAAATCTCATCTGCACCTTTTCCAAAGCTTCCACATCCTTCTCATAATGCGGTGACCAGAACTGTACACAATACTCTAGGTGCGGCAGCACGAGAGCCTTTTACAGCTGCAGCATAACCTCCTGGTTCCGGAACTCGATCACTCTATTAATAAAAGCTAAAACACTGTAAGCCTCCTTAACAACCCTGTCAACCTGGGTGGCAACTTTCAAGGATCTGTGTACATGGACACCGAGATCTCTCTGCTCATCTACACTACCAAGAATCTTACCATTAGCCCAGTACTTTGCATTCCAGTTACTCCGACCAAAATGAATCACCTCACACTTGTCCACATTAAACTCCATTTGCCACCTCTCAGCCCAGATCTATAGCTTATCTATGTCCCTCTGTAACCTACAACATCCTTCGTCACTATCCACAACTCCACCAACCTTAGTGTCGTCTGCAAATTTACTAACCCACCCTTCTACGCCCTCATCCAGATCGTTTATAAAAATGACGAACAGCAGTGGACCCAACACCGACCCTTGCGGTACACCATTAGTAACTGGACTCCAGGATGAACATTTCCCATCAACCACCACCCTCTTATTTCAGCAAGCCAATTACTGATCCAAACTGCTATATCTCCCACAATCCCATTCTTCCGCATTTTGGACAATAGCCTACTGTGGGGAACCTAATCGAATGCCTTGCTGAAATCCATATACACTACATCAACTGGTTTACTCTCATCTACCTGTTTGGTCACCTTCTCAAAGTACAAAATATGGTTTGTGAGGTACGACCTACCCTTCACAAAACCGTGCTGACTATCCCTAATCAAATTATTCTTTTCTAGATGATTATAAATCCTATCTCTTATAACATTTTCCAACACTTTAATTACCAGGGTTGTCTCTACTCCCCTTCTTGAACAGGGGGACCACAGGGTATTACATTCTTGGCTAGTTTACTCAGGAATATACAATCTGGGCTAGTTGGCCCAGGATACTGCTGACTTGGCTAGTTTACTCAGGATACTGTAGTCTTGGTTAGTTTACTCAGGGTATTGTAGAGTGGGCTAGTTTACCCAGGGTATAGTTGTGTGGGCTAGTTTACCCAGGGTATAGTAGAGTGGGCTAGTTTACCCAGGTTATTGTGCACTGGGCTAGTTTACCCAGGGTATAGTAGAGTGGGCTAGTTTACCAAGGGAATAGTAGAGTGGGCTAGATTATCCAGGGAACTGTACACTTGGTAGTTTACCCAGGGTATACTTGAGTGGGCTAGTTTACCCAGGATATAGCAGTGTGGGCGAGCTTACTCAGGGTATTGCAGACTGGGACAGTTTACCAGGGTATTGCAGTCTGGGCTGGTTTACTCAGGGTCTTGTACACTGACCTAGTTTACTCAGGGTACAGGAGAGTGGGCTAGTTTACTCTGCATATTACAGTCTGGGCTAGTTTACCCAGGATGTTGATGGGGGAGTTTACTCAGGAAATATTGCAGTCTGGGCTAGTTTACCAAGGTTTTGCAGTCTGGGCTAGTTTACCCAGGTTATTGCAGTCTGGGCTAGTTTACCAAGGTTTTGCAGTCTGGGGTAATTTACTCATGGTATTGTACACTGGGCTAGTATACCCAGTGTATTGCAGTCTCAGATAGTTTACACAGGATATTCCAGCCTGGGTTAGTTGACTCAGGATATTGCAAGCTGGGCAAGTTTACTCAGGGTATAGAAGAGTAGTCCTAGTCTACCCAGGAAATAGTAGAGTGGGCTATTTTATGCAGCGTATTGTACACTGGGTAGTTTTCCCAGGGTGTACTTGAGTGGGCTGGTTTACCCAGGATATAGTAGTGTGAGCTAGTTTACTCAGGGTATTGTAGACTGGGATAGTTCACCCAGTGTATTGCACTCTGGACTAGTTTACTCAGGGTCTTGTACACTGACCGAATTTACTCAGGGTACAGTAGTGGGCAAGTTTACTCAGGGTATTGTAGACTGGGATAGTTCACCCAGCGTATTGCAGTCTGGGCTAGTTTACTCAGGGTCTTGTACACTGACCGAGTTTACTCAGGGTACAGTAGAGTGGGCAAGTTTACTCAGGAAATATTACAGTCTGGGCTAGTTTACCAAGGTTTTGCAGTCTGGGCTAGTTACCAAGGTTTCGCAGTCTGGGCTGGTTTACTCAGGGTATTGTACACTGGGCTAGTTTACCCAGTGTATTGCAGACTGAGATAGTTTACACAGAATATTCCAGCCTGGGTTAGTTTACTCAGGATATTGCAAGCTGGGCTGGTTTACTCAGGGTATAGTTGAGTGGTCACAGGCTTCTAGTCTGAAAAACAACCCTCCACCACCACCCTCTGTCTTCTACCTTTGAGCCAGTTCTGTATCCAAATGGCTAGTTCTCCCTGTATTCCATGAGATCTAACCTTGCTAATCAGTCTCCCATGGGGAACCTTGTCGAACGCCTTACTGAAGTCCATATAGATCACATCTACTGCTCTGCCCTCATCAATCTTCTTTGTTACTTCTTCAAAAAATCTCAATCAAGTTTGTGAGACATTATTTCCCACGCACAAAGCCATGTTGACTATCCCGAATCAGTCCTTGCCTTTCCAAATACATGTACATCCTGTCCCTCAGGATTCCCTCCAACAACTTGCCCACCACCGAGGTCAGGCTCACTGGTCTATAGTTCTCTGGCTTGTCCTTACCACCCTTCTTAAACAGTGGCACCACGTTTGCCAACCTCCAGTCTTCCGGCACCTCACCTGTGACTATCGATGATATAACTATCTCAGCAAGAGGCCCAGCAATCACTTCCCTAGCTTCCCACAGAGTTCTCGGGTACAACGAATCAGGTCCTGTGGATGTATCCACCTTTACCCGCTTCAAGACATCTAGCACTTCCTCCTCTGTAATCTGGACATTTTGCAAGATGTCACCATCTATTTCCCTACAGTCTATATCTTCCATATCCTTTTCCACAGTAAATACTGATGCAAAATATTCACTTAGTATCTCCCCCATTTTCTGTGGCTCCACACAAAGGCCGCCTTGCTGACCTTTGAGGGGTCCTATTCTCTCCCTAGTTACCCTTTTGTCCTCAATATATTTGTAAAACCCTTTTGGATTCTCCTTAATTCTATTTGCCAAAGCTATCTCATGTCCCCGTTTTGCCCTCCTGATTTCCCTCTTAAGTATACTCCTACTTTCTTTATACTCTTTCACGGATTCACTTGACCTATCCTGTCTGTACCTGACATATGCTTCCTTCTTTTTCTTAACCAAACCCTCAATTTCTTTAGTCATCCGGCATTCCCTATACCTACCAGCCTTCCCTTTCACCCTGACAGGAATATACTTTCTCTGGATTCTCGTTATCTCATTTCTGAAGACTTCCCATTTTCCAGCCGTCCCTTTAGCTGCGAACATCTGCCTCCAATCAGCTTTTGAAAGTTCTTGCCTAATACCGTCAAATTGGCCTTTCTCCAATTTAGAACTTCAACTTTTAGATCTGGTCTATCCTTTTCCATCACTATTTTAAAACGAATAGAATTATGGTCGCTGGCCCCAAAGTGCTCCCCCACTGATACCTCAGTCACCTGCCCTGCCTTATTGCCCAAGAGTAGGTCAAGTTTTGCACCTTCTCTAGTAGGTACATCCACATACTGAATCAGAAAATTGTCTTGTATACACTTAACAAATTCCTCTCCATCTAAACCTTGAACACAATGGCAGTCCCAGGCTATGTTTGGAAAGTTAAAATCCCCTACCATAACTACCCTATTATTCTTACAGATAGCTGAGATCTCCCTACAAGTTTGTTTCTCAATTTCCCTCTGACTACTGGGGGGTCTGTAATACAATCCCAATAAGGTGATCATCCCTTTCTTATTTCTCAGTTCCAACCAAATAACTGTATTTCCGGGAATATCCTCCCTCAGCACAGCTGTAATACTATCCCTTATCAAAAATGCCACTCCCCCTCCTCTTTTGCCTCCCTTTCTATCCTTCCTGTAGCATTTGTATCCTGGAACATTCAGCTGCCAGTCCTACCCATCCCTGAGCCATGTTTCCGTAATTGCTATGATATCCCAGTCCCATGTTCCTAACCATGCCCTGAGTTCATCTGCCTTCCCTGTTAGGCCCCTTGCATTGAAATAAATGCAGTTTGTTAGTCCTACCTTGTCCCTGCCTGCCCTGACTGTTTGACTCACTTCTGTTCTCAGCTGTACCCGTCTCAGATCGATCTCTTTCCTCACTATCTCCTTGGGTCCCACGCCCCCACCTTACTAGTTTAAATCCTCCCAAGCAGTTTTAGCAAATTTCCCTGCCAGTGTATTAGTCCCCTTCCAATTTAGGTGCAATCCGTCCTCCTTGTACAGGTCACTTCTACCCCAAAAGAGATTCCAATGATCCAAAAATGTGAATCCTTCTCCCATACACCAGCTCCTCAGCCATACATTCATCTGCTCTATCCTCCTATTCCTGCCCTCACTAGCTCGTAGCGCCGGGAGTAATCCAGATATTACTACCTTGAGGACCTCCTTTTTAAATTTCTATCTAACTCTCTGTAATCTCCCTTCAGAGTCTCAACCTTTTCCCTTCCAATATTGTTGGTTCCAATGTGGACAATGACTGGCCCCTGCTGGCCCCTCTCCCCCGTAAGAACATTCTGCACCCTCTCTGAGACATCCTTGATCCTGGCACCAGGGAAACAACACACCATTCTGCTTTTTCGCTGCTGGCCACAGAAATATCTGTCTGTACCTCTGACTACAGAATCCCCTAACACAATTGATCTCTTGGAAGCCGACGTAGCCCTCGTTGCGTTAGAGCCAGTCTCAATATCAGGAACTTGGCTGTTTGTGCTACATTCCCCTGAGAATCCATCACCCCCTACATTTTCCAAAACTGCATACCTGCTTGAAATGGGTATATCCACAAAAGACTCCTGCTCTAGCTGCCTACCTCTCTTACCCTTCCTGGAGTTAACCCATCTATGTGACTGTATCTGAGACTTTCCCCCCTTTCTATAACTGCCATCCATCACATACTGTTGCTGTGCAAATTCCTCATCGCTTCTATCTGTCTCTCCAACCGATCCACTCAATCTGATAAGATTCACATCCAACAGCATTTATGGCAGATATAATCCGCAGTAACCCTTAAACTCTCTTTAAACTCCCACATCTGACAAGAAGTACATATTACTGCAAAGGCCATTTTTGCTCCCTCACAATCTACAGACCCAGAAAATAACACCGTCTTATTCCTCTACGAACACTGCCCAAGGTTAAATTAATAGCTATGGCTAATATTTTAAGTTTAATCAAGAGACTTATCAAAAACATATAATAAAGAAAGAATCCACCGTACCCACTACTGCAGCCTTTCTCTTGGACAGACTTAAAACAACAATTAACTTATCTGATTCTGTGCTGTGAACTTCGCCCAACAGTTCCTCCAAGATTAGTTGTGAAATTCACTGTTTGTTAATTTTCCCAGATGCACTCCGATGTCCAGCGATACATGAATTCAAACAGCGAAGGCAGTAACTGTGCAGGTTTTCTTTCTTTCTTTTTCTTTCTTTCTTTTTTTCTCTTTCTCTTTCTCTCTCTCTCTCTCTCTCTCTCTCTCTCCCCTGCACTGTCCTCACCACGTGCTTCCTTTGTCTGCCCTTCTCCCTTTTAACTGCTGTTGTCTTGATTTTTTTTCCAAATTTCCAAAAACAATGCAACAGCATATAAAACAGTAATTGCTGCTCCTGGAATTTGAGGAAATCACCTCCAACACCTAAAATACCTCAAAAAAAGGAGCAGCTCTTACAACCAGAAATTTTTCCCGTCCTCCATCTTGGATTACCCAGAATCCTATTGTACACTGGACTAGTTTACCAAGGGTACAGTAGAGTGGGCTAGTTTACCCAGAATATTTCAGTCTGGGCTAGTTTACTCAGGAGATTGCAAGCTTGGTATAGTAGAGTGGGCTAGTTTACCCAGGGTATAGTTGAGTGGGCTAGTTTACCCAGGGTATTGTACACTGGGCTAGTTTACCAAGGGGACAGTAGAGTGGGCAAGTTTATTCAGGGTATTGTACACTGGGCAGGTTACCCAGGGTATACTTGAGTGGGCTAGCTTACCCAGGACATAGTAGTGCGGGCGAGCTTACTCAGGGTATTGTAGACTGGGATAGTTCACCCAGAGTATTGCAGTCTGGGCTAGTTTACTCTGAGAATTGTAGTCTGGGATAGTTTACTCAGGATATTGAAGACTGGGCTAGTTTACTCAGGGTATAGTAGGGTTGGTTAATTTACCCAGGGTATAGTTGAGTGGGCTAGTTTATCCAGGGTATTGTACACTGGCCTGGTTTACCAATGGTACAGTAGAGTGGGCTAGTTTACCCAGGATATTGCAGTCTGGGCTATTTAACTCAGGATATTACAGTCTGCTGTGCTTTACCCAGGTTACTGCAGTCTGGGCTAGTTTACTCAGGGTACTGTACACTGGGCTAGTTTACCAAAGATGCAGTAGAGTGGGCTAGTTTACCCAGGATATTGTGGTTTGGCTATTTTACTCAAGATATTACAGTCTGCTGTGTTTTACCCAGGTTACTGCAGTCTGGGCTAGTTTACTCAGGGTATTGTACACTGGGCTAGTTTACCAAAGGTACGGTAGAGTGGGCTGGTTTACCCAAGTTATTGCAGTCTGGGCTAGTTTACCAAGGCTTTACAGTCTGGCCTAGTTTACTCACGGTATTGTACACTGGAATAGTTCACCCAGGGTATTGCAGTCTGAGATAGTTTACACAGGGTATTCCAGCCTGGGTTAGTTTCCTCAGGATATTGCAAGCTGGGCTAGTTTACTCAGGATATAGTAGAGTGGGCTAGTTTACCCAGGGTATAGTTGAGTGGGCTAGTTTACCCAAGGTATTGTACACTGGGCTGGTTTACCAAGTGTACAGAAGAGTGGGCTAGTTTACCCAGGTTATTGCAAGCTGGGCTAGTTTACTCAGGGTTGAAAAATGTGTTGCTGGAAAAGCGCAGCAGGTCAGGCAGAATCCAAGGAGCAGGAGAATCGACATATCGGGCATAAGCCCTTCTTCAGGAATGAGGAAGGTGTGCCAAGCAGGCTAAGATAAAAGGTAGGGAGGAGGGACTTGGGGGAGGGCATTGGGAATATGATAGGTGGAAGGAGGTTAAGGTGAGGGTGATAGGCCGGAGAGGGGGTGGGGGCGGAGAGGTCGGGAAAAAGATTGCAGGTCAAGGAGGCGGTGCTGAGTCCGAGGGTTGGGACTGAGATAAGGTGGGGGGAGGGGAAATGAGGAAGCTGGAGAAATCCGCATTCGTCACTTGTGGTTGGAGGGTTCCTAGGCAGAAGATGAGGCGCTCTTCCTCCAGGCGTCGTGTTGCCATGGTCTGGCGATGGAGGAGGCCAAGGACCTGTATGTCCTTGGCGGAGTGGGAGGGGGAGTTGAAGTGTTGAGCCACAGGGTGGCTGGGTTGGTTGGTGCAGGTGTCCCAGAGGTGTTCTCTGAAACGTTCCGCAAGTAGGCGGCCTGTCTCCCCAATGTATAGGAGGCCACATCGGGTACAGCGGATGCAGTAAATGATGTGTGTGGAGGTGCAGGTGAATTTGTGATGGATATTGAAGGATCCCTTGGAGCCTTGGAGGGAAGTGAGGGGGGAGGTGTGGGCGCAGGTTTTGCATTTTTTGCGGTTGCAGGGGAAGGTGCCGGGAGTGGAGGTTGGGTTGGTGGGGGTTGTGGATCTGACGAGGGAGTCGCGGAGGGCATGGTCTTTGCGGAACGCTGATAGGGGAGGGGAGGGAAATATATCTTTGATGGTGGGGTCTGTTTGGAGGTGGCGGAAATGACAAAGGATGATACGATGTATCTGGAGGTTGGTGGGATGGTAGGTGAGGACCAGGGGAGTTCAATCCTGGTGGCGATTGGAGGGGCGGGGTTCAAGGGCGGAGGAGCGGGAAGTGGAGGAGATGCGGTGGAGAGCATCGTCAACCACGTCTGAGGGGAAATTGCAGTCTTTGAAGAAGGAGGCCATCTGGGTTGTTCACCAATTCCAATACCGAACAATACTGGGATAGTTTACTCAGGATATTGCAGTCTGGGATAGTTTACTCAGGGTATAGTAGAGTGGGCTAGTTTGCCGAGGGTATAGTTGAGTGGGCTAGTTTACCCAGAGTATTGTACACTGGGCTAGTTTACCCAGGGTACAGTAGAGTAGGCTAGTTTACCCAGGATATTGCAGTCTGGGTTGGTTTACTCAGGGTAATACAGTCTGAGCTAGTTTGCCCAGGATATTGCAAACTGGGCTAGTTTACTCAGGATATTGTAGTCTTGGTTAGTTTACTCACGGTATAGTAGAGTGGGCTAGTTTACCCAGGGTATAGTTCAGTGGGCTAGTTTACCCAGTATATTGTATACTTGGCTAGTTTACCAGGGAATAGCACAGTGGGCTCGTTTACCTAGGGTATTACAGTCTGGACTAGTTTGCCCAGGATTTTGCTGTCTTTGCTAGTTTACTCAGGATATTGTAGTCTGGAATAGTTTACTCAGGGTATAGTAGAATGGGCTAGTTTACCCAGGGTATAGTTGAGTGGGCTAGTTTACCCAGGGTATTGTATACTGGGCTAGTTTACCAAGGGTACAGTAGAGTGGGCTAGTTTACCCAGGATATTGCAGTCTGGGCTATTTTACTCAGAATATTACAGTCTGCTGTGCATTACCCAGGTTACTGCAGTCTGGGCTAGTTTACACAGGGTATTACAGTCTGGGCTGGTTTACTCAGGGTAATACAGTCTGAGCTAGTTTGCCCAGGATATTGCAAACTGGGCTAGTTTACTTAGGATATTGTAGTCTTGGTTAGTTTACTCACGGTATAGTAGAGTGGGCTAGTTTACCCAGGGTATTGTACACTGGGCTAGTTACCAACGGTACAGGAGAGTGGGCTAATTTACCCAGTGAATTGTACACTGGGCTAGTTTACCCCGGGTATAATAGAGTAGGCTAGTTTCCCCAGGGAATACTAGAGTGGGCTATTTTACGCAGAATGCTGTACATTGGGTAGTTTTCCCAGGATATACTTGAGTGGGCTAGCTTACCCAGGACATAGTAGTGCGGGCAAGCTTACTCAGGGTATTGTAGACTGGGATAGTTCACCCAGGGTATTGCAGTCTGGGCTAATTTACTCAGGGTAACACAGTCTGGGCTAGTTTGTCCAGGATATTGCAGTCTAGGCAAGTTGGCCCGGGATATTGTTGTCTTGGCTAGTTTACTCAGGATACTGTAGTCTTGGCTAGTTTACTCAGGGTATAGTAGAGTAGGCTAGTTTACCTAGGGTATTGATCCCATTGGGCTAGTTTACCCAGAGAATAGTCGAGTGGGCTGCTATACGCAGTGTATTGTACACTGGGTAGTTTTCCCAGGGTATACTTGAGTGGGCTAGTTTACCCAGGATATAGCAGTGTGGGCGAGCTTATTCAAGGTATTGCAGTCTGGGCTAGTTTACCCAGAGTATTGCAGTCTGGGCTAGTTTACCCAGAGTATTGCAGTCTGGGCTAGTTTACTCTGAGAATTGCAGTCTGGGCTAGTTTACTCTGAGAATTGTAGTCTGGGATAGTTTACTCAGGATATTGAAGACTGGGCTAGTTTACCAAGGTTTTGGAGTCTGGCATAGTTTACTCACGGTATTGCACACTGGGCTAGTTTACCCAGTGTATTGCAGTCTGAGATAATTTACCAGGATATTCCAGCCTGAGTTAGTTTACTCAGGATATTGCAAGCTGGGCTAGTTTATTCAGGGTATTGTAGAGTGGGCTAATTCACCCAGGGTATTGCAGTCTGAGCTAGTTTACTCAGGGTATTGTACACTGACCTAGTTTACTCAGGGTACAGGAGAGTGGGCTAATTTACTCTGCATATTACAGTCTGGGCTAATTTACCAAGGTTTTGCAGTCTGGCATAGTTTACTCACAGTATTGTAGATTGGGCTAGTTTACCCAGTGTATTGCAGTCTGAGATAGTTTACCAGGATATTTCAGCCTGGGTTAGTTTACTCAGGATATTGCAGTGTGGATTAGTTTACTCAGGGTAATACAGTCTGGGCTAGTTTGCCCAGGATATTGCTGTCTGGGATAGATTACTCAGGATATTGTAGTCTTGGCTAGTTTACTCAGGGTATAGTAGAGTGGGCTAGTTTACCCAGGGTATAGTTGAGTGGGCTAGTTTACCCAGGATATAGCAGTGTGAGCGAGCTTACTCAGGGTATTGTAGACTGGGATAGTTCACCCAGGGTATTGCAGTCTGGGCTAGTTACCAAGGTTTTGCAGTCTGGCCTAGTTTACCCAGAGTATTGTACACCGGGCTAGTTTACCAAGAGTACAGTAGAGTGGGCTAGTTTACCCAGGATATTGCAGTCTGGGTTATTTTACTCAGGATATTGCAGTGTGGACTAGTTAACTCAGGGTAATACAGTCTGGGCTCGTTTGTCCAGGATACTGCTGTCTTGGCTGGTTTTCTCAGGATATTGTAGTCTTGGCTAGTTTACTCAGAGTATAGTAGAGTGGGCTAGTTTACCCAGGGTATAGTTGAGTGGGCTAGTTTACCCAGGGTATTGTACACTAGGCTAGTTTACCCATGGAATAGTAGAGTGGGCAAGTTTACCTAGGGTATTGTACATTGGGCTAGTTTACCCAGAGTATCGTAGAGTAGGCTAGTTTACCCAGGGTATTGTACACTGGGCTAGTTTACCCAGGAATAGCAGAGTGGGTTATTTTACACATCATATTGTACACTGGGTAGTTTTTCCAGGGTATATCTGAGTGGGCTGGTTTACCCAGGATATAGTAATGTGGGCAAGCTTATTGTAGACAGGGATAGTTCACCCAGGGTATTGCAGTCTGGGCTATTTTACTCAGGGTATTGTACACTGACCGAGTTTACTCTGGATACAATAAAGTGGGCGAGTTTACTCAGCTTATTGCAGTCTGGGCTAGTTTACCCAGGGTGTTAGTGGGCAAGCTTACTCAGGAAATATTGCAGTCTGGGCGAGTTACCAAGGTTTTGCAATCTGGCCGAGTTTACTCACGGTATTGTACACTGGGCTAGTTTACTCAGGGTATGGCAGTGTGAACTAGTTTAATCAGGATAATACAGTCTGGGCTAGTTTGCCCAGGATATTGCTGTCTTGGCTAGTTTAGCCATGATATTGTAGACTTGGCTAGTTTACTCACAGTATAGTAGAGTGGGCTAGTTTAACTCGGGTATTGTACACTGGGCTAGTTTACCCAGAGTATAGTAGAGTAGGCTAGTTTCCCAGGGAATTGTACATTGGGCTAGTTTACCCAGGGTTTGGAAGAGGAGGCTAGTTTACCCAGGGAATAGTAGAGTGGACTATTTTAGCAGTGTATTGTACACTGGGTAGTTTTCCCAGGGTATACTTGAGTGGGCCAATTTACCCGGGATATAGTTGAGTGGGTATTGTAGACTGAGATAGTTCACCCAGGGTATTGCAGTCGGGGCTGGTTTACTCAGGGTATTGCACACTGACCTAGTTTACTCAGGGTACAGTAGAATGGGCTAGTTTACTCAGTATATTGCAGTCTGGGCTCATTTACCCAGGATGTTGATGGGCAAGTTTCCTCAGAAAATATTGCAGTCCGGGCTCGTTTACCAAGGTTATTGGAGTCTGGGCTACTTTAGCAAGGTTTTGCAGTCTGGCCTAGTTTACTCACGATATTGTACACTGGGCTAGTTTACCCCAGTACTGGATTAGTGGTGCTGGAAGAGCACAGCAGTTCAGGCAGCATCCAACGAGCAGATTTCGCTGCTCGTTGGATGCTGCCTGAACTGCTGTGCTCTTCCAGCACCATTAATCCAGTATTTGCTTTCCAGCATCTGCAGTCATTGTTTTTACCTCCTAGTTTACCCAGTGTATTGCAGTCTGAGATAGTTTACACAGGATATTCCAGCCTGTGTTAGTTTACTCAGGATATTGCAAGCTGGGCTAGTTTACTCAGAGAATTGCAGTCAGGGATAGTAGTTTACTCAGGATATTGCAGTCTGGGCTAGTTTACCCAGGGTATAGTTGAGTGGGTTAGTTTACCCAGGGTATTGTACACTGGGCTAGTTTACCAAGGGTACAGTAGAGTGAGCTGGTTTACCCGGGATATTGCAGTCTGGGCTATTTTATTCAGGATATTACAGTCTGCTGTGCTTTACCCTGGTTACTGCAGTCTGGGCTAGTTTACACACGGTAGTACAGTCTGGGCTAGTTTACTCAGGTTAATACAGTCTGGGCTAGTTTGTCCAGGATATTGCAGTCTTGGCTAGTTTACTGAGGGTATAGTAGAGTGGGCTAGTTTACCCTGGGTATAGTTGAATGGGCTCGTTTACTCAAGGTATTGTAGTCTGGGCTAGTTTACTCACAGTATTGCACTGGGCTCGTTAACTCAGAACATTGCAGTCTGGGCCTGTTTTCCCAGGATATTGCAGGGTAAAAACAAGGACTGCAGATGCTGGAAACCAGATTGTAGATTAGAGTGATGCTGGAAAAGCACAGCAGTTCAGGCAGCATCCGAGGACCAGGAAAAAGCTCTTCAACAGGAATTTATTCCTGATGAAGGGCTTTTTCCCGAAACATCGATTTTCCTACTCCTCGGATGCTGCCTGAACTGCTGTGCTTTTCTAGCACCACTCTAATCTAGAACCAGGATATTGCAGTTTGGGCTCATTTTCCCAGGATATTGCAGTCTGGGCTAGTTTACCCAAGGAATAATAGAGTGGGCTAGTTTACCCAGGATATTGCAGTCTGGGCTATTTTACTCAGGATATTACAGTCTGCTGTGTTTTACCCAGGTTACTGCAGTCCGGGCTAGTTTACACAGGATATTGCAGTCTGGGCTAGTTTACTCACAGTATTGTACACTGGGCTAGTTTACTCAAGGTATTGCAGTGTGGACTAGTTTACTCAGGGTATTACAGTCTGGGCTAGTTTACTCAGGGTATTACAGTCTGGGCCAGTTTGCCCAGGATATTGCTGTCTGGGATAGATTACTCAGGATTTTGTAGTCTTGGCTAGTTTACTCAGGGTATAGTAGAGTGGGCTAGTTTACCCAGGGTATAGTTGAATGGGCTAGTTTACCCAGGGTATAGTTGTGTGGGCTAGTTTACCTAGGGTATTGTACACTGGGCTAGTTTACCAAGGGTACAGTGGAGTGGGCTACTTTACCTATGGAATTGTACACTGGGCTAGTTTATCCCGGGTATCGTAGTGTAGGCTAGTTTACCCAGGGAATAGTAGAGTGGGCTATTTTATGCTGTATATTATACACTGGGTAGTTTTCCCAGGGTGTACTTGAGTGGGCTAGTTTACCCAGGATATAGCAGTGTGGGTGAGCTTACTCAAGGTATTGTAGACTGGGATAGTTTACCCAGCGTATTGCAGTCTGGGCTAGTTTACTCAGGGTCTTGCAGTCTGTGCTAGTTTACCCAGAGTATTGCAGTCTGGGCTAGTTTATGCAGGTTATTGCAGTCTGCGCTGTATTACACAGGGTATTACAATCTGCTGTGGTTTTCCGAGGTTACCGAAGTCTGGGCTAGTTTACCCAGGGCATTGCAGTCTGGGCTGGTTTACTCAGGGTATTGCAGTTTAGGCTGGTTTGCCCAGGATATTGCAGTCTTGGCTAGTTTACTCAGCCTATTGTAGAGTGAGCTAGTTTACCCAGGGTATAGTTGAGTAGGCTAGTTTACCCAGGGGTATTGTACACTGGGCTAGTTTACGAAGGGTACAGTAGAGTGGGCTAGTTTACCCAGGATAGAGTAGAGTAGGCTAGTTTACCCAGGGTATTGAACATTGGGTTAGTTTACCAGGGTATTCTTGAGTGGGCTAGTTTACCCAGGATAGAGTAGAGTAGGGTAGTTTACCCAGGGTATTGAACATTGGGTTAGTTTACCAGGGTATTCTTGAGTGGGCTAGTTTACCCAGGACATTGTACACTTTGCTAGTTTATCCAGGGTATACTTGAGTGGGCTAGTTTACCTGGGATATAGTAGTGTGGATGAGCTTACTCAGGGTATTGCAGACTGGGATAGTTTACCCATGGTATTGCAGTCTGGGCTAGTTTACTCAGGGTATTGTGCACTGACCTAGTTTACTCAGGGTATAGCAGAGTTTCTTCAGGGTAGTGCAGTCTGGGCTAGTTTACCCAGGGTGTTGATTTCTGGGCTAGTTTACCCAGGTTATTGGAGACTGGGCTAGTTTACCAAGGTTTTGCAGTCTGTCCTAGTTTACTCAGGGTATTGTACACTGGGCTTGTTTACCCAATGTATTGCAGTCTGAGATAGTTTACACAGGATATTTCAGCCTGGGTTAGTTTACTCAGGGTAATGCAAACTGGGCTAGATTACTCAGAGAATTGTAGTCTGGGCTAGTTTACTCATGGTAGTGCAGTCTGGGCTAATTTACACAGGATATTGCAGTCTGGGCTAACTTATCCAGGGTATTGCAATCTGGGTGAATTTACATAGGAAACATTGTAGTCTGGGCAAGTTTACCCAGGGTATTGCATTCTGAGCTCATTTACTCAGGGTATTGCAGTCTGGGCTAGTTTACTCAAGATATTGCTGTCTTGGTTAGTTTGCCCAGGTATAGTAGAGTGGACTAGTTTTCCCTGTGAATACAAGCGTGGGCGGGTTTACCCAGGGTAGGGCAGTCTTGGCCACACCCTCCCGTGACCACCTTTCAGCACAAGTGTAACAAAGCCTGTGGAACCAGCTTTGGTCTGTACAGCCAGCAATGGGCTCATCCTGAGAGTCATTCTTCTGTGTGAGGAACCACTGACGATAATATGGTTTTGCAGTCTGGGCTAGTTTACTCAGGGTATTGCAGTCTGGTCAGGTTTACTCAAGGTACAACAGTCTGGGCTAAGTTGCACAGGGTATTATGGGTGGCACGGTGGCACAGTGGTTAGCACTGCTGCCTCATAGCGCCAGAGACCTGGGTTCAATTCCCACCTCAGGCAACTGTCTGTGTGGAGTTTGCACATTCTCCCCGTGTCTGCATGGGTTTCCTTCAGGTGCTCTGGTTTCCTCCAAAAAATGTGCAGGTTAGGTGAATTGGCCATGCTAAATTGCCCATAGTGTTAGGTGAGGGGGTAAATGTAGAGGAATGGGTGGGCTGCTCTTCAGAGGGTTGGTGTGGACTTGTTGGGCTGAAGGGCCTGTTTCCACAGTGTAAGTAATCTAATCTAATTGCATTTTGGGCTAGTTTACTCAAGGTATTGCAGTCTGGGCTAGTTTCTCCAGAGTATTACAGTCTGGGCTCGTTTACTCAGGATACTGCATACTGGGCTAGTTTACCAAGGGTATTGTACACTGGACTAGTTTACTCCAGGTATAGTAGAGTGGGCTAGTTTACCCAGGGTTTTGTACACTGGGCTAGTTTACCCAGGGTATTGTACACTAGACTAGTCTACCCAGGGTATAGTTGAGTGGGGTAGTTTACCTGGAGAATAGTAGAGTGAGTGGGTTTACCCAGGGTATTACAGTCTGGGCTAATTTACTCAGGCTATTGCAGTCAGGGCTAGTTTACCCAGGGCATTGCAGTCGGGGCTAGTTTACCCAGGGTATTACAGTCTGGGCTAGTTTACTCAGGCTATTGCAGTCGGGGCTAGTTTACCCAGGGTATAGTGGAGTGGGCTAGTTTTCCCAGCATAAACTAGTGTGGGCCATTTTACCCAAGGTAGGGTAGTCTTGGCCATTCCCTCCCGCGACCACCTTTTAGCACAAGGATAACAGAGCCTGTGGAAACCGCTTTGGTCTGTACAGCCAGCTATGGGCTCACCCTGAGAGTGGAAAAGAGTCATTCTTCTGTGTGAGGAACCACTGATGATCATATGGTTTTGCAGTCTGGGCTAGTTTACTCAGGGTATTGCAGTCTAGGTGAGTTTAGTCAGGATATTACAGCCTGGGCTAGTTTACCCAGAGTCTTACAGTCGGGGCAAGTTTACTCGGGCTATTGCAGTCTTGACCAGGTGACCCAGGATATTGATGTCTGGGCGAGTTTACTCAGGAAATATTGCAGTCTGGGCTATTTTATTCAGGATATTGCAGTCTGGGCTAGTTGACACAGGGTATTGCAGCTTGGGGCAGTTTACCCTGAGTATTGCAGTCTGTGATAGTTTACTCACAGTATTGCAGTCTGGGTAAATTTACCCAGGGTATTGCAGTCTGGGCTAGAATACCCAGGGAGTTGGGTTGGTTTACCTAGGGAATAACAGTCTGGGCTAATTTACCCAGGGTATTGCATTTTGGGCTAGTTTACTCAAGGTATTGAAGTCTGGGCTAGTTTCCCAGGAGTATTGCAGTCTGAGCTAGTTTATTCAGGATATTGTAGTCTGGGCTAGTTTACTCAGGATATTGCAGTCCAGGCTAGTTTACCCTGGGGAATGCAGTCTCGGACAGTTTACCCAGGGTATTGCAGTCTCGGCTAGTTTACTCAGGATATTGCTGTCTGGGCTAGTTAACTCAGGCTATTGCAGTCTGGGCTAATTTACCCAGGGTATTGCAGTCTGGGCTAGTTTACTCAGGGTATTGCTGTCTGGGCTAGTTCCTCAGGATATTGCAGTCTGGGCTAGTTTACTCAGGGTATTGCTATCTGGGTTAGTTTCCTCAGGATATTGCTGTCTGGGCTAATTTACCCAGAGTATTGCAGTCCGGACTTGTTTACTCAGGGTATTGCAGTCTGGGCAGTACACCCAGGGTATTACAGCCTGGGCAGATTTACCTAGGGTATTGCAGTCCGGGTTAGTTTACTCAGGGTATTGCAGTCTGGGCTAGTTTTCTAGTGATATTGCAGTCTGGGCTAGTTTGCCTAGGATATTGTAGTCTTGACTAGTTTTCTCAGGGTATAGTGAGTGGGCTAGTTTACCCAGGGTATAGTTGAGTGGGCTAGTTTACCAAAGGTACAGCAGCGTGGGCTAGTTTACCCAGGGAATTGTACACTGGGTTAGTTTACCCAGGGTATACCTGAGTTGATTCAGGATATTACAGTCTGAGCTAGTTTACTCACGGCCTTGTAGTCTGGGCTAGTTTACCCAGGGTATTGCAGTCTGGTTAGTTTACTCAGGGCATTGCCATCTAGGCTAGTTTATTCTGGAAATATTGCATTCTGGGCTAGTTGACTCAGGGTATTACAGTCTGGCCTTATTTACTCACGGCATTGCAGTCTGGGCTAGTTTACTCAGGGTATTACACTCTGGGCACATTTACCCAGGGTATTGCAGTCTGGACTGGTTTATTCAGGGTATTGTAGTCTGGACTAGTTTACTCAGGATATTGCTTTCTGAGCTAGTTTACTCAAGATATTGCAATCTGTGCTAGTTTACCCAGGGTATAACAGTCTGGGCTAATTTACCCAGAGTATTGCGTTTGGGCTAGTGTACTCAGGATGTTGCAGTCTGTGTTAATTTACCCAGGGTATAGTAGAGTGGACTAGTTTACTCAGGATATTGCAGTCTGGGCTAAATTACTCAGGAAATATGGCAGTCTGGGCGAGTTTACCCAGGGTATTACAGTCTGGGCTAGTTTCCCCAGAGTATTGCAGTCTGGTCTTGTTTACTAAGGATATTGCTGCCCGGGCTAGTTTATTCAGGAAATATTACATTCTGGGCTAGTTTACCCAGGGTATTGTAGTCTGGGCTAAGTTACTCAGGAAATATGGCAATCTGGGCTAGTTTACTCAAGGCATTGCCGTCTGGGCTAGTTTACCCATGGTATTGCAGTCTGGGCTAATTTACTCAGGATATTGTAATCTGTGTTAGTTCACTTTGGGTATTGAAGACTGGGCTAGTTTACTCAGGATATTGCTGTCTGAGCTTGTTTACTCAAGATATTGCATTCTGGGCTAATTTCCTCAGGATATTGTAATCTGTGCTAGTTCACTCAGGGTATTGAAGTCTGGGCTAGTTTACTCAGGATATTGCAGTCTGGACTGGTTTATTCAGGGTATTACACTCTGGGCACGTTTACCCAGGGTATTGCAGTCTGGACTGGTTTATTCAGGGTATTGTAGTCTGGGCTAGTTTACGCAGGATATTGCTTTCTGAGCTAGTTTACTCAAGATATTGCAATCTGTGCTAGTTTACCCAGGGTATAACAGTCTGGGCTAATTTACGCAGAGTATTGCGTTTTGGGCTAGTGTACTCAGGATGTTGCAGTCTGTGTTAATTTACCCAGGGTATAGTAGCGTGGACTAGTTTACTCAGGATATTCCAGTCAGAGCTGGTTTACTCAGAATATTGCAGCCTGAGCTTGTTTACCCGGGGTCTTGCATTCTGGGCTAGTTTACCCAAGTTATAACAGTCTGGGCTAATTTACCCAGGGTTTGCATTCTGGGCTAGTTTACACAGGATATTGCAGTCTGGGTTAGTTTACCCAGGGTATAGTAGAGTGGACTAGTTTTCCCTGCGTACACTAGTGTGGTTGGGTTTGCCCAGGGTAGGGCAGTCTTGGCCACACCCTCCCGTGACCACCTTTTAGCAGAAGTGTAACAGAGCCTGTGGAAACCGCTTTGGTCTGTACAGCCAGCTATGGGCTCACCCTGTGAGTGGAAAAGAGTACTTCTTCTGTATGAGGAACCACTGATGATCATATGGCTTTGCAGTCTGGGCTAGCTTACTCAGGATATTGCTAGTTTACCCAGGGTATAACAGTCTGGGCTAATTTACCCAGGGTATTGCATGTTGGGCTTGTTTACTCAGGGTATTAGATTAGATTACTTACAGTGTGGAAACAGGCCCTTCGGCCCAACAAGTCCACACCGCCCCGCCGAAGCGTAACCCACCCATACCCCTACATCTACATTTACCCCTTACCTAACACTATGGGCAATTTAGAATGGCCAATTCACCTGGCCTGCACATCTTTGGACTGTGGGAGGAAACCGGAGCACCCGGAGGAAACCCACGCAGACACGGGGAGAACGTGCAAACTCCACACAGTCAGTCGCCTGAGGCGGGAATTGAACCCGGGTCTCAGGCGCTGTGAGGCAGCAGTGCTAACCACTGTGCCACTGTGCCGCCCACTGTCTGGGCAAGTTTCCCCAGAGTGTTGCAGTCTGGGCTAGTTTATTCAGGGTACTCTAGTCTGGGCTGGTTTACTCACTGCATTGCAGTCTGGGTTGGTTTACCCAGGGTATTTCAGTCTAGGCTAAATTACTCAGGACATTGCAGTGCGGGCTAGTTTACCCAGTATATTGCAGTCTGTGCTAGTTTAATCAGGGTATTACAGTCTGGGCATGTATACGCAGGGAATTATAGTCTGGGCAAGTTTACTCAGGATATTGTCGTCTGTGCTAGTTTACTCAGGGTATTGAAGTCTAGGCTAGTTTACGCAGGCAACTGCAGCCTGGGCTAGTTTACCCAGAGTATTGCAGTCTGGGCTAGTTTACTCAGGATATTGCAGTCTGGGCTAGGTTACCCAGGTTATAACAGTCTGGGCTAATTTACCCAGGATATTGCATTTTGGGCTAGTTTACTAAGGATATTGCTGTCTGGGCTTGTTTACTCAGGTTATTGCTGTCTGGGCTAGTTTACTCATGGTATTGCAGTCTGGGCTAATTTACTCAGGAAATATGGCAATCTGGGCTAGTTTACCCAGGGTACTGCAGTCTGGGCTAGTTTACCCAGGGTATTGCATTTTTGGCTAGTTTACTCAGGGTATAACAGTCTGGGCTAATTTACTCAAGGTATTGCAGTCTGGGCTCCTTTACTCAGGGTATTACAGTCTGGGCAAGTATATGCAGGGAATTGTAGTCTGGGCTAGTTTATTCAGGATATTGTCGTCTGTGCTAGTTTACTCAGGGTATTGAAGTCTAGGCTAGTTTACGCAGACAACTGCAGCCTGGGCTAGTTTACCCAGAGTATTGCAGTCTGGGCTAGTTTACTCAGGATATTGCAGTCTGGGCTAGGTTACCCAGGTTATAACAGTCTGGGCTAATTTACCCAGGATATTGCATTTTGGGCTAGTATATTCAGGATATTGCAGTCTGGGATCGTTTACTCAGGAAATATTGCATTCTGGGCTAATTTACTCAGGAAATATGGCAATCTGTGCTAGTTTACTCAGGGTATTGCCGTCTGGGCTAATATACTCAGGATATTGCAGTCTGGGCTAGTTTACTCATGGTATTGCCATCTGGGCTAGGTTATTTAGGAAATATTGCATTCTGGGCTAGTTTACCCAGGATGTTGCAGTCTGGGCTTGTTTACTCAGGGTATTGCATTTTTGGATAGTTTACTCAGGGTATTGCAGTCTGGGTTAACTTACCCAGGGTATTGCAGTCTGGGCTAGTTGCCTCAGGGTAAAAATCCTCTACATTGGGGAGATTGGGCGCCTCCTAGCAGAGCGCTTTAGGGAACATCTCCGGGACACCCGCACCAAACAACCACACCGCCCCGTGGCCCAACATTTCAACTCTCCCTCCCACTCTGCCGAGGACATGGAGGTCCTGGGCCTCCTTCACCGCCGCTCCCTCACCACCAGACGCCTGGAGGAAGAACGCCTCATCTTCCGCCTCGGAACACTTCAACCCCAGGGCATCAATGTGGACTTCAACAGTTTCCTCATTTCCCCTTCCCCCACCTCACCCTAGTTCTAAACTTCCAGCTCAGCACTGTCCCCATGACTTACCCTACCTGCCTATCTTCTTTTCCACCTATCCACTCCACCCTCTCCTCCCTGACCTATCACCTTCATCCCCTCCCCCACTCACCCATTGTACTCTATGCTACTTTCTCCCCACCCCCACCCTCCTCTAGCTTATCTCTCCACGCTTCAGGCTCATTGCCTTTATTCCTGATGAAGGGCTTTTGCCCGAAACGTCAATTTCGAAGCTACTTGGATGCTGCCTGAACTGCTGTGCTCTTCCAGCACCACTAATCCAGAATCTGGTTGCCTGAGGGTATCACAGTCTGTGCTAGTTTACTCAGGATATTGCAGTCTGGGATAGTTTGCCCAGGGTATTGCAGTGTGTGTTAATTTACCCAGAATATTGCAGTCTGGGCTAGGTTACTCAGGGTCTTGCAGCCTGGGCTAGTTTACCCAGAGTATTGTACTTTGGCTAGTTTACCCAGGGGATTGTACACTGGTCTAGTATACCAGAGTATAGTAGCGTGGACTGTGCTAATTAACCCAGGGTATTGTACACTGGAGTAGCATACCCAGGGTAAAAACAATGACTGCAGATGCTGAAAACCAGATTCTGGATTAGTGGTGCTGGAAGAGCACAGCAGTTCAGGCAGCATCCAAGTAGCTTCGAAATTGACGTTTCGGGCAAAAGCCCTTCATCAAGCTGCTCGTTGGATGCTGCCTGAACTGCTGTGCTCTTCCAGCACCACTAATCTAGCATACCCAGGGTACAATAGAGTGGGCTAGTTTTCCCAGGGTATAGTAGATTGGGCTAGTTTATCCAGGATGTAGCAGAGTGGGCTAGTTAACCAGGGTGTAGTGGATGGGCTGGTGTATCTGGGATATAGTGGAGTCGCCTACTTTACCCAGGTTATTGTACACTGGGCCAGTTTACCCACGTTATCGTTAAATGGTCTAGTTTACCCAGGATACTGTACATTGAGGTAGTTTACTTAGAGTATAGTAGATTGGGCTAGTTTACCCAGGGTTTTGTACACTGAGGTAGTTTACTCAGGGTATAGTAGATTGGGCTAGTTTACCCAGGGTATAGTAGAGCGGGCTATTTACCCAGGGTACACTGGAGTGGGCTAGTTTACTCAGGGTGTAGTAGTCTGGACTAGTTTACTGAGAGTGTTATAGTCTGGGCTAGTTTATCCAGGGTATTATCGGCTGGTGGGGGGTGAAGAGTGGAATTTACCCAGTGTATTGTAGAGTGGGCTTGTCTGTTATAAGCTATTCCCATCTTAGTTAAGAGGTTCACAATTTACCCTCTGAGTTAAATGATTTGAATCATGCTGTCGTGGTGAAGTGATACAGGTTATTTTTGATAGGGTTAGATGGCCCAGATGATTCTCATCTGAAGTAGAGTTTCCAGTTCTTGTCAGTTAAATAGCCTAGGTTACCATAACCTAGCCTGAGACTGAGGTTACTGTGGTGTGGGTTCTGTTACCCTGGATTCTGTAGTCAGTGTTGGAGTGACCAAGATCCTTGTAGTCTGGGTTAGATGACCTGCATTATTATAGTCTCGACTAGGAGTCCTGTGATTATTGGAATTTCTGTTGCAATTGGGTTTGTAATAGCCTGACCAAGTGGCCATGGTTCATTGTGGTTTGTATTAAGAGACCAGAGTTCTGATGAAGAGTCATTGACTCAGTCTGGTATTTTTGTCCCTTACTCCTTGGATGCTGCCAGACGTGCTAAATATCTACAGCACTTTCTGTTTTATTTCTGGGTTGTTATAGTCTGGACAAGGTGACCCTGTTCTCCAATCCTCCCAAAAGAAAACTTACAAAATTCCCTTTTCCAGCAGATTTCATTGGGTGATAATGAAAAGTGTAATATTAGCTATTGAGTTGTATAGGACTCCAACAGCAGACTTTCCTCAATACTCCAGGGTGGCCACCGGGGTTATGCAAGTTATGTAATTTCATCCACATGAAACATAGAAACAAGGAGGCCATTTAGCCCTTCGAGCCTGAGCACCAATCAATATGATCGTGGTTGATCCTCTATCTTAATGCTATACTTTCGGTTTCTCTCCACACCACATTTAAAATAGAAACATTCATCTATCCCATCGCAGACTTGTTATAGCACAGAAGGAGACTATTCGGCCTATTGTGCCTGTAACCTCGTGACAACCTCCTGCCTTTCCCCCCATGTCTTTGTGCACCATTCCTAGCCAAAAAAATACACCCAATCCCCTCTTGATTCTCTCAATTGGACCTGTGTCCACCACATTTCTAAACAGTGCATTCCACACCCAAACTACTTGTGACATGAAAACGTCTTTCTTTCTCATTTCACCTTTCCTTCACTTCCACATCAATTTCAATCAATTTTTCTTTCTCGAGCGGGAACATCGTCTCTCTCTCTGTCCAGCCTGGTCAAGATTTTGAAAATGTCGATCAAATCTCCTCTCAGCCTCAAAGTAAAAAAAAGTGTTCCTCATCTCAGTCCTACGTGATGAAGGGCTTTTGCCCAAAAACATTGAGTCTGCTGCTCCTCAGATGCTGCCTGACCTGTTGTGCTTTTCCAGCACCACACTCTCAATTCTGATCTCCAGCACGTGCAGTCCTCACTTTCACTCAGTATTCCCCGGTCTACTCCATATCTTGACACTTTGATCCCTGGTTCCAGTCTTTTCCGCCCTGAGGAATATCCTCCCTTCATCCAGTATATCCAGCCTTGTTAGAATTTTATGCATCTCAATCATAACCCCTCATTAATCAAAATTCTCATGAATAAAGGCCCAGTCAAACCAATCTCTTCTCTTGGGACAGTCCTGCCATCCCCAGTATCAGCCCAGTGAACCTCCACTGTGCTCCCTCTGTGGCAAATAAATCTTTTCTTAGATAGGGAGACTAAAACTGCGTGCAATACTCCCTTTGTGCTCTCACCGAGGCCTCACATAATTGCAATAAGACATCTCTAGCTTTGACAAAGAGTCAGTTAGACTCGAAACGTCAGCTGTTTTCCCTCCTTACAGATGCTGCCAGACCTGCTGAGATTTTCCAGCATATTCTCTTTTGGTTTCGGATTCCAGCATCCGCGGTAATTTGCTTTTTTCTCTAGCTCTAAACTTAATTGGCAGAGGGATGGGAACGTAGGCAATGAATCAGAGGAAGGATAATCAACCGAAAAGAACAAAACACAGAAAGGGGAATAAAAGAACTGACAGGCAAAGGAATCAAACAAGACCACAGGAGAAAATAATGGGAATGGGACAAGGAATGTTAAAAACACCACTCTTGGGACTTTGTATTTAAATGCACAGAGCATTTGAAGTAAAGTGGATGAACTAATCATGCAAATAGATGTAACCAGATCTGATATTATTGGGATTATGGAGACAGGGCTGCAGGGTGACCGGAGGTGGGAACTGAACATCCAGGGGAACTCGGTATTTCAGAAGGACAGACAAAAAGGAAAAGGTGATGGATTTGCATTATTGGTTTAAAAGGATGTAAAGACAATATTGAGGAAAGATTTTGGCTTAGAATATGTGTGGGTAGAATTGAGAAATACGAAGGGGGCAAAAAACATTAGTGGGGTCGGAATGTCGACCACCAAACTGTAGTGGTGAGGTCAGGAATGGCATTAAACAGGAAATCAGAGATATAAGCAGTAAAGGAACATCTGTAATTATCTGCATATAGATTGGGTGAATCTAATTAGTCCCAAGACTGGATAGGAAGATTTCCTAGAATGTATACGAGATCAGTTTCGAGATCAATACATTGAGGAACCAATGAGAGAACATGTCATCTTATGCAAATAAGCAAGGAATAATTGGCAATGTAATTATGAGATACCTCTTGGAGATCAGTGATCACAAGATGATGGAATTCGTCATCAAGGTGGAGAATGAGGTAGTTGATTCTGATACTAGGGTTCTGAGTTTTAATAAGGGAATCGGTGATGGTATGAGGCATGAATTGGCAATGATGAATTGGGAAATGTTACTGAAAGGAATGACAGTGGATTGGCAATGGCAAACATTTGAAGAGCGGATGGGTGAACTAGAAACATTATTTTCCTGTCTGGTGCAAGAGAGAAAAGAAAGCAGCCGCTAAGCCATTGTTTACGAGGGAAGTTAGAGGTAGCATTAGATGCAATGAAGAGGCATGCAAATTGGCTAAAAACAAAGAACCTGAGGATTGGGAACAGTTTAGATATAAGCAAAGGAAGACCATGGGTTTGATTAAGAAGGGGGAAATAAAGTATGAAAGTAAGTCTGTGGGGATCATAAGAACTGACTGCACATGTTTCTATAGGTATGCATAAACAAAAATATTGGTGAAAATTAATGTAGGTCCCCTACGGTCAGAAATGAGTGGATTTATAATAGGGACCGAAGGAATGGCTGAAGAACTAAATTCTAATACTTTGCTTCTGTCTTCACAAAGGAAGACATGAATAGCATGCCAGAAATGATGGGCAATGCAGGGAGAGGGAAGAATTGAAACAATCTGATTTAATAGAGGAATGGTGTTAGAGAAATTGACGGGATTCAAAGCCTCACATTCTGAAGGCCTAATAACCTATATACTGGAAGAGCTAAGGAAACAGTCCGAGAAATAGTGGATGCATTGGTGGTCACCTTCAAGATTCTTTGGACTGTGGAACAGTTCCTAAAGATTGGAAGGTAGTTAATGTAACCCCACTCTTTAAAAAGGGAGGTGGAGAAAACAGGGAGCTACAGACCAGTGAGTCTGACTTTGGCTTTGGGGAAAATGTTTAAGTCCATTATCAAGGATTTTATAGCAGAGCATTTAGAAAACCAAGATAGAATCAGACACAGTCAACATGAATTTACAAAAGGGAAATCATGTTTGACAAATCCACTGGAATTCTTCGAGGATGTAACTTGTAGAGGTGATCAGGGGGAGCAAGTGGATACGGTTTATTGGGACTTTCAGAAGGCTTTTGACAAAGTCCCACATTAGAGAATCATGTCTAAAATTAAGGCATATTGGTTTGGGGGTAGTTTATCGAGATGAATAGAAAATTTGCAGACAGAAAACAGAGTAAATGGGTCATTTTTGAATGAAAGGCAGCCACTAAGGGGGCCAGGACCCTAGCTATTCGTAGTAGATGTTAATAATTCAAATGAGGGAACCAAATGTAATGACTCAAATTTGCAGATAACACACAGCGTGGTGGAAGGGTGAGCTGTGAAGAGGATGCAAACATGTTGCAGGCTGAGTGAGTGGGCAAAGTTAAATATCACACAACACCAGGTTATAGTCCAATAGGTTCAATTGGAAGCACTAGCTTTCAGAGTGCTGCTCCTTCATCAGATGGTTGTAGAGTATAAGATCATAAGACACAAAATTTATAGCAAAAAAATTACAGTGTCATACAGTGATATATTGAACAACCCTGGATTGTTAAGTCTTTCATCTTTTAGAACGGGTTGCAGGTTTCGGTTCATTAATATGCAAATCCCAAAACTTCTTTTAAGTCACTTTCTCGAGTTAACTTAAGGTTTTATAACAAAAGGTGCCATCTCAGCTCAGAGAATGCATCAAAGGTGTGAGGTTAGAGTCTGTGAGTATCCCAGACTTGAGTCAGAGTGGTTCTGTTATCAAAGTGGAATTTACAAAATATTACATGTACTGACTGTCTGCGTTGACTGTCTGCAGATTGTGCATTTTTGAGCAAAATAGAATGTATCAGTAAATATAATTCTGCAAATACAAATTCACCCCATAGACTTATAGGTGTCTGTGCATGACTGAGAGACAGAGAGTGTGTGCATGTGAGGGTGAATGTGAGTGTGAGTGCACATCAGAGAATGTGTGCTTGAATGTGTGAAAGCTTGGTAAAGTGTGTGTGTGAATGTGATGGAATATAAGCCTGTGAGAGGATGTGTGCGTGGATGACAGTGTGGGGTTGTGTGTGTGTGTCTGAAAGAAAGCGTGTGTATGAGAGAGGGTCTGTGTGAGTGCATGAGTATGTAAGAGTGTATGTATGTGTGCTTGTATGCATGTGAGAGTGTGTGAGCGCGTGTGCATGTGCATATGTGTGAGTGTGAGTGTATAGTGCAGTGGGGTCACCTGGAGTGTGACATGAAACCGGTTGAGGCCATCCCCATGGGTACCGAACTTGGCTATCAACCTCTGCTTGGCCACCTTGCGTTGTTGCCTGTCCTGAAGTCCACCTTGGAGGATGGTCACCTGAAGATCCGAGGCTGAATGTCCCTGTCCACTGAAGTGCTCCCTGACTGGGAGGGAACACTCCTGTCTGTTGATTATTGTGCAGTGTCCATTCATCCGTTGTCGTACCCTCTGCTTGGTTTCCCCAATGTATCATGCCTCAGGGCATCCTTGCCTGCAGCATATGAGATAGACAACGTTGGCCGAGTCATAGGAGTACCTGCCGTGTACACGGTGGGTGGTGTCCCCACAGGTAATGGTGGTATCCGGGCCAACAATCTGACACGTCTTGCAGTGGTTGCCGTGACAGGGTTGTACGGTGTTGTGGTCCATTTTGTCCTGAAGGCTGGGCACTTTGCTGTGAACAATGGTCTGTTTAAATTTTGGCGGTTGTTCAAAGGCAAGAAGTGGAGGCATAGGGAAGGTCTTGGCAAGGTGCTCACGTGCACACTCTCTCTCCCTCTCTCTCTCTCTCTCTCTCACATGGACGCGCACACATAGGTGAATTTGTATTTGCAGAATTATATTTGCAGATACATTCTATTTTGTTCAAAAATGCACAATCTGCAGGCAGTCAATGCAGGTAGTCAATCCATGCAATATTTTGTAAATTCCACTTTGGAAATAGAGCCAGTCTGACTCAAGATTGGGATACAGACAGACTCTGACCTCACACCTTTAATGCATTGTTTGAGCTGCGATGTCACCTTTTGTTATAAATCCTTAAATTATCTCGAGAAGATGCCTTAAAAGAAGTTCTTGGATTTACTTATTAATGAACCAAAACCTGCAACCCATTCCAAAACATGAACGACTTAACAATCCAGGGTTGTTCAATGTATCACTGTACGACTCTGTAATCTTTTGCTATAAATTTTGTGCCTTATGATCTTATACTACACAACCATCTGATGAAGGAGCGGTGGTCTGAAAGCTAGTGCTTCCAATTAAACCTGTTGGACTATAACCTGGTGTTGTGTGACTTTTAACTTTGTCCACCCCAGTCCAACACTGGCACCTCCACAACATGAGTGAACAACTGGCTGGCAGGTGCAGTATCAGGTGGATAAATGTGAGGTTATCCACAACGATAGCTGAAATAGGGAGGCAGATTATTGTTTGAATGGGTTTGAATTGAAAGCGGGGAACAGTCAACAAAACTTAGATGTCCTCATGTACCAGTCACTGAGAGTTAGCGTGCAGGTGCGGCAGGCAGTCAGAAAGGCAAACTGAATGTTGGCTTTCATAGCGAGAAGATTGGAATACAGGAACAAGGATGCCTTGCTGCAATTATACAGGACATTAATGAGACCACACCTGGAATATTATGTACGGGTTTCCTTTCTGAGGGAAGCGCTTCCTGTTATAGTGAGAGTGCAGTGGAGGTTTACCAAGTTGATTCCTGGGAATGACAGGACTGATGTACGAGGCGAGATTGAGTAGGTTAAGATCATTTTCGCTTGACTTGAGAAGAAAGGGGGGAGAATCTCACAAAAACTTGTCGAATTCTAACAGGACTAGGCAGGTTAGATGTAGGAAGGATGCTTCCGAAACTGGGGGAATTCAGAAACTGGATCATAATTTCAGGATAAGGGATAAAGACTTTAGGACTGAGATAAGGAGACATTTCTTTCACCCAGCAAGTAGTGAGCCTGTGGAACTCACTATCACAGATGGTGGTTGAGGCCAAACATTAAGCTTTCAAGAAGGAAGGAAATCTGTGGCTAAAGGGATCAAGGAATATGGTCTGGATTAGGGAATTGAGCTTGATGATCAGCCATGATATTTATGAATGGCATGACCTCAAGGGGTCAAATAGCTTATATCCTCTCCTTTATTCTATGTTTCTATGTAACTTAAATCCTATTGCAATTAAGGCAAATATACCATTTGGGGTGCACCTGATGCAGTAAGCTTAGGTTGGAAAAGAGGCAGATGAACCTCTGTCTCACCTGGTTTGGGGCCCTGGATGGAGGTGAGGGGGGTGGTGTACTGGCAGGTTTTGCAACTTTTGTGGTTGCAGGGGGAGGTACTGGTTGGGGAAAGGGCGGGGGGGGGGGGGGGGGGGGAGCGAGGTGGGGGGGCACTAATGAACCAAGACTGGAAAAGGGAACGGTCCTTGCAGAAGGCAGAGAGGGTGGGGAGGGAAAAATGTTCTTGGTGGTGGAGTCTAATTCGAGTTGGCAGAAGTGTTTAAGGATGACGCATTGGGTACGGAGACTGGTGGGGTGATAGGTGAGGACAAGAGGGATTCTGTCTACTGCGTTTAGAGGGGGGAGGGTTTAAAGTAGTGGACGGGGAATGGAGGAGGTGCGGTGGAGGGCTGTCTGGATGACAGAGGGGAGAGAAGGCACATTGTTCAAAATAGGTGGACATCTGGGATACTTTGGAGTGGAATGTCTCCTCATCTGAGCAGATGCTGCAGAGGTGGAGGAATTGAGAAAACAGGATGGAGTTCTTGCAGGATACTGGGTGGGAGGAGATGTAGTCCAGGTAGTTATGGGAGTCTGTGGGTTTATAGTAAGCGTCCATCTGTAGACTGTCACAGGAAATGGCTATGGGCACTCAGATGGGCCCTAGCTACGCCTGCCTCTTTATCGGCTATGTTAGTACCTACACAGGTACTGTGCCCCAACTCTTCTGCCGTTACATTGATGACTGTATCGGTGCAGGGTCCTTCACTCAGGCTGAACTGGAGCAGTTCATCAACTTTGCCCACAATGTCCACTTGGTCCATCTCGGACACCTCCTTCCACTTTCTTGACATCTCCAGGATGAAGGGCTTTTGACTGAATCTTCGATTCGCCTGCTCCTCGGATGCTGCCTGACCTGCTGTGTTTTTCCTGTTCTCTGTGAACAGGATCGAGGATCCTGAAGGCTGTGGTGCCGGCCTAATGTCTGGCTTCAGGATATCTCACCTGGGGCTGCAGAGGAACTTGGAGTGGGAGGGCCAGGCCCACTTGTCATGGTCTACAGAGGTACCACCGATATAGGTAGAAAGAGGAAACAGGTTCTACTGAGGAAATATGAGCAGCTTGGGGCTAACTTAAAAGCAGAACCAAAGTTGTAGAGTCATAGAGATGTCCAGCATGGAAACAGACCCTTCAGTCCAACCTGTCCATGCCGACCAGATATCCCAACCCAATCTAGTCCCACCAGCCAGCACCCAGCCCATATCCCTCAAAACCCTTCCTTTTCATATACCCTTCCAAATGCCTCTTAAATGTTGCAATTATACATGCCTCCACCACTTCCTCTGGCAGCTCATTCCATACCACCCTCTGCGTGAAAAAGTTGCCCCTTAGGTCTCTCTTATATCTTTCCCCTCTCACCCTAAACCTATGCCCTCTAGTTCTGGACACCCCGACCCCAGGGAAAAGACTTTGCCTATTTACCCTATCCCTGCCTCTCATAATTTCGTAAACCTCTATAAGGTCACCCCTCAGCCTCCGGAAAGCAAAGAGGTAATAATCTCTGGATTACTACCTGATCCATGATAAAATTGACACAGGGTCACCAAGGTTAAAGAGAGAAATGCATGGCTCAAAGGGTGGTGTGGGGGCAACAGGTTCAAATATATGGGACATTGACACCAGTACTGGGGAAGGAGGGAGCTGTTCTGATGGGACAGGATCCACTTGAATCATGCTGGGACCTGGGCTATGGATAGGGCTTTAAATTAAATAGAGTTGGGGTGGGTTCAGATACCTGGAAAGTTATGAAAAAGGTTACAGAGAGGAAGGGCTCTGTTGTAGTTAAATGCACACAGTAAATGAAGCAAGGTAAATGGGTTTGGAGCTCTGATTTATATTGGTCGGTACAATGTTGGGAGCTTTTGCCCGAAACGTCGATTTTCCTGCTCCTCGGATGTTGCCTGACCTGCCGTGCTTTTCCAGCACCACTCTAATCTAAACTCTGGTTTCCAGCATCTGCAGTCCTCACTTTTGCCTACGATGTTGTGTGAGTCTCAGAGATGTAGCTGTGAGGGGATCAGGGATGGGAATTAAGTATTTAAGGAAACATGTTTGATCGAAAGGACAGGTAGAAAGGCAGAGGGGGTGGGGTTGCCTTGTCGGTAAGAAATGAAATTAAATTGACAGGAGAGATGATGTCGAGTAGGAAGGTGCAGAATCTGTATGGGTGGAGTTGATGAACCGCAAATGAAAAACACCCTGATAGTTTTGTACAAGTCTCCTGGCAGTAGTCAGGATGAGGGGGCAAAAAATAAATCAGGAGACGGGGAAGGTATGTAAGAAGGGCACTATTACAATAATCATGGGGAGCTTCAATATGCAGGTGGGGTGAATCAGATTGGTGATGGATCTCAAGAAAAATAATTCATGGGAATGTCCATGAGGTTTTGTTTTGGAGCAGCTTGTGGTAGAGCCCCCTAGGGAACAGGCAATTCTATACTGAGGCAGACTTGTTAGGGAGCTTAAGGTGAAGGAATGCCTAGTGAGCAGAGTGAGCATCATATAATCGAATTTACCCTGCAGTTTGAGAGGGAGAAGTTCGAATCAGATGTGATGGTATTACAGTTGAGTGAAGGGAACTATAAAGTTCTGAGGGAGGGGTGGGCCAGATTTGATTGGAAGGGAAGAAAGACAGTGGAACAGCAATGGCAGGAGTTTCTGGGAGTAATTCAGGAGACCACAGCAGAGGTTCATCCCTAGGGAGAAGAAACATACTCAGGAGGATCAGGAGGACCCTGACCGACAAGAAAAGTGAGAGACATCATAAAAGTAAATAAAAAGCAAAGATTAGTGAGAAGCCAGAGAAGCTTTTAAAAACCAGCAGGGGACAACTGAAAAAGCAATAAGCAGGAAGAAGATAAAATATGAAGGTAAGCCAACTAGTAACATAAAAGATTGCATAAGAACTTTTCGGTATCTAAAAGCTAAGAGCGATACAAAAGTGGACATTGGACCGTTGGAACATGAGGTTGGAGAAATAGTAATGGGGAAAAGGAAATGGCAGAGGAACTGAATAGGTACTTTGCATCAGTTTTCACAGTGGAAGACATCAGCCCCATACAGGAAATTCAAGAGAGTCAGGGGGCAGAGGTGAATGTAATAACCATCAGTAAGGAGAAGCTGCCTGACAAGCTGAAAGGTCTGACGGTGGATATATCAACCAGATCAGATGGACTACACCCCAGAGTTCTGAAGGAGATTGTAGGAGATAGGAGATTGTAGAGGCATTGATCTTTCAGGAATCACTGGAGTCAGGGATAGTCCCAGAGGACTGGAAAATGGCTGAAGTAACACCCCTATTTAAGAAGGGGTGGAGGCAGGAGGTAGGAAACTATAGGCTGGTTAGCCTGACCTTGGTTATTGGTAAGATTTTAGAGTCCATTATTAAGGCTGAGGTTGCGGAGTACTTGGAAGTGCATGGTAAAATAGGGCTGAGTCAGCATGGCTTTGTCAAGGGGAGGTCATGCCTGACAAATCTGTAAGAATTCTTTGAGGAGGTAACGAGCAAGTTAGACAAAGAAAAGCCAGTGAATGTGATTCATTTGGATTTTGATAAGGTGCCACACAGGAGGCTGCTAAACAAGATAGGAAGCCGTGGTGTTAGGGGCAAGATACCAGCTCGGATAAAGATTGGCTTACTGGCAAAAAGCAGGGAGTAGGGATAAAGATGTCTTTTTCAGATGGCAACCAGTGACCAGTGGAGTTCCACAGAGGTCAAAGACCACGATTATTCACGTTATACATTAATGATCTGGATGAAGGAACTGAGGAAACTATTGCTATGTTTGCAGATGACACAAAGGTAGATGGGTAGGGAACCACTGCTCTTCAGATGCAGAATGAAGAGTGACTCTTGCTCTGTGAAGATGCTGGATGGGACATTACAAGTATACTGGATAATGTTTTGCTAATATGTAGACTTAGAAGTACTTTGTACCAGATGCATGGACATGTTTACATCGTGTTCAATGGTAATCATGGGGCATGTGATTCACAGATACCCCAGTGTGAAGCTCTGACTTACCAGAATTCAGTAAAATTATGGCCTTCAGACAGATGTACTCCTCACACTGCAGCTTCAGCAGTCGGAATCGGGACACTGTTGCTAGGAGCATATCAAATATCTCCACCATCCCTTCAACACATTTCCCTTCATTCCTTCAGACAAGAAATCAACAAACATAAGTTTAATCAATTACTTTTTTGAAGAAAATAAATGACTGTTGTACAACTTCCTGAAATTTTAGGAATTCTCATCACCTAAAGACAAAACAGCAGATTCTTTTAACTTTGTCCTTTATTTCCTTCTACCTAAGTTTTTGTACCTAGGTACTTGTGGCTAAGCCAGAGCCATATGTCTGTGGTCACACTGTAAACTTTACACTGTACTCCTGTACTTGAGTATATGTGACAGTAAAGTCTAAATCGGAAACCTTTTTATGAAGATAGTCAACTCAAATATGTGACAAATAGAGTATAACACTTGCAACTAACTTGGATCCAAATATTTTAAAATATTTTTGAAATATTCAGTGACTAGAAATTGTGGAGCAGCAAAGATATTTCAGAATCTAAGTGCACAAATTATTGAAAGCTGGTAGCCAGGTATGTAGGTAAACCAAAAAAGGGTGGCTTTTATCTCAAACAGGCGAGAATACAAAGAGGTGGAAGAGATTCTACCTAGAATGCTGTCATCAGCTTTGAGCAACACATCTGCAAAAGGATGTCCTAGTCTTAGAGGGATTACAGGGCTGAACCACCAGATTAGTAACAAGAACGAATTTGTGAGGACAGATTACACAAGTAGGGTTTCTATACGATTGAGTTTAGAAGATGAAGAGGCAATTGATTGATGTTTAAAAATGTAAAAGGATTTTGAAAGCATAGATGCCAAGAAATGGTTTCCTCTCATGAGGTTATCAAGAGTGAGGCGACATAAGCTTCAAATTAGACTTTGACCATCCCAGAGTGAAATCAGAAGCAGATTTTCACAGAGAGAGCCAGAAAAATTCAAACCTCAGTCCTCTGAAAGACTAGGAAACCAGCACAATGCAAGGGTTTCAAGAGTGAGATTGATGGTTGATGGGTAAAAGCAGTAAGATTGCAATCAGGAAAATGTAGTTGTGATAGAGATCATCAATAATCGTTTGGAATAATGGACAAAATTAAGGGATTGATTGTCCCCAATTCCTCTTCCTATTGTTTCTATGTAATCAGTGTTACATTCCTTTATTTAAAATAAGTTCAAATGGGAAAGCTTTGCCATTAAAAACAGGTTTGTTTTACTTGGAGCTAGATTGCAAAAGTAAAAGAAGAACAATCACAACTTGTGTTTATAGAGGTAACACGGGGATGGTGAGGGTCTCAGACGATGAGCGGAGGTGGTACAGAAGTCAACAGTGGTGGAAAAAGAAATTGAAGTTGCAGACATGTGGCTTGTAATGTTTCTCTTGAAAGATCAAGCAAATTGTGACAGGAATTACAGAAAGGAACAAATGGTATGGCAGGCAATCATTAACGTTAATGATACATGCAGTTCCCAGATTGTGAATGAGTTTCGTTCTTGAGTCAGTTCACAAGTCGATTTGTACCTAAGTTGGAACACAATGCATGGCAGTATAGAGTAACCGTTCATCAATACAGGAAATGTTCACGTGTTGGATCTTTACAATTACATCCCTGTGTGAGATCATGTTCACAAGTATGAGTGTTCGTAAGTCACACATTTGTAAATTGGTGAGGGTGGGGGATAGGGTATATAGTACAGACAGGAAGATAAAGGCAAATGGAGTTACAGATCTTAAGAGTCCATTGGGTTGCGAAGTTGAGAAGATGTGTTCAACTGTTGAGCTGTGATCCTGTTTCTTTAGCAGTAATGAAATTTACAGTTCTGGAGAGGCACCAATATGCTGGGCAGGAGGTTTGCTAGAATGCTTTACGAGGGTTTAACCTAAATTTGCAGGGGAGTGGGAACCTGAGGTACGGATCAGATGCTGGAGTAGGTAGTGAACAGCCAGATACAGCGTGCAGTGTCTGTGAGGAGGGACAGGCACTTGATAGGGCAAAGGTGCAGCCAGTGTGATGGGATGAAATGTGTCTATTTTAGTGCAAGAAGTATCAGGAATAAGGGTGACAAACTCAGCGCATGGATTAGTATTTGGAGCTATGACGTTGTGGCCATTATGGAGACTTGGATATCACAGGGGCAGGAGTGGTTGTTGGATATTTCAGGGTTTAGATGTTTCAAAAGGAACTGGGGGGGAAGATAAAAGAAGCAGGGGAGGGGCATTGCTAATCAGGGATAGTATCACAGCTGCAGAAAGGGAGGTTGTCGAGGAGGGTTTGTCTACAGAGTCAATAGGGGTGGAAGGCAGAAACAGGAAAGGAGCAGTCACCTTATTGGGAGTTTTCTACAGAAGCCCCCCAACAGCAATAGAGACACAGAGGAGCAGATTGGGAAGCAGGTCTTGGAAATGTGCAGTAGCAGGATTGTTGTCATAGGTGAGTCTAACTTACCTAATATTGATTGGAACTTACTTCGTTCAAGTAATTTGGATGGAGCAGTTTTTGTCAGGTGTGTGTTTCGAAAGGGTTCCAGGTTCAATATGTAGATAGGCCGACTAGAGGGGAGGCCTTATGGGATTTGGTGCTTGATAACGAACCAGGTGTCAGATCTCTCGGTGAGAGAGCATTTCAGTGATAGTGATTACAACCCCATGACTTTTACTATACTCATGGAGAGGGATAAGAGTCGATGGTATGGGAAAGTATTTAATTGGGGGAAGGAGGATTCCAATGCTGTAAGACAGGAACTGGGGAGCCTAACTTGGGAACGGATGTTGTCAAGGAAATGCACAACAGAAATGTGAAGGTTGTTTAGGAAGCACCTGCTGATAGTGCTGGACACTGAGGCAAGGAAGGAATGGTAGGGTGAAGGAACCTTGGGTGACAAGGGATATGGGCTGAAAATGTGTTGCTGGAAAAGCGCAGCAGGTCAGGCAGCATCCAAGGAACAGGAGAATCGACATTTCGGGCATGAGCCCTTCAGGAATGAGGAAAGTGTGCCAAGCAGGCTAAGATAAAAGGTAGGGAGGAGGGACTTGGGGGATGGTCGTTGGAAATGCGATAGACAAGGGATGTGGACAGGTAAAAACAATATCTGCAGATGCTGAAAACCAAATACTGGATTAGTGGTGCTGGAAGAGCACAGCAGTTCAGGCAGCATCCAACGAGCAGCGAAATCGACGTTTCGGGCAAAAGCCCTTCATCAGGAAATGTGGACAACCTAGTCAAGTGGAAGAAGCAAGATTATTTAAGGTTGAGGAGGCAAGGATCTGACACAGCTCTAGAGGGTTACAAGTTAGCCAGGAAGAAGTGAAGAAAGGATTTAAGAGAGCTAGAAGGAGGCATGAGAAAATTTTAGCTGATAGGATTAAGGAAAACCCTAAGGTGTTCTACACTTACATAAGGAACAAGAAGATGGCCAGAGTGAGGGTAGGGCCAGACAGAGATAGCAGAGGGAACTTGCGCTGGGAGTCAAAGGAGATAGGGGAGGTCCTTAATGAATACTTCGCTTCAGTATTCACGAGTGAGAGGGACTTTGACGTTTCTGAGGACAACATGAAACAGACTGATCAGCTACAACAAGTTGAGGTTAAGAAGGAGGATGTGCTGGAAAGTTTGAAAAACATAAGGATAGATAAATCCCTTGGGCCAGATGGGATATACCCTAGGTTAGGACAGGAAGCGAGGGAAGAGTTTGCTGCACCTTTGGCAATGATCTTTGCTTCCTCACTGTTCACTGGAGTAGTGCCAGATGAGTGGAGGTTGGAAAATGTGATTCTCTTGTTCAAGAGAGGAAATAGGGATAATCCTGGGAATTACAGACCAGTCAGTCTTACATCAGTGGTGGGCAAGATATTGGAGAGGATTCTGAGAGAGAGGATTCATAATTATTTGGAAAACCATAGTTTGATTAGAGATAGTCAGCATGGCTTTGTCAGGGCAGGTCATGCCTCACAAGCCTTACTGAATTTTTTGAGGGAATGGGTCTGAGTGGGATGTTCTTCAGAGGGTTGGGGTGATCTGGATGGGCCAAACAGCCTGTAGGGATTCTCTCCCTGAGCAAACTGCTTCCTCTGCAAATAGAAGATAGAGATGAGAGAAAAGTAAGTCATTCAATCACAATGATTTTAAACAAGAGAGGATGCTTCTCAAGTTATAACAATGGAATTCCACATTTTCAAATGAAAAATACCTTTCAGCTTTCTCATGTAGCTAATTAATGATGGGTGAGCATGGGATATCTCACTAATGTCAGCTTGTGGCTGCGAGTAAGACCTTCAGTCCAAGGTCAGTCAGGTAATAGAAAGCTTTCTTTTTTGATAATCCAATTTTAAAGATTTTAGGGTGTTTTAATGATTACAGTTTATCAATCACAGAATCTCTATGCACGCCGAGGCCATTTGGTCCATCAAGTCTGCATCAACTCTCTGAAGAGTATCCTACCCTATCTCTGTAACCCACAATTACTACAGTTAACCCACCTAGCCTACACACTATGGAGTATTTTACCTGAGATAACCCACCTAGTCTGCATATCTCTGCACACAGTGAGGCAATTTAGCATGGCCAACCCACCTAACCTGTACACCTTTAAACCGTGGGACGAAACACACATAGACACAGGGAGAACTTGCAAACTCCACATAGAGAGTTACCCCAAAGCTGGAATCGAACTCCGGTCCCTGGCGCTGTGAGGCAGCAGTGCTAGCCACTGAGCCATCATGCCACCCTTAAGGGATGACGTCTCTCCTTAACACACTTGGATGGAATAATCAGGCACTACTTGGATTAGGGTAAACGTGGGGAACCCATGAAGACAGTTCCCTACGTTACTGGCTGAAACGTTTCTCAACAGGATGGTCTTTAATGGTCCAGATATTCCTCTCAGATAACTGCAGGCAATGAGTCAAAATTAGAGTGGTGCTGGAAAAGCACGATAGGTCAGGCAGGAGAATTGACGTTTCAGCAAAAGCCCTTCAGCTCTTTCTGATGAAGGGCTTTTGCCTGAAACATTGATTTCCCTGCTCCTCGGATGCTGCCTGACCTGCTGTGCTTTTTCAGCACCACAGAATCTTGACTCTAATTCTCTAGCATCTGCAGTACCACATCAGCCTAACTTCAGGCTATGGCCAAATGGACTGTTAAACTGAAATATCTGAAAGCTCCTGTCTGAATTATTTGCCGTTATCTTTGTGAAAATAGCTCACTGTCTGCCTCACCATTAAAATCGCATTGAATTGCAACAAATTGTTGCATTTATGCAGTATATACAGACTAAACTCAACCCATTGAACCAAATCTTGTCAATCTGAGTCTAAGTACCCTTTAACAATATGATTTGAGTTTATTATTACCAGACAACATCCCTGGCTACCAAAATTAATTAATACGAGTGTGGAATTGTATTCCTCCAATGTTTATTTCAGAGATTTTAAGAAAATAAATTTTATTCTGTTTCCTTCTCCTTTCTGTATCTCTTTTTTTCTCACAATCCAATCTTCCTTTCCCTTTGTATTTTTCTCGTGCACCTGATTTGACATTGAACTTCCCACTTTATTTACACTTCCTTCTCAGTCCTTGAGCTGTTAATTTCACAATCCTCAAACCTAATTGTTTCAGAAAATAGACAGTAGCTTGTGCAGTTCGCTCAGGTCCCAGCCTCCCAGTTTCCCTTGCTTTGCTGTTATAAACTCACACTTCAACATCTTGCCCATTGCAAGCAATTTCAAAATCATAAATGAGCAAGGCTAACTCTAATTGATTGCAGATATTGTTCGATTCACTCTTGACCAGTCGTCTGGCATTAATATCTTTAAACTGAGTGTTGAAAGAATATTCATGACTCAGAGCCCAATTAAGTTCACACATGAACTTGTACCTTCTGAAGGCTGTGTACAAAGCCAATTTGAAAAGATACACAGGTCAAATAGGAAAATAGACATAGCTTCAATCACTCAAAGTGAAATGTTGAATGGTCAAACCTGCCTCAAGATGTGAGCTGAGTTACCACTACTTATTATATGAAGTCAAGAGAAACTTTTAGAGTAACGCTGATAACAGTAGCAGTCAATAGCCAACAATACCGAGGTACTTTCACCTAAGATGTCACCATAAGAGGCAGACATTGTAAAAGCCTTTCATTGTATTCCTACAATGAAGTATGTGTGATATAAAAGGATATTCTATTCTATTCAACAATAATCCCTATAACTCACACTGTGATGGCTGTATCCTCATGTCTTAGTGAAGATTTTTTGGCAGTTAATTGAATGGTTTAGAGACTGTACAAAGAAACTGAGGGATAGATTTTTTTTTAACCGGTGTCCAGATGCTAAGACAGGTCAAGCAGGTTAGTTGCCCATTGGGAAGGAAGATTGACAATTTCCACAGCAGTAGATTGATCAGGTTTACTGGCCAGACAGCAAGTTGATACCTCATGGCTAGGCACAGAATGGGTGACAACACTGCCCACTCACTGTTATGTACTGATTATGGAGGGAAAGTGGGTAGTTTGGTTGAAAATTGGTGGAGTATTAAGAATTCCATTTAAGTTGATGCTCCAGAGTTACCAGAATTTTCCTCCATCCCACAATTCCCCCCACCCTCATGATGCTGGGTCCCTCGATGAGGCATCGATTGTGTTTGAACAAGTCATGCCACTAGACCCATCCCGATCGAGAGCTCAGCAACCAAACACAACCGAGTGTGTTGCTTGGGAATTGTCTGTGATGGCTGCCTTCCCATCAGTGGGTAGACCACCAGCGGCAGTGAGATGGGGTGGTCACCTGAGGGGCCACAACTGGCATCAAGGTGGGCAAGCCATGCACCTCACGGGTTCTCACCCAGCTCCCTCCCCTCACGAATTAAATGCCGCCCCCATTCTAAAATAGCGAGGGCATTAAATTCCACCCAAATGCTGTCTAATGTAAGCAATAACACAGAGAAAGGTTCAATTAAAAATCAATGGATGTCAGTGAATTGTTTGAGGTGCAGTGGACGCATCAAAGGAACAGCAAGAGAAAGAAATGATATGTCATTCTTATGATAACCTTCAGCAGGTTGCAGGTGCTTAGCTGCAAATAAAGCATAAGATGGACAAGAGTTCATGATAATTCTCAAGTGAAAAAAGACACACCTAGGATCCCAGTAATCTGATAATGTGATGTTCTTCTGCCCAGAAAAATCCTTTGATTGCAAAGGGCGGAGAGATGGAAATTGTTTTGTATGGTCCCTATCCTAACCAGTTTCCGAGACTTTGTTTGTAACATCTTTAATTTGAGGGTTTGGTTAAGAAAAAAGAAGGAAGCATATATCAGGTACAGACAGGATAGATCGAGTGAACCCTTAGAATGGTATAAAAGAAGTAGGAGTATACTTCAGAGGGAAATCAGGAGGGCAAAAAGGGGACATGAGATAGCTTTGGCAAATAGAATTAAGGAGAATCCAAAGGGTTTATACAAATATATTAAGGACAAAAGGGTAACTGGGAGAGAATAGAGCCCCTCAAAGATCAGCAAGGCAGTCTTTGGGAGCCACTGAAAATCGGGGAGATACTAAATGAGTATTTTGCATCAGTATTTACTGTGGAAAAGGATGTGGAAGATATAGACTGTAGGGAAATAGATGGTGACATCTTGCAAAATGTCCAGATTACAGAGGAGGAAGTGCTGGATGTCTTGAAATGGGTAAAGGTGGATAAATCCCCAGGATCTGATCAGGTGTACCCGAGAACTCTGTGGGAAGCTAGAGAAGTGATTGCTGGGCCTCCTGTTGAGATATTTGTATCATCAATAGTCACAGGTGAGGTGCCAGAAGACTGGAGGTTGGCAAACGTGGTGCCACTGTTTAAGAAGGGTGCTAAGGACAAGCCAGGGGACTGTAGACCAGTGAGCCTGAGGTCGGTGGTGGGCAAGTTGTTGGAACGAATCCTGAGGGACAGGATGTACATGTATTTGGAAAGGCAAGGACTGATTAGGGATCATCAACATGGTTTTGTGCGTGGGAAATCATGTCCTCACAAAACTGATTGAGTTTTTTGAAGAAGTAACAAAGAGGATTGATGAGGGCAGAGCAGTAGATGTGATCTATTTGGACTTCAGTAAGGCGTTTGACAAGGTTCCCCATGGGAGACTGATTAGCAAGGTTAGATCTCATGGAATACAGGGAGAACTAGCCATTTGGATACAGAACTGGCTCGAAGGTACAAGACAGAGGGTGGTGGTGGAGGGCTGTTTTTCAGACTGGAGGCCTGTGACCAGTGGAGTGCCATAAGGATCGGTGCTGAGCCCTCTACTTTTTGTCATTTACATAAATGATTTGGATGCGAGCATAAGAGGTACAGTTAGTAAGTTTGCAGATGACACCAAAATTGGAGGTGTAGTGGACAGCGAAGAGGATTACCTCAGATTACAACAGGATCTGGACCAGATGGGCCAATGGGCTGAGAAGTGGCAGGTGGAGTTTAATTCAGATAAATGCGAGGTGCTGCATTTTGGGAAAGCAAATCTTAGCAGGACTTCTACACTTAATGGTAAGGTCCTAGGGTGTGTTGCTGAACAAAGAGACCTTGGAGTGCAGGTTCATAGCTCCTTGAAAGTGGAGTCGCAGGTAGATAGGATAGTGAAGAAGGCGTTTGGTATGCTTTCCTTTATTGGTCAGAGTATTGAGTACAGGACATTGGTTAGGGCAATGTTGGAATGTTGCATGCAATTCTGGCCTTCTTCCAATCAGAAAGGTGTTGGGAAACTTGAAAGGGTTCAGAAAAGATTTACAAGGATGTTGCCAGGGTTGGAGGATTTGAGCTATAGGGAGAGGCTGAACAGGCTGGGGCTGTTTTCCCTGGAGTGTCGGTGGCTGAGGGGTGACCTTATAGAGTTTTACAAAATTATGGGGGGCATGGATAGGGTAAATAGGCGAAGTTTTTTTCCCTGGGGTCAGAGAGTCCAGAACTAGAGGGCATAGGTTTAGGGTGAGAGGGGAAAGATATAAAAGAGACCTACGGGGCAACATTTTCACACAGAGGGTGGTACGGGTATGGAATGAGCTGCCAGAGGAAGTGGTGGAGGCTGGTACAATTGCAACATTTAAGAGGCATTTGGATGGGTATATGAATAGGAAGGGTTTTGAGGGATATAGGCCGGGTGCTGGCAGGTGGGAATAGATTGGGTTGGGATATCTGGTCGGCATGGATGGGTTGGACCGAAGGGTCTGTTTCCACGCTGTACATCTCTATGACTCTATGACTCTATGTAAACAAGTCCTTTGCTGCATGGAAAATGATGATTTTAAAATCTGCCTGTCTGGTATCTGCAGCAATTCTTTTTCTGTCAATCTCACGGACCCTATTTCCCATATCAACATCCTACCTCTCTCCACTAAGATGTCACCTGCATTACTAATCAACGTTTCAATTTCTGTTCCAGTCACACAGTCACTTGCCAGAGATTCTTTCATGTTTAAACGTACGTGTTGCCAAGAAAAATTACTGAAAGTTAATGGAATGCCTTTTGGATGTATCGCACTTCTTGCAAATGGCAAGAGTACAGTCACTGTGAACACTGGAGCCTCAAAGGTATGCTTTAAATGTGCTACTTTTAAAATGCAGCTGGACTGAACGAGTTGTTTCACAGGCCAAGACTGACTGCAAATCTGAGTTAGATGTGGATAAGTCAAGTAACAAATTCAAATTTGGAACTTTAGTCTACGTTAACAGGGGTCCAAATTCAAGAACCACCAAATTCAGAATGTGGCAGACATAGAACAGAAATGCAATTTTGTTTCTCCCTAACCTGCAGTATTAACATGATTGTGAGTTGCTTCTCTGCTTCCATTGTATTGGACTCTGGACTTTCTTAAGGAACTAAGCAGCTCGACCAGACATTGCTGCAATCCCAGGGAAAGCAAAGACAGACTCTTTTTCTTCCTCTCTCCAACTCCTAATCTTCTGCCCGTGCAGCATGTAAAACTGAGGGACAACCTGATACAATTGGTGGACACTCTTCCACCATCTTGCCCCATTATGGTTTGCTAACATCTTTCTCTGTTGTGAAAGTTACAATCACAAGGAAGGAACTGCAGTCCCATTGTCTGGGGTACTTTTTCAACATTGTTTTCCCATTTCTCTCAGAAGGTCACATTATTTTGTACACAGTGTGTAAAATGTATTTCTTATTCTGCCCAACACTTCGCAGTTGTGTGATTCAGTGTGCTTTCCCAAATTGTTGAGTTTGCACATATTTAGACATTTATGTACTCTCTATCCTTCTCACCGTCCCATATTGTCACTCCACGATTCTCTTGAGCTAATTTTAAACTCCCCACTCGACATGGGGAAATTGGAGTGAAGGTGAGCGATGGTTGGCAATGCTTTGTGGTTGCGAGCTGGGAATAGCAAGTGGTATAAGGCAAGTGAATCAATCCCTCCAGGTTACTGGCTTGGCTATTGAGTGTCGACAGTAGTACACCACTGCATGACTGTTCTTGCCATTTACTGCCCAGTTTCCCAATAATAGGGGCCCAAATTGGCACTGGATACACAGCTTGTCTATTTAAGCAGCCCCCTATTCAGGTACTTAGATGCCTACAGAGAGGCAGGAAGCAAACAGTGAGAATGTGGAATGAACATACTTGGTCCATTGCTTGCCAAGTTGTCCACTTCTTGCCTGTAAATGTGCTTCACAAAATCCAATGTCCAATCTAAAAGGTCGGATTTGGGCATGGTGGAGCGGGATATCATAGAATCCCCAGAGTGTGGAAGCAGACCATTCGGCCTATCGAGTCCATATTGACCCTCCAAAGAGCATCCCACACAGACCCACACCCCTACCCTATCACCCTCCATTTCCCATGGCCTATCTACCTAACCTGCACATCTTTGGACTGTGGGAGGAAATCGGAGCATCCAGAGGAAATCTATGCAGCCACGGGGAGAATGTTCAAACTCCACACAGACAGTCACCTGAGGCTGGAAACAAATCTAAGTCCCTGGCGCTGTGAGGCAGCAGTGTGAACCACTGAGCCACTGTGCCACCATATGCTGGCAGCACTCATAATAATTTGCTTCTGGAGTGTACCGTGTTATAATCCTGCCTCCAACCAGCACCAACTAGAGTTGAAGCAAGAAGTGTTTCTACAGCCTGTGTTCCTCAGCCCATCCACACAGAGTCAGAAGGGTGTTCGGGAAAGAAAGGACTTGGGCTCAGGATAATGCATCTGGCCAATGTACCTTAAAGATCTGCAAGAGTCCAAAACCACATCTGTGCAAACTAATGAACTAAGATGGGAGTACCTGTCCAAAACCAGATCTGGTGCAAATATGAGCTTTCCGGGATGTTCCATGGAGCGCCAGACAAGGCCAATCATCAAAATTTCTAACCAGCAGCATTCCAGCAGTTGCACCTGGTCATGAAGTGTTAAATCCACAAATCCTGGGGGAGTGGGGGAAAAGACCGCATTAGAGACACACACACATACGAATGACAGTGAACACAAGGCACAAAGCGAACATACATTTGTACATGACACTGACAGCTCAGCACCGGGTTCAGTTTGGAGCAAGTATTTACAGATTACATTGACACTGACCACATGAATCAAAGACCATTCAACCCTGTTAATGCACTCGGTTACATTGTGTAATACCATTGACAATTTCTTCAAATATAATTGGCAAAAAGGATCGAGTTATCAAGACCAGTTGCACAGGCTGATCATGTATTCTCTTGACCATCATAGATTAATAGATAAATCATAGATAAATAGTCAATGTTATCCCATTGTTTTTGAAGGGAAGCGGGGATAATCCTAGAAATTACAGACCCATGTGTCTCATTTTGGTGGTCGGGAAATTATTGGAAAAGATTCTCAGGGACTAGAACTATACACATTTAGAAGCAAATCGATTGATTTGTGACAGACAGCATGGCTTTGTATGGGGGAGGTTGTGGCTCACTAACTTAACCGACTTTCTTTTGAGGAGGTGACGAAGATGATTGATGAGGGAAAAGTGGTTGATGCTGTATACATGAGCTTCAGTAAAGCCTTTGACAAGGTTCCTTATGGCAGACTGGTACAAAAGGTGATGTCACATGATATCGGGGTGAGCTGGAAAAATGGATGCAGAACTGACTTAGTCACAGGAGACAGAGGGTGGCAGTGGAAGGACGCTTTTCGCAATGGAGGGTTGGGACTAGTAGTGTTTCACAAGGATCAGTGCTCCACTGTTCATGATCGACATAAAGGATTTGGAGGAAAACATAGCTGGTCTAATTAATAAGTTTGCAGGTGATACAAAGATTGATGGAGTTGCGGATAATGAGGAGGATTGTCAGAGGATACAGCAGGATATTGATCAGTTGGAGGCATGGGCAGAAGAATGGCAGATGGAGTTTAATCGGGACAAAAGTGAGATGATGCATTTTGGAAGGTCAAGTATAGGTGGAAATTATACAATGAATGACAGAACCCTTGGGAATATTGATATGCAGAAGGATCTGGGTGTGCAGGTCCACAGATCACTGAAGGTGCCTGCACAGGTAGATAAGGTGGTAAAAAAGGCCTATGACATGCTTGCCTTCATTGGAGGGGCACTGAGTATAAGGATAGACAAGTTATACAGCAGCTTTATAGAACTTTAGTTAGGCCACACTTGGAATATTGCGTACAGTTCTGGTCACCACACTACCAGACCAATGTGAATGCTTTAGAGAGAGTACAGAAAAGGTTTACCAGGATATTACTGGTATATGGGACTTTAGCCAAGAATGTGGTGCTGGAAAAGCACAGCAGATCAGGCAGCATCCATGGAGCAGGAAAATCGACGTTTTGGGGCTTTTGCCCGAAACGTCGATTCTCCTGCTCCTTGGATGCTGCCTGACTTGCTGTGCTTTTCCAGCACCACACTCTTGACTCTGATCTCCAGTATCTACAGTCCTCACTTTCACCATGGGGGATTTTAGCCATGAAGGTAGGTTGGATAGACTGGGTTTGTTTTCACTGGAACGCAGGAGGTTGAGGGGCAATCAATTAGAAGTTTAAAAGACTGTGAATGGCATGGATGGAGTGGAAAGTATGAGGCTTTTTTCCAGGGTGGAGGGGTCAATTACGAGGGGACACAGGTTCAAGGTGCGGGGGAGGAAGTTTAAACAGATGTGCGAGGCAGGTTTTTCACATATTGAGTGGTGAATGCCTGGAACACACTGCCAGAGGAGGTGGGGGAAGCAGACACAACAACAGCATTCAAGAGGCACCTGAATGAATATATAAATAGGAAGGGAATAGAGGGATACGGATCCAGTAAGTGAAGACAGTTTTAGTATGGAAGGGCAAAATGTGTCAGCATAGGCTTGGAGGGCCGAAGGGCCTGTTCCTGTGCTGTACTGTTCTTTGTTGCTTATAAAGGGATGAGCTAATTGAGGTGGCTAAGACGATTTAAGGATTTGGTGAGATAGGTCGGAGAAAGAGGCTATTGTGGCACAACAGTAGTAACGCTACCTTTGAGCCACGAGGCCTACATTCACTGGACGTGTTTCAGAACATCGGTGAACAGGTTGATTCGGAAAATATCTAGATAGGAAGTAACTATTTCCTCTGCTGGGGGGGCTCAGAATAGACAAGCATAAACACAAAATCAGAACTTGGCTGTTCAGGCTGAGATCAAAAATCACTTCTCCACACAAAAGGTATTGGAAATCAGGAGTTATTTCCATAAAAAGCTATTGAGAGAAGGACATTGGAACATTTCAACATATTTGTTTGACAAGGGCTTTAAAGATATGGAAACATGACAGGCATTTTAAATTAAGATTTATTCCTGATGAAGGGCTTTTGCCCGAAACGTCGATTTCGCTGCTCCTTGGATGCTGCCTGAACTGCTGTGCTCTTCCAGCACCACTAATCCAGTATTTGGTTTTCAGCATCTGCAGTTATTGTTTTTACCTATAAATGAACTGAGTCTAACTGAATGGTAGGATAGCCCCGAGGGGCTGAATAGCCTGCCTTTGTTCTTTCCTATGTTCCTACTTTGTGTAAAACCTTTGTTACTGTTAAAGCAGCACAGTCTATAACACAATCTCATTTCCTGGTACACAGCTATGAGTTTGGACATCTCCACACGTTACCTTCAAATCTCTTTGAGTGAGGTTTCACAATGAACACCTGAGAGAAAGGGTTAGGAGAGATTTATTTATTCACAGGATATCTGAAAGGTTGATAGACAAATTCTGATGACGATAATTTACCTGCCTCTCGCTAAGAAGAATCTTTATATATTACAGAACTTACATCTGCCCCCTCCAAATTTTGTCAAATGTTTCTGCTACAAGGTTTCCTATGTTCACAACTAAATAGAAACCATGAAGTTTTGATAAGATATATGGATGATAATGGAATAGTGAAGGTTAGATGGGCTTCAGATTGGTTTCAGAGGTCGGTGCAACATCGAGGGCCGAAGGGCCTGTACTGCGCTGCAATGTTCTATGTTCAATGTTGTCCTGACAGACAGACAGCAGCGCCACCTTTGTCCAGAAGCAGTAATTACACTGCGACTTGTTTGCTCCTTTCAAATGTAAATGCAGGGATTTTCAATGAAAATGTGAAAACAAGACTTGAATGTGCGACTTATAAGATAAATGGCTGCTGAGAGACCATAGCTCCCAGACTGTTTCAAGTTAACTCCCGATGAAAGAAATACTTGCATTTCTGTAGCACCTTCCAAGAGCTCAGGAGATTCGGGAGATGAGTGGGTATGATCTGATGTTACTGTTCTTCTGAGATCCATTCCAGCTCCATGGAACAATGGAGGTGAAACTTACAAGCATGAGGACCAACATTTCTCTTTTAGTTTTCCCAGAGCCATCTCATATGTAGAGAGGCACATAGGAACAGGAATAGGCCATTCAGCACCTCAAGCCTGTTCTGTTATTCACTTAACCTGTACCTCAACATCACCTGCTCACATTTATTCTATATTCCTTATAACCTTTATTTAACGAATCCGTCGATCTCAGACTCTAAAGTGGTGGATGCTAGCATTCACAAACTCTCTTGTAACAGAGTTCCAGACGGTCCAGAGAATATGCTTATGAATGTCTAGCTCTTAAATCTTTGCCCTTCACTTGCAAGAGGAAACAGATACTCTCTGTCAACCCAATCATTTTCCAGGAACAGTTCAAACACCTCAATCGGATCACCAGAGTCACTAGGTCATTCCAACAATCCTTTTGTGCTCAGCACATGACCTCAGTACATGCCTGAAGGGCTTATGCCCAAAATGTCAAATCTCCTGCACCTCGGATGCTGCCTGACCTGCTGTACTTTTCCAGCACCACACTTTTCGATTCTGATCTGCAGTCCTCACTTTCTCCTCCATGACCTGGGTACCTAACTTCAGGCATTTTTAATTGCGTCTGTTTTCATGTTCAGTCTCAGCTTCATCTGATGTGTTCTCTGTAGCAGGCACACAGATGTGATGGCTTCATCCATTGTACGTCCATATCCATGGACTAGCAGACCATCCATTTTAGCTTCCCCGACTACCATACGTATAGACTGATATTCCTCCAGGGCAGTGAAAACGCCAAATTCCAGGTGCAAACATCTGTACCTCCCGAACAGAGTGCAGTTAGAAAAACACTACTTTCATTAGGACAGCACCGTGGCTCAGTAGATAGCACTGCTGCTTCTCAGCACCAGGGACCCGGACTTGATTCCAGCCTTGGGCGACAGTCTGTGTGGACTTTACACATCCTCCCAGTTTCTGTGTGGGTTTCCTCTTGGTGCTTTGGTTTTCCACAGTCCAAAGCCGTGCAGGTTAGGGTGGATAGGTCATGTTGAATTGCCCATAGTGTCCAGGGATGAGGAGGCTAGGTGGGTTAACCATGGGAAATGCAGAGTTACAGGAATTGGGTGGGATGGTCTTCGGAAGGTTGATGTGGACTGAATGGCCTGCTCCCACACTGTTGGGATTCTATGATCCAAATTTATTTGCTAATGACCATCCTTTTCCTCAAGAGCAGTAACCCCTTTGCTTTGCCTTGTGACAAAGTTTCTTCTGTGGTTGGCTTGGGGGCAATGAAATCTTTTCAGAGCTTGATTCAGATCCCTTGGGTCCTATGCAGACTCTAAGTTGTCCAGGTTGTTGGACAACCTGGCTCCTGTGCTCTCTGGAAGAGTTAACCCCATCATGATTATTCCCTCCTTTTCTAGCTCCTCTAGCTTGTCTTTCACATTGAGTTCGAGGGCAGCTGGAACTCGACACGGCAAATGCAGTACCGGTTTATAAACAAATCATGTCAAAAGGAGTTAAAGCAAATTATTGCAAACGCTGGAAATCTGAAATACAGTATGCTGGAGAAACTCAACAGGTCTGACAGCATCTGTGGAGAGAGAGGCAGAGTTAATGCTTTGACTGGCACGATTCTTCTTCAGAACTGGTTGGTGCCAGAAAATAGGACACATAGGACAGAGATCAGAAGTAGTTTCTTTACTCAGAGAGTAGTAGGGGCGTGGAACACACTGCCTGCACCAGTAGTAGACTCGCCAACTTTAGGGGCATTCAAATGGTCATTGGATAAACATATGGATGAAAATGGAATAGTGTAGGATAAATAGGCTTGGGATTGGTTTCATGGGTCGATGCAACATCGAGGGCCGAAGGGCCTGAACTGAGCTCGAATGTGCTATATTCATGTAAACAATGAACAAGAGTCGGTATTTGACCCTTTCTCCCATTCGGTTCGATCGTGGCTGATCTGGCTTTCACCTCAACTCTACTTTCCTGCAGATACCTCCTTGGTAATAAAGTGTCTAGCCTCAGTCTCAAGTTCACTTTTAAATAATATTCACTGGGAATAAATTCAAGACCTGCAAACATTTTTGCAATTGTTTAGGGTCTGTTCAGTCGTTAATGCCTTTGTGGTCTGCAAAATGCTGCAAATCTCTTCTGGATTGTAATGGGTTAACAATTCAAGGTTTATTCTTGCTTCAGCTAAGATGAGTCAATTTCAAAGTCCACTATCTGTGACTCTGGACCTTCATTCTTCCTTTCACATTGAGCTGCCAGCTTGAAATGAACATTGTCCTATCCTATAGCCTCAACTTCATTTTCAAGGCTTCAGCTTGAATCACCACCTTGATTAATTTCTGCAAACTCACAGCGCCAGAGACAGGATTCGAGCATGAGTTTCCTCCGGGTGCTCCGGTTTCCTCCCACAGTCCAAAGCTGTGCAGGTTAGGTGGATTGGCCAAGCTAAGTTGCCCATGGTGTTCAGGTATGTGCTGGCTAGGTGGATTAGCCATGGGAATTGCAAGGTCACAAGGATAGGGTAGGGATTTGGGTTTGGGTGGGATGCTCTTCAGAGGATCGGTGTGAACTCGATGGGCCAAATGGCCTGCTTCCACACTGTAGCAATAATAAGATTCTATGATGTTGTAAGAGGCACTAGTGTCTCACTCACATGACCCATTCACTTGATGCTCCCTTTCTGCATTCATTAGTCTAACAGTCATAAACCCATTTATCACCATTAGACCTGACAAGATGAACCTGTTGTATGGTCTAGAATGATTTTTCAGACTCACTGACTGATATCTCTCCAGAATCCATCTTTATTGGCTTGTTTTAATTCTTTCCAGCTAAACACTTGCATGCCAAACCTTCTGCACTTAGGGCAATACCTTCCCCATGCTAGACATGTTTTCCTTTTAATTTACATGATGTTCTCTGAAATATGTTCTGCACTGACCTTGATCTTTCTGCAAATATTTCATTCTTGTTTACAATAAGTTGTTCATGTTTGGACTGGAATAGTCTCACAGCATAATACTCTTCTCCCTCTTGCAATCTTGCTGATGCTGGACAATCTCAGTTACTAGCTTTGGTGAGAGTGAGTTTCTACTTTCTCAGCAGACATGCTCTTACTGCAGGATCTCTTATGCCTAAGAAAATCCTTTCTCTAATGAGAGATGCTTTCAGTTGTCCAAACTCTCAAGATTCAGCTAGATTTTGCAGTGTAGCCACACTCTGGTCAATATTCTCCCTCTACCGCCAAGCTCTGATGTTGAAGGCATACCATCCCTCAGTAACATTAACAGAAGGTTCACAATGCATTATGAGAGCAAAATCTCTCCTGACTGGCTTTTTCTGTTCCTCAGTGAGGCCGAAGATGCAATATGGCTTGTAGCTCTCCTTCTACACATAAATAGCAGGATTGCTACTCTAAGTGGCTCAGTCTTTTTATTTAATTCTGTTGCAATTCATCGTTTAACTGGTGAGATTGGCCAAAAATTATAATTTGGATTCATATCTCCTTTCATTTCCACAGCAACAGGGAGCAGAAAATATCCAGCCATTTTGACAGACCCAGTCATTCAAAGTTGCCGACAATTCTATTTACTTAAGCAAGTTTCTTTGTTGTTTCTTTTAGTAGCCAACTCTCTTTTAGATCTGAAAGTTTGCACATTTTCAATTGCACTGTTTCTGATGTCGTTTTCCGAGTGATAGGGATTTTAAAAAACAATCCCTAAAGTGTGGAATTAGGCCAGTCAGCCCATCGAGTCCACACCAACACTCCGAAGAGCATCCCACCCAGACCCAAACCCTTACCCTATAACCCTACATTTCCTGTGGCCAGTCCACCTAACCTGTGTATCTTTGGACTGTGGGAGGATACGGGAGCACCCAGAGGAAACCTACGCAGACACGGGGAGAATGTGTAAACTCCATGTAGACAGTCACCCAGCGATGGATTCGAACCCATATTCGAATGCTGTGAGGCAGCAGTGGTACCTATTGAACAACAATGTCACCCACTCCCACTACCGCTAATGCGGTTCAATGGATGCCTGAGATTATACACAAAATCATTTACAGCAGATCTAGACGCCACATAATTACAGCAAGCTAGATAGTACATTGACCCATAGTTTTATTTCTCTGAACAATGACTGGATGATGTGGGCTGTTGGACAGCAGTTGAAACCTCAGGAATGGGTTCATAGTAATTGGTCTTTCTCTTGCAGTTTGGTTCTCCTCCCTATCCCCCATACAACCAACAGCACTGGGCTCCTAACACTCCCTGTCACACACATTTGTTAGAGACCTGCCGGCAAAGACAAGACTCGATCCTGGACTGACCGGTCCTCTTGGGGACACATTGAGTTCCTCCGCATCTCCTCAGTTATCTTTGGAAGCTCACCACACATCTCTTCAGTACTTTTTCATTCACATAGAATGATACATCATAGAGGCCATTCAGGCCATCAGGGTTATTTGGAAGTGCTATCAACTAGAGCTCAAACTTCTGCGCTTTTCCCAAAGCCTTGCAACTTCTCCCTTTTCAAGTTTTGATCCAATTCTCATTTCAGCGTCACTATTGAATCTATTTCCAATACCCTTTCAGGGCAATACACCATAATAGTATTTGCCCTCATGTCATCTTTGGTTTTTTTTATGAAATGTGTCTTCTCTGGATATTGCACTTTCTCCATTAGAGATAATTTTCTTCTTGTTTACTCTATCAAAACCCTTCATGATTTTCTACCAATCTGTGGTCTACAGAAAGAAAACTTCATATTTGTATAGTGCTATTCCAAACCATTGGATGTCTCAATGTGCTTTCGAGACAACAAAGTCCTTTTAAAGTGTAGTTACTGCTGTAATAAATACTCACAGCTTCTCCAGTTTATCCTCATCTCAGTCCTAAATGGGTACGTCATATCCTTAGACTGTTTTGGCTCCACTGGGAACATTCTTCCTGCATTTACTGTGTTCAGAATTTTACAGGTTTCTATAAGATTCCCCTAATTCTTCCAAATTTTGCTGGATATAGTCCTAAATGATTCAGTCTCTAAGGAGGGAAGAGCGATGTTGGTGAGGAGGAGGGGGAAGCAACAGCCCGGTGGATTTGTCGCTGGACTATTAACCCAGCCTCCTAGATAATGTTCTGGGACCTGGGTTCAAATCCCACCACAGCAGATTTCCAAACAACCCTAATGGGCTGAATGGCCTCTACGATATATCATTCTACATGATTGAAAAGGTGCTGAAGAGGTGTAGTAGCAGGACATGAGTTTGCCTCCTGTGTGGACAGCTTCCAAAGATAACTGAGGAGATGCTGAGGAACCTGATGTTTCCAGGAGTACCAGTCACAACAGATGGTCGAATTTGAATTCAATTAAAAATGTCTGGATTTAAGAGTCGAACAATGACCATGAAAAACCCACCTGGTTCACTAATGCCCTTTAGTGAGGGGAACTGCTGCCCTCACCAGGTCGCGTCTACATGTGACTCCTGACCCACAGCAACGTGGTTGACTCTCAACTACCCTCCAGGCGATTAGAGATGGGCAATTAATGCTGGCCTAGCCAGTGACCGTTCAAATGATTAAAAATACAAGTGCAAGAAGGTATTCCTGAGCTTGTCCCATCAGCTGAAGGTATTGCTGTCAATGGACCATTTATGTGCAAGAATCCAGAATTAAGTTCCCAGAGGCTTACATGGCTAGACAAGGTTTCATAGATAAGGAGGCCAGGGACGGAGTTGAGCACAAATGAGGAATTTATTTTCACGAGAGAGTCGATGTTGGTCAATGAGCTCAGGGGTAAAAGACTTGGAGCGGGCACACCCAGCTTTGTGGTTGGCACTGCATGATGCTTAGTGGCACTTGGACCCCCTAATTAACTCTTTTTTCCAGGTCTTAAAATGAGTTACCTGATTAATCAAGTAGTGTTCCAACTGATCTTTGTTATCATGGAAACAGGAATTTTAATGCTGTTGCAACGTCTCCAGATTTGATGAGGTTTGGCCAGTCTCAACAAGAGAGAAAAAAAGAAAAGAATTATCTAACGTTTGGCCAAGTCTTTCGTCCTTAATATCTTGTTTATTTTAGTTTTATGACTTTTCCCTTTTGAAAGATACTAAAGACAAGGGTTAAACAAAGCAACTTGTATATTTGTTTTGCCTGGCTGATTTGGCCGAAACAGCATTGTTTCCATTGAAATTTATTAACTCGACTCAGTTGAAGGGCTGATTAAATCACAATGACTGAGATCATAAAGCTAAGCTCTGTTTGCACTCTTAGAAATTCCCATTGTACAACAGAACAACAAACAAATAGCAGCACATGTTGCCTGCTGTAACAAATGTAGCATAGAACAGACTAATAATAGCCTGGAAATATTTTCCTATTTTTCTATCTTACATTCAGCGCAATGAATCTATTCAGTAAGTGCAGCCATTTTGAACTCTAGTGTAGAGTCATAGAGTCATACAGCATGGAAACAGACCCTTCAGTCCAAGCTGACCATCATCCCAAATTAAACTAGTTCTACTTGCCTGTGTTTGGCTGCTATCCCTCCAAACATTTCTTATTCATGGACTTATCCAAATGTCTTTTAAATGTTGTAACTGTATCCACATCCACCACTTTCTTTATCAGTTCCTTCCACACACAAACTACTCTGTGCAAAAAAAGTTGTGTCTTTCTAAATCTTTCTCCTCTCATCTTAAAATTACGCCCTCTAGGGAAAAGACCCTTGTCATTCACCTTTTCTACGCCCCTCATGATTTTATGAACCTCAATAAGGTCACCCTTTAAGCTCCTACGCTCCACCGAAAAAGGTCCTAGCCTTTCTGGTCTATTTTTATATCTCACTTACTCCATTCCCAGCACTATATCCTGACAGTGTGCTGACAGGATTCAGATGTCTGAGTGTATGGGTCAGTAGCCAAACAGCATGGGGATAATGCAATGCCCTTGGTAAACTGGCAAGAACCAACATCTGAAGCTAAATAGCTTCAGATTGAACACAGGAAGAAACACAGAATGGATAAAACAAAGAGAAGGCTATTTGTCCCCTTAAGCCAATGCTGATTCCCTGCAAGAATAGCTCATTTAGTCATACCCTCTTGCCTCTTCTCCATAGCCCTGAAAATCTTTTCTCTCCAAATAATTATTCCAATCTCATTTGAAGGCATTGATTGAATCTGTCTCCACCATATTCAGTTCATCCCGGATCCGAACGACATGAAAATGCATTTCCTCAAATGGCTGGCAACTTAATTCAGTGTCCTCTGGTTTTCAATCCTTCTCTCAATGGGATGTTTCTCCTCCATCAGACCACCTCTTAATCGCCTCTTCTCCAAGAAGAATTGCTAATATAGAAAGCACTTCAGCCGGTGATTGGGCTTAATTGGTTAATCAACCAACTGGTTGGTTTGGCCACTTTTGTGCGCGATTCTGGTCTCCCTCCTATCGGAAGGACGTTGTGAAACTTGAAAGGGTTCAGAAAAGATTTACAAGGATGTTGCCAGGTTTGGAGCATTTGAGCGATAGGGAGAGGCTGAGTACACTATGTTTTTCCTGGAGCATCAGAGGCTGAGGAGTGAGCTTATAAAATCATGTGGGGCATGGATAGGGTAAATAGACAAGGTATTTTCCCTGGGGTGGGGGAGTCCAGAACAAGAGGGCATAGGTTTAGGGTGAGAGGGAAAAATTTAAAAGGGACCTAAGGGGCAACCTTTTCACGCAGAGGGTGGTACGGGTATGGAATGAGCTGCCAGAGGAAGCGGTGGAACATGGTACAATTACAGCAGTTAAAAGGCATCCAGATGGGTATATGAATAGGAAGGGTTTAGAGGGATGTGGGCCAAGTGCTGGCAAATTGGTTAGGCTATCTGGTCAGCATGGACAAGTTGGACGAAAAGGTCTGTTTCTGTGCTGTACATCCCATGATTCGGTGACTCTATGGTTCGATATAAAGAGGAAATAGGTAGGACTGCTGTGTGGTTTCTAAACCAACTTGGATCTAAATTTTTTTAAATCACTCCAGTTTCAATATACATCTATGTGACTAAATTTCCTCATTCCTCGAAACATTTAGGTAAATCTTTTGCACCTTATGTCCTGCATTCAAATCTCTCCTAAAGAATGGCTTGAGATACAATACTCAGTTGCAGCAATGCTATTTACAGGTTTATCATACATTCTTTACATATGTAGTTAACATGATTTTCATAAAAGCAGCATCTAATACACACTATTTATAAATATACACCTATCCTCATATCCTTCTGCTCCATCATTAGAAATATGTCCTTTACAAGCATCCACAGCTTCCACCACAGACTCAGTAGCAGCAGTGTGCACTAACTACAAGATGCAATGCAGACATTTGCCAAAGGTCCTCAGACAGCACATTCCAAACCCATGACTACTTATATCGAGAGGGACAAGGGCAGCAAGTACATGGGAACACCACCACCTGCAAGTTCCCCTCCAAGCCGCGCACCATCCTGACACCATCCGGAAATATATCATCATTCTTTTAGTGTTACTGGGTCAGAATCTCGGAATTCCCTCCCTAAGGACATTGTGGGTCTACCTACAAGACGAGAACTGCAGTAGCTCAAAAAAGCACTTCACCACCACCTCGTCAAGGGCACCTAGGGACAGGCTATGAATGCTAGCCTAGCCCGCAATGCTCACATCCCAATCAGTGAAGTTAAAAGAAAATCAATTTTTTTAACAGTCTTAAACACCTTATTGAGATCACCCATAATCGTCGATACAATCGACTACAAGCTGAATCTATGCAATCTAGTCTCAAATTTTAGATACCTAAAGGAAGACCTTACATTCTTACAGAACAATTCATCAACTCAGGATTTGGAAAGCAGAGGTTTTGCTGTCACATTGTTCCCACAGACCAATCAAAACACTCAAAGCTTTGCAGTGCCAATGAGCATCTATCAGATATATGAAAATAATGGTTCTGAATGTTTGCAACTGCATAGGCCCCATCAAACTGGTTAACATCACACAGAACTCGGTGGACAATTGGAGAATCTAGCTCAATATCCTGAAGTGGTCATCTCTGGTACCTCATAGTCTTTGGGATAATGCCGAGCTAGCCAATGTAACTTGTGCCTATTGCTATGATGCAAAAAAAAGCATTGTATTGCTAAATCAAATGCCTCTTCTTGTAAAGACTTGTGAATGGTTCATGCTCTGCCACTGGTAACGAAATAGGCCCTTAAGGAGGATGGAAAGGAGAATTGGTGGCTGCAGTCTACTCCCACTATAAGCTGTCAATCATTGGCATACAATAACACCAGGGCTGGTGGATGGGGTGAGGTTTGTTACTTACGTTGCTCAACATAACAGTGATGAATGATTTGTCTCAGGAGAATTGTTTTTACAACACAAGTCAGTTTATCACTGTCAGAGCAGTACTGCTTTAAGAAAACTCAGACAGCAGTTCAGCAGCTGTGTGGATGAACGGCGAAGCAACTTACAGAGATCATGGAGGGAACAGGAGGATGAAAGCAGTACTCCAGGCCTGAATACACCAGGCCTAAAAGCTGGTAAGAGGCATTAAAAAAGACAACATTTTATCGGAAAAGAGTTAAAAGACTAGTCATACTGGGCAGGTTGTTAAAGGAAAAGGATTTGTAATGCCAACCCTGATTTAGGGAAGTACTATTTTGAAGCTCTGGGAATTAAGTAGGAAAACTCCATCTCAACTGCAGGGTAAGGGAAGCTCCACTTTGCCTGTGGGAGCAAGGAAATCATTATTTTAAGTCATAAAGAAGCAGAGAGAGACCCTGAACAAGCAGACAGAGACACACTATTGCTACTTAACAGAATCAAAGCTATATTCAAAATAATAGAGCTTAGACTGAAAAACAGAAGATGTAAGACAGCATTGGAATAGTGTAAGATTAAAAGCTTAAAAGATGATAGATTACAAAGAGTACTGACGTGTTGCGAGTTTTAAGCAGTTTTACAGTGTTTGGAATAACCACATTAAGGAGAAATGGGGGGAGGAATCATATTACCTCATAGATTCAATATCAGAGATGTGTCAAGCAAAATACAAGATTGGACAACTTGTAGAAAACAGTTCTTAAGATGCAGAACTGCTTCAAACTTAAATACTTATTCTCAAGAACAAGTATTATGCTACTATATTCAATATGAAATATTGTAGATAATGTCAAAAGTTCCTAAAATATAAAAGAAATCACAGATATATTTGAACAATGTTTAACAGTTTTCAATCACTACTTTTATTTGGGAATACAAGAAATCTTTGAAAGAGCAAGATTAAACAGAAGAGTTCAATCTCCTGGGGAATCCAAAGATAACTACATTAATTATGTCTTAGTAGAAATCTATGGATTAGTAGAAAGCTGTAACAATGGACATTTGAAATCAGAATTCATGAGAGACAGAATTATTGTTGGAATTATTGAAGATCATTTATTATGATTCAAAGAAGAGTTGACTTTCAGAAAGCTATTCAAATCATTCTAGAAGCAGAAAGCAGGAAGATTCACAGACAAATCCTCAGAGAAGAAGGACAATCTTATCACAGGATAGCAACAGAGCATATCCACTTAATAAGTTACAAACACTGAACAGACTCAAATTACAAGCCAATGACTAAGACAAGGCAAAACATCAAAGATTAAGAGTCAGTATCCATGCTGTGGAACAAAGAAGTCTTACAGGCTCAAGTGGTGTCCAACTATAACAAGGAATTGCCATATCTGTAAAATTATAGCATGCCTCACTGGGATAGCACCCGAGAAATCGAGCCCCTCTATTCCCAAACTCTTCACAAAAGTTGAAGAGTTTATCAAAGTATGCAAAGTCACAAATTTATCTGTCAGTTAGACCCAGGCTTACTGAAGACATGAACCAGGTTTCTGTACTTGGCAGGGGCTACATTATTTTTACAAATTAATAGATTCTAGCCCTTGGTAAATAACTATGTACTGTATGTATTTACCACTGTTAGTTAAAACTGTAACCCCCTTCTAAAACCCCTCCACATACACACACACACACACACTCACTCACTCACACAGATAGACATGGACAGACAAGAAAGCATTGGTGTTATGGTGGAGATATAAACAACTGGGGTAGCAGGTCAGTAGCCCCAGTCCATGGGGTTCACTGAGATGATCTGTTTTATTGCCAGGATTTTCTGGTCGTCAATCTCTCTTTTCAAGGTCCTTCACAGGAAGCACAAAGTCACCAAAAGCAAAGTGTCTTACAGCGACTGGTGAGAGAAAATAAACTGGACTTAGTGTCATAGAGATGTACAGCACAGAAACAGACCCTTCAGTCCAACTTGTCCACACTGACCAGATATATTAACCTAATCTAGTCCCATTTGCCTGCATTTGGCCCATACTCCTCGAAACCCTTCCTTTTCATTTACCCCTTCAGATGCCTTTTAAATTCTGTAATTGTCCCATCCTCCACCACTTTCTCTGGCAGCTTCTTCAGTTTTAGATACTCCACTGGAGCAAAAGGTACACTATCTGCCCCTTGCAGCAGTCCAAAGGCTTCTGCCAGTATCGTTCACACCCACAAGCTGATCAGCCACCCGGGAGCCAACCAGATAGTTGTGGTCAGTCACAACTCCACAAACCAATCAGCAACCTGTCGCCGATTGAATCTCACTTTGCAGATTCCCCTACTGCTTGAACAATGCAGCAATCTAACCATAACTTACAAAGAGTGACAGTGGCAAGCTTTTTAAAGGTGCAATGATTTTTTTTCCACAATCCTTGGCTTTTAAAACAATCATTTTCCCACTTCAGTCCACGATCAAAAACACAGAAAAATAAAATGATTTGGTCTCAACAATCACACGTCACTTCCGGAAGCTATCCAGAGTAGAAAGTGGTTTCAAAGCAGTAAAAAGCCAAATGCTTCCTCATATGAAGAAGTTATTGCAACAGAACCTATTCTATTTTTTAAAAAAACTGAGGAATTCTGAGTTAACAGGCTCAAACTTGACAGAATTTATTTATGTCATTGGTCAGCTCATTAATTTTGATTGCCTATCAGATCAACACCAAGGCTGAAGGTAAGGAGGCAATGGCCTACAGAAATGAAACTGCATGGTCCAGGAAAAATAACTCATAGCTTAAAGATATACTGCAAATCACTCTGCAAATCACACAAAGAGTGTGAGTTGAAAATATACACAATCAACACTTTACACTTTAGAGAAATCACACATATCTTGACCCCAACATCCTTGTGATAGTGAAAGAGGTTCAATCTGTTGGAGGAGAATAACAGATTCAGTAACTAACCAACCTGCAAAGGAACAACTGGCAGAAGATTTCAACGAACATCCTAAACTCAACGTGGAACACAAAAATCACAAAGATTTGACTGACATTACAAATATTGGCCTAAAAAATTGTTTTATATGATTAACAGGAAGAAAGATTGTGACTTTGTATGGGACTGATGGAAATATTTTGTGGAATGTGGAAAATATTAGAATAACACAGTTAGCCAGAGAAGCAAATACTGAGAACAATAATGAGCAGTAAAACCCACTGGAGCTCACTGACAAAGTTCTAATTGATGTTGATCAGCATTTCGCTGCTGGTTGACAAGATGTCATAGGTTCAGGAGCAAGATTTCAATCCTTTGTCTTTCAATGAATAATTATTAGTATAAGGATCACCAATGATGCTAAGTAAACAGCGATCCTCCAATAGCATGTTTGATGATATGGCAATGCTTGTTTCACAGGGAAGACATCCACACAGGGCAGATGACGACATCCAAACTTCTCAGTGAGTTGAAATTAACAGTTTACAGATGTATCAGCAGTTTGAGACTAAAGATTAGCTTGCTTTAGGGAGGCGATGGCCCTGTGGTATTATTGCTGGACGATTAATCCAGATAACAGCTCTGGGGACCTGGGTTCGAATCCCACCATGCTAGACAGTGCAAGTTGAAATCAGTAAAAAAATCTGGAATTAAGAATCTAATGGAGCTGACCAGGGATAAGGCGATTCTGGATCTGGTATTGTGTAACGAACCAGAATTGGTCAGTGACCTCGAAGTGAAGGAGCCATTGGGAAGTAGTGACCATAATACAATAAGCTTCAATCTGCAATTTGAGAGGGAGTGGGTACAATCTGAAGTGACAATATTTCAGTTGAATAAAGGGAAATATGGAGCTATGAGGGAGCAACTGGCCAAAGTTCAATGGTTCAATACCTTAACAGGGAAGACCGTGGAGGAACAATGGCGGATATTTCTGTGTATAATGCAGAAGATGCAGGATCAGTTCATTCCTAAAAGGAAGAAAGATCCCAGGAGGAGACATGGGCGGCCGTGGCTGACAAGGGAAGTAAAGAAACATATAAGGTTAAAAGAGAAAAAGTATAACTTAGCGAAGATAAGCGGGAAAACGGAGGACTGGGAAGCTTTTAAAGAACAACAGAGGATTAGTAAGAAGGAAATACGCAGAGAAAAAATGAGGTACGAAGGTAAACTGGCCAAGAATATAAAGGAGGATAGTAAAAGCTTTTTTAGGTATGTCCAAGGCAAAAAAATGGTTAGGACAAAAATTGGGCCCTTGAAGACAGAAGCAGGGGAATATATTACTGGGAACGAAGAAATGGCAGAGGAATTAAATGGGTACTTCAGATCTGTGTTCACTGGGGAAGACACAAGCAATCTCCCTGAGGTAACAGTGGCTGAAGGACCTGAACTTAAGGGAATTTCTATTTGCCAGGATTTGGTGTTGGAGAGACTGTTAGGTCTGAAGGTTGATAAGTCTCCGGGACTTGATGGCCTGCATCCCAGGGTACTGAAGGAGGTGGCTCGGGAAATCGTGGATGCGCCGGTGATTATTTTCCAGAGTTCAATAGAATCGGGGTCGGTTCCTGAGGATTGGAGGGCGGCTAATGTTGTGCCACTTTTTAAGAAGGGTGGGCGGGAGAAAGCAGGAAATTATAGACCAGTTAGTCTGACCTCAGTGGTGGGAAAGATGCTGGAGTCTATTATAAAGGATGAAATTACGGCACATCTGGATAATAGTAACAGGATAGGACAGAGTCAGCATGGATTTATGAAGGGGAAATCATGCTTGACTAATCTTCTTGAATTTTTTGAGGATGTAACTCGGAAGATGGACGAGGGAGATCCAGTGGATGTAGTGTACCTGGACTTTCAGAAAGCTTTTGATAAAGTCCCACACAAGAGGTTAGTGAGTAAAATTAGGGCGCACGGGATTGGGGGCAAAGTACTAGATTGGATAGAGAATTGGTTGGCTAATAGGAAACAAAGGGTAGTGATTAACGGCTCCATTTCGAAATGGCAGGCAGTGACCAGTGGGGTACCGCAGGGATCCGTGCTGGGACCGCAGCTTTTTACAATATATGTAAATGATATAGAAGATGGTATCAGCAATAACATTAGCAAATTTGCTGATGACACAAAGCTAGGTGGTAGGGTGAAATGTGATGAGGATGTTAGGGGATTACAGGGTGACCTGGACAAGTTAGGTGAGTGGGCAGATGCATGGCAGATGCAGTTTAATATGGATAAATGTCTGGTTATCCACTTTGGTGGCAAGAACAGGAAGGCAGATTACTACCTCAATGGTATCAAATTAGGTAAAGGGGCTGTTCAGAGAGATCTGGGTGTTCTTGTCCACCAGTCAATGAAGGCAAGCATGCAGGTACAGCAGGTCGTGAAGAAGGCTAATAGCATGCTGGCCTTCATAACAAGAGAGATTGAGTATAGAAGCAAAGAGGTGCTTCTGCAGCTGTACAGGGCCCTGGTGAGACCACACCTGGAGTACTGTGTACAGTTCTGGTCTCCAAATTTGAGGAAAGACATTCTGGCTATTGAGGGAGTGCAGCGTAGGTTCACGAGGTCAATTCCTGGAATGGCAGGATTGCCTTACACGGAAAGACTGAAGCGACTGGGCTTGTATACCCTTGAGTTTAGAAGACTGAGAGGGGATCTGATTGAAACGTATAGGATTATGAAAGGACTGGACACTCTGGCAGGAGGGAACATATTTCCGTTGAAGGGGGAGTGCCAAACCAGAGGACACAACTTAAAAATACGAGGTAGACCATTTAGGACAGAGATGAGGAGAAACTACTTCACCCAGAGAGTGGTGGCTGTGTGGAATGCTCTGCCCCAGAGGGCAGTGGAGGCCCAGTCTCTGGATTCTTTTAAGAAAGAATTGGATAGAGCTCTTAAAGATAGTGGAGTCAAGGGGTATGGAGATAAGGCTGGAACAGGATACTGATTAGGAATGATCAGCCATGATCATATTGAATGGCGGTGCAGGCTCGAAGGGCAGAATGGCCTACTCCTGCATCTATTGTCTATTGTCTAATGAAGACCATGAATCAATTGTCAATTGTTGAAAAAGCACATCTGGTTCACTAATGTCCTTCAGGGAAGGAATCTGCCATCCTTACCTGGTCTGGCCTACATGTGACTCCAGATCCACAGCAATGCGGTTGACTCTTAACTGCCCCCTCTGGGTAACGGGGATGGGCAATAAATGCTGACCTAGACAGCGACACCCTCATCCCATGAATGATTGAAAAAAAGCAATATGGTTATTTAGCTGTGTGAGACTTCCTGGAAGCCAGACCAACATCTACAGATTCGGGAGAAGAAATGACCTGGTTTGAAAATCCAGGACACTGCTAGGAACAAAAGTCCTTGCTTTGAGAAGAGCAACCATTTTCCATGAAGGACATTGAAAAGAAATTAAAAGACCCTTAGTGACATTATAGGGTAACCATGTGAGTTAAGAAGGAGGAAATGTTCTTCAACTGGAATTCGGGTGATGCCGGGTCCCCCCCAATAAGGTAATGGACCAACTCGTGGGTGTGGAAAGAACGACATCCGCTGAGAAGAACATCCAAGAGACAAAAAAAAAGAAAAATGATTTATTAGAGATCAGATTCCCTACAGTGTGGAAACAGGCCCTTTGATCCAACAAGTCCACACCAACCCTCCAAAGAGAAACCCACGCAGACTTATTTCCCTACATTTACCCCTGACTGATGCATCTAACACTACAGGTGATTTAGCATGGTCAGTCCACCTAACCTGCACATCTTTGGACTGTGGGAGGAAACCCACAGACACAGGGAGAATGTGCAAACTCCACACAGATAGATACCCAAGGCTTGAATCGAACCTGGGTCCCTGGTGCTGTGAGGCAGCAGTGCTAACCACTGAGCCACCATGTCGCCCCATGATCTGATGTAGGTCAGAAGTGTTCAAAGGCCTACCAATCTTCCAAATCTGAAGAGAAGATGACCTGGAAGAATTCTGAAACCAGGAAAACACCTGAACCTGTGAAGGCAGAGACTAGGGAAGAGAGAGGTAGCAGTAATTGCAAAGGCAGCTACATACCTGGAGGTGTAAATGTTAATTATGTTGAAAACAATTCTAGGAGGGAGATTGTAGAATGTGATGGTCCTGAAAGGATCAATGTTGGAGATTATATTAGGCTCCACCTGATCTGCTGGAAGGTGAACCAGGGAATCCTAGAAGGACTTATACATTTAATGGGAGTGTTGCTGAACAAAGAGACCTTGGAGTGTAGGTTCATAGCTCCTTGAATGTAGAGTCGCAGGTGGACAGGATAGTGAAGAAGGTGTTTGGTATGTTTTCCTTTATTGGTCAGAGTATTGAGTATAGGAGTTTGGCGGTCATGTTGTGGCTGTACAGGATGTTGGTTAGGCCACCTTTGCAATATTGCATGCAATCCCTACCTCCTTCCTATCGGAAGGATGTTGTGAAAATTGGAAGGGTCCAGAAAAGAATTACAAAGATGTTGCCTGAGTTGGAGGATTTGAGCTATGGGGAGAGGCTAAATAAGCCGGGGCTGTTTTCCCTGGAGTGTCGGATGCTGAGGGCTGACCTTACAGAGGTTTATAAAATCATGAGGGACATGGATAGGATAAATACACAAAGTCGTTTCCCTGGGATGGGGGAGTCCAGAACTAGAGGGCATAGGTTTAGGGTGAGAGGGGTGAGATATAAAAAGGAACTCGGGGCAACTTTTTCTCACCGAGGGTTGTGCGTGTATGGAATGATCTGCCAGAGGAAGTGGTGGAGGCTGGTACAATTGCAACATTTAAAATGATGGGTGTATGAGTCAAAAGGATTTAAAGGGATAAGGGCCAACTGCTGGCAAATAGGACTAGATTAGGTTGGGATATCTGGTCGTTATGGACGAGTTGGACCAAAGGGAATGTTTCCGTGTTGTCCATCTCTATGACTCTAATCATATGCCAAAAGGATAACACACCAACGGCTGATTTTAAAATTCAGCAAAAGATTACAAAGGAATTAATAAACAGAACATAAGATTTGCGAGCAAACCAACAAGAGACTTAACAATGGATTGGAATAATTTATCAAGGAAGTAATCAGCAAACAAAAATCTGGGGTTCTTGGAGGCACAGACAGGAGCAAATATAATGAGGAATAATGAAGTAGCAGAAGTTTTGGATAAATATTTTTATTTGTTTTCATGGTAGAAATACAAAACCATTTGAAAAGGTGGTGGGGAACCAGTGGTTTGGCAAGAGCAAAGAACTTTTAAAAACATAGTATTCAAAAAGGGACAGAAAATTGATGGGACAAGTCCACAACCCCCTTATCTAAGGGACCACACATTGGGACTTTAAAAGAGATAGCTATTGAGGTGGCAAATACATTGGTTTTGGGTTTGCAGAGTTCTTGAAATTCAAGGATTGTCCCCTGGATTGGATGGTAATTCCAGTGTTCAAGAAAGTAGGGAAAGAGAAAACGGAGAACTAATGGTTAATTAGCCTGACCTCAGTGATCGGCAAAATGCAGGAATCTAATATGAAAACCGTGATTAACAAGCATTTGGAAAATCTTTATGTGATTGGGGAAACTCAACTCCGATGTATGAAATAGAAATCAGGATTCACCAAACTTTTCCGAAATTTTCTGAGGTTGTAATTATTGGAGTGGACGTAGTTTACTGATTCTAGCATGAGACCGATCTTCCCGTGGCCAGTCATTTTAACACAGTGTCCTGTCAAATACCCACCTGTCTGTCCTCGGCATGCTGCAGTGCTCCAGCGAAAACTGAAGGAGCAGCATCTCATCTTCCAACTACGCAGTTTACAACCTTCTGGGCTCAATATTGAGTTCAAAGTTGTGAACCCACTCCTTCCTTCCTTTCAGCTTTGCTTGTTACATTCTCTGTCACCAGGTCCTCTCTCCCGTCCCTTCATGGCCTGTGGGAATGACTGTACTTTCCAGTTACACACCATTATTCTGCCATTCTCACATTTTGACCCCTTATTCTGAACTAAAAACACCCTTTCTTCCCCAGCACGCTACACTCCAACCCTCACACTCCCCCCAACTATAGCAATAAGTGCTGCCCCCTCTTCACACTTCAGATCAGCTCTGAAGAGTCATCTAGACTTGAAATGTTCTCCATGGATGCCACCTGACCAGCAATGATCTACAGCATTTTTTTGTTTTCAGCAGTTTATTTGGATTTTTCAGAAGACATTCAATAAAATATGAGGTAATTACTGAAATTTAAGACTTCAGGTGTTTGGGGCAAATATATTCGATTGGATTGAGTTTTATCTAACAGGGAGAAGACATATTGTTGGAATAAATGTGTCACTTTCTGGTTAGCAGGTTGTAACTAGTAGGTTACTGCAAAAATCAATATCTGAACCTTGGCTCTCTCCAACAGATTCACAGTTGAATTTCGAAGATTTACATGAGTGGATTGAGGTAATATCACCCTGTTTCCTGACAATACAGGTTGCATGGTGGCTCAGTGGTTAGCACTGCTGCCTCACTGTACCAGGGAACCGGGTTTGATTCCAACCTTCAACGAATGTCATTGTGGAGTTTGCACATTCTTGTGTGTCTGCGTGGGTTTCCTCCCACAATCCAAAGATATGCAGGTTAGGTGAATTGGCCATGCTGAATTGCCCATCGCGTTCAGGGATGTGTAGGTTGGGTGCATTAGTCAGGGGTAAATGTAGGGGAATGGGTCTGGGTGGGTTACTCTTTGGAGGGTCGGTGTGGACTTGTTGGGCTGAAGGGCCTATTTCCACACTGTAGGGATTCTATGAATACGAAGCTAGGTTGGTACATAATCCATGACGAGGATATAAAGTAAAATGGATGTGTTAAACAAGAGATTTGTAATGTATAGAAGTGTGAAATTATTTATTTTGGAAGGGGAAATAGAAACGCAGAATTTTTTTGAAATGCTGAAAGAATGGGTAATGTTGGTAATCTGAGAGACCAAGGAGTCTTCATACATGAATCACAGTAATTTAACATTCGGCTACCTCAAACAACTGGTTCTGTGCATTGGTGCAAAACATGAGAGAATTCTCTGTTGAGGAAAGAATCAGTCAACTTTACCTATAATTTCTGGATTTGGAGATGCCGGTGTTGGACTGGGGTGTACAAAGTTAAAAATCACACAACACCAGGTTATAGTCCAACAGGTTTAACTGGAAGCACACGAGCTTTCTGGGACTTAGAACAATGAGAGATAATCACATTGAAATACAGAAAATTCTTAAGGGGTGTGACAGGATAGATGCTGGGCGGATGTTTTCCCAGGTTGGGGAAACCAGACTGAGACACATTGCCTCAGAATAAGATGTCTTCTATTTAGGACTGAGATGAGGAGAAATTTCATCCATTCATCCATTTCATCCATTAGAGTGGCACGGTGGCTCAGTGGTTAGCACTGCTGCCTCACAGTGCCAGGGACTCAGGTTCAATCCCTGTCTCGGGCAACTGTCTGTGTAGAGTTTGCAAGTTTTCCCCGTGTCTGCGTGGGTTTCCTCTGGGTGCACCGGTTTCCTCCCACAGTCCAAAGATGTGCAGGTCAGGTGGATTGGCCACGCTAAATTGCCCATAGTGTTAGGTGCATTAGTCAGTGGTAAATGTAGGGGAATGGGTCTGGGTGGGTTGCTCTTCGGAGGGTTGGTGTGGACTTGTTGGGCCGAAGGGCCTGTTTCCACACTGTAGGGAATCTAATCTAATCAAACATTTGGAATTCACTATCCCAGCAGACCGATGGAAGTTCAGTTGTTGAGTAAATGCAAGACAGAGAGAATGGTGCGTTTTTGGAAAGTAAGGAGATTTATTTGTTACTTTTTCATTTGCAGGATATGGGGGTCACTGGCTAGGCCAGCATTTGTTGCTCACCACCAACTGACCTGGTGAAAGTGGGGGGTGAACCATGTTCTTGAACCACCATAACCTTGGAGGGTAGCTACACATATGCCATAGTGCTGTTTTTGGGGGGGGGGGGGGGGGGGGGGGGGGGAAGTTCCAGCATTTTGACCCCAGTGGCAGAAAGGATTGGCATACAGACACAGGTCAAGATTGTGCATAATTGAAAGTGAATTTGTAGATGATGGTTTTCCCATCACTTCTGTCCTCATCCTTTAAGTGACAGACATCATAAGTTTGGAATGTGCTGTTAAAGAGACTTTATGAGTTATTATAGAGGACCTTAGACAACTCTCCCACCATGTGTCAGTATAGAGGAATGTTGAAGGTGGTAGATGGAGTGCCAATCAAGCAGGCTGCTCTGAACTGGGTTGGAGTTGCGCCCATCCAGGCAGGTAGAGAGTATTCCATCACACTCCTGACTTGCGCTTTGTCAAGGGGTTTTGGGAAAACAGGAAGTGGTTCACTTCAGAATCCCTGATTTCTGACCTGTTCTTGCAGCCACAATATTAAATGCCTGGTGCATTAACAGTAACTCCACTGGATATGATAGTTTGGAGTTCAGTAATGGCAAAGTCATTGAATGTCAAGGGGAAATGATTAGATTTTCTTTTGTGTGATATGGTCATTGTCTGGCATTTGTGTGGCACAAATGTTTCTTGCCAAGTACTAGCTCAACTGTTGTCCAGTGACCTTGTGACATGTGGACACGGGCTGTTTCAGTATCTGAACAGTGAATTTGTTGTGAATGGTACTGAACATTGCATAATCATCAATGAATAACCCTACATCAAGAAGGCTCTTGATGTAGTAACCAAATATGGACACTACATTGACAAATTCTTGCAGAGATGTCCGTGTACTGAGATGATCGACCTCCAAAAACCACAATCATTCTGCTTTTCTAAAGGCATCTCTGCAATGATACAAACCAGTGGAGAGCTTGCCCCTGATTCCCAATATGTCCAAGTTTAATAGAACATCTATACTTGATCATTTACTACCTTGTTGTCAAAGGCAAGTCCCTCTCACCTCATCCCTCAAGTTCAACGCCTCTGTCCATGTTTAAACAAAGGCTGTAGTGAAGTCTGGAGGCAAGTATCCTTGGTGTAATCTAAACTGAGTAACAATGAACAGCTATTGCTGAGAAAGTACTGTTTCATAGTATTATAAATTATACCTTCCATCACTTTGCTGCTGATTAAAATAAGGCTGATGGGACAGTAATTGGCTGTGTTCAATTTGACTTGTTTCAAGTAAAAGCTGCATGAGATCAAGAGCTGTATGGCCCAGATGGAACCCGAACTGTGTAGTTAGTTCTGAGCAAGTGCTGCTTGATTGCCCTGTTAGCAATCCTTCCACTATGCTGCTGATGTTTCAAAAGTGACGTTCTGAGCAATACTGCACATCGCTGGTAGATAATAGGTGTTGGAACTGTACTGGAGCAGCTTCACGAGGGACACAGCCAGTTCTGGAGCATACATTTTCAGTACTTTTACTGAAATATTGACAGTGCTGATAGTCTTTGCAGTGTCTTCGGCTGCTCTTGACATCACATGGGGCAAATCAACTTGGCTAAAGACTGGCAGGCTGGGCACTTCAAGAGGAGTCTGAGATGGATGTTACTGGATGGAAATGGTAGCAAATGCTTCAGCCTCATCTTTTGAAAAGATTTTCTGGGCTGTCCCAACACTGAGAATGGGGATATTTCTAGAGTCGACTCCTCCTGTTAATTGTCCACCACCATTCAGAACTGAATGTGCGCTCAGATCTGAACCATTGATCATGTAATAACTTAGCTCTGTCTATTGCTTTATACTGTTTGGTATTGAAGTAGTCCCGTACCGTAGTTCTACCATTTGGGACACATCATTCTTAGGTACACCATGGAATGCCTCTCTGTACTCATCATGGAACCAGGGTTGATCCCCCCAGCTTGTTGGGGATGGGACAATGGGTAATATACCGGGCTACGAGATTACCCATCATGGTTGAATACGAGACTCCTGCTGCTGATGACCTGCAGCACTTCATGGATCCAGCTGGATCTGTTTGAAATCTATCCCATTCAGCACAGTGCTAGTGCCATACAACATGATGGACAGTGTAAAGATAGGACTTTGCTTCCACAAGGACTGTGCACGGCAAGTGCAAGGGGAGTCTCCCTTGGACACTGGCTAATAATTGTCCCTGAACCAAATGCAGCAGAGTCGGTTTTCTGATGATAAACATGCTGCTTGTCCAGCTTGCTGTGCTCAAAGTAGCATCACAGCAGTAACTACACACACAGCAGTAACTACATTTCATTGAATGCAAAGGTACAATAAAACCACAAGTTCCTTCTTTCTACACGGGAACAAAAACCACGGTTTGCCCTTCTTTGGCCGTTGATAATCATTATGATGCCAGCTGATGTTACTATTACAAGACATTGATCGATTGTATTTTGATTTGTTTTCATTTTAACAAACTGGCCTCTTGCTGGAACATAAGCATGGAATGCTGACCACTGAACATGGAACAGTACGACACAGGAACAGGTCCTTTATCCCAGTCTGCCCATGCCACCATGAGCCATTCGCAACTAATCACACCTGCATGCACATGTGTCTGTCGAAGTGTCTCTTAAACATGGCCACTGCACCTGCTTCTACCACCTCCCCTGGTAGCATGTTCCAGGCACATACTACACAGCATAAAAAGATTTTCCTCTCACATGTTTCATTTAACATTTCTCCCTCTCCCCTTAAACCCCTTAAGCCTCCCCCCACAGTATTTCAGCCTGGGAGGTGCACTTCGACTATCCATCTTATCCATGCTCCTCATCACTTTCTGTACTTCTATCAGGTCACCTCTCAGACTCCAACACTGTAGCAAAAACAATCTAAGTTTGTCCAACCTTTCCTCTTAGCCAGTACACTCCAATCCAAACAACATCCTGGTAAACCTCTTTTGCACCGTTTCTAATGCCGCCACATCCTTCTAATAGTAGAATGACCAGTATTGCGCGCAATACTCCAAATCTGGCCTAAAGTCTTACACAGGCAAAAACAAGGACTGCAGACGCTGGAAACCAGAGTCTAGATTAGAATGGTGCTGGAAAAGCACAGCAGGTCAGGCAGCATCCGAGGAGCAGGAAAGTCGATGTTTCCGGCAAAAGCCCTTCATTAGGAATATTCCTGATGAAGGGCTTTTGCCTGAAACGTCAACTTTCCTGCTCCTCGGATGCTGCCTGACCTGCTGTGCTTTTCCTGCACTACTCTAATCTATACTAAAGTCTTACACAGCTATACCATGACTTCCCAACTTTTGTACTCAGGGCCCTGACTGATGAAAGCAAGCATGTCATATGCCTTCTTTATCACCTCATCCACTTATGTTGCCACTTTCAGGGAGCTACGGACATGCACCTCAAGATCACTCTGTTTATTAATGCCCATAGGTTTCCTGGCATTTACTGTATTTACTGAAGACTTGCTCTAACAATAAAACAGAGACTCATTAACAAAAGAAATGAAGATAAAATAGAATAAACTAGACCATATATTTATAACTTAAATTCAAAGATTTTAAACACACAGAAGACATAAAATCCCAAAACATTCCTTTTTAATTTAAAAATAAACAAAAGAGCTTTTTATAGAATTTCGAAAGTGCAGAAGAAGGACATTCAGCCCATCAAGTCCTCACTAATGCTTCAAAGAGCATCCCACCCTCTCCTCGTGACCATGCATTCCGCATAGCTAATCCACCAAAACTGCACATCCATAGACACGAGGGGCAATTTAGTATGGCCAATCCACCCTAACCTGCACATCCATAGACACTATGGTCAATTTAGCATGGCCAATCCATCCTAACCTGCACATCCCTGAACACTATGGGTGATTTAGCATGGCCAATCCATCTAACCTGCACATCCCTGAACACTATGGGCAATTTAGCATGGCCAATCCACCCTAACCTGCACATCTTTCGACTGGAAGGAAATTGGAGCATCCAGCGTAAACCAAGGGAGAGTGTGCAAATTCCACACACACACTCATAGGGTCATAGAGCCATGGAGATGTACAGCACAAAAACAGACCCTTTGGTCCAACTCATCCATGCCGATCAGATATCACAACCTAATCTAGTCCCATTTGCCAGCAATTGGCCCATATCCCTCCAAACCCTTCCTATTCATATACCCATCCAGATGCCTCTTAAATGTTGCAATTGTACCATGCTCCACTGGTTCATCTGGCAGCTCATTCTATACACACACCATCCTCTGCATGAAAAAGTTGCCCCTTAGGTCTCTTCCAAATTTTCCCCCTCTCATCTTAATCCTAAACCCTCTAGTTCTAGACACCCCAGGGAAAAGACCTTGGCTATTTACTCTATCCATGCCCCTCATGATTTTATAGAGATTCTATGAGAGCACCCCTCAGCATCCGATGCAGCAGGGAAAACATCCCCAGCCTATTCAGCCTCTCCCTGTAGCTCAAATCCTCCAACCCTGGCAATGTCCTTGTAAATCTTTTCTGAACCCTTTCATGTTTTACAACATCCTTCCAATAGGAGGGAAAACAGAAATGTATGCAATATTCCAACAGTGGCCTAACCAATGTCCTGTACAGCCGCAACATGACCTCCCAATTCCTATACTCAATGCTCTGACCAATAAAGGAAAGCATACCAAATGCCTTCTTCACTATCCTATCTACATGCGACTCTACTTTCAATGAACAATGAACTTGCACTCAAGGTCTCTTTGCTCAGTAACACTCCTCAGGACTTTACCATTAAGTGTATAAGTCCTGCTCTGATTTGACTTTCCAAAATGCAGCACCTCACATTTATCTAAATTAAACTCCATCTGCTACTCCTCAACCCATTGGCCCATCTGATCAAGATCCCGTTGTACTCTGAGGTAACCTTCTTCACTGTCCATTACACTTCCAATTTGGGTGTCATCTGCAAACTTACTATCTTATGTTCACATACAAATCATTTATGTAAATGACAAAAAGTAGTGGACCCAACACTAATCCTTGTGGCACTCCACTGGTCACAGGCCTCCAGTCTGAAAAGCAACCCTCCACCACCACCCTCTGACTTCTACCTTCAAACCAGTTCTGTATTCAAATGGCTATTCTCCTGTATTCCACGAGATCTAACCTTGCTAACCAGTCTACCATGAGGAACCTTTCCAAACGCCTTACTGAAGTCCATATAGATCAGGCGTATCATTCTGCCCTCATCAATCCTCTATGTAACTTCCTCAAAAAACTCAATCAAGTTCATGAGACATGATTTCCCACACACAAAGCCATGTTGACTATCCCTAATCAGGTCTTGCCTTTCCAAGTACATGCAAATCCTGTCCCTCAGGATTCCCTCCAACAATTTGCCCACCGCTGATGTCAGGCTCACTGGTCTATTGTTCCCAGGCTTTTCCTTACCAGCTTTCTTAAATAGTGGCATCATGTTAGCCAACCTCCAGTTTTCTGGCACTTCACCTGTGACTATCGATGATACAAATATCTCTGCAAGAGGCCCAGCCAGCAATCATTTCCCTAGCTTCCAACAGAGTTCTAGGGCATACCTGATTAGGTCCTGGGGTCGATGCACAACTGTGCATTTCAAGACATCCTTCTCTGTAACATGGACATTTTTCAAGATGTCACCATCTATTTCCCCACATTCTATACCTTCCTAGTCCTCTACAGTAAACACTGATGCAAAATACTCATTTAGTATCTCCCCCATCTACTGCGGTTCCACACATTGGCTGCCTTGTGGATGTTTGAGGGGCCTTATTCTCTCCCTAGTTACCCTTTTGACCTTCATGTATTTATAGAATCTCTTTGTACTCTCGTTAACCCTATTTTCCAAAGCTCTCTCATGTCCCCTTTCTGCCCTCCTGATTTCCTTCTTAAGTATACTACATCTGGCTTTATACTCTAAGGATTATCTCGATCTCTCCTGTCTGTACCTGACATGTGCTTCCTTCTTTTTTTTAACCAAAACCTCAATTTCTTTAGTCATCCAGCACTCTCTACACCTACCAGCCTTTCCTTTCACCCTAACAGGAATACACTGTCTCTGAACTCTCATTATCTCATTTCTGAAGGCCTTCCATTTTCCAGCCGTCCCTTTACCTGCGAACATCTGCCCCCAATCAACTTTTGAAAGTTCTTGCCTAGTAACGTCAAAATTGGCCTTGCTCCAATTTAGAATTTCAACTTTTAGATGCAGCCTATCCTTTTCCATCACAATTTTAAAACTAGCAGAATTATGGTTTCTGGCCCCAAAGTGCTCCTCCATTGACACCTCAGTCACCTGCCCTGCCTTATTTCCCAAGAGTAGGACAGGTTTTGCACCTTCTCTAGTAGGTACATCCACATACTGAATCAGAAAATTTTCTTGTACACACTTAACAAATTCCTCTCCATCTAAACCCTTAACATTATGGCAGTCCCAGTCTATGTTTGGAAAGTTAAAATCCCCTACCATAACCACCCTATTATTCTTACAGATAACTGAGATCTCCTCACAAATTTGTTTCTCAATTTCCTGCTGACTATTTGGGGGGGAGCTATAATACAATCCCAATAGGGTGATCATCCCTTTCTTATTCCTCAGTTCCACCCAAATAACTTCCCTGGATGTATTCCCAGGAATATCCTCTCTCAGTACAGCTGTAATGCTATCCCTTATCAAAAACACCACTCCCCTCCTCTCTTGCCTTCCTGTAGCATTTGTATCTTGGAACATTAAGCTGCCAGTTTTGTCCATCCCTGAGCCATGTTTCTGTAATTGCTACGATATCCCAGTCCCATGTTCCTAACCATGCCCTGAGTTCATCTGCCTTCCCTGTTAGGCCTCTTGCATTGAAGTAAATGCAGTTTAATTTATCAGTCCTACCTTGTTCCCTGCTTTGTCCCTGCCTGCCCAGAATGTTTGACTTGTTCCCTTTCCCAACTGTACCAGTCTCAGATTGATCTCTTTCCTCACCATTTACATGGGTTACCCACCCCCCTCAACCTTACCAGTTTAAATCCTCCCAAGGAGTTCTAGCAAATCTCCCTCCCAGTATATTAATCCCCTTCCAATTTAGGTGTAATCCGTCCTTCTTGTACAGGTCACTTCTACCCCAAAAGAGATTCCAATGATCCAAAAATGTGAATCCTTCTCCCCCACCAGCTCCTCAGCCATGCATTCATCTGCTCTATCCTCCTATTCCTGCCCTCACTAGCTCGTAGCACCAGGAATATTCCAGATATTACTACTCTCGAGGACCTCCTTTTTAAATTCCTGCCTAACCCTCCATAATCTCCCTTCAGAATCTCAACCTTTTCCAATGTGTACAATAGCGTCCTGCTGGTCCCTCTCCCCTTTGAGAATATTCTGCACCCTCTCCAAGATATCCTTTATCCTGGCACCAGGGAAGCAACACACCATTCTGATTTCTCACTGCCGGCCACAGAAACATCTGTCTGTGTGTCTGACTAGAGAGTCCCCGATCACAATCAATCGCTTGGAATGTAATGTACCTCTCACTGTGTTAGAGCCAGTGTCAGTGCCAGTAACTTGGCTGTTTGTGCGACATTCCCCTGAGAATCCATCACCCCCTACATTTTCCAAAGCTTATTTGAAATGGGGGTAGCCACAGGAGACTCCTGCACTAGCTGCCAACCTCTCCTACCTTTCCTGGAGTTAACCCATCTACCTAACTGTATCAGTGGCTTTTCTCCCTTCCTATATTTGCCATCCATCACCCGAGACTGGAATCAAACCTGGGTGCTTGGCACTGTGAGCTAACAGTGCCAACCACTGAGCCACAGCATTGCCCTATGTATCATACTCAAGACACATTGATGGTACAGAACCCAAAACACAACGTGTACAATACTCCACCACTTTTAGACTAGAACTACAGACAGCTTCTTCCTGGAACGAGCATACATCTCAGCTTCAGTGTACTCTGCTTTAAGTAACCTCTTCAGAGTCTTATCTCAACACTTCTGGTCTGGAACCAACACTAACTCTTCACTCTAAGGTAACCTAGCTCACTTTATTTTCTGCCCTTCTCAGGAACATTGCTGTATGCAGCCACCCTATTCCAAAGACCTTACAGCACGGCTCCAAATTCAAAATCAAAAAGTGAAACTAAAAGCCTCTGTATTTAAGCGATGGGTGTTTCCCTTACATTTGAAATAAAAACAAAGTTCCAGAAATCATTAACATACTTTTGAGGCCCTGTTACTTACAGTACGGAGTGACAAAACAATCTAAAATAATCAGAGGTCCATTTGAGATGCACCCAAAACCCATTCACGCTGAATACGGTATTCAAGGAAATAACAATAAAAAGAACTGTGGAAGCTGTAAACCAGAGACAAAAGTAGAAATTGCTAGAAAAGCTCAGCAGGTCTGGCAGAATCTGTGAACAGAAATCAGAGTTAACGTTTCCGGAATTGAGGAAGAGTCACTCAACCTAAACCTATTTCTCTCCATAAATGCTGCCAAATCGGTAGGGCTTTTCCAGCCATTTCTGGTTTCGTCTTTAAAAGGAAGTCGTCATGAATGCAAAATTCTTCACAAGTTCGTTAACTGCACATGCACAGAAAACCTGTTGGGTACAAACTCAAAACCCAGAAACGCAGGAGGCTGAGGGGTGACATTATAGAGGTTTACAAAATCATGAGGGGCATGGATAGGGTAAATTGGCAAAGTCTTTTCCCTGGGGTGGGGGAGTCCAGAACTAGAGGGCATAGGTTTAGGGTGAGAGGGGAAAGATATAAAAGAGACCTATAGGGCAACTTTTTCACACAGAGGGTGGTACGTGTATGGAATGTGCTGGCAGAGGAATTGTGGAGGCTGGTACAATTGCAACATTTAAGAGGCATTTGGATGGGTATATGAATAGGAAGGGTTTGGAGGGGTATGGGCCGGGTGCTGGCAGGTGGGACTAGATTGGGTTGGGATATCTGGTCAGCATGGATGGGTTAGACCAAAGGGTCTGTTTCCGTGCTGTACATCTGTATGACTCTAAATAACATGAAAACAAAAATCCCACAGCTTACATCACTGAATGAAAAGCTAGTTGGAAGGTTCTCATGTATGATGATGGTTTGACTGTCAGAGAGGCTTGAGCCTAATAAACTAAAGATGCTTCTGAAGCTTTCATAAGGAATGACCCAAGTTTCTACCTGATTTTTAATGAAAAGATAGAGGGCGACAGAAAGGTTCAGGTCACTATATGCGTTGTTTACTCAAATTTTAGGTATTTGACTTTCTTCATGGTTCTAATGTACAAAAACAACCTGACCCATCTGAAAAAAATGTGTTTCTGGATCCTGCTTTTGAGGTTGCCTAATAAAAAAAAATACAATTTATATTCGTAGTTATTGCATGATGTTATCACTCATTTGGCAACTGCCAAATGACATCTTAAGAAAGGGCTTTATCTACGGAATCCATCTTTAAACAGATCAAACGCTGGATATAAGGGAGCCCACTACAGCTGTGTTTCCAGACAGTGCTGAGCATCTGAAGTATTGTAACATAGTCATTAGATGGAATATAATAGTTAGTGGGGGAATGTAAACCTTTTTCTATTCAGGACAATGTCAGATAGCCATTGTGAGCCTTTATCTCCATACTGTTCAATGTATGGACACTCTGCTGATTGTATTCAGTATCATTATCACTTTTAACATTATTCTATTTCATATCAGCTGCACCTCACACGGTAGCGTTCTCACCTCTGAGTCAGAAGGCCATGATTCAAGCACAGAATCTCAAAATTAATATCTCACTGAAGTGGTGAGGGACTGCTGCGCTGTCAGAGGTGCCTATGTTTGGGATGAGATGTCACACTGAGACCCTGTCGTCATCCTTCAGTGAATGAAAAATGTCTCACGGTAACGGTTGCACTGGTTCAGGTGAATGTTCCCTAATCCCAGCCAATATTTGTCTCTCAATCAAAACAGATTGTCAGGTTATTACCACAAGGTCACAGGTGGGATCTTGCTGTGCGCAATTTGTCACTGCCTTAATTCTTGGAATTCCCACCTTACACTTCCCCACCTCACTTTTTTCTACAAGTCACCCCTCATATCTTCCTTGTTAACCGCCTTTCGGTCATCTGACCGAATTTCGTTTCATGCAACTTAGTCACATGCTTTGGGACATTCTATAATTTTAAAGGTGCCACATGAATTTATGTTGCTGTCGACGTGGGGAAGGGGCAATATGGAGCTAATAGAATAACTCTTTGAAAAACCCAGCGCAGAAACGATGGGCCTAATGGCCTCCTCATTCTCAACCAATTCAATAGATTAATTCTAAATGGAGATATGACGGAAGCCATTCAGACTGACACTTTGGTCTGAAGCTAACGAGGAAAAGGGGCAGTTTATTGGATAGTCAGGATTAGTTCCTGCATCAGGTTTCACTTCCGAAATGAGGAGGATGGTAAAGTCAGTGTTGGAGCAGGTCTGTACTCATTCTACAGCATAAGTACTTCAATTTCAAAGTTTGCATTTTCATTTTCATAATCAAGTTATCAACAGCAAGACCTGTCAACTGTTGTCCCTTGCCTGAACCTCAGGTTAAGCCATCACCAGTCATCTTTCTCTCTCTCTCTGTCTAATTAGAGCAGCCTTATTGTCTGTAGGACGATGGAGACTTTACCTTGAATTGTAGCTATGTGCATATTTACACCTACAATTGAAATCAAGTGGCTAACAGGAAGTGTTAAGCAATAATCACACTCTTTTAATGGACTCAGCAGCACATGTGAGATGGGAAGGAATCTTGGGGGAATAAAAATCAGCCTGTTCTTGACAATTTGGACCACACAGTCAGATCGATTGTTGGTCTGCAGAGGTGTTGCGCGTTCATCAATTGTAGTCAAACTGACTTGTTTAACAAGAGATTGATTTTCCAGAAATAAGCACACCTCTGCAAGTGACTCTGGGAGAGTTGACAGCCTCAGAATTGATTGCTGCCAGCGACCATGAACTACAAGGCAAACAAATTGGACAAAATGGATCTCTTGCACGATGAGTGTTGCTTGAGAGGGACTGAGATGGCTAGCAACAGGCCAGGCTTTGAAATTGGAACAGGAGGAGAGCTCCAGGTTTGGTTTATCTTTGGATGGCAGGTGGAGCTCTTGTTGAACTGCTGTGCCTGAGAAAACTGAGTGCTGAATGCACAGTGAGTGCAAAGAGTGACCAGCCCAATACAGGATGTATTGCATGTTGGGGCCCATATTGGATCACTGAGCATTTGCTTAATGCCTGAGGAATAGGCAGGGACTATTCTTATTCTCCACGTCCCTTCGCTATAGAACGTAGAACATTAAATCGCAGTACAGGCCCTTCGGCCCTCGATGTTGCGCCAACCTGTGAAACTGATCTGAAGCCCACCCAACCTACACTATTCCATTATCATCCATATGTTTATCCAATGGCCATTTAAATGCCCTTAAAGTTGGCGAGTCTACTATTGAGGTAATAGACTGAGGTTCTATTGAGGTAACTGAGACAGCAGTTTAAAAATAAGCTCTGGTGGCTCTAAAACAGACCTAATCTCACTGACACATTCCAGATTTAAATAAACTTGAGCTAAACAGGACTGTGAATCATCTGTAACATTTTGGAGTGCTTTATATGAATTAATCAAGACATCATGATTTTTTGTACATCCTTTGACCTTTGCACAGCAAATAGCCAAGGAATGGGCCAATAAAGAAATTGGATAAAGCATGTTGCCATAAAGTACATCAAGACCAGATGTTCTTTAGAAAAGGGAGCAGAAATCTTACTGATGGTAAGGTTCACCAAACCCCTTGTCACCTTCTGCTGTCTCATTGGCCACACTCAATCTTACTTACCAAAGATAGTCTTAAGAAGAAAGTAACTTTGTCAGAGTTGCTGATGGTTTTATGAATACCACAATCAACAGCATTTTGTTCATCCATTCGGGGGGCTGGCTGTTTTGGAGAACTAGCACAGACAAGACAGGCGAAATGACCTCCTTCCTTGCAGGAACTGTCCACCAGTTCTATGATTGACAGAGTATCGCGTTCCAGAGTTTTGCTGAGTCCTTAACTTCTGCTGAGAGTGGTTTTCCATTCCAAACAGAGTTGAAAAGTGTGGTGCTGGAAAAACAGAGCAGGCCAGGCAGCATCCGAGGAGCAAGAGAATCGACGTTTCAGGCACAAGCCCTTCTTCCTGAAGAAGGGCTTATGCCCAAAACGTTGATTCTCCTGATCCTCGGATGCTGCCTGGCCTGCTGTTTTTCCAGCACCACACTTTTCAACTCTGATCTCCAGCATCTGCAGTCCTCACTTTTTCCATTCCAACCACTCTCAGTCAAAGAGCCATAGAGATGTACAGCATGGAAACAGACCCTTCGGTCCAACTCGTCCATGCTGACCAGATATCCTAACATAATCTCATCCCATTTTACAGCTTTTGGCCAATATGCCTCCACACCCTTCCTATTTATGTACCCATCCAGATGCCTGTTAAATGCTGTAATTGTACCAGCCTCCACTACATCCTCTGGCAGCCCATTCCATACATGCACTAGCCTCTGCGTGAAAAAGCTGGCACTTAGATCCCTTTTATATCTTTCCCCTCTCACCCAAAACCTATGCCCTCTAGTTCTGGACTCACCCACCCCAGGGAAAAGACCTTGTCTATTTACCCTATCCATACCCCTCATTTTATAAACTTCTATAATGTCATGCCTCAGTGTCCAATGCTCCAGGGAAAACAGCTCCAGCCTATTCAGCCTCTCCCTATAGCTCAAACCCTCCAACCCTGGCAACATCCTTGTAAATCTTTTCTGAACCCTTTCAGAAGTTTCACAACATCCTTGCTGCCATGTTTCACGCCAATACTCTGTGTTACGTTTCTCGAACACTGCCACGATATATATGCTTACCGAATGAGAGTTTTTCTCTGCAATGGTGGATGGAGGTAAGGGGAAGAAACTACCTGCAGAAGTAGTCTTTCCATCAGTGGACCTTAAGATGTTTGATCTTTTGACAGCACAGATACTCCAAGGGGTCATGTTGTCATAGGGTTAAGAAAATAATGGGAGAAAGTGAGGATTGCAGACGCTGGAGATCAGAGTCAAGAGTGTGGTGCTGGAAAAGCACAGCAGGTCAGGCAGCATCTGAGAAGCAGGAGAATCAATACTTTGGGCATAAGATCTTCATCAGGAATAGCCCTCCTGATGAAGGGCTTATGCCTGAAACGTGGATTCTCCTGCTCCTCAGATGCTGCCTGGCCTTCTGCACTTTTCTAGCACCACACTCTCGACTTAGAAAATAATGGTCCCAGTCCTAATGCAGCTACCTTTATTCACCACATACTAAATTGAAATGCCCATAAAATCGTAAACGCATTAGATGTAGCAGCAGAAGTAGCTCCTTCTGCTTCAATGAGATCATGGCTGATCTGATAATCATCAACTCTACTCTCCTGCCTTTTCCACATGAAACCTTTTATTCCCTGAAACAAATAACTGTGGATGCTGGAAATCTTCAACAGAAACAGGAAATGCTGGAGAAACGCACCAGGTCTGGCAGCATTTGTGTGGAGAGGAGCAGAGTTAACATTTCGAGTCCAGTGACCCTTTGTCAGAAATGAAGATAGATGGGGAAGGGTGGCATTTAGGGTCATAGAGATGTACAGCACGGAAACAGGCCCTTTGGTCCAACTCATCCATGGTGAACAGATATCCTAAACTAATCTAATCCCATCTGCCCGCATTTGGCCCAAGTCCTGCTAAATCCTCCCCAACCCATCCTGATGCCTTTTAAATGTTTGGTAATTGTACCAGCCTCCACCACGTCCTCTGGCAGGACATTAAACACACACAAACACACACACACACACACACACACACCCTCTGCAAAGGTTGCCCCTTAGGTCCCTTTTAAAGTTTTGGATTCCCCTACCCTGGGACAAAGACCTTGGTTATTCACCGTATCAATGCCCCTCATTATTTTATAAACATCTAGAAGGCCGTTCTCAATGTCTGACTCTCCAGGAAAAATAGTTCGTGCCATCCAGCCTCTCATAATATCGGGTGAAACATAGGAAGGTTCTCAGGGGAGTTAACAGAGTCGATGCTGAGAGGTTGTTTCTCCTTGTTGGGAAGTCTACAGCCAGAGTCACCCTCTAAGGCAGTGATGAGGAGGAATCTCTTCTCACAGAGAGTAGTGGGTCTGTGGAATTGTTTACTGTATAGGGCTATAGAAGCTGGATTTTTAAGTATATTCAAGGCTATGATAGATGGATGTTTAATCAGTAAGGGAATATAGATTAGATTAGAATCCCTACAGTGTGGAAACAAGCCCTCCGGCCCACCAAGTCCACACCGCCCCTCCAAAGAGCAATCCAACCAGACCTATTTCCCTCTGACTAATGCACCTAACACCATGGGCAATTTAGCTTGGCCAATTCACCTACCCAGCGCATCTTTGGACTGTGGGAGGAAACCGGAGCACCCAGAGGAAACCCGCACAGACATGGGGAGAATGTGCAAACTCCACACAGACAATTGCCTGAGGCTGGAAGTTAACCTGGGACCCTTGTACTGTGAGGCAGCAGTGCTAACCACTGAGCCACCATACCGCCCCATGCTGTAAGGGGTTCCAGTAAGACTAAATGCAAGCTAGAGGAACAGCACCTCATCTTTCACCGAGGTATATTACAGCCCTCTGGACTCAACACTGAGTTTAACCATTTCAGTGTGTGAACACCTCTTATTTCTGTGCTGGCTTCTTCTCCACCTTGCCCCGTCCACATATTGAGAGCAACTTAAATTCACGTGGCACCTTTAATGTCCCAAAGCATGCTTCTAAGTTGCACGAGGAGGAATTGGGTCAGGTGACCAAAAGACGGTCAACAAGGAAGATAAGAGGGGTGACTTATCAAAATAAGTGAGGTGGAGAGGCGTAAGGAGGGAATTCCAAGAATTAGGGCAGAGTCAACATGGCTTTGTGAAAGGGAAATCATATTCAACCAATTTATTGGAGTTCTTTAAGCAAGTAACATGTTGCTCCCAGCTCATGGTATAGGGTCTAACAGACTGGCCTGGTGTATGGGGGTTGGGGTAAGGACATGGGAGAGCTCATGCCCTAAAGATGTTGAACTCAATACTGAGTCCAGAAGGCTGCAGGGTCCCAAAGTGGAAAATGAGATGCTGTTCTCCCAGCTTGTGCTGAACTTCACTGGAGCACTGCAGCAAGACTCAGACAGAGATGTTGGGCAGGGAACACGGAGGTATGTTAAAGTGGCAGGCAACTGGAAGTTCAGGGTCTATCTTCGGACACTCTTTGGTTTTTCTGGTTGACGAGATCTTAATGAGTGGTGTCACATAGGGACTCAACCTTTTACAATTCATATAAATGACTTGGATGAAAGGAGCAGCTAAATTTGCTGCTGATACAAAGATAGGCACAGAAGTAAGCTGAAAAGAGGATCTAAGGGAGCTACAAAAAAAGACAGATTAAGGAGTGAGCAAGACCAAGCAAATGAATAAAATGGAATATGTGAAATTGCCCATTTTGTCAGGAAGATTTTTTTAAAAAGCAACTTATTTAACAACTGAGAGCTCTGAAACACAGATGGATCTGAGTGTCCCACTGCACAAATCACAGAAGATTAGTAGGTAGCTACTGCAAATGCAGAAAGGTAATTGAATGTTTTTGTTTACGGCACAGAGAATTGGGGACAAAATTGGGGGGGTTCTGAAGAAGAGGCAATTGACCTGAAATGTTAACTCTGCTTTCTTTCAACAGTTGCTGCCAGTCCTGCTGAGTTTTTCCAACAATTTCTGTTTTTGTGACAAATTTAGGGGGGGGTTATGCACAGCGCATTGGTCAGACCACATTTGGAGTACTTTGCATAGTACTGATCATGGTACTTAAGGGAGGATATAAATACATTGGAAACATTTCAGGGAAGGTTGACTAGACTAACATCTGGAACGAGTACGTTTTCTGATGAGGAAAGGTTGGACAGGTTAGGCTTGTATCTACTGAAGTTTAGTTGAGTAAGAGATGACTAGATTGCCACGTGTAAATCCTGAGGGATCTTCACAGGACTCAAGTCTTGAAGGAGAATCTAGGACGAGGGATCACTACTTAATATAAAGGGCCATGATGTGGAGGTGCCAGTGTTGGACTGGGGTGGATGAAGTTAAAAATCACACAACACCAGGTAAGAGTCCAATAGGTTGATTTGGAAGCACTAGCTTTTGGAGCGCTGCTCCCCCATCAGCTACCTGATGAAGGAGCAGCATTCTGAAAGCTTGAACTTCCAAATAATCCGATTAGAATATAACCTGGTGTTGTGTGACTTTTAAAGTAAATAAAATGGTCAACCATTGAAGACAGGAAGAAGGAAGTTTTTTTTTCTCTTGTCCTCAGAAGGCAGGTGAAGCAGGGATCTTGGGGTTTTTTTTTAAGTCAGAGGTAGGTAGATTCATGATAAGAAAGTGAATGAAACGTTGTTGAGGGTTGGTGAGAATGTGGAGTCCTCACTTTCTCCGAGAATGTGGAGTATTCAGATCAGCCATACTCTCATTGAATCACAAAGCAAACTCAAGCGGCCTGCTCCTTTTCCTAATTTATACGTTTGTGTGTATGACCCCTTACTCAGTGACTGTAAAGGATGGTGTTGTGCTCTGGAAAGAAGAATAGGAAGTTCCCTTGACAATTATTCTTTCCTCGGATAACAAGGCTGACCCCCTTCCACCGTCTCTCCCCTACTGGTCATCGCTCTTGTTGCTCTGCTGGGATCTTGCTGTGCACAAACAGCTGATACACTTGGCCCTGCAAATGATTGTACTTCAAAGGAATTTTGTTGGATCAGAAGTTCGTTGAGATAATGTGGCACAATAAGGCACAGCATCAGTAGAGCTTGTCCCTTCCTCAAAATACCCTTTCACACGATAGACACAATACAGAACCAAACATGGAAACATAAGTGGAAAAAGCACCAGGGACCCAGTTTTGATTCGTGCCTCAGGGAGACTGTCTTTGTGCATTCTACCCACGTCTGTGCTTTGGGTGCTCTGATTTCCTCCCATGATCCAAAGATGTGGAGGTCAGGTGAATTGGCCATGCTAAATTGCCTGTAGTGTTAGGTGCATTAGTCAGAGGGAGATGGTTCTGGGTGGGTTGCTCTCCTGAGAGTTGGTGTGGACTTATTGGACTGACGGAGTCTGTTTCCACACTGCAGGGAGTCTAATCGAATGGTGCATTTCTGAAATGTTAACGTATTGATAAAAGTGACAAGACTGAATTTATCATTTTCTCAACATTTCACTGTTACTGAAAAAAAAACTGAAGTAAACCACAGCTAAAGGTCAGGTGGCATCTTATAACTGATGTGACCTTGGACAAACTCTGGCATAGCTTGCTTGGTATGAAGAGAATTCCAAAAGGGAGGGCTCGTAGCTGGAATTCAACGATGCAGAACATCCAGACAATAATCGAAACCTGAGGGACTGTTTCTCTCTCCCTTTCGTAAAGTGGCTAAAAACCAGAACAAGATCATTTGTTCTGAAGCAGTTGGTGCAGGTCTTTGATCTCAAGCCAATGTTTAAAAGTCGCTCTCAAGACTCCGCTATACATCAAAAGGGAAATGAAAAGAATTATTCAAACAATTTCCGTTGGTTGCCCAACATGATTTGAGCTGTGTAGGAGTTTCAATGTGCGGGATTGTTTTTTAGGTTGTTCTCAAGATTCTTTGCTATACATCAAAGGGCAATGGATAAAAAACAATTTTCCCTGGCTTGGCCAGTTGATTTGAGTTGTGCGGCTATTGTGTGGGAGTGACAGCATGAAGAAAGGATATGCGATCGAAACAGAGGAAATATATTGACAAGAATGGGGAACAGAGTTTTTCAGTAAGTATGTTTCTAATATTGAGAGAAAAACCCAAGGTATTCACTATTCTGGTTCACTAATATCCTTTAGGAAGGAAAATTCCAGCCGTACCTCATCTGGCCTACATGTGACTCCAGACCCACAGCCATGTGGCTGACTCTTAACTGACCTCTGGTCAATTAGGGATGGGCAGTAAGTGCTGGCCCAGCCAGCGATGCCCTTATCCCGTGAATAAATAACAACAAATTCATCTGATTGTGTGCCACTGCAGACAGGTAAACTTCCTGAAGTGGGCTATCAAGTTAAATTTGTGCTGTATAATATTAGATTAGATTACTTACAGTGTGGAAACAGGCCCTTCGGCCCAACAAGTCCACACCGCCCCGCTGAAGCGCAACCCACCCATACCCCTACATCTACCCCTTACCTAACACTACGGGCAATTTAGCATGGCCAATTCACCTGACCTGCACATCTTTGGACTGTGGGAGGAAACCGGAGCACCCGGTGGAAACCCACGCAGACACGGGGAGAATGTGCAAACTCCACACAGTAAGTCGCCTGAGGCAGGAATTGAACCCAGGTCTCTGGCGCTGTGAGGCAGCAGTGCTAACCACTGTGCCACATTGTACCTGGGGCACTTGCTGGAAGGATATCATAGAAATATAGAAAATAGGAAAAGGAGTAGGCCATTCAGCCCTTTGAGCCTGTGCCATTATTCAATGTGATCATGCATAATTATCCAACTATTCCTGCTTTCTTCCCATATCCTTTGATCCCTTTCATTCCAAAAAAAACTATTCCTACCTCCTGCTTGAAACTATTGAATGTTTTAACCTCAACTTCTTTCTGTAGCAAAGAATTCCACTGGATCACCATTTTCTGGGTGAAGAAATTTCTCTTTGTCTTAGTCATGAATACCCTAACCTGTATCCTTAGTCTATGACCTTTATTTCTTGACCCCCAGGTCATTGGAAACAATGTTGTTGAATTTACACGGTCTAGACCTGTTAGAATCTTATATATTTCTGTGAGATACCCCTCATTCTTCTAAGTGATTAAGTCCAAATCTATCCAATCTCTCTTCACATCAGTCCTGCGATCCCAGGCATCAGTCTGGTAAATCATCGGTACACTCTCTCTGTAGCCGGAATGCCCTTCCTCAGAGACGGAGCTCAGTTGAGTCTGCACTTCTGCCTTGATCACTTCCACTATGTGGAGGTGTGGTGAACAAGGTCAGAAGTCACACAACACCAGGTTATAGACCAACGCATTTATCTGATTTCACAAGCTTTTAAAGCGCTTATGTTCATTTGACGAAGGAGCAGCTTATTATTTCAAATAAACTGCTTGGACTATAACTTGGTGTCGAGTGACTTCTGATCTTGATCACTTCCTGCACTGAGTGATCAGTTAGGACAACATTCCTGTAATCTCTTCTGAAATGTTAATTCAATTTTAGACACTGTATTTGCTGCTGAACCAGCTGAATGTATATCATAATTGTTTTTTGTTTTCAGACTTCCAGCAGCTGGGGTATTTTCCTCCTGTTTTACATCCTGTTACTTGGAATTCAGAACACAGAGACACCTATAAGAACCTCCTCCAAACTAACCTCAATCCATCCAATCAACAAACTCCTCGTTAGCTTTCCCATAAACACATTGCAAGTATAAACCTCCCATATTCTCTGTGGTCCACATTCTCAACTCTCCCTAGTTCTGGAATCCCAGGTCATTGCAAAACTCATTCCTGCATTTATACTATCTACTCCTGTTAGAATTTTATAGGTTTCTTATGTTAGGTAAGGGGTAGATGTAGGGGTATGGGTGGGTTGCGCTTCGGCGGGGCGGTGTGGACTTGTTGGGCCGAAGGGCCTGTTTCCACACTGTAAGTAATCTAATCTAATCTAATCTAAAGATACACCTCAATGCTCCTGAATTTCTTAATCAATTTATTAGTGATTTATGTTTATGGACACTTGTCTGGAATCCCTTAGAATTGGAAATACCATTTTGCGTCTACTTTATCGCCATGCTTTGCAATTACAATATAATTTAATATGATTTATAATATTCACGATCAGATATTTCTTCTAAAGAAACTCAATCTGTTCATAAATACCTGATAGTGAGATCTCTTCAGTTCCAGTATCATGTTTGTCAACCTTTTTTCTCACCTTCCCCAATGTCTCTTCATCCTTATTCATTTACAGACTTCAGAACTGCACACATAACACTGTGACTGCAACTAGTAAGTGTAGCGTCATTTCAATCAATACCAGTGATTTTGATTTGATGGATCAGATTTGGATTGCTGCAGTTCCTTGTCACTGTACGTACTGCAATACCTGAGCGCACATTGCAATAATCTGGTTTTGAAGGGCTGGTCACTGTGTCCCCATTAGCTGCTTCATTGATTTTTCTATAAAAAAAACTTTCCTGTCACTTGGACTTTGACCCCCCCCAAAACACAGTCTTAGAACCAAATTGAAAGCTCAAGGTGATAATTCTGGGTCCGATGTATGTCATTCTGCTCTTCTCGATTCAATAAGAAAGCAGAAAGCCAAAGTGGGGAAGTACAAGGGTCAGAAAATGAGGCTGTGTTGCGTCAGTGCCTCGATGATGGCTAATTCATTGCTGGCTGATTCCTGCACAGCCGACCCACTTCTTGGGAGGGCACCAGAAAGGGCACGTGCGAGAAAACATGCAAAACTGGCATATCGTGGCATCACTTAATGCCTAATACCGACTTGGAGCCTGGCCTGCCATTTTGGGTTGAACTTTACCTTCCCTCCCTGGCGGGAGGGAGGTGCTGTTGTATCATGTGACTCCTCTCCCAACCTACCCATAATTAATAGTCACTCAAAGGCCTCATTCTATCTCCCGTTGCTTTTATTGGACGGAAGAGGAGAGGTGGATGGTCACACCACCCACAGGCCAGGTTGAGGCGGGGGGGGGGAGGGCAGGTTGAAGCAGGGATGGAGAAGGTGCATAATATCACACCGCCCTGATGAGGCCGATCACAACAGTGTCAGTCACTGTTAGCTCAACAATTCACACCACTGTCTCAGGAAACGTAGGTGTGCCTCTCTCCCACACTCTCTCTCCCCTCCTGCCTCCTTGTTCTAGATGAGAAAAGAAAGAGTGCCAGTGAGTGTGGTGCTATGTCTGGGATTGTACCTGCTACAGGTAAATAGTTGCTCATGCGAGGAAGCTACGAGACGTGGAATGAGACTGGTAAGCAGCTATGGGGAACAAGTAAATGATCAATGAATCCACATTGTTTGAGATTGCTGATGGGTGTGAAGGTGATGTGGTCATTCTGCAGTGCAGCCTGGTGCAGTGCAATGTGATAGATATATAAATGGGAAGGGTTTAGAGGGATATGGGCCAAATACTGGCAAGTGGGACTAGATCAGTTTAGAATATCTGGTTTGGCACGGAAGGATCTGTTTCTGTGCTGTATAACTCTATGAGTCTAATGATTGAGAGATGGAATTCGAACATATAATCACTGACACTAATGTCCTGTGGAAGCCCATTCTTTTTATATAGTACCAAGGTACATTCCTCACATTGACCTTTGATGGTTTCCTAATCCCATATCCTCAGGAGTAAAGTGTCTTGAGGCCCTTGTGGCCCTCCAGACTGTGACCACTCCTCTCCATCTCCTTGCCTGAGACACCCAGCACCACATCAGAGAATTCAGGAAACCCCGCTCTATTCTTAATACCTCTCATGAACATTTTTGGATGCTCTTCCACAACTAGAGTACAGTTCCCCAGCTAGGCCTTTCTCTTCACATTTTCGATCAAGCCTACGCCTCAATCACTTGCTCATTGCCCATAACCTTCAACATCAAACTGAGTCTAATTCTGTTCTTTTTCTCAACTTCCTTGACTCTTTAATACCTCACCCACTCCAATCCCACTCTCATCCCCTTTAAGGCTCTTTCTACAAGAAGGACTGCAGGGAGTCTCCAGCCAGAAATGTAAGCCCCGGAACAACCGCATGACTTTGAACCAATCTGGTGAAGTGGCTTCTCCTGGCTGCCAACATTACCCTGAGACGTGGCAGACCACTATCCAAATAAAGGGAGCAGTGACGGATGCAACTCTAGGATCTTGCTTGACATTTTCTTTCAGGCCTAATGCTGCACGTCACTTCTATTGGTGGTCTGCGAGTGCTCATGCACCACACTGCAGTGTAATAGGAGAGAAAATAGATTCCAGGGAGGTGGTGGGTTAGGATAATGTCATTGCATGATTAATCCAGGCTATCACCATCAAGAGAAATAGGTTCAAATCCCAGCATGACAGATGGTGAGTAAAATCTGAAATTAAAAGCTAGTCCAATCATGTGACTAGAAAACAGTTATCATAAAATCCCATCTGGTTCACTAACTTCCTTTAAGGACAAAAATTCTGGTTAAGATGTCCTGGAAAGCTACCTAGCTGGTACTGCAGTGGTTCAAGCTGTTGGCAATTGGAGGTGGGCAATAAATTTTGATAATTGCATCTTATAAATGAATTGAAACAGCAATTTGAACAACGTCACAGCCAGCGCACTAGTGGCCAGTGGTGGGGAGAAACCACATTCTAAACGTTATATAATGTATTTGTGGTAACGAACAGAAACAAGTACCCGAGATTCCCAAGTAATGACAAATAAAAGAGCTATCCACACAAACTACAAAAGCTATTAGTTCCCAAGGCAGTGTATCAACAGTCATTCTTCCCCTGGACAACTACAGCCAATAGTCTCAGCCCCTCCACGTGAAACCTTCAAGATCTATCTCGAAGGTTATCTCCTGCTCCCATTATCAGGACTAGCACTTCAGTAGGTCTCCTGCTCCTCAGATGCTGCCTGACCTGCTGTGCTTTTCCAGCACCCCACTCTCGACTCTGATCTCCAGCATCTGCAGGCCTCACTTTCGCCTTCAGTAGGTCATGTCTGGTCGAGCTGGAGCTGCCCATCTCTGATGGAATATGAGCCTCTAACGACGACCCCCTACCCCTTGAACAGAAAGTGCTGCAGTTGAAATTATGAAGAACTCATTCTGAAACCCATGGTTCAGACTGAGAAGATAGCCTTTCGATACGACCATTCCACATCATTCCAGCGCACTTTGTGATGTCATGTTGAAGGCTGAAACTATATTTAGTTACCCATTTGTAGTATAAATTCTGAGAAACCAACCAAGCAATGAAATGGCCTCAAATTCAATGAAGCTGTGCCTTGAACACTCACCCCTGCCCCACAAGGGAGTGAGTGTGTTCTACTCAAATGCAGACACTTACTTGAGGAGTTGAGATAGTAAACATAAGAGCAATCAGGGAGAAGGACACAAAGGCGTCAGGCACATACCTACACAGAGGGTACAAATCGGAATGGACTAAGCCAGTAGACTGACTGAGGCCAGTTGGGTGCTGCAATGAGAAGATGGCACAGCCAATTATTTTGGGAGGAAGACAGCTATGAGTGAACAGCTTTTTTACCCTGACTCATGATTTTGTGACTATCATCGCCAAAATCCACCCCACCCCGCCCCCCGACAGGGGGAAAGGCATTCAGTGTACTCCTGTCCTGCAAGGCCCATTCTGAGCAGATGGTGAAGTGTCCCTGAGGAGTCAAGGAGAAGGGGCTGAGAGCGACATGCAGTTACATTTGCTGCAATCCACTTCCACCACCACCGAATTTCCCCTGGGATGAATTTGCTGTAAGCTCCAGCTCAATGGCAGCTTTCCTGTCTCTGAGTTCCAGCTTCAAGACTCCACTTTCCTGCCTTTTCCTGTTATCCTTTGAGTCCCTTCCTCATTAAGAACCTGTCTGTCTCTTTGAATTTTCTTCATGACCTAGCCTCGACCTCGCTCTCGGATAAAGAATTCCAGGGATTCACTGCTCTCTAAGTGAAGAAAATCCTCCTCATTTCTGTCTGAACTCATCTCTGTCTTACCCCCGAGATCCGGCACTCTAGTGATGGCCTATCCCACCAGGTGGAACAACCTTTATTGATCTACCCTGTCAAGCCCCCTCAGTGACGTATACATTTCAAGAAGGCGGCCTTGCAATTTTCTAAACTCCAGTGAGTGCAGACTCGACCTCCGCTCAACCCCTCCTCATAAGAAAATCCCTCCATCCCCTGGTTCAACCTAGTCAACCTCCTCTGGACTGCATCCAATGCCATGGGGAGGTGATAGCCTAGTGGTATTGTCACTGGACTGTCAACCCAGCTAATGTTCTAGGGGCACAGGCTCAAATCCTGCTACGGCAGATGGTGGAATTTGAATTCAATAGAAATCTGGAATTAGGAGTCTAATGATTTCCATGATTGTCAGGGAAAAACCCATCTGGTTCACTAATGCCCTTTAGGGAAGGAAGCTGCCATCCTTACCTGGTTTGGCCTACACGTGACTCCAGTCCCACAGCAATGTGGTTGACATTTAATTGCCCTCTGGGCATTTAGGGATGGACCATAAATGCTTCCTGACCAGAGATACCCTCATCCTATGAATGAATAAAGGCAGATAAAAGTACATCTTTCTCTGGATCCTAAACTGCTTTCAGTATTCTAATTGTGGTCTGATCGTGCTTTGTCTTGTTTATAACAAGACTAGTGTACTCTATTCCCTTTGAAATACAGTCCACCCTTCATTTTACATTCTCTATTTTGGGCAGACTTATTAAAACTACAAGCTGAACTTGAATGTTTTTAGTGGTTCATACTTGAAGATCCAAATGATCTCTGTGCTGCAGTTTTCTGCAATCTTTTTCAATTTAAGTAATATTCAGCACTTCATTCTTCCTGCCAAAATGCATAAACTCAACTTCCCCACATAATATTTCATCTGCCAAGCTTTTACCCACTCGCTTAACCTGTTTTTATCCCTCGGCAGACTCTTTGTGTCATCCTCATCACTTGCCTTCCCACCTAATCTTGTGTTGCCCGGATACTTTGCAATAGTATTTTGAGTGCTGGTGGTATTCCACCAGTTACAAGTTGCCATCGTGAAAATGCCCGATACATTCCAACTCATTTGTATTAATTAGCCAATCCTTTATCTATACGAATATACTGCCCTCAATATCTTGGGCTCTTATTGAGAACTCTTCTGTTCAGTACCTTATCAAATGCCTTTTGGAAATGCAACTATATTACATCTACTGATTCTCCTTTATCTATCCTGGTTGTTACCTCGTCAAGGAACAGTAATAAATTTGTTAGGCATGATTTTCCTTTAATGAAGCCATTCTGCCTCTGCTTGATAATGCTGTGTATCTCCAAATGCTTTGCTATACAACCTTTCAATAGACTCACACATTTACCCAATGACAAATGTTCAAGACCAACTCCAGAGGCTTCTCCTTAATAGCTAGTAGGGCACTAGATGATGCACTGTTGGAGATTAGATTAGATTAGATTAGATTCCCTACAGTATGGAAACAGGCCCTTCAGCCCAACAAGTCCACACTGACCCTCCGAAGAGTAACACACCCAGACCCATTCCCCTATATTTCCCTCTGACTAATGCAATTAACGCTATGGGCAATTTAGCATGGCCAATTCACCTGACCTGCACATCTTGGAGTACCCGGAGGAAACTGGCGCAAACACGGGGAGAATGTGCAAACTCCATCAACTCCATCAAACCCGGTCCGTGGCCACTGTGAGATACATGAAATATTAAAACAAAGGCCTTTCTATGGAGGGATGGCATTGTTTGGCAAGGGTTTCCCTGTTCAATATTGATAACTAAAATGGATCAGCTAATCATTACTACACTTATAATTCAGACAGTTTGTTTTGTATGAAGATGGTTGCTGCAGTTCACATATTACAATGGTCACTACAGTTCACTGCCATGAAGTGCTTGGGAATTCCTGCAGTCACAAAAGGTGCTATAGAAATGAAAGTTTTCTTCCGTCATGCACTTTGGTGAATCCAACATTAGTTCCCGGAGCTCTGTGTGGTGGCTACATTGTAAACGGTCAGAGGATAGGGAAGACAGTCTTGAACGAAATCTTTATAGATTTGCTGGTGATAAAAGTCGTAAGAAGGCACCAAGCCAGTCCCACAAAGTAATCTTTCCACAAACAGACAGACGCTGCCACAATTATTAATAACACAAATCAACTGAGCTTGGGATGACTGCAGAGAACTGCTGGATGACATTAGAAAACTTGCCAAGAATTAGATTGCGTCCAGTTGCTGTTTCAACATGAAACTGGAGCCAATTGACAATTTTAGAAGGAGGTGACCCAGTGGAAGAGAAGGTGCCTTAAACCTTCAGGATGAAGGCCAAAATAATCAGAGACCCGAGTGTTTCTTCACGGGAGAAGGTACAGTTTGGATGTGAATATCCAGGTGATGTTGGAGGAAGCAAAATCATTCCGTCCACTTCTGGGACCTTCTTATGGCAAAAACACCCAAGTTAGCAACAGGGAAAGGGATATGTTTCAGACTCAGTGCATTCAGACATCCCCAGGTCAAGTATGGTCTACTGTAGATTAGAGAGTAATGCCTTTTGAAACTATTCTCCTTGGCCTCACAGGGAGATCTGCCCCCACCTTTCCCCTTCCCTGACTATCTTACTCACCAGTCATGCCAAAATATACAATTCCATTTATTAATTTACAGCTGAAAGATGAAAGTGATAAATCTACTGTGTTGGACACCATGGATGAAGAAAAGGAATTAGATTTGTATTTATTGGGTGCTGTTCACAGCCCCAGGCGATACCAAAGCACTCCATAGCCAGTGGATTAACGTCTGAAATGTGCGCATTGGATTTCAGTGATGTTGCAATTGATTCTGTAAACCCCAGTTTTCAACAAAATGTTTGTGATCACTTGGCCCACCAGGTCTCTATCGCAGGCTCCCAGTTCTGCTGCAAGCCCATGTGATGTGCTAACTACTCACTCTTACCTGAACCCTTACACTTACACCTGCCTAAGTGAAGGTGGGTGATCCTGTATGTATACCGAGGGATTGGCTGTCATGTTTTATTTGGGGACAAAGTGCAGAATGAAATCCAAATGTGATTTGTGTTAAGATCATGACCCATTGCAGCCTAGTACATGGACCAGCCAAGCTACTGGATAATTTCCATAATCAAGGCACTTGTTAATATTTCAGGATATTTATACTTACTGCAATTAATTGAGCATGTCAGTGTAGGATGACAAGGCTCAACGATATCTCTCTCTCCGATGCTCTCCCATCTCTTGCTTTCTATCTCTTTCTCCCTCATCCTGTCCATATTTCTCTCTGTCTCTCTGTTGTTGTCTCCTCTGTGTCTCTCCCATTGCACTCTCGTTTTTTTCTCTCTCTTTCTTCCTAATTTTTTCTTCTCTCCTCTTCAGATTTCCACTTGCCTCTCTCTTGCTCTCTCTCTCTCAATTTTTCTCTCCCTGTCTCTCTCTTTCTTTCTCTCTGTCTGTCTCTCCTTCCTCACTTTCTCCTAGTCAATTAGAAACCAGCCAGTTATCAAATCTAGATAAATGTAAAGTGCTACATTTTGGAAAGGCGAATCACGGCAGGACTTATACAGTTAGCAGTAAGGTCCTGGGGAGTGTTGGTGAACAAAGAGACCTTGGAGTACAGGTTCATAGCTCCTTTAAAATGGAGTCGCAGGTAGATAGGATAGTGAAGGAGGCATTTGGAATGCTGGCCTTTATTGGTCAGTGCATTGAGTATAGGAGTTGAGAGATTATGTTGAGGCACACTTTTGGAATACGGCGTCCAATTCTGGCCTCCTTACTATAGGAAAGATGTTGTGAAATTTGAAAGGGTTCAGAAAAGATTTATAAGGATGTTGCCAGGGTTGGAGGGTTTGAGCTATAAGGAGAGGCTGAACAGGCTGGGGCTGTTTTCCCTGGAGTGTCAGAGGCTGAAGGGTGACCTCATAGAGGTTTACAAAATCATGAGGGGCATGTATAGGGTAAATAGACAAGGCATGTATAGGGTAAATAGACAAGGTTGTTATGGGGAATTTTAACATGCAGGTAGACTGGGAGAATCAGGATGGTATCGGGCCTCAAGAAAGAGACTTTATGGAGTGCCTCAGAGATGGATGTTTAGAGCAGCTGGTGCTGGAGCCGACTAGGGATAAGGCGATTCTGGATCTGGTATTGTGTAACGAACCAGAATTGGTCAGTGACCTCGAAGTGAAGGAGCCATTGGGAAGTAGTGACCATAATACAAGAAGCTTCAACCTGCAATTTGAGATGGAGTGGGTACAATTGGAAGTGACAATATTTCAGTTGAATAAAGGGAAATATGGAGCTATGAGGGAGCAACTGGCCAAAGTTCAATGGTGCAATACCTTAACAGGGAAGACCGTGGAGGAACAATGGCGGATATTTCTGTGTATGATGCAGAAGTTGCAGGATCAGTTCATTCCTAAAAGGAAGAAAGATCCCAGGAGGAGACATGGGCGGCCGTGGCTAACGAGGGAAGTAAAGAAACATATAAAGTTAAAAGAGAAAAAGTATAACTTAGCGAAGATAAGTGGGAAAACTGAGGACTGGGAAGCTTTTAAAGAACAACAGAGGATTAGTAAGAAGGAAATACGCAGAGAAAAAATGAGGTACGAAGGTAAACTGGCCAAGAATATAAAGGAGGATAGTAAAAGCTTTTTTAGGTATGTCCAAGGCAAAAAAATGGTTAGGACAAAAATTGGGCCCTTGAAGACAGAAACAGGGGAATATATTACTGGGAACAAAGAAATGGCAGAGGAATTAAATGGGTACTTCAGATCTGTGTTCACTGGGGAAGACACAAGCAATCTCCCTGAGGTAACAGTGGCTGAAGGACCTGAACTTAAGGGAATTTATATTTGCCAGGATTTGGTGTTGGAGAGACTGTTAGGTCTGAAGGTTGATAAGTCTCCGGGACCTGATGGCCTGCATCCCAGGGTACTGAAGGAGGTGGCTCGGGAAATCGTGGATGCGCTGGTGATTATTTTCCAGAGTTCAATAGAATCGGGGTCGGTTCCTGAGGATTGGAGGGCGGCTAATGTTGTGCCACTTTTTAAGAAGGGTGGGCGGGAGAAAACAGGAAATTATAGACCAGTTAGTCTGACCTCAGTGGTGGGAAAGATGCTGGAGTCTATTATAAAGGATGAAATTACGGCACATCTGGATAACAGTAACAGGATAGGACAGAGTCAGCATGGATTTATGAAGGGGAAATCATGCTTGACTAATCTTCTTGAATTTTTTGAGGATGTAACTCGGAAGATGGACGAGGGAGATCCAGTGGATGTAGTGTACCTGGACTTTCAGAAAGCTTTTGATAAAGTCCCACACAAGAGGTTAGTGCAGCGTAGGTTCACGAGGTCAATTCCTGGAATGGTAGGATTGCCTTACACTGAAAGACTGGAGCGACTGGGCTTGTATACCCTTGAGTTTAGAAGACTGAGAGGGGATCTGATTGAAACGTATAGGATTATGAAAGGATTGGACACTCTGGCAGGAGGAAACATATTTCCGCTGATGGGGGAGTGCCGAACCAGAGGACACAACTTAAAAATACGGGGTAGACCATTTAGGACAGAGATGAGGAGAAACTACTTCACCCAGAGAGTGGTGGCTGTGTGGAATGCTCTGCCCCAGAGGGCAGTGGAGGCCCAGTCTCTGAATTCATTTAAGAAAGAATTGGATAGAGCTCTTAAAGATAGTGGAGTCAAGGGTTATGGAGATAAGGCTGGAACAGGATACTGATTGGGAATGATCAGCCATGATCATATTGAATGGCGGTGCAGGCTCGAAGGGCTGAATGGCCTACTCCTGCATCTATTGTCTATTGTCTATTGTCTTTTCCCTGGTGTGTGGGAGTCCAAAACTGGAGGGTTAAGAGGAGAAGATTTAAAAGGGACCTAAGGGGCAACGTTTTCATGCAGAGTGTGGTCTGTATATGGAATGAGCTGTCAGAGGAAGTGGTGGAGGCTGGTACAATTACAGCATTTAAAAGGCATCTAGATGGGTATATGAATAGGAAGCATTTAGAGGGATATGGGCCAAGTGCTGGCAAATAGGAATACATTAATTGAGGATATCTGGTTAGCGGAGTTGGATGTGTTGGTCCGAAGGGTCTGCTTCCATGCTGTACCTCTCTAGGACAAGACAGAAACAGGCCATTCAGCCCAACACTACTATTGGTGTCTGACACACACACACCTACACAGGCAGAATACTGGGGCTACACAGTCAGACCTGTCAGTGCCTGTTACACAATCATCATCAAACGGTGAAACAGGCCATTCAGCCCATTTAGCTTATGTGAGCAGTTCAATACAAAAGCAAAATACTGTGCGTGCTGGAAATCTGAAGCAAAAACAGAAAGTATTGGAGAAACTCAGCAGGTCTAGCTGTGGGGGTTTGTGGAGACAGAGAGAGAGGAAAAACAGAGTTAACCTTTTCGGTTGAGCCTACCTCCTCTTCAGAATTGAAGAGAGGTGGAAAAGTGATTGATACTGTAGTGAGAATGGGGAGGAGCAAGTGGACCATAACGATAGGACTAGAGGGTGAAGGAGATTTGAGATCACAGGTATCATAGAACAAATGGTGAAGGGATCAGTAATGGATTCAGAGCCAAGATCCAGAGTAGGTGTTACTATCAGAATAAAGGACAGATCTGACTGAAGGCAGAAACTGGAAAGCAAGATACAGACACTAGAGGAAAAACATATCAAAATAGAGGTTGGAGTTATTGAACTCAATGTTAAATCCTGAAGGCTGTAAAGTGCCTCAATGGAAAATTAAGTGCTGTTCCTCCAACTGGCCTTAGGTTTCACTGGAGCCCTACAGTTGGCCCAGGACAGAAACATGAATGTGAGTGAGATGATTTACCGAAGGTCGGAGGGTTGGCCCCACATTCCAGCCTGAGCAGAGGTATTCTACAAAGTGGTCACCCAGTCTGCATTTGACCTCCCCTAGTGTACCTGGAGACCAAACTGTGAGCAGCGAGTAAACCAGATCAGAGAAGCACGGGCAGACTGCTAACGAACAAACATTGAGAGCTCTGGAGAATCTCAGCAGCTCTGTCAGCACCTGTGGAGAGGCAGCGGGGAGACAGAGTTAACGTTTTGAGTCTGGATTGACTCTTCTTCGGAACTGCCAGTTCACAGAATGGTTTGCTTAAGAACCTGGAACATAAGGAGGGAGGAGGCCCTCCTGTGCATGCAGTAGGAAGGTGGGGATGAAGTAGGATGTATTGTTGGGGGTAATGGAAGGCACAGCGTTTATGCTGGCATTTGCCTCCATATGACCCTCCAATCTGGTTGAGGTCCTCTCGTTCAATCCCTCTTTCCATTTCAATCCCTTTAAAATAATTCACGGATTTTGTTTCAAGAATGGTTTGTGCTGGAGATTCCAGTCTATGATATATTTTTCCTACTCCACCCAGTTAGCTTTTGTCATGTCGAGCTAACTGACACGCACAGTGGCTCAGTGGTTAGCGCTGCTGCCTCACAGCACCAGGATCCCAGGTTTGATTCCAGCCTTGGGCGACTGTCTGTGTGGAGTTTGCACATTCTCCCTGTGTCTGCGTGGGTTTCCTCTGGGTGCTCTGGTTTCCTCCCACAGTCCAAAGATGTGTAGGTCAGGTGAATTGGCCATGGGAAATTGCCCGTAGTGTTAGGCACATTAGTCAGAGGGAAATGGGACTGGGTGGGTTACTCTTCAGAGGGTTGATGTGGGGCTGAAGGGCCTGTTCCCACACTGTAGGGAATCTAATCTTTGGATATTATATGCAGTGAGCAACTCTAGATTTCTCTAAACTTTAGAATGGCTGGACTCGGCTCACTCTATACTTCATAACAACCTATTGTCACTTCTTTTCACTCCATTTCACAACAAACACTTAGAATCTGTTTGAGAGATGCTGATGCTGTATCCAAGCCAGTTTAAAAAAAAAATTTAAACATCAAAGTCTGATCAGACATGATCTGTGATTTCCGCTGGACTGAGACAGTTTGAGGTTTTTGGCAGAGACAGGCCTGTCAGGTAAGTGAACACAAGCTGCAACTCTCAATCTTTGCAGGAAAAAGCACAATGTGACACTGTTTAACCTTGGGACAATGTCATCTATCTTTGACTGAAACTCATATTGGAATTTATTAATTTATCTGTCCTTTACTCTGACACTGGGAGAAAGTGAGGGCTGCAGATCTGGAGATCAGAGTCGAAGAGTGTGGCGCTGGAAAAGCACAGCAGGTCAGACAGCATCCGAGGAGCAGGAGAGTCGCTGTTTCAAGCATAAGCTCTTCGTCAGGAATGAACAGCAAAGATAATTCCTCTTGTGCAATTTCTAAAACTGGTTTTAATGAAGCACTGACAATCTTTATTTGGGAGCATAGAAAGTCCATGTTAGTCATAGGCTTGGAAGCAGGACTATTTTGACAAAGACAACATCCTGATGAAGAACTCGAAAGGTTGACTCTCCTGCTCTTCAGATGCTGCCTGACCGGCTGTGCTTTTCCAGGACCACACTCTTCAATGCTGGTCTGACACAGCCAATAATCGTCAGCTCTGCATCTGTGTAGACTCGTGTGTTGTGCTTGGGCTGTAATCATCGCGAGTTACAAAACCGCATGGTACTCGGAGATTAGTAAAGCTCCATGTTCCTACCTGGAACCTTCTTAGCCCAAATGATCATGTGCACCAATTCCTTATCAGCCAGGTTTGTTAGCAAAGTCATCATGGACGCCTCGGTGAAGGGTTTGCCAGGGTCGTGTTCGGAGTAAACCATAGGGGGCTCGGCCTCCATCAGGGTACTGAGAATCTCGTCCGAGGTCATGCCAAGCAGAGAGCTGTGCTTGGTGCTCCTCTGCACTGGGCTCACACTGCTGGAGCTCGGTCTGCTGGTCACTCCCGTACTCTTAATGACGTGCTCCTTCTCATCTTTCCTCCGCTTGTGCTTCAACATCCGGCCACCCCGACGGTCCTTACGGATACCTGGCAATGCGAGGGGAGAAAGGTAACAGTCAAACTGTTTAAGCGACTTCAAGGAGACAAAGTTAGTTCCTCTTGTGCAATTTCTGAACCTGGATTTAATGAAGCACTTGACGATCTTTATTAGGGAACATAGAAAGAGCACATTAGTCATAGGCTCAGAGGCAGGACTACTTTGACAGAGTTAATTGTTAAAATAACATACTTGAACTCAATGAGAAAACAGGAAGGGTTCAAAAGATCTAGTGAAGGGCAGGGAGAAAAATCTCCATTTGAGGACCTAATTTTGCTGACAATAAAATACTTCATAGAATCCTCATAAGGTAATAAAAAAGCTGCTGATTCTTGCACAGCAAGTTCACATTAACAGCAACGTGATAATGACTGGATGCCCTATTTGTTGGCATTATTTGAGGCAAACGAATTGTCCTGGAGAATGGGGAGAACCACCCTGCTCTTTGTGGAGTGGTGCCACAGAATTCTTTCTGATCCCTCCCTCAAGGGTACAAAAGCCCTTTGTTTAACGTTACATCTAATAGACAGCTCCCCTGACAGTGTGGCCCTCTCTCCTTGCTGGAGAGGAATCCTCCATTATATGTGGGGTCACAGACTTGTGTTTGTTTCATTTATTCTTTCCAAGGATGTGGGCATGTCTGGTAGGGTCGGGTCGGTATTTGGTGTCTAAGCCTCATTGCCCTTCGCTGGCAAAGTCATTTCTTAGGGCAGCCAACCACATGAAACAGATGGGATTTTACACCAATCAGCATTGAATTCATGGCCACTACCGTAGAGACTAATTTCAATTCCAGATTTTTATTGAAGTGAATTGAACCAGCTGCCATGCTGGGATTTGAAACCATGTCTCCAAGGTATGAGACATCACCACTAGGTTACAATCTTTTGTAAGATTAGAAGATTGGAGATGGAGATAGATGCTTCTGATTGGCCTTCCTGTTAAACATTCTCTCTCTCAATACTCCCTTCTGCTCTGCACTAAATGTGACTTCGATCCACAAGGCAGAAAACTGCAGGTAGGGGAGAAACCAAAGACTGAATCTCACCACATTTAGACAAAATGTCGTGGAGGGTTTCTGTCTGTGAGGCTCAGAGAGGTTTCCTCACATCCCAAACTCATGTTATTAGCATACCACATCCCATTGGCTCCCTTCACATCGAATCCCTGCCTGACCCTCTCACTCACTGTAGCTGAAAGAACTTACCGCTGCTGTGATATGCCTGGAATTGAAACTAGTCTCTATGATGGTGACCATGAAGTCAACGCCGAATGGTTTCACTGATATTCTTGAGGGAAGAAAATGTAGCCTCCTTACCCGGTCTGGTCCCTGTTCCCAATGCCGTCTTTAAAAGGCACTCAGTCAAGTGCTAGTAGACCACAGCTGGGCAGCACATTTCATGATATTTGCCTCAGATACAGCAGATAAAGGAATATTGACACTTCACTGCGCAGAAAGGGACCTAGAGGTCCCAGGGAATGGGGTGGACATCTTCTCCCAGCCCATCACCTCCCAAGTTAGCAGCGGTGGTGATGACACCAGGCTTTACCTAGGAATCATAGAATCCCTACAGTGTGGATCAGGCCCTTCAGCCTAACAAGTCTACACTGACCCTCTGAAGAGTAAATCCCCCCAGACCCATTCCCTACTACTCTACACTTACCTCAGACTAATGCACATAACTTTCACGTCTTTGGACTGTGGGTGGAAACCGGAGCACCTGCAGGAAACCCACGAAGACATTGGGAGAATGGGCAAACTCCACACAGACAGTCGCCTGAGAAGGGAATTGAACCCTGGGGAAGTGAGGCAACAGTGCTAACCACTGGGCCACCATGCCGCCCTATGGCCCAATGTTGTCACCTGTGTCAGTGAGATCTCAGCCGTGCGGGGGATTGACCAGCAGAGGATGAAGGTCAATGTCCTTCTCCACTCCACTGGCAAAAGTACCATCTCCAATACCTCTCTCTCTCTCTGCGACTGCACTCACCTCCCACCAAGGCTCATGTTCTATCACTCTCGCTATGACATACAATATCTTCCCTTGTCCAGCTAACATCCCCACACCATTAACTTTGCTTGGCCTCTGTGCTGTCTACTCTATGCACGCAGGACCCCTCACCATCTTTCCTCTACCTTCACCAGCATTGGCAACCTTCATCTCACACCATCCTCCCCACTCCATCATTCCAGCCTACAACAGGGCAGAAAGGGTCAGGATGGGTCATGGGGTTTTATTCAGTACCTCATATAAAGAGAGGATCCAGACCGTGTCTGCCCTGAGTGGGTGACTAGCTGTGTCCAAGTCCCTGGACGGATATTGGATGTTGTCCTTTATTGACCGAGCCCAGAATTCCTGGCTGCAAGCTGCTTCTCTTGACTTGACTGGGGACTACACCCCTTCAACTTTAAGACATGGCCATTCGATTGACGCACATGCTTCAACAGCTGTTGCCATGGACGCAGGTATGAGATTGACATAGTGTGGGGCCATAGAACAACACGTTCACCCTCTTGGCTGATCATTGCTTTGAGTCAGTGCTAAAAGGCAAGGTAAGACAGGAGTACTTTGCGTTTGTTAGCTCTGGCTGAAGTGGGGTTTGGGGGGGTTGGAGGAGGCGAAGCAAGTGAAAGAGGAACCAGGCAGTACATGCAATAGGAGGGAACGATGGGACGGGGACAAACAAGCCACTTTAGTGTCCTGTAACAAGTCCATATTAATAGTGTGAAGTATGACCATGTCATGATATGGTTGGATAGTACAATCACGTGTATTAGTTCTACTATGATTGGGTGTATGAGTTTGAACATGAATGGATAATATAGTCATGATTGCTTTGGAACGTGGAGTTGGTTTGGACGAAGACAAAGGTAAAAAAGTGTGCAAGGCTTTAATTGGAATTTGTAACAGTAGAGTGGAAGCATCTTATCTGTAACAGCAGTATAAAACCTGAGTTGTTCTGATGGAGATAGGAATTGTGTGCCATTTTCTTGATGCATATGTCTTCCATGCATGTATCAGTAAGCTTATAAAAAGAAACGGTGGTTAGCACTGCTGCCTCACAGCGCCAGAGACCTGGGTTCAATTCCCGACTCAGGCAACTGACTGTGTTGAGTTTGCACATTCTCCCCGTGTCTGCGTGGGTTTCCTCCGGGTGCTCCGGCTTCCTCCCACAGTCCAAAGATGTGTAAATCAGGTGAATTGGTCATACTAAATTGCCCGTAGTGTTAGGTAAAGGGGTAAATGTAGGGGAATGGGTGGGTTGCGCTTCGGCGGGTCGGTGTGGACTTGTTGGGCCGAAGGGCCTGTTTCCACACTGTAAGTAATCTAATCTAATCTAATCTAATCTAAACCTGAGTGTCACCTGGTCTAAGAGGAAATGAAGGGTAGAATTCAGCCATACTACAGAATTTGCTGCTTGCATTAAGGAAGGCACCAAAACTGCCCTGAGATATATCCTGGTCCAATCCTTGAGGTGGGAACCTGTCCCTAAGGTGCAAACTGTCCAACACTCAACTTGGTGTTTGCGAGTTCCCAAGTGCAGCATTACAATGCAGCCCTGAGGATGGGAGCTGGGTTGTGATGGTCAGAGATGTGGGACTGTGTCAGATTTCAGTGTACATGAGGTGGGCTGTGTGCAGCAATGCCCATAGAGTGTGTCCCAAGACATTGGTGCTGGGTGTCCAAGATAGAGCACTGGGGGAGTAAGCAGGGGCTAGGCTCGCCAAGTACCCACTCCGATGTCCATGTTGGGAATTCTCACGTCTCGTTTCTGCCCAACAGGTGATAGAATAGAAGACTGAATATTAAGATTAGGTAGTAATGATGGTAATAGTGAGTGATAATGCCTGTTAATAGGCCTCTTGCCATTCAGGAGTAAGAATCTTGTTTTGAGATCTGGAATTTAGCTGGAAAAGCTGTTGCTCAAACATTGTGAAAGGCCTCGCTAGATGCTCACCTGATTCTCCCTCACTTCTCTCCATAGCCCCCATCACTCATGGACTGGGAAGACTCTGGCCTGAGAAATGACTGAAAACTCCAGCGATTTGATAAGGATCGTCATACGCTCAAACCAAGCCGAGAGATGACTTTGGCCAAAACTGAGAGTCGTTATGATACAGGTGAGCAAAGTGCTCCAGCTGAACTGCAGCTTTTGTGCTCGTTGTATCACATCCCAAGGTGTGATTAGATTAGAAACTCCCGCCCGTTTGGAAGCTCAGAGTTGATGATGAAGCTCAGAGGTGAAAGGGGAATGATTTACCTTCAATTCCAGCCCATTTTTACCTCAGATATGGAAAGTTAACAAGAGGTTGGTGCAGAGGAAGCTATTCAGCTCCTCAAACCTACTCTGCTCAATAGATCATGGCTGATCTGTACCTCAAATCCATTTGCTCTCCTTGAGAACTCTACCCAATGATAATACATTCACTTCAATCTTGAATGTTGCAACTGATCCCCAACATCTGGGCTGAGGATTGTTGCTATCTGTTGTGTGGAAACAATCCTTCCTAATGTCTCCCTGGATGGGTCTAATGCTTATGTCCTTATTCTGAATGCCCCCTCAGAAGCGATTATTTCTCTGTATGGACCTTATTTAAATTATGTAAACATTTCAGTTAGATCTCGCCTCAACTGGCTACATGTGCCGAGTGGTAGGATTCACAATGCCACATGTGAGAGAGAGACTGACTGCCATCAGGAAACTGGGAAAATATGGAGCTGGATGGATCGAAAATCTGTCTCTGTGTGGATTAGGACAGATGGCCCCATGTATTTACCCGCCTCTCACACTCTCACCCAATGGAGCTGCCCCTGGGGAAGCTACTGTGTGACAGTACCATACATGGTATGAGGACCCACACCCCACATGCAGACCCCCTGCCCCTCTCACTTCTCCCGATTTTAGTATTCCCATTCCACCCGGAACCCTCCCTCTAGCTCCAAACCTTTCTTGATCTTCTCACTGAGAATTGCAGGTGACTCCACTCCTGCCCTTCCAATCCTTCCCCCTCTGAACCCTCCGGAACTGCTGAAATTGGTCTGGAATTCCAATCGTGTGACCAAGATGTGGGAGAAAAAGGGGACAATTGTGTGTTTTGCTTTGAAGAAAATTCTCCTGTTGTGATTGTAACAAGATTACCAAACTGGATCTCATAGAATATGGGTTCCCTGAGTGGGCCTGTTAAGCTGACATAAAAGTCTGAATGGCAGGGACATTGACCCCCTGAGTGCCTGACTCAATGAGAGACAGTGCTACTGTCAAAGGCCATGCATTTGTGAATAAAGGATGATTGGTGATGGGATACCAGCCTTTGAAGAGTTCTTTCCTCTCCTAAGGATTCTGTTTATTGGATATAAAAATTTTGGGGACGTGGTGACAAGAGGGATTTTTGATTGATAGTCACTGAACTACAGTGGGAAGATGGCACTTTACCAATATGAACAGGTTAAACAACCAAGAGGAGAAATGTGGAAGTGGTGCATTGTGGGAGGAAGGGGAGGCAGGAAGTCATGTGATAATACCTCCAGGACTATCTCTAACCAGAGTTGACTCTGAGCACATCTATTCCCCTCTAGCATCTTCCAGTTCCGATTAAAGACCTTCTTCCAGAACAGAGAGTCTGCTTTTCTCTCTTTCTCTGTAATTGTTGTCTGGCTCGCTGAGCATTTCCAGTACTTTGTGTGTTTAATTGGGGTGATGTTGTTGATGGGTTTTGGGGGGGTGCGGGGAGGGGAGGGGGGTGGGGAGGAGTAGAGCCAAGCAGGAGAACAAGAATATACCCTGTCATGGTTGCAGTCCTGGGTCATACACACTGATCCAGAAACTTTAGGCTGGAGGGGTCATGTATTTTCAACTTCTTCATCCAAAGACTCATAAGGGTCTATGGCACAGAAAAAGGCCCTTCTTCCCATCATATCTGTGCTGGCCACCAACAACTGCCTCACTATTCTAATCCCACTTTCCCGCACTTGACCCACAGCCTTGCCTGCCTTGGCATCACAAGTGCACATCTAAATACTTCTTAAATGTAGGTTTTAAATATCTCTTTAATGAAGGCTCTACCGTCCTTCCAGAGAGTTCCAGATTCCCACCACCTTCTGGGTGAACAGCTTCAGTGGGGAGCCTGTGGAGTGTTCTGCCACAGGAAGAGGTAGAGGCCAAAACATTGAATGTTTTCAAGAAGGAGTTAGATATTGCTCTTAAAGATAAAGGGACTAAAGGGTACAGGGAGAAGGCAGCACTGATGTGGATGATCAGCATGATCCTACTGATTGGTGGAGCACAAATGAAGGGCCGAATGATCTACTCCTGCACCTATTTTCTGTTTCTGTGTTACTTTCCTTAAAATCCTGGCGATCTGGAAAGCAGTCTCTCAGAATCCTGTTGGAGTTAATTAACCTTGAAGAAATTACTTCATGTTCCTGGAATTTTCTGCTCTTCAGAACTTGATTAAGAAGCTTGGCAACTCCTTGAATAAGTAAGTAATAGCTATTAAACTACCTTCGGCTCGATGTGATTGGCTAGATCTGATCCACTAAGAGCTAACAAAAAATCCCACAGAACAAACTCTCTCAATGGAAATCAGGAAGTTCGACAATCAGAACTTGTAATAATTCTTTTTTATTTGGAGAAATAAACAACCCCTCACGTTTAAAGATGAAAAGCACACCTCACCAAAGCTAGATTATCTGATTATTTAGTTTGTGGGATCGTGCTGTGCACAAATCATTCACCAGGCACTGCCTTCATTACCACAGGGACTACAGCATCAAAATTACTTCAGCGGCTGTAGGTATGATTCCAATATGTCTCTGCTTCAGAAACCTGAAGAAACATTCCAAAGTAGAGTCAACTAGGCCTTGAAACATTAACTTCCTCTCTCACTGTCAGACCTGCTGAGTTTCTCCAGCACTTGCTGTTTTTATTTCTAAACCATTCCTCATGCTCAGTTTTAAGAAAGGTAAGTTTCCATGGAAATGGTCGAACTTCCAGCAAGAGAAGGCCATTTGGTGGTGTTGGTGCTCTCAGCTGAAGCCGCAGATCTCCAAGAGCTTTCATATCTCTCCTGTTCAGATAGTTATCCCATTGCCTTTCAGTGATGTTCTAGCCTCTACTTCCATACAGGTCAAGAATCTTCTGTTTCTCATTCCCATTGGTCTCCATTGTCTGGCTTGTCATTCTGTCATCAGTGGAAACTAAGTAAGGTCCCCAGCTTTCACTCTCTCCTTTGCTGGCTCTTCCTCTCTCAGAGCTGCCCTCATTCAACATCTTTAAGTTACTCCTAGCTCTGTTGGGAATGCTGGTCCCCACATCTGCCCCCTTCCCCAATCTACCTCTCACCCCTTCGCACCATGATCCAAGCTCCTTACTCCCAATTGCCATTCCTCACTCTTCAACTCCCATTCCTCTCCTTCATCCCCTCATTCTCCAGCTCCACTGGTCCATCTCCCTCTCCTTCACCCTCTGATTCGCAGTCACTCTCTTTCCTCATTGCCCTGAGCCTCTGGCTCCCCCACAATCCCCACCCTAAGCCTCGCTCCCTTGCTGCTTACTCACTCCTGCCCCACGGCTGCAAGGAACAGGAGGTTCATTCGCAGAGATGCCATGGAGTTTGGGGATGGAAAGAGTGGTGAAGGAGAGGGATTTGCAAATCAGCAGGCATCTTGATTGCCCCTCCAGAGTAGTACTGAGGGTGGGCAGGGCTGCCTTGCTGGTGCAGTCAGTCCCCGGATGAAATACTGAAACATCTCCCTCTCGGATGGACGTAAAAGAGTCCTCATATTACTGTTTCCAAGAGTTGGCAGAGTTAACCCTGACGTTGTGGCTTACACCTATTCCCTGATTGACGTCACACAAAACAAAAAGCTGACTCTCTGCTCACTGTTACGTTGCTAGCCAAATTCATAACGTTAAAAAAAAATAGGCTGAATACAAATGTTAGTGTGTAGAGGCGCCAAAGCAGAAGAAATACATGATCTGCTCATTTCCGCTGTTGCTTCTGGGAGCTTGCTGTGCACAAATCGGCTGCAATGTTTCCTAGTTACAGCAAGGGTTACACTTTGAAAGGTATACGTTGGCTGGAAAGCTCTTTGAGATATTCAGCCGTCACGGAAAGCAACAGAAATGCAAGATTGGTTTCTCTTGTATGAACTGTACTTCACTGGCATTTCCCTTATGTTCCAGAAGGTGGGATAATGAGCACTCTTCAGAGATGAGAACAAATGCATACCAGCCAACTTGTTAATTTACCATGAAATTCACGACTAAACAGACCACCATGTAATTTAATTCTTACCATGCACGAACAGCATCAAACATAATGCAATTTATCTTTTGACAAGGAGCAACCTTGAACTCAATGATCAAGTCACTGATCAATGTTTACTGAGGATGATTAAACTTTTTTGACTATTTCAAACTCACAATTTCTGCAAGCATGTCCTGCCTGGAGAGAGAGAGAGAGAGAAAGACGTAAGATAAACTCTATCTCTTCTCAAACTCTCTGAGCTCAGCTTTTTGAGTTGCAAAATCACAACTAGTACTTTCCTGGATAGTGGGAAAGTGAGGATTCCGTGTTAAAATGAAAACAAGGATGCTGGAAATCTGAAATACAAACAAAATGCTGGAGGAACTCAGCAGGTCTGCAGAGAGATAAGCAGAGCCAATGTTTTGAGTCCAATGACCCTTTGACAGGAAGGAAATAACCTCCAGTTCAGTCACAACCTCTGCAGACGCCCCTTTACCGTTCAGAATGTCCATCTCCTCATCATCCAAGCTAACACTTCCATGTAAAGCCATTACCAATAACTAGCAGGGATATTAGTGTTTTGAAATCAAGCGATTATTGTTTTCCAAATCTGGACTCAGATGATCCTCAGCTACTGACAAACCATTCAATCTTCCTTCGGTCTCCTAGACTTATTTGCATAGCATTCGGCTAACAGTTATGCTCTTCAGATGGTTGGTACGGACTCAATGGGCCAAATGGGCTCTTTCTGCACCGCACAGGTTCTATGATTCTACATTGGAAATCTGAAACAAAAGTTTGCAAGTACTTAAATACTCCCAAAGTCCGGTAGTTTCTGTGGAGAGAAAAACAGAATGAATACTTCAAGTCGAATATGACTCTTCTCCAGAATTGAGATTTCATTAAACTGAAGAAGAGCTCTATTGGACTCGAAGCATTAACTCTCTCCACAGATACTGCCAGACTTGCTGAGTTTCTCCAGCGTTCCGTGCTTTTATTTCATTGACTTCATGCTGACTTTATGAGAAGCTGCGAAAATGACACCTTTCATTCTCTATTCCTTTGCTCGTCAGTTGCTACTGGATATTGCTGAAGGCACCTCACAAACCTGTGATCTCTACCACCAGAAGGATCTCTTCACCTGAAGAAGGAGCAGCGCTCCAAAAGCTGGTGATCTCAAATAAACCTGTTGGACTTTCTCCTGGTGTCTTGTGACTTCTGACCTAGAAGAACAAAGGCAGCAGCCATATAGTAACATCACCACCTTCAAGTTCCCCTCCAAGTCAAACACACCATCTCCAGCTTGGGAATATATTAATGCTCTCCCAGGGTTACAAGATCAGGACCCTAGATCTCCCGATCTGACAGGCCTGTGGATGTTGGCCTGCAGTGGTTTAAGAAGGTAGTTCACCATCACCTCCTCCAGGCAACAAGAGGTGACACTAGCCTTACCAGCAATACCTTAAGACCAAAAGACCATAAGACATAGGAGTGGAAGTAAGGCCATTCGGCCCATCAAGTCCACTCCGCCATTCAATCATGGCTGATGGGCATTTCAACTCCACTTACCCGCATTCTCCCCGTCGCCCTTAATTCCTTGTGACTAAATGACCTTGAATGAATAATAAAGAGCACACAGTTGCAAAGAGCTTTTGCAGTACATAGGTAGTGCCCCTATCTCTGGCCAGAAAGTCCAGGTTCAAATCGTACCTATCTCCAGAGGTCGGTCGAAATATGGTCAAATCAGGTTGATCAAACTGACATTACACTTTACAGCACAGAAACAGATTGCTTGGCAAACTGTGCTGAAGTTTATAATCCACACAAGGCTCATCCTGCTCTATTTCACCTCCTCCTAGTCCATTGTTCCCCACATATGTGTCTAGTTGTTCCTTAACTGATTCTAGGCTATGTTCCATTGAGTGAGAACATCACTCCGCATTCAAATCACTCTTTGCTAAGACATTTCTCCTGAATTCCCTGTTGGATTTATCAGTGACTATCTTATTACCTACATTGCTGAGTTCTGAGATACCCTCAAGTGAAAACAGTGCATTATTGTCTGCCGTATGAAACCTATCCATAACTTTAATCAGATTACTCTTTGGCCTTCGCTTTTCCAGTGGTAAAGTTCCAGCCTTTCTTGGTAGCTTTCTCTGCTCCATTCTTTGTCAACGTTTCTGGTCCCTTTTCCAATCCCGCTATATCCTTTTTGTAGGTTGGCAACCGGAACTGTACACACAAAACGCTTCAGTCCCTGAGCTTTCCTGGTGGATGTGTTGGGGCGGGATAACTGTCTGCCCAGTCACGGCCTGGGCTTTGTTGAAGGAGGTGGGGTGAAGGACAGGGAATCCCTGAAGTGAAAGTTCTCACTCTGTTGTCTTCAGTGGGAGCACACATGAATTTGGAGGTCAGCGCATCCATTAAGACAAGGGAAATTATCATAACACAATAGAATTGTAAACAAAGGTATGCATTTATATAGTGACTGTCCATGACCTCTGGTCATCTGCTGAGGAAAGACTTTTGAGGTATAATTGAGAAAAACACGACAGCCAATTGGAGAAGCCGAAGCAATTCCCCTAGGAGGGGAGTTTGAGTTAGAGTTAGCTGTATTGCCACATATGGTGGCACAGTGGTTCACATTGCTGCCTCACAGTGCAGGGACCGAGGTTCAATTCAAGCCTCGGGCGACTGTGTGTGTTTGTACATTGTCTCCATGACTGCGTGGGCTTCCTTTGGATGCTCCGGTTTCCTCCCACAGTCTAAAGATGTGCAGGTTAGGGGAATTGACCACACTAAATTGCCCATAGTGTTCAGGGATGTGTAGGTTAGGTGCATTAGTCAGGGGAAATGGAGAGTAATAGGGTCAGTGTGGACTTGTTGGGCCAAAGGGCCTGTTTCCATGCTGTAGGGATTCTATGATTCACATCTACTCAACCGTTAAAAATCACACAACACCAGGTTATAGGAGAAAGTGAGGACTGCAGATGCTGGAGATCAGAGCTGAAAATGTGTTGCTGGAAAAGCGCAGCAGGTCAGGCAGCATCCAAGGAACAGGAGAATCGACGTTTCGGGCATCAGCCCTTCTTCAGGAATGAGGGAAGTGTGTCCATCAGGCTAAGATAAAAGGTAGGGAGGAGGGACTTGGGGGAGGGGCGTTGGGAATGCGATAGGTGGAGGGAGGTCAAGGTGAGGGTGATAGGCTGGAGTGGGGTGGGGGCGGAGAGGTCAGGAAGAAGATTGCAGGTTAGGAAGGTGGTGCTGAGTTCGAGGGATTTGACTGAGACAAGGTGGGGGGAGGAGAAATGAGGAAACTGGAGAAATCTGAGTCCATCCCTTGTGGTTGGAGGGTTCCTAGGCGGAAGATGAGGCGCTCTTCCTCCAACCGTCGTGTTGCCATGGTCTGGCGATGGAGGAGTCCAATCACTAACTTTCAGAACACTGCTCTTTTGTCATGTAGCTGCAATCTGACGAAGAAGCAGCTTTCTGAAAGTTAATACTTCCAAATAAACCTGTTGGACTATAACCTGTTGTTGTGTGATACTTAACTTTGTCCACCCCAGTCCGACATTGGTCCCTCCACATCATGGCTACTCAAAAGTGTACAAGTCGCCACTTATGGTGCCATCTGCGGTATGAAGGTTCTTAGGTTGAGCTTATTTAGTTAATATTCTCAGAAAAATAGAGAAGCAAAAAGTCCAGCATTGTAGGGTTTAGGAATGAAGTTTAGGAATGGAGATAAAAAAATCAGAACAGGTTAAGAGGCAACTTGACAAAGGTGTTCAGAATCACAAGGGGGTCAGGGCCAAGTAAATAGAAAAAAACTGTATCCTATTAGCAGCAGGGTCAAGAATCAGAGGACCCACAAATTTCAGGTCATAGCTGGCACCTTGCTGTAAAGTGGGTAAATCGTTTAATGATATTGGAAGATCATGGGTAGAAAAGTGCCAATGATGCCATTTCTAGTGCTGGGATTGTAGTGATTATAACAAGGCCAGCCAGCTGGACATCAGAGAATATGTGTTCCCTGATTGGGGCTGTTAACATGTTCCAATAAGGGAGCCCTGGCTGACATAAAAGGATTGGATGTCCGCGGTGTCCACCAACACCCTGGAGTTGTTCAGGGAGAGGTGGGTGCCGCAGGGAGTGGAGTGCATTATTTCCCCCTACAACTCTATTTTGATTTAGTCCCTACCCTCCCATTCACTGTTTTGATGTGAAGGGCAGTGCTTGTCACTGGTCACTCAGGTGTTTTCCTATCTTCCTGGTGGTGGAAATCGAATAAGGATTTGTGCACCTTGTGTTTCTCACTGTGTCTCACACCTACACACACACACAAAAAAAATGGATTGGATGTCAAAGATACTGACCCTCTGTTGCCTGCCTCTCTATCAGGCAGCAGTACTGTAGGCAAAGACTGTTTGTGGGTATACAAAGGGTAACTTGGTGATAGAATAGCTGCCTCCTTGGAATTATTTCAGGGGTAAGGCTTAGAAAGTAATGATCACGTGGAAGTCTCAGCAAAAGTGGCATTTTCTTGGGTAACATGTACATTACAGAGTAATAAGGAGACAAGTTACAGTAGAGTAACACCATATAACTACATTTCACAGTACGTAATACAGTAGCTCCCAAATGATAGCAGCTAGGCCCAAACTGCTGACAACAGCTGTAGATTAATAGGGCTGTTGTGGTGTGGTGCTGGTATCCCTATGTCTGAGGCAGGAGGCATGAGTTTAAATCCCACCTGCTCCAGATGCACTTAATGGCAACTCTCAACAGGTTGATGAGAAAATATCTCTAAATGCATAGTGAAGCAGGCTGCAGGTCAACTAGGCCACTCCAGAGGTTATCACTAATTTATCAGTGGGCGGAGCCATACAACTGTCGCTCGATTAACCCTTTCAGGCCAATTGTGTCGTACGTCAGCTCAGAATCTGGAAATACACTCTGGTGAATGAGGCTCCATTCATGACATTCTAAAGAGGATTCAACTCCGATCCGAGGAGAAAAACATTTTGTTGGGCTGTGAGGCAAAGGTGGGAGAGAAATGATTTGTATTTGCAAAGATCCAACACACCCACGATATCCCAAATGGCCCACCTGCATGCGGTACTTTTCCCAAGATTCCTTGCTTCCCATGGTTTGTGCTGAGCAAAATCCCACAAACATCACTGAGCTAAATGGCATCGTCTCGTTTGATGATGCTGATTAAGGCTTAAGTATCGATAAGGGCATCGGTGGGAGCATTGAAACAGTGTAGTGGGATCTGAGAGAGTAGCCAAACATGGTCGGGTTTGCTGAAGTCTGGTTTGCTGTTGTGGGGACTTGGGCATGGGTTGTTGTGGCAGTGGGGCGGTGGAGGAGGGGGGGTGGGTGGAAGGAGAGCGAAGGCTTGCGTGGCCCAAATACCTGCAAGACCAAGTAGAGAGAGACGCCAGATTTACCGATACTGTAAACCTGCCAGGTACAAGTTGTGCCCGCAGCTAAGGGTGTGACGTCTGGGACTGTAGCCAGTGCAGATTTGGCCCTAGTGTGTACAACAATTCAGTTGCGCTGAGCAGTGATCACACATATCTGCTCACTTTATCACTGCGCTAGAACATGGGTGGGCCACTTGGCGATCAGCACTCCAGTCAGCTTCAGACTCACTTTATTTTCTGTTCCAGCTCAAAGTATCGTGTTTCTGATCATTTTTGTTTCTGCTTAACATAATCCGCAGCTTTGATCTTTACAGTTCATTTACTCCTGAATAAATAAACTGTTCATTGGTCACAGTCATCAGGCAGAATAATGTACAACACACTTTATTCTTAGTTAATGTTTTGACTTCTATTGACATGTGTAACAAGAAAGTTAAGCTTCTTTCACAGTCTGTTCTCTGACTGATTCATAATTTATGAGCTGTTGTCATTTTGATGGACTGCTTCAAAGACCGAACAACTAACAAAAACCTGAGACAGTTTGGCAGTAGTGGCTCACCGGTACATTTGAAAGCGATGTTTACTCTGGGGTCATGAATCCTGACCTGCAGCTGTTTGGGCACATGGGACAGGGCGAGCTCACAGGATCTGGAGTGCAGTGTTTCCTCACCTCCCCACCCCCGCCCCCCCCCACCCACCACCACCCCCACCCCCGCTACCATTCTGCCTCATCACTGAGATCGCTTGACTCAAAGTGTGATCCAGTTTGATGGAAAAGTTGACCAACCGCAAACCAACTGTCCCTTGGTCATTCATGACATGCCTCCAGGAAAGTTGCAGAGGGTCTTTGCATTTGAAGAGTCTTCTTTGTCGACCCAAAACCGTTTGAGAGTTGAGAAAATAGCACCTAATAGGGGGAGAAGGCATGTGGCCCATCCAGATCCAGCCATTGCCAGTGAATTTCCTGAAGCAACAGCTGGCTTCAAAAAGAGCATTAGCATTTGTTCAATGACTCTCCCATTGAATCGGGTGTATCATGTGGGAACGTGGGAAGTTGGTCATTTGGGAAAGGAGAACTCAAGATCAAGGAATTACTTCAATAGGGAATCCCTGCAGAAAGCTGCAACACAAAGGGACTTGTGCAGTTCAAGAAAGCTAGCCCACAGTTACAGCAGGTCACGAGGAAGGTCAATGAAATGTTGGGCTTTATTTTAAGGAGGTTGGGGTCTGAGAGCAGGTGATTTCAACTGCAACTGCGCGAGATACTGGGGGGACCACATCCGGAGCATTGTGAGCAGTTTTGGTCCCCTTGTTTAAGGAAAGATATTTTACTGGAGGCAGTTCAGAGACAGTTGACTGGAATGATCCCTGGAGTGGAGGCATTGTCACATGAGCAAAAGTGAAACAGATTGAGGCTCTACTCACCCGAGTACAGAAGAATGAGAGGTGATCTCATTGAAACATATTAGATTCTTGAGGAGCTGGACAGGGTAAATGCTGATAGGATGTTTCGCCTTATGGTAGAGCCAAGGAGCAGACGGCATAGTCTCAGAATAAAGGTACACCAATTTAAGACTGAGAATCTTTTCTCTCAAAGGGTAGTGAGTCTTTGGAACTCCTTGCTGCAGAGAGCTGTGGAGGGCAGAGACCTTTTTTTAAGACAATAGACAATAGACAATAGATGCAGGAGTAGGCCATTCAGCCCTTCGAGCCTGCACCGCCATTCAATATGATCATGGCTGATCATTCCCAATCAGTATCCTGTTCCAGCCTTATCTCCATAACCCTTGACTCCACTATCTTTAAGAGCTCTATCCAATTCTTTCTTAAATGAATCCAGAGACTGGGCCTCCACTGCCCTCTGGGGCAGAGCATTCCACACAGCCACCACTCTCTGGGTGAAGTAGTTTCTCCTCATCTCTGTCCTAAATGGTCTACCCCGTATTTTTAAGTTGTGTCCTCTGGTTCGGCACTCCCCCATCAGCGGAAATATGTTCCCTCCTGCCAGAGTGTCCAATCCTTTCATAATCCTATACGTTTCAATCAGATCCCCTCTCAGTCTTCTAAACTCAAGGGTATACAAGCCCAGTCGCTTAGTCTTTCAGCGTAAGGCAATCCTGCCATTCCAGGAATTGACCTCGTGAACCTACGCTGCACTCCCTCAATAGCCAGAATGTCTTTCCTCAAATTTGGAGACCAGAACTGTACATAGTACTCCAGGTGTGGTCTCACCAGGGCCCTGTACAGCTGCAGAAGCACCTCTTTGCTTCTATACTCAATTCCTCTTGTTATGAAGGCCAGCATGCTATTAGCCTTCTTCACGACCTGCTGTACCTGCATGCTTGCCTTCATTGACTGGTGGACAAGAACACCCAGATCTCTCTGAACAGCCCCTTTACCTAATTTGATACCATTGAGGTAGTAATCTGCCTTCCTGTTCTTGCCACCAAAGTGGATAACCAGACATTTATCCACATTAAACTGCATCTGCCATGCATCTGCCCACTCCCCTAACTTGTCCAGGTCACCCTGTAATCTCCTAACATCTTCATCACATTTCACCCTACCACCCAGCTTTGTATCATCAGCAAATTTGCTAATGTTATTGCTGATACCATCTTCTATATCATTTACATATATTGTAAAAAGCTGCGGTCCCAGCACGGATCCCTGCGGTACCCCACTGGTCACTGCCTGCCATTCCGAAATGGAGCCGTTAATCACTACCCTTTGTTTCCTATTAGCCAACCAATTCTCTATCCAATCTAGTACTTTGCCCCCAATACCGTGCGCCCTAATTTTACTCACTAACCTCTTGTGTGGGACTTTATCAAAAGCTTTCTGAAAGTCCAGGTACACTACATCCACTGGATCTCCCTCGTCCATCTTCCGAGTTACATCCTCAAAAAATTCAAGAAGATTAGTCAAGCATGATTTCCCCTTCATAAATCCATGCTGACTCTGTCCTATCCTGTTACTATTATCCAGATGTGCCGTAATTTCATCCTTTATAATAGACTCCAGCATCTTTCCCACCACTGAGGTCAGACTAACTGGTCTATAATTTCCTGCTTTCTCCCGCCCACCCTTCTTAAAAAGTGGCACAACATTAGCAGTAACAAATTAAAAATTCTATATATGAATTTTAAGGCTGAGATAGAGATCCTTGATCAGTCGGGACATTGAGGATCAGTCGTGGCATTGAGGATCAGTGGGGACATCGAGATCCAGTGAGCGCATCAAGGATTACAGGGAGAAAGCAGGAAAGTGGACCTGAGGAATGTCAGATCAGCCATAATCCCATTGAATGGCAGAGGAAGCTTGAGGGGCCGAATGGCCTACTCCTGCTCCTATTTCTTACGGTCTTATGGGGCAGAGGTATTACCAACAGAGTTCCTCCAGGACTGCAATGTGTCATTGTAACCCAGTTAAGAGCTAGGCATGAGGAATTTGATGAGTTCTGAGAAGCTTGGTCTTGTCAGATCCTTGCTACTTCAGTTTATACAAGGCTGAGCCAGCGTAGCTGATCCTGGTATTGGATCTTCTTGTCGATGGTAGACTTTTGAGAGGTGTGTCTACCATTGGGATAGGAAGTGTTCAGTGTATTCTCCTTCAACAGAGATTGGAATATCTGGATGACTGGGTGGTTAGTTGATAGACGCCTTGTTGCAACAGCATTCAAGGATAGATCAAGATTCTTAAATGCAGAATTGAAGACATAGAGAGTGACTTGAAAAGGAAGTGGAGATTGGGCAATACCTGCTAATTGTCGATCACATGTATTTATGGGGGACTAATTGAATTTGACACTGAGGCAACTGAGGTTGAAAACTTTTCCACCTTGGTGGTGTTCAGTACTGACACCAACGGGCAATGGACCTTTGATGAGGTCAATAACCAGAGTCCGGTAAACAGGGTGGTGGCTATCGAATTGCCTTGCTTGATGGGATTTCGGAGGTGCCTGGTTCATAGCCTCATAAGTAATTGAGTCAAATACTTTGGTGAGGTTGATGGAGCCATTGAAGAGTTGTTCTTGCATTTATCTGGCAACAATGACCATGGTCAGATGGGCCAATGGGCTGAGGAGTGGCAGATGGAGTTTAATTTTGATAAATGTGAGGTGCTGCATTTTGGGAAAGCAAATCTTATACACTTAATGGTAAGGTCCTCGGGAGTGTTGCTGAACAAAGAAACCTTGGAGTGCAGGTTCAGAGCTCCTCGAAAGTAGAGTCGCAGGTAGATAGGATAGTGAAGAAGGTTTTGGTATGCTTTCCTTTGTTGGTAAGAGCGTTAAGTATAGGAGTTAGGAAGTCATGTCGTGGCTGTACAGGGCATTGTTTAGGCCACTTTCGGAATATTGCGAACAGTTTTGGTCTCCCTCCTATAGAAAGGCACATTGTGAAACTTGAAAGGCTTGATAAAAGATTTACAAGGATGTTGCCGGGTTTGGAAAATTTGAGTTATAGGGAGAGGCTGAATAGGCTGGGGCTGATTTCCTCGGATCGTCGGAGGCTGAGGGATGACCTTATAGATGGTTATAAAATCATGAGGGGCATGGATAGGGTAAATAGCCAAAGCCTTTTCCCTGGGGTTGGGGAGTCCAGAACTAGAGGGCTCAGGTTTAGGGTGAGAGGGGAAAATTTAAAAAGAGCCTAAGTGACAACTTTTTCACGCAGCGGGTGGTGTATGTATGGAATGAACTGCCAGAGGAAGTGGTGGGGGCTGGTACATTTAAAAGGCATCTGGATGGGTATGTGAATAGGAAGGGTTTAGAGGGATATGGGCCGGGTGTTGGCAAATGGGATGAGATTAGGTTAGGATATCTGGTCGACATGGACGGGTTGGACCAAAGGGTCTGTTTCGGTCATCTCTATGACTACATGTCAGGGGTCCCAATGGAAGCTCTAAATCTGTACTGGATTACCTCACCCACAGGAAGAATTTCATTTTTTTTATGGGATGTGGGTATTGCTGGCTGGGTCAGCAATTATTGCCCATCCGTAAAGGCTTAGAGGGCATTTGTGAGCCAACCACATTGCAGTGGGGTTTGGAATCTCATGTAGGCCTGACCAGGTAAGGACAACAGAGTCTCCTCCCCAAAGGACATTACTGAACCAGGTTTATATGATAATCGACAGAGCCAAAATCGCTGTCACTGAGCCAGCTTTCACCTCCAGGTTTCTACTGATTTCAAATTTCACCATCTGCCATGGTGGGATTCAAACCCGTGTCCTCAGAACATTAGTCTTAGGTTTTGGTTTGCAAGTCTCGTAACTTTACCGCTACATCTTTGCCTCTCTCAAAATATGATTTAGGAAAATGTCTGGCAGGATTTCTCCGTGATAGATAAGAGGTAAGTATCTTGATAATTACCAGAGCTTGATTTATCTTCCTTTTTGAAGATGGCTATAATTGACATATTCCTGAAATCTGAGGGAAATTCTTTTTCCTTTCCAGTCCAGAGGTCGATGACTTCAATCCATTGGAATGAAGGCATTTATATTTTTCATTCATTGATCATTCTTCCATTGATGGTGGATCACCCCTGGAATCTACCACAATGCACTAGGAGGATAAACTGGAAATTATCAGCTGTCCTTGTGGAGTCGTGGTTGAGGAGTTGAGTTGTTTGCAATGTCCTGGCCAATGACAGTGGATGACATTGTCAACTTTCAATAGAGAAACACCACCCTGTGAATAAAGGGGATTTTATCCATTCGGCTTTGATCTAGAGATGACCTTCAAAAAAAGGTTTGCATTGTCACGATGGTATCATTCAACACACATGTGGGCCATTTTCCTCCAGCCTCATGTCTCCTTCCCTCTGGAAGAATTCTTTGATGTCAGAGTTAAGCCATTGGATGCCCTCTTTATTTGTGACCTTGGATTGTTCTTTCAGGCAACGATGGCTTCTTGTTATTGTTTGGCAGGGATAGGATCACGTATTTCAGTATCATGCTCTTTGACCTAGTCCTGGTGATGAACTCAACGGTGTGGGTGCAGGAATTTAGTATAACTGATTTTATTTGATACTGCTGTTGTGGATCAGGCCAGACCCTCTCAAAACATTTCGAAAAGGTAGCCTAGACCCTAACTTTTCTGGTAATTTTAAGCAGGTGTATTCTGGGAGTGATGCAGCTGGCCCAACCTCTCAGTTTTAAACCAGAATTTATTTATGCACAAGCAAAAGAAAATTAAATTTAGCATATCAGAACTTATCTGAAAGCCGAGTTGACTCTGTCCCAACTTAGTGATGCTGTTCCAAATACTTGCAGCATCCCCATGAACATTCCCTTGGCAAAAGAAGTTAAAATCAAACACAGGGTCTTACAGGAGAGATGTCAGAGAGAGCGAGAGAGAGGATCAGCATGGAGCTGCTTCTTTGACTAACCACCTCAAACACTGACGGCTTGCTAAAACCAAACCAAACCCAAACCAGAGAAAAAGCTGAGCTGGGAGAACTGACCACTCCCCTTTCATTGTACAAGTCTTTTGTTTTAAATCCAGACATTTCGGAACCTGTGTCTTTTATGACCCCTCTGAAAGAAAACCCAAGGACAACACAGCCTTGTTAAAGGAGCAGCATTGTCACACTGCTGTTCGCGAATTGAGTTGCACATGTGAAGATTGTGCAGAATGATTGTGATCTGCACATGCAATTCCTCACTCCGCTGGGGGTGGCTTTAGGACTCAGATATTGATTGTTTCCCTCCTGGACTTTTGCGCCTTGAGATGTTTTGATGCTTTGCAGATGTGCATCACTGATTGAATAAGTCAATGATCTGTTCATGGGGCATCAGCTCCCTGTGTGGGTCAAGGGATACAAACATCACTTGGATCTTTGGCCTGGACAATGACTTAATCCAGAAGGTGCCAATGCATTGATCTAAAACACCTCCATCTGGTCCTCTGTTGTGGATCCTTTGCTTTTTCTTATAAGGAGGCCGTGCTGAGCAGACTTTAGCAGCCGGAGAAATTCATTCGTATTGGCTTTTCCCACTGCATTTTTCTCAACAGTCTCACTCAGGCACTAAGAAACAGCCACCTTTGACATTAAAGAGCCCAAGGTCGTCCTCTCTTTCAAATTGCAATGAAGCCTTTTTCCTCAAGTCGGTTATTTATCAGAAGAGTCATCAGGTATAATAATAAGATACAACGCATTTTACTATTGATTTATCTTTGACTTCTAATAAAATGCAAAATAAGAAAGTTAAGCTTTTTTTTCCCTCTGTTCTATGAGGCATAATTCATATCTTATCGTCATTGTGACTGATGGATTGTTTTGGAAGTATTACAATAACTAAACCCTGTTACTGAGCCAGTTAGTTTGCGTATAATGTACAATAATTCACATGGCCTTTGACTTGGTCTTTCAAGTCCTGTTCCATAAAACGTTGAGCAAAGATCCTTCCATTTTAAACATTCTGTCGTGTCTTTGGTAACTAGTTTATTGGTGGGAATAAAACGATAAAAGATTCTAAAGGGGTACAGGCACATTTTCCTGGCAGTCAGAGCGTCATAGAGTCATAGAGATATACAGAATGGAAACAGACCCTTCGGTCCAACTCGTCCATGCCGACTAGATATCCCAACCCAATCTAGTCCCACCTGCCATATCCCTCCAAACCCTTCCTGTTCATATCCCCATCCAGATGCCTTTTAAATGTTGCAATTGTACCAGTCTCCACCACTTCCTCTGGCAGCTCATTCCATACACGTACCACTCTCTGAGTGAAAAAGTTGCCCCTTAGGTCTCTTTTATATCTTTCCCCTCTCCCCTAAACCTATGCCCCTCTAGTTCTGGACTCTCCCACCCCAGGGAAAAGACTTTGTCTATTTACCCTATCTATGCCCCTCATGATTTTATAAACCCCTATAAGGTCACCCCTCAGCCTCCGACACTCCAGGGAAAACAGCCCATTTGTGCCAGCTGTTTGAAAGAGCTATCCTTTCATCGTACTCCTGTGTTCCTTCAGAAGCATATAAGAAAAAGCAGCAATAGCCATTCAGCCCCTCAAGCATGCTTCCTCCTTTCAGTAAAAACAAAGTTGGCACCAACTCCTCCCCATTCTCCATTACTCTCTCAGGTATAGAATTTCAGTGATTAACAGCCCTCCCAAAGAAAAATTCCATCTCCATCTCTGCTGCATGGTGGGCGGCACGGTGGCACAGTGGTTAGCACTGTTGCCTCACAGCGCCAGAGACCGGGGTTCAATTCCCGCCTCAGGTGACTCTCTGTGTGGAGTTTGCACATTCTCCCCATGTCTGCGTGAGTTTCCTCCGGGTGCTCCGGTTTCCTCCCACACTCCAAAGATGTGCAGGTCAGGTGAATTGGCCATGCTAAATTGCCCGTAGTGTTAGGTTAGGGGTATGGGTGGGTTGCGCTTCGGTGGGGCGGTGTGGACTTGTTGGGCCGAAGGGCCTGTTTCCACACTGTAAGTAATCTATCTTAAACAGGAAGCTTCTTTATCCTTACCTCAGAACTCCTTGTAATTTTAAACCCCTTTACTAAGCCCCCCCCTTCTACCCATCACTGCTTCAAGGAAAATGACCCAAGATTCTCGCCATTCCGATTGAGTACTGTAGCTCAGGTTTAGCCAGTGATTAATACCATAGCAGCTCAGCTGTTGCATTACATAGGGTGAAGTCTGGACCCAATCACAGCACAGGGAGGCTGGCAGAGGACAGAAACTCAAGAATGTGTGGACTGGGTTTATTTTTATTCATAGAATGTCTACAGTTTGGAAGCAGGGCCTCCAGCCCATAGAGTCTACAGCAATCCTCTGAAGAGCATCCTCCCCAGACCCACCATCCCTGTAACCCTGCATATCCCAGTGCTAATCCACCTGGTTGGCACATCCCTGGACACTGTGGGCAATTTAGCATGGTTAATCCACCTAACCTGTACATCTTTGGACTATGGGAGGGAACTGGAGTATCCAAAATAAATCCACGCGGACAACGTGCAAACTCCACACAGTCAGCCGAGGGTGGAATTGAACCCAGGGCTTTGGCGGTGTGAGGCAGCAGTGCTGACCACTGAGCAACCGTGCTGCCATTCCTTTGCAAGCTAAACCAGCAAGTATCCCTTATTTCCCAGAATGCAGTTCAGAGCCAACTTCATTGCTGTGGGTCACAGGTAGATCAGACTAGGTAAAGATTTTCTTCCTTAAAGGACACTGGTGAATCAAATGAATTATTTCCTGATAATTGTCAACAAATTCATGCACATCATTAGATCCTTAATTCCAAAATTGTATTGGACTCAAATTCCACCATCTCCTGAGGTAGGATTTGAACTACCTGGATCACTGGCCTAGCAGTAATACCACTGGGCCATTGCACTCCTTTTTCAACTGTGGCTTTTTAACGGAGTCACAAAATTTACGTCCCGTTTCCTGTTTTCCCATCCTGTTGGATGAGTCAGGTGTGATTTAGATGCACACACATTGTCGAAGTAGTGTGAAGGAACCAGGTGAGGGTCAGAATGGAAACAATCTGCGTCAGACAACCAAGAGGCAATGACTGAACACATGGAGGGTCAAATTGGGATGGTTGACCCAAGGTTCTTTGTCTCTCCTCAGAGATTATGCTGTCGTCTAAAAAGGCCTCCAGGAAAATATTTAAACCTGACTGAAGCCAAGCAGGTCGTGGCTGAGGCTTGGGTAGCAGGAGTGAGGACCCGTACTGGCAGGTACAGGGCTGCAAGTAATTCAATGGCTTCCTCAGGCCGGGAACGGTGTAGTTCCATGACACACGTTCAAGTGCCAATTCCCTCGTTCTGACTCTCCCAATTCTTTTCCTGGACAATGCTCCTCAGATCTACATGCTTTGCAGGTTTCTCCAACTCTCTTTATCTCTCAGGATCTCCCCGTATCCTACACAGCCAACTCACCCTCATCACAGCACAATATCAGTTCCCTCTGTCACAGTCTACTGTCATTTCATCAACACAGTTTCTTACACTGAAATCTCCTCTTTTTATCCTTGCTCAAGAAGAGATCACAGATGAATAGGAAGAGTTTTGAGGGATTTGGGCCAAGTGCTGGCAAATGGGACTAGATTAGGTTAGAATATCTAGTCAGCTTGGATGAGTTGGATTGAAGGGTCTGTTTCCATGCTGTAATCTCTATGACTCTGTAACTAATAGCAGGGACAGGCACAGAACTTGGTGTGGACCTTCAGTTATAGTCACCTTGACTGCTGTGGACGAGAAAACACTGGAGAAAAGCAGACTCTCAGAATACAAGGCCATTAGTGATGGAGAGAATGGGGTGTCCCAGACACTGAGTGACACAATTAGATATCATGCAGCCACAAGGCACACTCACATTAACTCAACACCAGCAGCTTCGGAAATAGAACAATCTACACAAGGTTGACTTTGAAAACTTTCACCCTGTCAGTTCTAATGCAAGGCAGATCCTTCAAGCATCCTTCAGGAATTTGTTCCAGAAAAACTAAAGGAATTTGGATTGTACTTCAAATGTGTTCCACATCAAGACGAAAACTCATATGAACTGTTTAACAGGGACCTCCTTCATCTGAAGAGAAATCTCTTAAACATCAAGGTGTGTTGCAGATTGAAAATGTGTTGGGAAGTCAGGAGATATGAGTCAAGGGGTATATCATGTATGATGGGATACCTCTATCTGGGACAAAATAAGCCTTTATTTGTATAACCTAGCTTAATTGAGGAACAGGTTTGGGCCCCATATCCAAGGAAAGACATACTTGCATTGGAGACAGTCCAGAGATGGTTCACTTGGCTAACAGCAGGTATGGGGGGGGGGGCTGTCTTCAGAGGAGAGGTTGAGTAGATTGGGCCTATACTTGTTGAAATATAGAAGGATAAGATTATTGAAACATGCAAGATTCGTAGAGGACCTGACAGGTTAGATGTGAAGAGATTGTTTCCCCTTGTGGGAGAGCTTAAGAGCAGATGCATAATCTCAGAATAAAGGGTCGCCTATTTAAGACAGAAGTGAGGATGAATTTCTTCTCTGAGAAGTTGGTGATTCTATGGCGTTCCTTACTCCAAAAGGTTGCTGAGGTCGAGTTGTTAAATATCCTCAATGGACTATAAGATAAACCCCAGTAAGGGAATCAGGGTAATGGGAAAATGGCAGGGAAGGAGAGTTGAGGATTATCTGATCAGCCGTGATCTTGGAATGGCAGAGGAGATTTGATGTGCTGAATGGCTTCCTTCCATTCCATATCATATGGTAAGCCATGTTTGTCAACTTGATTGGTCCTTTTGATGAGGTAAAAATGTAAGAACTAGGACTAGGTAACAGGGAGAGCTGAACTTTTTGTAAGATATTCAACAACATGTCAACAAGGGGCTTTATATGAAGGTTTCAGCCATGGAAACAAGGGGGAAGGGGATTTAGATGGAGAAGGGTCTGAATGACAAGGCACAGAAGCGGGTGATGGTTGGATGCTTTTCAGACTGAAGGTTGGTTTAGGTCCATCCTCCCTTTCAAGTTTTAGAAATGATTTAGATTGAGTGTAGGCAGCATTGCTGTAAACTTGCACCATAGTGGGTGGCAATGCTGATGATTATAGAGATCAGGATGAGGTCGCTGAGATAATGAAATGAGAAGAAGTCAGTTACATGGAATTCAATGTAGACCAATATGAAGTGATCTAGTCAGGAGTGACACAGTGGCTAGCATTGCTACCTCACAGCAGCAGAAATCCAGGTTCAATTCCAGCCTCAGGCAACTGTCCATGTGAAGTTTGCACACTCTCCCCGTGTACATGTGGGTTTGCTCCGGTTTCCTCCCACAATCCAAAGGTGTGTGGATTGGCCATGCTAAGTTGCCCGTAGTCAGGGGAAATGGAGAGAAATAAGAGAATGGGTCTGGGTGGGTTACTCTTCAGAGGGTCGGTGTGGACTTGCTGGGCCGGAGGGCCTGTTTCCATACTTTAGAGATTCTAAGTAGCTGATCACTTGGATTGACAGCATTTTAGAAATGGTACAATTCTGAAAAGTGTGGATAGACAGGAAAAAAAAACAAGGTTTCAACACAAGTTGCTTCAAATAGCATGAGTTTGATCCTATTTTTGGGAGGTGGGGGTTAGGATTTGCCCCCAACTGGTCCTGTTTGAAGCAAGACGCGTGCTAGCTTTGCGTTGTCTCCTGACTGAATGATTGATGTATCCAGCAGACAGTGCACCCACACTGCTGGCTCATTCAGTGCTCAACAGGGGACTCAGGGGGACATGTGCCATATCACATACTCTGGTCAATCTGCTCCTCTTCAAACGTTAATCTCTCCCCCTTGAAGGGGAGCTGTTCTGAATAACAGAAGCTGTTGCTGACTCTAAGATGAATGTAGAAGAAGGACACCAATTAGGGCAACAGCTAGGAGAAATTCTTGGATACGACATTGGACGTTTTGGTCCAGGATGTTGACAGGAGAGATGATGGACTGGATCCTACAGGACGCCATATTCCCTGCCTAACTGATTGAAAAGACTGTCTTCAGTCCACCCACTCAAAAGCCAGCTTCCCCACACTGGTATTACACTGGGGGACAGGCTTAATTATTTCAGGACCCCAGCCCTTTTCTGGAGAGTAGTCCCCCCCTAGAGAGTGGCTGATCAATCTGATTGGGAGAAAGTGAGGACTGCAGATGCTGGTGATCAGAGTCGAGAGTGTTGCACTGGAAAAGCACAGCAGGTCAGGCAGCATCCGAGGAGCAGGAGAGTCGACATTTCAGGCATAAGCCCTTCATCTAATTGGCTAGCAGCTCTGTAGTCCCAACAGTGCCAGGATGGAGCAGTGGCCGCTGCTGGAATTACACCGGAAGTGACATCATCAATCTTTTCTGGAATGTTTGAGGAGCGCTGGTTATGGAGGTGGGTAGATAAAAGTTTGTTGTACTTACATTAGCCATGCGGCTGATGCAGCTGCCACCCCCACGCTGATTGATGATGTCACTTCCACCCCCATCATGGCCACTCCCACAACCACTTCCACCCCTCACAATTCCTCATGCATCACACGTGACATCGCTTCCACCCTTCACATCATCGCTGATCCCACATGCTCAGTGACTTCTGCCACCCCTACTGCCGTGGTCACCACCACTTCCGCCCCCACCAGCGCCACTCGCCTGCATTCTGCTGACACGCCCCCCCACAGACCCCACTGTCACTATTCCCACCCCCCAGAACCCCGAGGGGAACACTACCCCTGCTCATGACTCCACCCCCATTCCCCCCACCATCACTCCCACTCCAGTTACAGGTTCTGTCCCCACTCCCAGCTCTACACCCAAACCAGATCCCAGCTCCCAGCCCTGCCGAGTATTCACCATCCCCCCAGACCTCGCCCTCACTGAGGACGAACGATCAGTCCCCAGCAAAGGACTCATCTTCATCTCCCTCCGTCCACGCATCAATGAATTTAATACACGCCGTGACATCGAACAATTTTTCCGTCGCCTCCACCTCCGAGCTTACTTTCACAATCAGGACTCCCGCCCACCTTCCGAGGACCCCTTCGACCACCTCCAACACACTGCATCCACCTGGACACCCCACGCGGCCCTATTACCTGCCCTTGACCTCTTCATCTCCAACTGCCACCAGGACATTAACCGCCTCAACCTGTATACACCCCTCCCCCACTCCAACCTCTCACCCTCACAATGCGCAGCCCTCCAATCCCTCTGCTCCAATCCCAACCTCACCATTAAACCAGCGGATAAAGGGGGCGCAGTGGTAGTCTGGCGCACTGACCTCTACACCGCTGAAGCCAAACGCCAACTCGAGGACACTTCTTCCTACTGCCCCCTCAACCATGACCCCACCCCCCATCACCAAACCATCATCTCCCAGACCATACAGAACCTCATCACCTCAGAGATCTCCCACCCACAGCTTCCAACCTCATATTCCGGGAACCCCGCACTGCCTGGTTCTACCTCCTTCCCAAGATCCACAAGCCTGACCAACCCATTGTCTCAGCATGCTCCTGCCCCACTGAACTCATCTCTACCTACCTCGACATTGTCTTATCCCCCCTAGTACAGGAACTCCCCACATACGTTCGAGACACCACCCACGCCCTCCACCTCCTCCAAGACTTCCATTTCCCTGGCCCCCAACGCCTCAAATTCACCATGGATATCCAATCCCTCTACACCTCCATCCACCATGACCAGGGCCTCCAAGCCCTCCATTTTTTTTATCTCCAGACAACCCTTCCACCGACACTCTCATTCGTTTGGCCAAACTGGTCCTCACCCTTAACAATTTCTCCTTTGAATCCTCCCACTTCCTCCAGACCAAAAGGGAAGCCATGGGCACACGTATGGGCCCCAGCTATGCCTATCTCTTTGTTGGCTACGTAGAGCAGTTGATCTTCCATAATTACACCGGCACCACTCCCCACCTCTTCCTCCGCTACACTGATGACTGCATTGGTGCCACCTCGTGCTCCCGCGAGGAGGTTGAGCAATTCATCAACTTCATCAACACATTCCACCCTGACCTAAAATTTACCTGGACCATCTCTGACACCTCCCTCCCCTTCCTGGACCTCTCCATCTCCATTAATGACGACCGACTTGACACTGACATTTTTTACAAACCCACCGACTCCCACAGCTACCTGGAGTACACCTCTTCCCACCCTACCTCTTGCAAAAATGCCATCCCATATTCCCAATTTCTCCGCCTCCACCGTATCTGCTCCCAGGAGGACCAGTTCCACCATAGAACACACCAGATGGCCTCCTTCTTTAGAGACCGCAATTTCCCTTCCCACGTGGTTAAAGATGCCCTCCAACGCATCTCGTCCACATCCCACACATCTGCCCTCAGACCCCACCCCTCCAACCGTAATAAGGACAGAATGCCCCTGGTGCTCACCTTCCACCCTACCAACCTTTGCATAAACCAAATCATCCGCCGACATTTCCGCCACCTCCAAACAGACCCCATCACCAGGGATATATTTCCCTCCCCACCCCTTTCTACCTTCCGCAAAGGCCATTCCCTCCGTGACTACCTGGTCAGGTCCACGCCCCCTACAACCCACCCTCCCATCCTGGCACCTTCCCCTGTCACCGCAGGAACTGTAAAACCTGTGCCCACACCTCCTCCCTCACCTCTATCCAAGGCCCTAAAGGACCCTTCCACATCCATCAAAGTTTTACCTGCACATCCACTAATATCATTTATTGTATCCTTTGCTCCCGATGCGGTCTCCTCTACATTGGGGAGACTGGGCGCCTCCTCGCAGAGCGCTTTTGAGAACATCTCCAGGACACCCGCACCAATCAACCACACCGCCCCATGGCCCAACATTTCAACTCCCCCTCCCACTCTGCCGAGGACATGGAGGTCCTGGGCCTCCTTCACCGCCGCTCCCTCACCACCAGACCCCTGGAGGAAGAACGCCTCATCTTCCGCCTCGGAGCACTTCAACCTCAGGGCATCAATGTGGACTTCAACAGTTTCCTCATATCCCCTTCCCCCACCTCACCCTAGTTCCAAACTTCCAGCTCAGCACTGTCCCCATGACTCGTCTGGACTTGTCCTACCTGCCTATCTCCTTTTCCACCTATCCACTCCACCCTCTCCTTCATGACCTATCACCTTCATCCCCTCCCCCACTCACCCATTGTACTCTATGCTACTTTCTCCCCACCCCCACCCTCCTCTAGCTTATCTCTCCACGCTTCAGGCTCACTGCCTTTATTCCTGATGAAGGGCTTTTGCCTGAAACGTCGATTTTGAAGCTCGTTGGATGCTGCCTGAACTGCTGTGTTCTTCCAGCACCACTAATCCAGAATCTGGTTTCCAGCATCTACAGTCATTGTTTTTCCCTCGATGAGCACAAGGAGTGGAGCAGAACCAGGGGAGAATGGACATGCCTACATTCACTGGAGGAGACTGCACTTGGCACCATCACATTGGCTTCAACAGAAGTTGTTTCATCCACAAAACTGGGAACTTTTTGGGAAACTTGGTCGGCATCAATGAATTGGACCAAAGGTTCTGTTTCTGTGCTGTGTGACTCTATGATTCCAGAAGAGGCTGTGTTCCTTCCTTATGTTCCCCAACCTTCACTTCACTGCCCTTCTGCTGTATAACATGAAATAAAACTGCAGATCATGGGCCTGTTGTTATGACTGTCGTGAAACTGGATTCTCAATACGAGATTGTGGATAAGTGTGGTGCTGGAACAGCACTGCAGGTCAGGCAACATCAGGAAGGGCTGATGAAGGGCATATACTCGAGACATTGACTCTCCTGCTCCTCCAATGCTGCCTGACCTGCTGTGCTTTTCCAGCACCACCCTCTCGACTCTGACTCTCCAGCATCTGTAGCCCTCAGTTTCTCCATTAGACTTGCATTGTTTAATTTAATTACCTGAGTTTTTTTATTAACTAAAAATGGCTTTAGAAACGACAAGACTGACCTTAAATGGCTGCTGTGATCTTGTGACAAACGCAGCCATACTACATGATGCATCTGGCAATGGAATGACCAATTTAATTAAGAGGTACTGAAACTCAGTGAGGGTTCAAGAAATTCCCATCTCTTGTTTTATTCACACTTGTGAAATAAGTTCACAAACTGGAGATGAAAGGTTACCTGTGAAGTGTTTTGTTTGAAACAAAGACAACAGAGTCAGAAGGAGCAGGTTATCGCAACTGGAGTAAATCCAGGGAGGGAGCAGACTTTGTGAACTCAGATATGTGTCTTAATTATCCAGGTGAGAAGAGACAGAAGGACTGGTTGGGACTGTTTTCCGTTGTGTGCCAGAGTCTGAGGAGTGACCTTATACACTTTTATGTAATCATGAGGGACATGGATAGGATAGACATGGTATTTTCCTTTAGGTAAAAACAACGACTGCAGATGCTGGAAACCAGATTCTGGATTAGTGGTGCTGGAAGAGCACAGCAGTTCAGGCAGCATCCAAGGAGCAGTGAAATCGACGTTTCAGGCAAAAGCCGTTCATCAGGAATAAAGGCAGAGAGCCTGAAGGGTGGAGAGATAAGCTAGAGGAGGGTGGGGGGTGGGGAAAAAGTAGCATTGAGTACAATAGGTGAGTGGGGGAGGGGATGAAGGCGATAGGTTGAGGGCGGGGGGAGGGTGGAGTGGATAGGTGGAAAAGAAGATAGGCAGATAGGACAGGTCATGGGGACAGTGCCGAGCTGGAAGTTTGGAACTAGGGTGAGGTGGGGGAAGGGGAAATGAGGAAACTGTTGAAGTCCACATTGATGCCCTGGGGTGGAAGGCGGAAGATGAGGCGTTCTTCCTCCAGGCGTCTGGTGGTGAGGGAGCAGCGGTGAAGGAGGCCCAGGACCTCCATGTCCTTGGCAGAGTGGGAGGGGGGAGTTGAAATGTTGGGTCACAGGGCGGTGTGGTTGATTGGTGCGGGTGTCTCGGATGGATGGGGGAGTCTAGAACTAGAGGGTAAGAGGTTTAGGATTGAGAGTGTGGTGCTGCAGCAAGTCAGGCAGCATCCGAGAAGCAGGAAAATCGACGTTTCGGGCAAAGGCCCTTCATCAGGAAAGTGTGTGGTTGTGTGCATATGAGTTTGTGCATAAGATTGCACGTAAGAGAGTGTGTATTTGCATGTGTGCATGCTTGGTAAAGTGTGATTGTGATGGAGTATGGAGTTCACCCTGTGAGAGGGTAAATGTGTTGAGAAGGCGGTGTATGTGTATGTCTGAGAGACAGCGTGTGTATGACAGAGGTATGGATGTGAGTAAGGGGTTGCATTTTGCTAAAATAAAGGAGGGCAAGACTTGTTCAGGTAATGGTAGGGCCCTGGGTCGTGTTCATATTCATTGTCCTTGACAGTTACATCACCACAGGGTGGTGAAGAAGGTGTTTAGCACACTTGCCTTCATTGATCACATGCTGAGTACAGGAGTTGGGTCATCATGTTGGGGATGCACACAGAAAGTACTTTACACAGATAGGTGATAGGTGCCTGGAACGCATTGCCAGCAGAGGTAGAGGCAGAGACTGTAGATTCATTTAAGGTGCATCTGGACAGATGCAAGAGTAGGTGGAGAGCAGAGGGATACAGATTCAGGAATTGCGCGGTAGGTTGAGACGGGATTTGGATCCGCTTAGGCTTGAAGGGCTGAAGGGCCTGTTCCTGGGTTGTAAATTTTCTTTGTTCTATGCTGAGGTTGTACAGGGTGTTGGTGAGGCCATTTTTTGGAGTACGGAGTACAGTTCTGGTCGCCCTGTAAAGGGAAGAATACTACTAGAGAGGGTTCGGTAAAGATTTACCTGGATGTTGCCAGGTCTGGAGGGTTTGAGTTATAGGGAGAGGCTGGGACTTTTTCACTGGAGTGGAGGAGGTTGAGGGATGAACTTATTGAGATTTGAAAAATCATAAGCAGTGAGGGTGAGGAGAATAGCGAGGAGCATGAGCGGTTATGTCCAACCCGGGGTGGGGGGGTGAAACAAAATTGTGGCTCTACCCTTTTTTCCTTCTAGTGGCATTTGGCCAGTTGAATCTGTCAGTTACACCAGCATTTCTATAGAGCCTACTGCGCGTGCCCCTCGGTGTCAGCAAGCGCTGCGCATGTTCGCCGGTGTCTGCAAAAAACTGCACATGCATCTATCTGTCTGTACAAATGGTGCATGAATTTCTTTTGCTGAACCAACGAGGAGCACTGGAACACCGGAAGGAGGAGCCTGGTCCTCCTACCATTCAAAACAGCCCTATTGTCTGAATCCGAAACGTCGATTCTCCTGCTCCTCGGATGTTGCCTGACCTGCTGTGCTTTTCCAGCACCGCACTAATCTTGACCCATGAGCTTCTGAAGCTGCTACTACTCCTCCCTCTTTGAATGAAGATTGAGATTCATCCAAGACTGTAATTTCCTTCCTCTGTCCAACAGCACTCTCTTCTCTCACTCCCTTTTCTATTTCTTTTATTTTCATGCTGGGATCCAATTGTTGACTTGCAGCAACTGGAAGGAAAGGGAGTGAATCCAGAAAGAGGGCAGGCTCTGGAAAAGCTGGTCCCGGTCTGTGCCTCAAACTCATGGCAAGTGTAGTACCACAGGGTGAGGTTATAGCCTTTGCTGTGGAAAACAAAGACAAAAATGAGGTGTCTTGTTTAAATGGTGATATATTGGGAAGTGGAGAAAGTGAGCACTGCAAATGCTGGAGGTCAGAGTCGAAACGTGTGGTGCTGGAAAAGCACAGCAAGTCAGGCAGCATCCAAGGAGCAGGAAAGTTGACGTATTGGGCACAAGCCCTTCATCTGGAATGATGTGGTTTAGGGTGAGAGGGGAAAGATATAAAAGAGACCCACAGGGCAACATTTTCCACACAGAGGGTGGTACGTGTATGGAATGAGCTGCCAGAGGAAGTGGTGGAGGCTGGTACAATTGCAACTTTTAAAAGGCATCTGGATGGGTATATGAATAGGAAGGGTTTGGAGGGATGTGGGCCGGGTGCTGGCAGGTGGGACTAGATTGGGTTGGGATTTCTGGTCAGCATGGAGGGGTTGGACCGAAGGGTCTTTTGCCATGCTGTACATCTCTATGACTCTGAACAGTCAGGACTTAGCACCGGGGCGTATCACAGGAAGGAAACTGAAATCTCTACTCCCTTTCAATGTCGGAAACCAGTTCCAATGGAAAACCAACTCAGAAAATCTGTGATTCACTGAGAAATCCATGCAATCGGTAAGCTTTAGCCACTCCAGAGGTAGCAGGACAACAACTAAACTCTGCTACCTCAAGTTTCACTCTTGCAACTCAAGAGACTATCCTGTTTAGCATGAAAAAGGTGACCATCACTATGACCCATCTGTGGACCGAGCCACAAACATATTGGGTGGCTGGTGTCCTCAGCTATCACTGTGGCACAGGGAGAGACCACCCTGGTGTAGGAACTATCGATATTAGGGCTGACATAATATCAGTAGAAAAACAAATGCTGTCGTTGACAGTACAACAAAATAGAGTCATATGAATAGGAGTAAGAGACAATAAAGAATTAATCATACCAATAGGTGTAGTCTACAGATGATCTAACAATGGGAGAGAGCTGGAGGAAGAGCGAAGGACATAAATTAAGGAATGGCATAAGAATCATGGGGGATGTTAATTGGATACAAAAGTGCAGAGATAGAGGTTTGATAATTGTATAGATAAGCCTCTGAGGTATGCTGTGATTTAACTGTGACCTCCGTAACCGTGTGCTCAGAATCTACTGGAAGGTTGGAACCTGCCCAGCACAGACCATGTTGCTCTCTAGCCTTACAGTCATATAAATGTTAGGCATACAGCCATAGAATCATACAGCACAGAAACAGACTCTTCAGCCTGCCTTGTCCATGCCAACCAACAAACACCAAAGCATTGTCTGCACTTGATCCATAGTCTACCACGCCTTGGAATGTTAAATGCTCATCCAGTTGCTTCAAAAACATTGTGAAAGAACCTGCTTCTCAGGCAGAGTGTTCCTTACTTCTATCATCGTCTGGGTGAAAATTTACGAAACACTAATCTGGAGGTCTGGCTTGAGCTTGTATTAAAACTCTAAAGGTCAATATTAGGAGAAGGGGCAGGTAAGGGGGATAAGGGAATAGAGTTGCTACAATACGTGCAGGACCTCTTTTCAATATGCGAAAAGCCCAATAAGGGGAAGATTCATTACTGGATCGAGTAACATGGAATGAATCAGAACTGATAAAAGGTAAGGGAACTTCTGGGTAAGAGGGGCAATTTACGAATACATTTAAAGATGAGGATAGTATAAGATATCAATATGAAGAAAAGGCTAACAGATTGGAGAAAAGCTGATTTGAGGGGCTGAGAAGGGAACTTGTGAAAATAAAATGAGAAATTTTATTAGCATAAGCAATGTAATAGAATACAAAAAAAGGCAAACATTTCAGACGTTTAGGGTGCAGGAAGAACAAAATAAGCTGGTGTTACAACTGATCCCCAGGTGATGGTCCCTGAATGGGTACATTCATAGATGAAGAGGGATGAAATGGCTCCACTATTCTATTTATCCTCTCCCTCAGTTCATCGCAACAAGGTTAATTAAAACAGGATCCCTCCAACCCGAAATGTATTTGCATTTTAAAAGGAGCCAATTTAACCAGCTTTCTTGAGTTAAACAATGACTTTATTGGCTACTGAAAAAAAAACACAACACACACACAAATGAGAAATGAGAAGTGAGACCAAAGTGACAAACAAAAGGTGAGTCAGTTTTCGGGTTGTCATCAGGAAAACATTGTGAAATATCATTGGTGACCTTTAAGCGGCATTTGAATAGGTACATGGATGGGTGCTTAATCTAGGATAGAAGTTCGGCACAACATCGTGGGCCAAAGGGCCTGTTCTGTGCTGTATTGTTCTATGTTCTATGTTCTATGTTCTATGTTCTATGTTCTATATCGCCTGCTGTTAAGATGGGTGATCCTGGTGACTTTGACAGTTGAGTATTTGATTGGCGATCTTCGTTCTGCAGTTAGCTGAAAAGATTTTGTCCAGTCTCCTTCAACAATGACTTTGCCAACTCACCTTGTTTCAGTAATTAGACAGAGACATTATTTCTTGTGACCGGTAGACACAGGGGAGCCTCTTGGAAGTTCTCAACTGTGTCCTTTCTCAACACTCTTGAGCACAATGGGTGCTCAAACCCCAAGCTAACACACAACGCATCAGCATTCAAGAAAACAGAAGGACAGAAGACAAACCCAGAAATGTCCTTTTTTTCAACTCATACTTTGTCTGGAATCTAGAACACAGTCCCCAACTCTGTTGAGTGTGGTTAATCAGCGTTTCCTTATCTCTGTAGCCACAGGAGATCATAATACAGTTTTGTTGAATGGCATCTCTCCCTTTACAGTATTGCTGTCTGACATTCCCTTGACACACCTTGAGCGTGTCATTCCATGTACTCTCTCAGGACTCAGTATGATCCACACAGGGTTTACAAGACAGCCACAGAATTTACATTCTCAGCCATCTTTTGGCTTCTTTTTTTAAAAACACGTTATACTCAAAAATTCAATGCATCTGTAAGTGATTCAGGGATACGATCCATTGTCATGATACTAATGAGACTCAACAGATGAATAAAGACGGCAGGGAACAATCGCAGGTTAGAAGAGAGACATTTAATAATTAGACATTAAAGCAGTGCATGACCAAAGATAATTCGACGAGGTTCAGAGAGAAGTTAGACAAAAAGAATAAGGAAGGCAAAGACGAACTATTGAGGTAAATTATCAAGAAATAATAAAGTATTTTGTCGGTAAAACAGACGGCTGTGATAAACTAGACCCATTAAGGGATGGAGATGATAATGGCACAGGTAGCATTAAAAAGATGGCAGAATTACAAGTTATTATTTAGAAACAAAAACAGAAATTGTTGGGAAAATTCTGCAGGTCTGGCAGCATCTGTAGAGAGAAAGCTGTTAACATTTCGGGTCCAGTGACCCTTCTTCAGAATACAATTATGTAGTTCAATATTCAGGGAAGTAGAACAGGTAGACATGGCAGTGAATGAGACAAAGATATTACCAGGACTGAAGTGCTTCACTTATAAGAAGAGGTAGGGTAAGCTGAGACTTCTGTCCCTGGGAGCGTCGGGGCTGAGGGGAGACCTTATAGAGCTTTATAAAATCATGAGGGGCATAGATAAGGTGAACAGCAAAGGTCTTTTCCCTGGGGTTGGGGAGTTCAAAACTAGAGTGTGTAATTTCAAGGTAAGAGGAGAAAGAGTACTGAGGGGCAACCTTTTCACACAGAGGATGGTGCCAATGTGGAACGAACTACCAGAGGAAGTGATAGATGCAGGTCCAGTGACATTTCAAAGAAATTTGGACAGGTACATGAATAGGAATGTTTGGAGGTTTGTGGGCCAAGTGCAGACAAATGGGATTAGTTTGGGAACTTTAGTCAGCATGGACAAGTTGGACGAAAAGGTCTGATTCCATGCTTTAAGACTCTATGACTAGACAGTGCAATTAACTTCCTTAAAAAGGATATATTGACCAAACTAAACTTCAAAGATAAAGCCCTTATATTTGCAACAAACCTATAGAAGAAATACCAGAACCATGACGACCAATATGCAATCATTTGTTACAGTTGCAGAAGACTGGAATTCCTATATTTGATAAGGAGAACAAAATATAAACTGGTCAGTGACAGGGAAATAATAAGATCAAGACCGAAGGAGAGATTAGAGGAACATAGAAACAAGAAAAATAATAACAAAGTAGTCAGCACAAATTTCAAAATGAAAACTCTTGCTTGGACAATCTGATTAAAACTTTTGGGAAGGTGACAAAGAGTGTCGATAATGGTAATGCTGTGGAAGTAATTTTTCAGAATTTTCCGAAGTTCTTTGATAAGATGCACTATAATAGAATAAGAAATAAGGGTCAGAGAATGCTGTGTAAGAGGACAGACAGCAGAATGGACTGCTAGCTAGCTTCAGACTAGAGAGCAGAAAGTGGAAATAAAAGGTAGTTGTTAATTGGTAGAAAATGGTAAGTGGTATTCTACAAGATCAGTGCTAGGATCACTTCAATTCATGGGTTCTATTAATGATTTAGTCTTTGGAATCAATAGCACAATTTCTAAATTTGAAGACTGCACCAAATTGTTGGAGATACTCAAGACTGAAAAGGACAGTGATGAATTATGAGAGAACTTGTGAGAGAACAGACAGACAATTGGCAACGGAAGTAATCAGACTCTAAGGTCATAAGAAATAGGAACAGCAGTAGGCTATTTGGACCTCGAGCCATTCAATAAGATCGCAGCTGACCTGATAGTCCTCACATCTACTTTCCTGCGTTTTCCCCATAACCCCTGATTTCCTGACCGACCAAAAACCTATCCAGCTCAGCCTTAAATATATACAGTTCTTTGTGGCAAGGAGTTCCAAATGCTCACTACTCTCTAGAGAAGAAATTTCTCTGCATCTCAATCTTAAATTAACACCCCTTTATTCTGAGGCTATTTCCCTGGACCTAGACTTCCCCAAGACAGGAAATGTCTTCTCAGTATTCCCTTTCAAGGCCTTTAAGAATCCTGTATGTTTCAGTGAGTTCGCTTGTCATTCTTTTATACTCTAGTGAGTAGAGTCCCAACTTATTTGGCCTTTACTCATCCCTCCACGCTGGGGCTCATCCTAGTGAATCTTCTCTGAACTGCCTCCAATAAAACAATATCTCTCCTTGAATAAGCTGACCAAAACTACTCCAGATGTGGTCTCAACAGCACCTTACGCAGTTGAAGTGAGACTTCCCAACTCTTAAACCTCAACCTCTTTGAAATAAGGGCCAACATTCCATTAGCCTTCTGGATTCTCTGCTGCACCAATGTGCTTTCCTTCTGTGTTTCAGACACAAGTGCCCCCAAGTCCCTTTGTGTTTCAGCTTTCTGCAGTTCTTCTCAATTTTTACTCCCTTCCAAAATGAGCAACTTCCAGTTGAATGCAGACAAGTGTAAGGAAGTGCATTTTGTAAGAAGGAAAGGGAGGGCACATGTAAGGTACAAGTCTACATAGGGCCACGCAACAAAGGGGTTTCAGGTAAAAATGCACCAATCTCTAAATGTTGAAAGCAAGGCCATAAGAAACTAAACCACCCACTAACATTATTTTGAGATGGAGTCCATTGAAGGGTAGTGACGTTATATTTAATCTGCATCAAATCTTAGGTTAGAGCACAGCCTGGATAACATGTGCAGTTCTGGTTGTCATTTACAAAAAGGACGTAAGGATGATTTATCATGATGATGGTGGGAATGTGTTGGGTGTTCATGTCAGGAATGGATTCACAGGCCAGGTCCCTTTTTTCTTGAAAGGGAAGGCTGAAGGGTGAGCTAATAAATGTCATAGAGATCTGCAGCACGGAGAAACCACCCTTTAGACCATCGGGTCCAATGCTCACTATTCCAATCTCATTTTTCCCAGCACCTGGCCCATAGCCTTGTATGTTTTAGCATCACAGGTGTAAATCTAAGTACTTCTTAATTCTTCCGAGATGTTCTGCCTTTACCACCCTTTCAGGCATTGAGTTCCAAATTCCCACCAACATCTTGGTGAAAAGGTTTTTCCTCACATCTTCACTGCACTTTCTGTCCTGTTCCTTAAATCTACGTACCGTGTTTGTTGATCCCTCTGTCTAGGGGAAACGTTTCTACCTGCCTACTCTGACCACATTCCTCACAACTTTGTACATCTCAACCATTACCCTTCTCAATTTCCTCTGCTCAAAGCTTAATGACCCCGGTCTGAATATCTCTGTTTGTAACTCTCCAGCCCAGGCAACGTCCTGGTAAATCTCCTTTGCACCCTCTCCAGTGTTAGCACATCCTTCCTATAATGTGGATCACAGAACTGCTCACAATAATCTAGCTGTGGCCAAATCAATACCTTATATGGTTCCAACATAACCCCCGAAAGAACTGCGGATGCTGTCAATCAGAAACAAAACAGAAATTGCTGGAAAAGCTCAGCAGGTCTGACAGCATCTGTGGAGAGAAATCAGAGTTAATGACCTGCATAACCCACCTATTCTTTAACTCTGTAGTTCAACTAATAAATGCAAGTAACCCATATGTCACCTTAATCATTTTATCCATCTGCCCGGATACCTTAAGGCACGTCAAAGTCACTCTGCTCCTCTGTGCTCCCCAGGGTCCTACTGTCCATCACATATTCCCTTGCATCGTTTGTCCTGCCCAAGTGCATCACCTCACATTTATTCAGATTGAATTTCATTTGCCACTGATCAGCCCGTTTACCTGCTGATGTCTTTCAAATTGTGAAAGATTACAATGGAGCAAATAAACGTAGAGTGTATCCTGTTGAGTGGAAGAGCCTAATCATAGGCCATCGATTTAAGGTAGTTGCAAGAATTGCAATAGCAAATTACACAAAGAATGGTGAGGTTCCCTGTCACAAGGAGTGTTAAAGTTAGTCATATTGATACTTGTAAAGGAAGCTAGACAAGTATTTTATGGAGGAGACTCATTTGAGGATGAACCCCAACATGGATTGGCTGGATCGAATGGCCTTTTCTGTACTGTAAGCCTGATGTACTGTCAACCTATGAGGAAATAAAGAACATCAAGAAAATTGATATGCTGGATCCCATTTGTTCAGTATCAACATAAGATCTCAGACAAGAGGACATAGAGTCAAACTCAAATGAGAAAGGAAAGATGGACTGTCAAGGTATACCTGACGGGGAATGTTCTTAACACATTAAGTTCTTGTTGTGAAGGAGTTAATGTTCATGTTACACTGGTTTCTGCTGTCAGACACAGTTTGTGAATGGAGGCAAGGAGTTTTACTCTGGGTTTCAGATGTATCCTCAAAGAAGTAACAGAGTAGTTTAGCTTCCATTGAAATCTTTAGACGATTTTACTAACGAGCCCCACAGATCGGTGGAAAGCTATGAATGTGGAGCTATGAAATCAGAGATAATAAGAGCCAGAATTGCTGCTAAAATTCTTGATGAAATCCCATTATATTTGAAAGGTATGGGCATCCTAGAGAGGGACAATGCAAGGTGACACAAGGAACAATCAAAATACCTGCTGCTACAAACCAGTGTCAACGCTGCAGGATTACAGATGCTCACTTGTACGGGCTATGTCCATTGTATATTTGTAAAACTGTAGGTCACTTATGCAGACATCAGATGCAATTTCAGAACAGTGCTGCTGGTCTCGCGAGTAAAGAGTTGTGTACAGTAAAACACACAGTTCCGATAGAGAAAAACAATCCTGCTTTGATGAGGTACCTCCATTGAAGAAGATGTCTGAGGTACTCTCAGGGGAACTGACTAATCTGGATGAGCCAGAACATGCAGAAATTGTTTGGATAATGGACATCCTGTTAACTTTGTGCTTGATACACGCGCAAACCTTACAGTTCTATCAGTCAATGTACCATGACTGAAACTGCAGAAGGTGTGGCCTACAGAGGTAAGACTACATAGTACAGATGAAATAGGTACCATAAAGATAGAAATGCTACACATTACACTCTAACACAACACAGAAAATGGTTAAAATATGTACATTATTCGCATTCAATCAACTTCACTTTTGAGACCACATACATGCCTGAACCTCAAGAGAAGTTGTGGAGTAGGTCCAAAACCTCCCAGAGATTAACTGGCCCAGAAGGAAACAGCTGTCAAAACAGTGGTCCATCAATAAACCATTATCAACCAAGCAGTTGACAAGCAACCAGTAAAACACAAGCTTCAGAGACTTCTGGCAGAACCCAAGGAGAAAGATGTTGGCATGGAAAAGTTGTCTAACATTGTGGGAAAAGATCTGCCACCCTGCCAACCCATTATAGGCCCACACAGAACACAGGAAAGCAAACTTGGCCAAACTGTACCAAAAACACCCAGAATGCCTCAGCAGGGACCAAGCGAGCTGGCAAGCGAACCCAAACAGCACTGGCAGACAAGGGAATACACTTCGCAGCACCCACTAACAATACCAGATCAACATGGCTGTCCCAAAGCCCCGAGGGCAGTCTCATAACCCAACAACACCAAAGCCACACAAAGAACAGGTCAGACAGAGAGGCACCACCAAGAGCATTGCTCCAAGGACAAGACAATGGGAGCACCTTACTGTTTCAGAGGAGACATTAGCACCTACCTGTGAAGAGGAATGGAAGTTCCAGACCCACTGATACTGTCAGGATGTCGCATTGTATCGAGAATCAGGACATTCATCCGATGACTGTTTTCCGATTAGCATAATTGTAATTAGATTTCTCCATTTCCAGATACATTGTATTTTTCCCCCAATTCTAGTCAGCCCTATTGTACAGGATTATTATAAAGGTGGTAAAAACAAGGACTGCAAATGCTGGAAACCAGAGTCTAGATCAGAGTGGTGCAGGAAAAGCACAGCAGGTCAGGCAGCATCCGAGGAGCAGGAAAGTCAACATTTCGGGCAAAAGTCCTTCATCAGGAATCACGATCCCAAAAGACTGTCCACCGGCCGACTGGCACCCGTGCCTCCCCCCTCCGGAGGTCAACCTGGCACCGGGTACAAACGGATTATTATAAAACCTGGCTTCTTCCTCAGCTCTGGGAAGAGAATTCTTGGCTACTATAGTGCTCTTTCAGCTTAGTCAATTTCTCTTGCGCGATATCGCCGTACAAATAAACCATTTGTCAATTTCACTTTGAACTGTGCTCTGTGATCTCTAATGTATTGGGCTAATTTCTCTGACAAACATTGTCAAAGTAGAGGAAGACACGAACTTCACGGGACTGGTGCAAGTGTTCAAACCTCTGTTTTCTAAAACAGAACAGTCAATGCCAGAGGCAGAGATGGTGTGTAGTGAGCAGATTTGGGGTTTGGACAGTCTGAGAAAGTATACTTCACCAGTCAAACAAATGCAATGGGCAACTGAAGTAATCCACTCAGGTCAACAGATTGAGGGAGTGAGGATTCATATGACTCTATGGGGGCCAAACCAATGACTACAGATTCAAGTCACAATCAAATGTAAGAGATTGGTGTTAGCATTGAGGATACTGTACAAAAGAGCCTAATTGTCCTCATGAGAAAACCATTGCTGCCAGAACACCACAAGGAGGAAATATTTATTAATTTTATTGCACACTTGTGGGACTGAGTCCAGCTTATAATTTGCATGTTCATATGTATGTCTGCATTTCATAGAGCAGCTATCTTCCAGGAAGGAAGTTCAAGAGTAAGTGTCCTCCAAATAACGTAATGGACCAACAACAACATCTTTAAAGTATGATATCTGAACCATAGAAGATCCTCCAGCAGGTAAATAATCCTCAAATCAGAGATTTCCAGCATTGTCCCACATCCGACCAGTGCATTATGACAAAATGTAAAATGTTGAGACCACCTGCATTTGTGAATTCAGAGACTTGGGGAGACGAAGCAATACTGGTAAATACAATATGGTCAATGATAAGATTGTTCCATCGGTTAATACATCAGCTGGAAGAAGAATCTCTGAAGGGGCTGAGACAGATCAGTAGGAGGTTTCAAGAGATTCTGGAAGATGTGAAGGTAATTGGGTCCCATGGCCAAATCGATCTTGTACCTTCAAACAAAATGTAAGGCAATATCTCAAAGGCTAGCTCTCCCAAAGACCAATATATCCCGTTACTTTTTCATCCCACAATAATGATTCCACCATGGACTGGAATCCTTATTTCTCACTGTACATTGGTGATGTCGTGATGCCCCACCTGTAATTTCTCTTCATTTGTGAAGCCTGTGAGTTCATTACAGCCTTTGGTTCACAACAGGAAGCATTCATAATCAAGAAACAGAGGGCTCAACACTGGTAACATCCTTAACCTACAGTCAACAGCACTCCGAGAGGGTTAAGGGTGAAAGTATCACTGACTCCAGCTCCATGTTTATTTACACTAGAGGCAGTTCAAGTTAATTGCCCCATATTCCAGGCTGAACAGGAAGGTCTGCAAATATCCCCACCCTTTCTGGTAGGACCACTCCCTCCTATATTGTTCCAATTCTCCTTTAAGTAGACAAGTCTCTTACGGTGGTATCTATTGGATAAAAATCAAGCTTCACTCCTGAGAATAGGCGTGCACCTCTCCAACAACCCCTGCCCAGATACTGCAACCCCCCTCCCCAACCTTAGATTTGCCTTCAGATACTCCTATAATCTCCCATTGGATATATGTAATCACTCTCTCTCCACAACCTCAGATAAACCTACATCCCTACAAGGTCCTCAAGAATGTTTCAATAGTTTCACTTCATACATGCCAAAATGGACACCAACCGTATTCCACCCCTGACACAATCCACCTCTACTACCACACCCACACCCCTCTCCACCTTTCAGCTCACTCCCCTATCCCCAACAGACTCCCACTGTCCCAACTTATCACTGCTCCCTCCATCACCATCAGAAAGGTGCTGATTGCAATATTTCAATGCCTCTAACCAAGATTGGCCCATTATTCTTAACAGTGTGTGAGACATCAATGCGTGGGTCTCAGTGTGCCCAGTGAAACAGATTTACTCTGTTAGATTTTTGATTTCTGTTCTTCCTGGCTCTGGGTCAAGTTTATCGTGCTACATCAGCTGACCTCACTCCCACCTATACTGGCATTGCGACAGCTCTGAACCAAGCTCATGTGCCACTTCCTGATTGACCTTTACAGTGAAAGAAACAGAGACATGACTACACAGCTTCTTTAAGGGGGGATCTCCATCTTGAAATCTGGGAAGCATGTTAAACACTTCTGTATAATCTCATTGCCAGAGGAGACGATCTCAAATCAAAAAGGTGCAAGGGCAAGACATGTGACCTGAACTTAACATTGGAACTGGACTAAGGTCCCTGTCTACATACAGTCCTTGGGCACAAACTTATTGTGTAGGTGCTGCCATGCGTAACCAAAGTGCCTGTGTAAATCTTAAATTAAAGAAAAACACTATCTGGGCTTTCTTTTGTACTCATTTTTAAAGAAGAAAACGTTATAACATTTATTTGAAGTTCTATTATTGAAATGGCTCACTTATTACCTGCAGTTTGTCAGTGAGAGTACAGAATGTGCTTTGAAGTGAGTGATCAAAGTGGTCTGGACCACTTAAGGTGCCACTGTAGAGAGGATCTTGGAGAAGGAATTGGCCAAGTGTGGTCAAAACAAAGTAGCAATGTTCCCTTATTCTGGACGAGTTAGCCTGGCATTGTCCCAAGCAGAGAGCAGCTCACGCCAGCTGACGCGCGAGCAGGTTTTGTACCCGCCACCTCAACAGCGGAAAGTTGGGTCAGATGAGGAGGAGGCAAGTTAGCCACTTGATCTTCCTTACTGTGTGAATCACAAGTTGGATGTTTGAGGTGAGATTTTTTTAAAAACTTGACTGTACTTTGTCCCTTCTCAATTTTAATTCCATAACCGCATGCAGTTATTCCTTCACCTGCTTTGATGCAAAGTTTTGGAATACCCTCCTTAAGTCCCTGCATCTTTCTTACATCTTTTATTTTGTGTCATTGAGATGTATAAGCATGGAAACAGGTCCCTTTCAGTCCAACTCTGCCAAACATTGGTTTGCCTGTTGAAGACCTCTTTAGAAATCAAATATTGTCTGACAATGTTCCCGTGAAGTACCTTGGGACATTAAAGGCACTATTTTATAGCGAGTTGTTGCTGCATTCATTGTTATTTTGAGGTGCACACTCTCAGCACACTCCAAAGTGCTTCCCGGAGGGGTGATCAGACCAAATGGATGCCAAGACAGTGAAGGAGACATTTGTGAAGGGTGACCAAAGGCCTAATCAAAGGAATAGATTGTCAGTAGGATCTTAACAAAGGGGAGAAAGGCAGAAAGTCTGAAGAATTTGGGAAGGGTATTTGGAATGTGAGGCCTAAAAAGGTGACTGTGTGACACCAGTGATGGAATAAAGAGGGAGAGAATATACATGAAGTTCAAGAATTCAGAGAAGGCATTGTAAAGCTGGGAGCAGTTCACAAAACATGGTCAACAGAGAAAGGGACACATTGCCCAGTCAACCCTGCAACGCCCTCCCACATGAATTGCCGACTTCAATGGCATAACCATCACTGAATTTCCCCCCATTGTTCAGAACCTGGGCCTGACCCACTGACCAGAAACAGAACTGGGCTTGTTGTATAAACACGGGGGAGACAGGAGCAGATCGGCAGACAGGAATACTGCGGCCAGTAACTCACCTCCTGACTCCTTAAAGCCTGTCCATCACCTACAAAGGCACAGGTCAGGAGTGTGATGGAATACTCCCACTTGTCTGGATGAGTGCAGATCCAACAACACTCAAATGCTTGCCTCTATCCAGGACAAAGCAGTCCACTTGACTAGCACCACATTCACAAACACCCACTCCCTCTTGCACTCCAGCGCAGAGAGTGCTGATGGATCCAGTGCAGGTGAGATTAGTCAGCCTAGTTAAAGACTCATAGCAGTGACGGTGAGGGTGATCAGGAGCTTTCCTTCTCCTTACCTTTCTGATTCTTTAATTTCTGCTCATGTTTTTGATTCCAACTATTGCCTTCTAAGATGGTGCCGGAGAGTGGTGACTCTGTCGACTTTTCACTGTACTCCTGTGCCAATAAATAAAATCTGAAAATCTGAAATCTGAAACTATGTTCAGTCACAGTGTGTACCATCTACAAGATGCACTTCATTAGTTCACCCAGAGTCCTCGGACAACACCTTCCAAACCCACAGTCAAAAACATCTAGAACGGAAAAGATGGTAGATACGTTGGAACAGCATTGCGTGAAAGATCCCCTCCGAGCCACTCACTGTCTTGACTTGGAGATATATTGTCCTTCCTTCACTGTGGCTGGATCAAAATGCCTGGGCTCCTTGCCTAATAGCATTGTGAGTCCACCTGATTGACTGCAGTGGTTTGAGAAGGCATCACAGCGCCACTCTCTCAAGCTGAACCAGGGGTAGGGAATAAATGCAGCATCCAGGGTCTCAAGCCCAGATCTCATCCATTCGGCCCGCTTTCCCTTCTTCTTTCTGCTTTTTTCCTTCTTTTCTCAGCTCTCTGTTTAGTTTTTCTGTGTTTCTTACTTAACTTTCGGAGGGCATGGAGGTAATGGCAGCGATGGAGCATGGGCAGTGTTGGGGGAGAGTGAACCCTCTTGGAGAAAGCCCAGCTTGGAGTGTCTGGAGGTCCATGGCTTAAGAAAGCACTGTATTAGAGTCATAGAGTCATAGAGACATACAGCACAGAAAGAGACCCTTCGGTCCAACACGTCCATGCCGACCAGATATCCCAATCCAATCTAGTCCCATTTGCCAGCACTTGGCCCATATCCCTCCAAACCCTTCCTAATCATATACCCATCCAGATGACTTATAAATGTTGTAATTGTACCAGCCTCCAGCACTTCTTCTGGCAGCTCATTCCATACACGTACCACCCTCTGCGTGAAAACGTTGCCCCTCAGGTCCCTTTTAAATCTTTCCCTCCCACTCTAAACCTATGCCCTCTAGTTCTGGACACCCCCAATGCAGGGAAAAGACCTTGTCTATTGATCCTATTCATGCCCCTCATGATTGTTTAACATTTTAAATTTATTGATTTTTCTACTTTGATATTAAGAAGACTGTAGTGCTGAACTGATTCATTTATTTCTTTATTTTCCTATTAGTGTAGGCTAAGATTTTAGTCCGGGGTACTTTGTGTGTGGTGGCATTGTACACTTTCAACTGTACTGTTATACCTCGTAGTTGAGTACGCGTAACAATAAAACCTAAATCTAGATTTAGATTGAGGTTTAGATTTAAATGCTGGCCCAGCCCAGCAAGACCCGTATCCTCTGAACGAATGAAAACAAAAATCACTAACATCAGGGGGCTGTCATCACAATTCAGAAAGTTGTCCCACTGACAAGTCAATGAACAGTAACTGATGCACTCATATTCACAGAATCATGTCTCTCAGCTAACGTCATCATCCTGTTGGTATGCCCTGTCAGATCAGCAGGACATAGGACAGTGTTACACAGTCAGGAGGGAGTGGCCCTGGGAGTCCTCTACATTTACTCTGGCCTCCATGAAGTCTCAGGTCATCTGGTCAAGCATGAGCAAGGACTGCCATTGCGTTTCTTTCCCCCGCTGGGATTTGCCAACTCTATTATGTGCTACTGAGTAAAGGTTATTTGAGGTAGTTCGCTGTCCCCAATCCTCCTTTCTCGTTGCTTTGTTTTGGGTCTGTCTCGTGAGTAGTGGTAGAGGATATAGATACCACTGCGAGTTAGCTACATACGAGGCACTGTTCTGAGATAACAAGGAGGTTTATTACACAACGACAATAAGTACAGCAATATTTGATCAGGTGTAATCTGGACCTTAGGGAGCTGCCACTGATATTTCGGCTCCTTCTAAAAGCCAGAATAGAACTCCTTGCCTCGACCCACATACAGTGTATGACATCAGTAGAATGGGTGGAGCCAGTGTAATATGAATATTAACTTCTTTGGAGCCATTACCTAATGCAACAACTTTCCCCAAGTATTCCCCCACTAATTAACCCTGTATATAATCATGAATATAACTCTTTTACATTTACCACAGCCTCATCTCTAAGTGTCTGGTCAAATGCAGGTGGTCTAGAGATATCACATTTTTCTCATAATCCACACTTCCCTTCCTGCTAACATTCCGGAAACGTTTTGATATTTGGACTCATGGATCAACCAGTGACTTTCAAATGGAATCAAATGGAGGTTATCTCTCTCGGATTGTTGATCAGGCAGGAAGTCTTTCGTCACTCTTGGTGGTTGACCGGTAAAGAAGACTTGATCAGGTTGTAAGTTGCATTACTGAAAGATGGCTGCTCATTTAGCATTATCTCTATCCATGGGCGGCACAGGTGGCTCAGTGGTTAGCACTGCTGCCCTCACAGCGCCAGCGAGCTGGGTTTGAATCCACCCCGTGTCTGCATGGATTTCCTCCAGGTGCTCCAGTTTCCTCCCACAATCCAAAGAAGTGCACATCAGACGGATTGGCCAGGCTAAATTGCCCATAGTGTTCAGGGATGTGTAATAGGTGGATTAGTAAATGCAGGATTACAGGAAATAAGGTTGGGATTTTCTTTGGCCAGTCAGTGCAGACATGATGGGTCCAATGGCCTGCTTCCACACTGTAGAGATTCCATAGCATTGGCTGTTCTGTTGTCTGACGATGACCAATGCAAGATTCCTGCGTGGGCTGTGCTACACATTCTTCTTCTCACAAGTCTGTTGGGTTTTTGCTTCTGACCTGCCTTTGGTATTAACAGCAGTATTTTATGGACCTGACATCTTCAAGCTCTTCTGAAATCTCTGCCAATCATACCACTAACTGAGCCTTGGCCAGACACCTAATATTTTCTGAGTTTTTAAAAAATTCATTCATAGGATGAGGACGCCACTGGCCAGGGCCAGTATTTATTGCTCATTCCCAGTTACCCAGAGGGCTTTTAAAGTCAACCATATTGCTGTGGGTCTGGAGTCACATGTAGGCCGGACCAGGGTAAGGATGGCAGTTTCCTTCCCTAATGGACCTTAGTGAACCAGATGGGTTTTTCCAAACATTACGAATGGATTCATGGTCATCATTGGAAGCTTACTTCCAGATTTTTATTGAATTCAAATTCCACCAGCTGCTGTGACAGGATTTGAACCCAAGGTCCCAGAACATTACCTGGGGTCTGTGGATTAGTCTCATTGAAACTTACAGAATACTGAGAGGCCTGGATAGAGTGGACATGGGAAGATGTTCCCACTTCCAAGAGAAGGGGAGACTAGGATCAGAGGGCACAGCCTCTGAGGGACGGGACGACCCTTTAGAGCTGAGATGAAGAGGAATTTCTTCAGCCAGAGGGTGCTTAATCTGTGGGACTTGTTTCCACAGAGGGCTGTGGAGGCCAAGTTTTGAATGTATTTAAAACTCTCAACTACCTTCCCACCAGCCCCCCCCCCCCCCCCCCCCATTTATTTCTCCCCCCCACCTGAGGCTCCCAGCCTCATTCCTGATGAAGGGCTTTTGCCCAAAACATTGATTCTCTTGGTCCTCGGATGCTGCCTGACCTGTTGTGCTTTTCCAGCAACACACTCTCGACTCTAATCTCTAGCATCTGTAGTCCTCACTTTTGCCTCTGTGGATTAAGTCCAGCAATAATACCAATAGGCCATCACCTCGTCCATTGCTCCTGGAGTATCCTTTGCAACACACCTTCTCAAAGAGAAGCTGATAGAACTAGTCTTATGTCATACACTGGCAAGGACTCCAGGAGTGTGAGACATTGTCAGTGCTTAGAATCTATATTCTTGGTTAATTTGCTGTTTTCTTTTTAATCTGGTCATCCTTCCACACAATACCAGCATTGAAACCACAGTCTTGGTCACTCGGTTACTTATGTAGAATTTGACTGGACGTCCTGTGGTTTGCTCGGCACTGATTCTGCTTCCTGTAGTGATACGAAGAGCGGTTGAGGGGTTTGGATCTCAACATGAATTTGGAAGGAAGGAGGGGGTAGATCTCATTGAAACTTACAGAATACTGAGAGGCCTGGATAGAGCGGACATGGGAAGATGTTCCCACTTCCAAGAGAAGGGGAGACTAGGATCAGAGGGCACAGCCTCAGAGGGACGGGACGACCCTTTAGAACTGGGATGAAGAGGAATTTCTTCAGCCAGAGGGTGCTTAATCTGTGGGACTCATTGGCACAGAGGGCTGTGGATGCCAAATTTTTGAATGTATTTAAAACAGAGATAGATAGGTTCTTGATTAGTAAGGGAATGGAGAATTTAAAGGTAGGAGAATAAGTTTCAGAAACATATCAGCCATGATCGAATGATGGAACAGACTCAACTATCCAATGGCCTAATTCTGCTCCTATATTTACGGTCTGATGGTCATTTCTTTAATATCTCGGTAGGAAACCTCAACAGGCTCTGTCTTCTTTTTGGGTTCCACCATGGACCTCGGAAGCCTGAATACATTTCTCCTGGTTGCCGTTGATTGGACAGTCGATAACAGTTTGTTCTTGGACCTGTTTTTCACGGGGAGGTGGTCAAACCCCTTCTCCACCTTTAAGGAAGTTTGAAGTCACGAGAGGGGTGACAGGCTCAAAAGTGAATAATATTGGTTGCAATCAGCATTCCCATGTTTAACGTTCTTATCTGTATTATGTCCCAATGTAAGCTGTGATGTTCCTCTGCTTCTGCCTGTCATTCCACACACAATAGATCATTTTTGCAGATCTGTCTTTCCAGTCAAGGTAACTTAGTCTAATAGTACTGCGTGGTTGGCAATGATATGAAATTTAAATTTTAACAGGGTGTTCACTAAAATGAACAAGTTCAATACAACTCAGATTGTTGGGATCACCTACTTTGCCAATGAATGCCTTGGTTATCTTTCTGAATGGAGATTCCTGTACCACATTGAGCTCTTTATGTGCGTAAATTCCTCCTTTTTTGTAGCTTTGTGACTAATTCCTAAGTTCTCCGACCACACAAGAGCCCATAAACTGACAGCTGCGCTCAGACAATAACTCAGCAGAATGAAAGGCCCTACACCCATCATGTGAACGTAATTTACAGGATTCCATGCAAAGACTGCACAAAACATTATGTAGGACCAACAAGCTGACAACTAGCAATCCGCATCCACAAACACCAACTAGCCACTAAACACCATGACCAGCTGTCCCTAGTAGCCATACACACAGATGACAAGGACCACAAATTCCATTGGAACAACACAATGATCATAGGTCAAGCCAAACAGAGAACAGCCAGAGAATTCCCAGAAGCGTGGCACTCATCGATGGACTCCATCAACGAACACATTGACCGAGCCCCAATATACCGGCCACTACAACTAGAACCGGCAACTGGAAGCGGCAGAAATGGAACCAAGTAAATTCCAGAAGACACAGTACAGCAGTGCTTCACAGGAGGCTTCAAAACACTGAGGATATCACCTGGATGAGGGATGAAACATTTACAAATCAACTTCCCAGCTCGGTGAACATACCCACAACCATGGCAACTGGCACCCGAGCTACAAACCTTTACCCAAGCCTTGAGCTAAATTCTGTTTTTGTACTTAGCTTTTGATTTTTAGACAATGCTACACTGTACCAACTGTCACCTTAGTGAAGTCCAATCCCATGTTTTGCATGGTCTTTCTGTGACCTTCAACCTACTTGGGAGTATTGTATCTTTTCCATTTATTTTCACTGTGCTGATGGATCATATTACTAGACATACTTGAAATCTGTATAATTCAATATTGTTTTAAATCACCTGCTCTTTCAGCTTGTATTTGCATAGTCATCAATGCTGTTTTATATTGAATGATTGTAGATCTCACTGGACTTTGTACACAGCGGTGTTTCCATTATTTCTCATTCATTTTAACTCTGCATATCTATAATACTGTATTAAATTCTTTAATAATTATGAAATTGTATTCCTGCTGTTCTGTAGTACCCAACCGTTTTCACGTCTTTTAAAATCTACTTCTTTCTAACACTGCATCTCTGCACTGCTATCTGGGCTTTTTCCAATATTTTCACGGTTTTCCTACCTTCATTGGTATCCTAAATGGTGGCAACCTGATTTTTCCAGGGGTTCCCCACTTTCTGCAGCCGAGATGGTGTTTTCCTGCTTCTTCTTGGATAAAATGGGCACGGTTCTGCCTTTTCAGGTCTAAGTTATCAACGATTCTCTTCTGCACAAAGGCTTAAATGAAGTTCTCCGTTTGCAGCCTTTATAAAACTTTACACTGAAATTGCTCTAAGTTACTGAGTCCTGGCCCTTTCAATGCTTTCATTTCTTTTACAGACTGCAGCTTTTTAACTTTTCTTTAATTATGGGCTAAAATGGGAAAGGATTGTTTTTGAAACAAAGGACTGGGAAGGAATTACTGCACGTTAGAAAACAAGTTACCAGAACTCATTGTGTGTTGTGTTTACATTGTTGCTTTGGTCAAGTAGTGGGGGGGGGGGGGGGGGGGGGGGGGGGGGGCGAAGGTGAGATAACACAGCATTGCACTGCAGCGTATTTGATGAGAGTGGGCCTGCCAGCAGTAGGTAGCTGATTGGTTTCTACAAATGTGATCAGTCATGGATGCTGGAAGTTATCAGCCCGATGATGGCTTTCAGATAGTCTCCTAACTGGATGAACAGCTTAGGGGCTTACAGTCGGGACTGAGAAGCCTCTAGACTGCTGGAAGACCAGATTCTGTCTCTACTGCTCTGCAGTAAAGGTTGCTGTGGGCTGTTGCCTTTAATCAATAACTAAGAGACTTTGCAATCAGTGTACCAGTCACCCTGTGCCTTCTGCAAAAAAGTGGAAGAATCTAGTGAAAGGGATTGAATAACAAAAGGTCTTGGGAAACAAAAGGAATACTTCATCAAACTGTGTGAACTGGTGCAACTGGACTGTGCTTCAGCCCTCCACCCAAAACCCCCAATGTTCTTCCTGTTTGGTTGTGTCAGACTCTATGAGTGCGTGTGTAGGGGGTTAAAATGGATTAGGGTTTTAGCTAGTAGAGTTATAATCTGATAGTTCTTTTGTCTGCCTGTGGCTGAAACTTGTTCACAATAAACAGCAGCAGAAAGTGAGGACTGCAGATGCTGGAAATTAGAGTCAAGAGTGTGGTGCTGGAAAAGCACAGCTGGTCAGGCAGTATTCGAGGAGCAGGAGAATTGACATTTTGGGAATAAGCTGTGCTTTTCCAGCACCACACTCTCAACACACAACAAACAGTAATGCATGTTACACATACGTACCTTGGCTGTGTTGTCTGATTCCATCAGACAGGCAAATCAGGGACTTTGCTTATTTGGATTAAATCTTTTCATTTTGTAACAACCCCAGCATTAGAGGGGCTCAAGTCTCAGCACACTTTCCCAAGTGGGTCACAACATTTTCCTGATTTTCCTTCTGTAAGACTCTTTCACTGATTTCTTTAAATTTGCTGTTGTCTCTTCCTGTCATTACAGCTGCAGACTAAGTAGGTCAGTGGTAACTGGCTTGCTTGATGTTTTTTTTATTTCTGGGTATTCTGGATTTCTGATCCTCATGATCATAGTCTTAGAGGAGAGAGTCATACAACATAGAAACAGGCCCTTCAGCCTACCATGTCTATGCTGACTAAGCTAAAAATCACACAGCACCAGGTTATAGTTCAACAGCTTTATTTGGAAGTACTAGCTTTCAGAGCATTGCTCCTTCATCAGGTAACTAGTGGGGCAGGATCATAAAACACAGAATTGATAGCTCCCACTTTCTTGTGTGATTTTTAACTTCGTCCACCCCGGCAATACTGGCACCTCCACATCATGGCTACCATCGACACCACCAACTACCAGTTCAAGGTGGAGAGGATCGCCAAGAAAATCACGCTTATCGACACAGATATCAAGTTTCTGCAGAGATGCAGGAAAGCAGGAACTATCAATTCTGTGTCTTATGATCCTGCCCCACTGATGAAGGAGCAGCGATCTGAAAGCTAGTACTATGTTAATTAACAAATATCAAAACTAGAGTCAAGAATGGAGTGGTGCTAGAAAAGCACAGCAGGTCAGGCTGCATCTGAGGAAGAAAACTGACGTTTTGGGCAAAAGCCCTTCATTTTAAGTGCTCAACCAGATGACTATAGAGTCATGGAGTCATACAGATGTACAGCACGGAAACAGATCCTTCGGTCCAACTCGTCCATGCCGACCAGATATCCCAACCTAATCTAGTCCCACCTGCCAGCCCCTGACCTATATCTCTCCAAATCCTTCCTATTCATATACCCATCCAAATTCCTTTTAAATATTGCAATTGTACCAACCTCCACCACTTCCTCTGGCAGCTCATTCCATACACGTACCACCCTCTGCATGAAAATGTTGTCCCTTAGGTTTCTTTTATATCTTTCCCGTCTCACCCTAAACCTACGCCCTTGAGTTCTGGACTCCCCGACCCCAGGGAAAAGATTTTGTCCACTTATCCCCTCATGATTTTATAAACCTCTATGAGGTCACCCCTCAGCCTCCGACACTCCAGGGGAAACTGCCCCAGCCTGTTCAGCCTCTCACTAAAACTCAAATCCTCCAACCCTGGCAACATCCTTGTAAATCTTTTCTGAAATCTTTCAAGTTTCACAACATCCTTCCAATAGGAAGGAGATCAGAATTGCACACAATATTCTAAAAGGTGGCTTAACCAATGTCCTATATGGCCACAACATGACCTCCCAAATCCTGTACTGAATGCACTGATCAATAAAAGAAAACATACCAAACACCTTTTTCACTATCCTAACTACTTGCGGCTCTACTTTCAAGGAGCTATGAACCTGTACTCCAAGGTCTCTTTGTTCAGCAACACTCCCTAGGACCTTACCATTAAGTGTATAAGTCCTGCTAAGATTTGCTTTTCCAAAATGCAGCACTTCTCATTTATCTGAATTAAACTCCATCTGCCACTCCTCAGCCCATTGGCCCATCTGGTCCAGATCCTGTTGTAATCTGAGGTAACCCTTTTAGCTGTCCACTACACCTCCAATTTTGGTGTCATCTGCAAACTTACTAACTGTACTTCTTATGCTGATGTCCAAATCATTTATATAAATGACAAGAAGTAGAGGACCAAGCACTGATCCTTGTGGCACTCCACTGGTCACAGGCCTCCAGTCTGAAAAACAACCCTCCACCACAACCCTCTGACTCCTACATTTGAGCCAGTTATGTATCCAAAAGGCTAGTTCTCCCTGTATTCCATGAGATCTAACCTTGCTAATCAGTCTCCCATGGGGAACCTTGTCCAATGCCTTACTGAAGTCCATATAGATCACATCTACTGCTCTGCCCTCATCAATCCTCTCTGTTACTTCTTCAAAAAACTCAGTGAAGTTCATCAGACATGATTTCCCATGCACAAAGCCATGTTGACTATCCTTAATCAGTCCTTGCCTTTCCAAATACATGAAAATCCTGTCCCTCAGGAGTTCCTCCAACAACTTGCCCATTACTGACATCACGCTTACCATTCTGTAATTCCCTGGTGTTTCCTTACCACCTTTCTTAACTAATGATACCACATTAGCTAACCTCCAGTCTTCCAGCACCTCATCTGTGACTTTCGATAATACAAATATCTCAGCAAGGGGGCCAGCAATCACTTACAGAGATTCCCACAGAGTTCTCAGGTACACCTGGGGATTTATTCACCTTTACCCATTTCAAGACATCCAGCACTTCCTCCTCTGTAATATGGATATTTTTCAAGATGTCATCACCTATTTCCCCACATTCTATATCTTCCATATCCTTTTCCACAGTAAATACTGATGCAAAATGCTTGTTTTGTATCTCCCCCATCTCCTGCAGCTCCACACATAAGCTGCTTTGCTGATCTTTGAGGGGCCCTATTCTCTCCCCAGTTACCCTTTTGAGCTTAATGTATTTATAAAAACCCTTTGGATTTTCCATAACTCTATTTGCCAAAGCAATCTCGTGTCCCCTTTTTGCCCTCCTGATTTCCCGCTTAAGTATACTCCTACTGCCTTTATACTCTTCTAAGGAGTCTCTCGATCTATCCTGTCTACACCTGACGTATGCTTCCTTCTCTTTCTTAACCAAAGCAACAATTTCTCTAGTCATCCAGCATTCCCTATATCTACCAGCCTTTCCTTTCACTCTAACAGGAATATACTTTCTCTGAACTCCCGTTATCTCATTTCTGAAGGCTTCCCATTTTCCAGCCGTCCCTTTACCTGCAAACATCTGCCCCCAAACAGCTTTTGAAAGTTCTTGCCTAATACCGTCAAAATTCTTCTACAAACACTCTACAAACAAAAAGCCATTGCCCTAAACACAGCTTCTGTTAACTGGTGAAACCATGACTGACACATTTCTATCAGATATACATGAAAATGATGCAGTTTAATCAGACGGTTATTACCTTTATATGGCGTTTCAGATATCAATCTCAGATTTAAATTTAACAATTAAAAAGTGTTTGTTACAAAAACATCCATCCCATTTTTCCTCCATATGGTAGCTCCTGTACTTCAGCAACTTAAACTTCACATTCAATTGTCAGATAGTTCACTACCTCAGTAATTTTAAGTATTCCTGGCTCCTGGTGAGTTGAATATTTCTGTTGACAGGTTTAAAACTGTTTTGTCTCCTTTACAGCCTCCATCTTATGCCTCTCGCCTATCTCACAATTTAGCCTCCTTTTACCTGAACACCTAACTCTATGTCTTTTCCCCATATCTATACCCCAGCCCCTGTCATAACATGGGTTGTTTTCAGCACAAACAACTCATTCTCACCTACAGATGGGTCCCATGACCTGTTTTTCTTTCTCCATTTTACCATTACCCATCCCTCTGTCTGCCTAACATTCTTTCTCTTCCTTTGGGCTCAGTCTCCACCTATCCACGCTCTCCTTCTAACCCCCAAACCCAACCTCAAGTCCCTGTCTTCAACATATATGCCAACATTTTCCGAGCTACTATCAGTACTGAAGAAGTGTCACTGGACCCGAAACATTAACTTTGCTCTCTCTCTGCAGATGCTGCCAGACCTGCTGAGTTTCTCCAGCAATTTCTGTTTTTGGTCGCCTTCCCATAGTCCTTTCACAGCCTCTCCCTCCCATTACCCCTTGTGCATACCCCCACCCCACTTGTAGCCTCAATGTCTGGGCACTCCTTTTTCAGCCTCCTCCCTATCCCCCCAACACACCCTCTTTTGCAGTTCCCCTGGCAACCCCCTCAATTTGTCTTCCAATTGGTCACTGCTCCTCCAACCACAGGTTGCTTCTCTCCCTACCTTTGCTGCTGATAGGTCCTTAGGCACAGTTGGATGGAGCAACTCCTCCCCAATTTGGTCCTTTCCCCCCAAGGGGGTCAGTCTTCCCATCGGCCCCCATGACTCTATTTTTTTCCTGTTGCTTTGGGGATGACAAGGCAAAGGACCCTGTGCATTTTGAGTCCTGATTCAAAGAAACATCCACTGCGACGGCACATCAGTCACGTGATGGATCTTGTTCAGAGAATCTTGTGGCACTTCATCAGGCTTCTCCAGCAACACACTCCAAGTAACTGACCTCCACCCCCTTTTGGGGTAGAAGGGGCAAGAGAAACAGACGCACGGGAATAACACCTGCAAACACCCTTCCAGGTCGCACACCATCCTGACTTGGAACTGTCGCGCTGTCCCTTCATGGCTGCCCTGGCGAAAATTCGGGAACTCCCTCACTAATAGAACCGTGTTCCTGCGCCATGTAAACTACAGCAGTTCAGAATCGTTCACCTCATCCCGGCCTGTTCAGGAGTGGACACTAAATGTTGGCCTCATCAGCAAACTCCATACCCCCCGTGAATGAACTTTTGTGACGAGAATCAGAAATAGGATTGGTGGGGAGGGGGTGTGCTCATGAAACAATTTCAATATTGAGGTGAAAAATCAAAGGAAGTCGTTCCAATATTTCTCACTTTGAAGAGTGCAGAGGGCTGGGGAGCATCTGCCCCACATACTACACGTGACAGTCTTGGTCAGAATATTTTGTGGCACCATGGGAATTTAATGTCATTCTTTAGGCTCAAGGAAAACAATTGAAGACAAAGCAAGGACCCAATTTTTGAGGAACAATGAGAGCAGCCAGAGCTGTACAGTGTTAGACTAAGAAGATTGCTAAGGGTGTGGTGGGGAATGAGATTGCTGGGACGGGGAGCTAAAGATTTCACCTGCCAAAAAACAAAATCACGGCAAAGGGTGAGTTTCTTTCAATTCATGCCTCAGTCACTGACCTACAGTTTTGAATCCAGCACTGCCTGTCACCTTTTGATCATCTGCCTTAGTCGAATGGGTTCTGTTGAATTTGGGGTGAAGCTACTTAAAGCAGGGGGTCACAGAGAACAAGATATTTTGTCTGGGCTGGGGCCAGAAGGAGAGCTGACCAGGAAAGGAATTGGAATTCCTGAACATGAAAGCTTCCTGTTCTGGCTAAACATGCAACGACTTTGACAGCAACTACAGTAGAGTTAATGATCCAAAATATGTCTCCAATTCATGGTGGTCTTCAAAGAGGAATTCAGAATGCTTTGTTCTTTGTTATAATTGAAAAGGTTTAATGACAAATGGCAGATCCTGAGGTAAGTGGAGCCATGTCTTTGAGAAATACAATTAGGTTAATCATATGTGCAGCTTGTTATAACAAGGCTTGGCTGTATCAGCGATGTGAGAGGTTAAATTTTAACTACAGAACACAACACAACTTTTAAGTATTAGTCCTTATCTACCCAACCCTGTAGCAAGAGGAGGAGGAAACATGAAAAACGAAAATTAGCTGAACGCTCCACACTCCAGGTTGCAACAGGTGTGCCCATACTGCTTCAGTGAACTTCTATTATGCCACATTCTTTTCCTGTGAACGTTCCAATCATTATCCTGCCTTTATGTTGTGCACATTCGAATGTACATTTCAAACACTTTATTCAGCATTGTCTTTGTTCTGAAAATGTGGTTGAGACTTTGTTATTTATGCAAGAATTTCATGGTAATGTTTCAGTGCCAGTCCCATACAATACAGGGTTTGTTGAATTTAACTATAGAACATACTTCATGACACCTGCCTTTACAGTGCTTATAGCTCAATGGGTAGCCCCCACTAGCTCTTAGTCTGAAGGCTGTGGGTTCAAATCGTGCTCCACAGTCTGGATCAGAAAAATCAACACTGCTACTCCAATGCAGTGTCTCATGAGTGTTGTATAGTTACACTCTCCAGATTCTGATGTTGTTTGAGGGAGGAATATTAGTCAAGATGAAACTCCCTGCTTATCATGGATTACTTATATCTACTAAGAGTCACAGGGATGTACAGCACAGAAATAGACTCTTTGGTTCAACTCGTCCATGCCAACTAATGTGCTAAACTATTTTAGTTCCATTTGCCTGCACTTGGCCCCTACCCCTCTAAACCCTTCCTATTCATATGCCCATCCAGATGCCTTTTAAATGCTCTAATTGTACCAGTCTCCACCACTTCCTCTGGCAGCTCATTCCATAAACACACCATCCTCTGTTGCCCCTTCGGTCCCTTTTAAACCTTTCCCTCTCACCCTAAACCTATGCTGTCTGGTTCTGAACTGCCCTACTCCGGGAAAAGGACTTTGGCAATCCACCTTACTAATGAGCTGAAAATATGTTGCTGGAAAAGCGCAGCAGGTCAGGCAGCATCCAAGGAACAGGGGAATCGACGTTTCGGGCATAAGCCCTTCTTCCTGAAGAAGGGCTTATGCCCGAAACGTCGATTCTCCTGCTCCTTGGATGCTGCCTGACCTGCTGCGCTTTTCCAGCAACACATTTTCAGCTCTGATCTCCAGCATCTGCAGTCCTCACTTTCTCCATCTTACTAAAGAGGCCGGTAGGGTATAAGTTTAATATTTGTCCAAAAGGCATTAGCATCAGCAGTGCAACCCTCCCCTCAGTATTCTACCACAGTATAAAGCATACATGTCACATATTCAGTGGCACTTAAACAACTGATCGAGGGTTGAGAGCCTTATAAAGTAACAAATATTGTTGACTGTCTTAAGATTTTACACACTGAAAACGTGTCTCTCTCCTAAACTCTAGGCACACTTTCTGTCTGATTTGGCTTGACATTTGGTGTGAATTGTTCCAGCATGAATGTTCGAGCAGACAATCTCTTGTTATCTCATTTCCATTCCATCACTCACTGTAACTTCATTGTTTTAGCCTTTCAATTCTTTCCCTTTTCACTCATTCCTTACTTTCCCCCTCAGCCCGTCTCCGACTCGCAACACAGATTTAACTGCGAGCTGTTTTTGAACTCGGCTTTCCCAGCTCAATGAATGAGTGCCAAAACTGCGGCTGGATTGAGATCCCGAACTCCTGCCCCTTGATCCCAGTGAGAAGGATGTGACAGACGTTGTGAAGAAGGAGGTGTGCAAAATATTGGATGGGACAAACATAGTGACGGAGGAGAGGTTAAGGTGTATTGGATCAACTGGATCAACTTGGGAACAGTGGATCACTTGGGAGCATTCAATTTCCTAAGTTGGGTATCCTGCCATCCGAGTGTATTCAGTCTCCTGTAGCTAATAGATCTGTGTGTATTGTCTGGGGTTATTAGAAGATCCAGGATATTAATCACAAAAAAAGAACATATCAGGAAGAAGAACTAGTTCATACAGGGGTACTGGCCATGGGGACTATTGGATCACCTGGGTCTATTAGATCACTTGATTATATTAGATTACTCATTTCCATCAGATTATCTGAGTGAGTGTGATAACCCCTTTAAGGTCCACGGGGAATCACTAATTAATCTTCCTCTGGAGCTTATTGAGCATAAGTTCTGTTGGTAACAGGCAGCGGCTTGTCCAGCTAGGACTCATCACCTGAGCCCTTTGTAACGCAGACCTAGAAATGTCTGTCCCAGGCTGGGTCTAGCCTATTTACACCACGAGTAGTGGCTCGATTTAAATGGTATTCCGTTCCAGAGTTCTCAGTGCAGTATGTTATCTGAAGTTATTAGATTACTTCAGGGTACTGGATTGATTGTGTCTATTAGGTTGTCCATATGTAGTCATTAGCCCTGATTGGATACGATTCGAGTGATCACCTGATAATATTTTATCAAATTAAGTCATTGGATCACCTCAGTGTATTAGATCCAGAGTGTGGTGCTGGAAAAGCATAGCAGGTCAGGCAGCATCTGAGGAGCAGGAAAATTGACGTTTTGGGCAAAAGCCCTTCACCAGGATGAAGGGCTGTGCTTTTCCAGTATCACACTCTTGACTCTAATCTCCAGCATCTGCGGTCCTCACTTCTGCCTCAGTGTATTGGATCTCCAATGATCACTATATCACCTGTGTGTAAAGGCCTGAGTGTGTAAAGGCCTGCCAGTGTCAAGGCCTGCGTGTGTCAAGGCCTATGTGTAAAGGCCTGAGTGTGTAAAGACCGGTGTGTAAAGGCCTGGGAGGCTCTGTGGAAAGGTTAGAAGAGACTGGTTTGAGGAATGATGGGTTTAGGTTACATGGTTAGATTGGAGCAATTGCATTGTCTCTGTCTACATGGGTCATCTACGAACATAGCGTTATCTGGAGGAATTAGAGCACGAGGGGTATTGATTGGCCAATTGTATTAGATCACTGTTAGATATTGGATCACTTGAGGCTATCATATTACCTTTAGACAAGTCAACTGAATGCATTGGGTCACCAATAGTAATAGATCAACTGAGGATATTGGATCAACTTAGACTGGTTAGAGCAGCAAAGAAGGTAATTTGCCCTATTGAGTCAGTTCTGGATCTTAGCAAAAGCCATCCAGTTAGTTCTATTCCTTGTAGCCCTGCAAAGTTATTTTAATTTTGAATGCTTATCTAATTTCATTTTGAAACTCACAATTATGTCTTACTCTGCCACCCTTTCAGGGTGTAAATTCTAGATCATAATTGGCTGCATAAGACATTTTTCATCATGATGGGTGTGTTCTTTAAATCTTAATTCATTGGGATGAATCTCTTTTGACTCATGATTTTAAACATCACTTCCAAAATCTATTCTCAAACCTCTCTTCTTTTATGGTGAAGAATGCAACTGCTCCACTCTATCCATGTAACCTAAGTCTATCGATCCTGAAATCAGTCTCTTCAAACTTTTCCACACGGCATCTCAGGCCTTTACACACAGGTCTTTACAAACCCAGGCCTTTACAAACCCAGGCCTTTACATACACAGGCCTTTACAACAGGCTTTTACACTCAGGCCTTTACACACAGGCCCTTACACACTCAAGCCTTTACACAGTCCTTTACACGCTCAGGCATTTACACACACAGGCTTTACACACAGTCCTTTACACACTCAGGCCTTTACAAAGGTCTTGTGGCACAATGGGTAGCATCTCTGCCTTTGATCCAGACCTTCTGGGTTTGAGGCACATTCCATGACTTGATAGTCATAGAATGTGCTTCAAAATGTGGTTAAACCAACATGTGAATCCTACAATTTCAGTTTATGTAATCTGTCCTCATAATTTAATATTATTATGAAGGATAGGTTAGTAAATTTGCGGATGACTCAGGTCGGTAATGCTGTAGATAGTGCAAAAGGATGTTGCAGGTTACAGAGGGACAGAGATAAGCTGCGGAGCTGGGCTGACAGGTGGCAATTGGAGTTTAATGCAGAAAAGTGTGAGGTGATTCACTTTGGAAGGAGCAACAGGAATAAAGAGTGCTGGACTAATGGTACGATTCTTGATAGTGTAGATGAGCAGAGAGATCTCAGTGTCCGTACACATACATCCCTACAAGTTGCCACCCAGGTTGATGGGGTTATTAAAAAGGCATACGGTACGTTAGTTTTTATTGGTAGAGGGATTGGGTTTCACAGCCACAAGTTTGTGCAGCAGCTCTGACAGTTGGTACAAAACTCTGATGCGGCCGCACTTTGCATATTACGTACAGTTTTGGTCACTGCATTATAAGAAGGATGTGAAAGCTTTGGAAAGGATTCAGAGGAGATTTACTAGGATGTTGCCTGGTATGGAGGGAAGGTCTTATGAGGAAAGGCTGAGGGACTTGAGGCTGTTTTCATTAGAGAGAAGAAGATTGAGAGGTGACTTAAGATAACCAGGGGGTTAAATGGGGTCGACAGTGAGAGCCTTTTTCCTCGGATGGTGATGGCTTGCACAAGGGGACATAGCTTTAAATTGAGGGGTGATAGATGTAGGACAGATGTCAGAGGTAGTTTCTTTACTCAGAGAGTAGTAGAGGCGTGGAGCGAACAGCCTGCAACAATAGTAGACTTGCCAACTTTAAGGGCATTTAAATGGTCATTGGATAGACATATGGATGAAAATGGAATAGTGTAGGTTAGATGGGCTTTAGATTGGATTGGTCCAACATCAAGGGCCGAAGGGCCTGTACTGCGCTGTAATGTTCTATGTTCTATAATATTTACCAGATACCACTTCAGTAAGTCCGTGATGCCTTTCCTTTAAGACAAATAGGTTCATCCTAAGGTGTCGTGCTGAGAATTGCACAGAGTATTTGACATATCGGCCAACCAGGAATTTGCATAACTGAAGTATAACTCCTACTCCCTTGTATTCCACACCTCTGGATACAAAGTCCAACATTGCCTCAGATCTCTCCTGTACAAGCTCCTGTAGGTGAGCTGTGTACTTGAGCCCACAAGTGCCTTATGAACTTCCCTGTTTCTCGACTTGTTTCATTTAGAAAACATCTCATTTTTCCTTGTCAGCAGCAAAGTGCTGACCTCATATTTGCATCAATCGAAATCCTTCCATCCGTTCCTATGATCTGTCAATACCTCTCTGCAATTCTGTGCTTCTATACACAATGCTTACAAAGCACCCATGCATGTGCTACCAATAAACTTTCTGACACACCATCTAAGTCATTCATAAATAGTGCAACACTCACAGTGCTGTTTGCAGGATGCTGCTAGTTGCATTCTGCCAATTAAAATGTCTGCCCATTTCCCAGACTTTGTCTCTCCCGCTCTCTCAGCCAATCCTAACCAGGCTGGTGAATTCATTTCAATTTCATAAGCTTCAACTTCTGGGTAACAGTCTCACACGATAAGCTTTATAGAATGCCTTCCAGAAGCCCATAGCAATAACATTAATGGATGAGCCCCATTTCATTATTGTTGTCACCTTTTCGAAACATTCCATAATTTTGTCAGACATGCTGTGCTCTTCCAGCACCACTAATCCAGAATCTGGTTTCCAGCATCTGCAGCCATTGTTTTTACCTCGTTGATTTTAACCCTACTGTGAATCCTCTTGAAAGGATGCCTGCCTTGAAGAAGTTTTCCTCCTCTCTCTACAAGAATCTCCCCTCTCCCACTGCAACTCCCAGGTCATTTCCTCTGCCCTGAAGCTCTTCAACCATGTCCTGAAACAAAGTCGCTACCACAGCCACATTTGCTTCCCTCACCACCAGACGCCTGGAGGAAGAACGCCTCATCTTCCACCTCGGAACACTTCAACTCCAGGGCGTCAATGTGGACTTCAACAGTTTCCTCATTTCCCTTTCCCCCACCTCACCCTAGTTCCAAACTTCCAGCTCAGCAATGTCCCCATGACTTGTCCTACCTACTTATCTTCTTTTCCACCTATCCACTCCACCCTCCTCCCTGACCTTCATCCCCTCCCCCACTCACCTATTGTACTCTATACTACTTTCTCCCCACCCCCACCCTCCTCTCACTTATCTCTCCACCCTTCAGGCTCTCAGCCTTTATTCCTGATGAAGGGCTTTTGCCCGAAATGTTGACTTTACTGCTCCTCGGATGTTGCCTGAACTACTGTGCTTTTCCAGCACCACTCTAATCCAGAATCTGGTTTCCAGCATCTGCAGTCATTGTTTTTACCTACTATCATTTATCCATTACTGGTTCACTCTCATCTGCAAATTGTCAAGGTGTTTAATTTCCCTCTTCAATTGGGGCATGAGACTGTCTCAGCACATTATGTCACCTAGCATTATGCCCTCTTGGAAAATCAACACCCTGGATCAATAAAGTGCATAGAAACAATTTGTGTGTCAGATCTCCTAAATTGAATAGATCACTTTGATAGTACTGGATTACATGGAGGAATTTGATGCCTTTGTATTAGATCACGTCGGCAGAATTAGATCAGTTGTGAGTGACAGATCACCTGAAGTTTTCAGTCACATGAGAGTATTGGATGATCAGAGTTCAATATATTGAATAGTCTAGGCATTGTGGATAGCCTGCATGAATTAGAACTGGTTACAATGGCTAATCTCATGATTCCGAATTACATAGATGCACTGATCTTAGAATATTCAAATATTTGGAGACAGTATCAAGTTACCAAGTCGAAAGTATTACATATAACAGGGGTGTTTGTTCACCGGTGGGTGAACCGAGGTTTACCTAGGTGCATTGGCTTGCATAATTGGATTAGATCACCTCGGAATATTGGATTACTGGGGTTGTTAAATCACCTTGATGTGTAAGCACTGATTGTATTGTATCACCGGGCACCTGTCGATATTGGATCAAGTCTATGACATCACTTGAGCCTATTAGATCACTGGAGCATTGGATGATGCATATACCATATTGCCAGGAAGTATGGATCACATGAAAGCATTAGATAACCACATCAGAAGGATTATATCACCATGATGGATTACATCATTTAGACATGTTTGTATTGGATTACATGGGGACTTGGGATTATACTGAGGCACTGGACCACCTAGGCTAATTGAATGCTTTGGATTATCTGCATTAATTGATCCCTGGAAACTATTGGATTACCTGCATATATCAGATGACCTGGGGATATGAGATGGGTTGGTGTACCCAATCACCTAGGCTATGTGCTGAACTGGGATATTACTTATTTCATTCAACTCGATCATGAGAAATATTAAATCACTGGGAATATTTGATGGCCCAGGAGTAATAGATCCCCCAAATCTAATAAATTACCTGAGCAATATTAGGCAACCAAGTGGATTACATTGCCTGGAGATCACCAAAAGCCTAAGTGCTATTGATTATCTGGACCTGTTAGATCACCGAAGAGTATCAGATCATCTGGAACTCATCGATCATCCAGGGTATTGGATCGCTTGGAATTTAGAACACACAGGATGGTAGCTTTGGATCACCGAGAGAGACTGGATCGCCTAATAATATTGAATTAACAGGTGGCACAGTGGCTCAGTGGTTAACACTGCTGCCCCACAGTGCTAGGGACCCAGGTTTTAATTTACCCTCAGATGATAGTCAGTGTGGAGTTTGCATGTTCCCCTTGTGTTTATGTGGGTTTCCTCTGGGTACTTTGATTTCATCCCACAGTCCAAAGGATGTACAGGTAGGTGGATTAGCCATGCTAATTTGCCCATAGTGTTCAGGGATGTGCAGGCTCGATGGATTAGCCATGGAAAATGCAGGGTTATGGAGATGGGTCTGGGTTGGATGCTTTTTGGAGGGTCAGTGTGGGCTGAATGGCTTACTGTCATGCTGTACTGATTCTATCATTTTGGCTGGCTCAGTGGTTAGCACTGTTGCCTCACAGTGCCAGGGACCCAGGTTCGATTCCAGCCTCAGGCGACTGTCTGTGTGGAGTTTGCACATTCTCCCTGTGTCTGCATGAGATTCCTCCGGGTGCTCTGGTTTCCTCCCACCATCCAAAGATGTACAGGTTAGGTGGATTGGCCATGCTAAATTGCCCCATAGTGTCCAGGGATGTGAGGCTAGGTGGATCGCCATGGGAAATGCAGGGGTGGGAATAAGGTGGAGTGGATCTGGGTGGGATGCCCTTTGAAGGATTGGTATGGACCCGATGGGCCAAGTGGCCTGCTTCCACACTGTCGGGGTATTAGATCAATTGGGTATCAGATGATCTGGTGATACCTGATGAGCTGGGTGGGTTATCTCAGTTCGGAGTTTTAGATCACTTGACATTGGGTGGCAATTCCCAAATTGATCAATGATATGAGCCATGTGCTGGCAGATAGGTCGAGACTAATTGGTTAGCATGGATGAGTGGGACCGAAGGGTCTATTTCCATGCTGTTAGACTCTATGACTCTAACAGGAGCAAGAAGAGTTGTCTGCATCGCATCTTCTGTCGAAACGGTCAATAAAAAGTATATTTCTGCAAACACAGAAAGCATGAGAACCAGAAGTCAAATATTACATACCACCTTTCATCATGCCCACTTCATAGCATTTACGCAGTCTGCAGGCTTGGCAGCTCTTCCTGCGGTTTTTATCGATGGTACATTGGTTTGTGGCAGGGCACATGTAGTCATTGTGTCCTGGAAAGAAAAGAGAGATCCCAGATAAATTTCGACCACAGCATACAATCTTCCTATCTCAACAACAAGGTGCGTTTATTATCGTGCCTTTAATGCAGCAAACCATCTGAAGCCACTTTACAGGAGCATTTTCAAACAAAGTGGATGCCGTAAAGGGACTCTAAGGTGGGTGACTAAACACTTGGTCAAAAACCAAAGTTTTAACAGGCATCGTGAAAGGAGGAGAGGCTTAATGGTTTAAGGATGGAATTTCAAAGGTTAGGCTTAGATTTTTGAAGTGGACAGGCAGGAGGCTGGAAGAACACAGCAAGCCAGGCAGCACCAGAGTGGCATGGTGGCTCAGTGGCTAGCACTGCTACCTTACAGTGCCAGAGATCCCAGGTTCGATTCCAGCCTGGGGTGACTGTGTGGAGTTAGCACATTCTCCCCATGTCTGCATGTATTTCTTCCGGGTGCTCTGGTTTCCTCCCACAGTCCAAAGATGTGTGGGCCAGTTGAATTGGCAGTGATAAATTGCCCCATAGTGTTCAGGGATGTGTAGGTTAAGTGCATTAGTCAGGGATGAAAAGTAGGGGTGTGGGTGGGTTACTCTTCAGAGGGTTGGTGTGGACTTGTTGGACTAAAGGGCCTGTTTCGACACTGGAGGGATTCTATGTATCAAGAGATGGAGAAGTTAACATTTCAGGTATAACCCTTCTCCACCTTTTGATGCTGCCTGGCTTGCTGTGTTCTCCCAGCCTCCTGACTGTCCATGCACCTGCAGTATTTTTATTTCTAACTTACATTTTTGAAGACATCGCTGGAGCAATCGTGTAGCACAAGAGGCCAGGATTGGATGCGGGTGGAGGTGGGGGTGGGAGCAAGGATGGTTGTAGGATTTGGGGAGTGTATGTAAATAGGAATAGACTTACTGACAGAGGGATTTGGAAATAATGGTTAGAACTCTAAACTCTTTTTACTTTAATTGCTAGACCATGAATGAATGTATATCAAACACAGAGGTGATGGATGAACTTGCTGCAATTTAAGATGCTACACCACTGTGACTGTGGTTAAACCACATTACTCCACAAGTCACACCATGACAATGTATGTTTGGATTAGATTGGCAAAATGGCCAATTGTTGTCCTGATGAATTGCCATCCAGCTTTCACCAGGTTCCTGTAATAAACTTAAAAATAATCAGTTTATTATAAAACAAAACTCATTTCTTAAAAACAAGTGACTTAACTGGTTAACATACAAACCACAGGCTAGAATGAGAATTGTGTGCCCTTTTAATCCCAAGCAGACATACTCACACAACACAAAAGACAACAAAGACTTTGCAGAGACAATATTTTTCAAAGGGCAAAGAAATGTCCCTATTTGTCAATGGCCTGAGAAACTAAGAATTGAATCGATGAATTTTCTTAGTCCATTAGATTTCTCGAAGAAATGATTAACGACATCCATAGACCAATGGGAGATTTTCCAAACCAGCATTAGTTCGGAAGGTAATCAAGTTTGTTCCAACTCTTTGGAAACTGGTCAAAGTTCAGTTTCTCAGGTTTTACAAGTTAGTCAGTTTATTGAGTTGTGGAAACTTCTTTTTCTCAGGTTCTCTAGTACTTTAACCACAAGGGAGAGAAAGACTTGCCTTACAGCCTTGGGGGTTTACTTTCTAATGACTCACTGTGAAACAGAAACCAAGTGCAGAATACGCTGCTAGGCAACAATCACCACATGGCCACATAGTCTCTTCCAAGGCCAGGTTTTCCAGCAATTAAGGGCAATTAACCCCATCTCTTAACTCCCTAAGAGCTTTGCTTGGCTCGTTTCCAAAATCTCTTGATTTTCTGCAATCAGTAAGTGGATCGCTGCCCACATTAATCTGTTAATTAATCTTAATTATTGTTTATAGCCCTGATTTGGAAGGATTTGCACGGATGCAGTATCCCTTTTCAACAAATTTCAACTTTACACCAGTGTGCTGAGCTCTGCATTAGGCTTATTGGTCGAGGAACTCCTTGCTTACAGATGCTGGAACACCACATGACATTCCTGAACAGAAAGCAGAGTGTAGTGCTCCCATGATTCCATAACATGAGCCATTTGCAGGTCAAAGCTCCATGTCAGCTGCACAAACTCATGAAAACCCAACCTGGTCCCAGAAAAATAAGCCAACCTAGCCCTGACCAAGAAAAATGGAGATGCTCAAGTTTCCTTTTGGGGTCCAAGGGACTGAGGTCAATACAGGCATCTCCAGAGGCTACACCTATGGCCTGGCTGCAACTGCTAGGGGCATCAGGTCAAAGAAGCCATAGCAAGCAAGCACTTCTGAGAATGTGATGAAATTAGTCAATAATTATCCGTAAGGAGTTGGGAGCTAATTGTTATGCCACTGTAGATCCAGGGTGTCACATACAATACTGCACTGCAGTCAGACACTAAACAGCCTCAGTGCACAGCAGATGGTGAGGGCTGTGTGGTGGATATATGCAGAAAAGCTTTGCCATTTGTATCTGAACATGTGATTAATTTTCACAGCCGGGAGCACAATTTGTTATAGTGTTAGCATATCGCAAATTGACAGCTTTTGCTGATATTCGCAGTTGGAGCCCAGAGTGAGATAGAGGAAGAGACAGAGGGGCTGTGGTAACATCCAGTTATTTTTACAATTGGCAAGGCAGTGCCAGCTGCTGATCTGGCTTCAGAAGGCTTTTTATTTACACAGTTACAGCTTCCTGAAGGAGATTCCATTCTTTCTACACAGCTCTGTGATGTGCCAGAGGTGCCCCGGGTCCTACTGGGAGGGTGCAAATATCTGCAATACCCCTGTTCCCCTGTGCCCCTTCCATCTGCTGCTGGTGTGGATGGCCTTTTTCAGAAAATAGGCAGGACCCAACCTTCTATGGACTGTCCATTTCCCCCCCAGCGAGAAAATAGGCAATTCTCCAATGAGAAACCTTACTTTGTTAACTACAGGCTGGATTTAGAGTCATAGAGATTTACAGCACAGGAACAGACCCTTCGGTCCAACTCGTCCATGCCAACCAGATGTCCTTACGAGCATAAGACTGTAAGATATAGGAGCAAAAATTAGGCCAATCAGCGCATCGGGTCTGCTCCGCCATTCAATCATGGCCGATAGGTCTTTTCAACTCCATTCTCTTGCTTTCTCCCCGTAACCTTTGATTCCCTTGTCAAGAAACTATCTATCTCTGTTTTCAATATACTCAATGACCTGGCCTCCACAGCTTCGGTGGCAATTAACTCCACAGAATCACCACTCTAAATTAATGTCCTAAATTACTCTAGTCCCATTTGCCAGCGTTTGTTCCATATCCCTCTATACCCTTCCTATTCATATACCCATCCAGATGCCTTTTAAATGCTGTAATTGTACCAGCCTCCACCACTTCCTCTATTCATATTCCATATACCATTCCATATACACACCACCCTCTGTGTGAAAACTTGCTCCTTAGGTCCCTTTTAAATTTTTCCCCTCTCACCCTAAAACTATGCCCTCAAGTTTTGGACTCCCCTACCCTGGGGAAAAAAAACCTTAGCTATTCACTCTATCCATGCCCCTCATGATTTTATAAGCTTCTATAAAGTCCTCTAACTCTGACAGAATGCTTGTAAATCTTTTCTGAACCCTTTCAAGTTTCACAACTTCCTTCCTATAGCAAGGAGACCAGAACTAAAGTGGCCTAACCAATATCCTATGCAGCCGCAACATGACCTCCTGTACTCAATGCACTGGCCAATAAAGGAAAGCATACCAAACACCTTCCTCACTATCTTGTCCATCTGTAACTCCACTTTCATGGAACTATGAACCTGCACTCCAAGGTCTCTTGGGTATTTACAGTAGGCTTGTCAAACATATAGCAGAGACAAAGAGAGAGAGAGAGAGAGAGAGACAGAGATTGGGCAAGGAAGTGAGAGAGTGTGTGAGGATGTCAGAGAATGTGTGTGCGAGTGAGGAATTGCGAGAGTGGGCAAGGGAGAGTGGATAAGTGCCTGTAAGAAAGAGAATGTGCATGCATAAGAGACTATGTGGGTATGAGGGAATGTGAGGATATGTGGGAGAGAGAGAGAGAGAGAGACACACACTGTGTGGGAGGAAGTGAGAAACATTGAGTAAGTATGTTTATGCACATATGTCTGTATGTCTATGTGTTACTGTGTGTGTCTGTGTTACTGCACGTGTGTTACTGTCTGTGTGTGTACACGCGCACATCTATGTATGTGTCTGTGTATGTATGTGTGAATGCGTGGGTGTTTGTGAGTGTATGTACATATGTATATGTGTGCATGTCTGTGTGTGTGCGTGCACGTATCTGTGTGTGTGTGTCTCTGTGTCTGTGGGTGTGTCTGTGTATTACCATATGCACATGTGTGTGTCAGTGTGTGTGTGTCAGTGCGTGTGTGTGCACATGAAAGGTGGAGTGAGAGTGAATTCTATGACTGATTGAGGTAGACACATGCCCGTCATTCCCCTCCTCCTCCACCTCAAAAAGCAATCCACAAAAGAGGCTGGGAAAAGAAAAAACAGGAATACCCAGTCTGGTAGGCAACACATATCCAATCCAACTTTCAAATTCATCTTGGTCACATCAGAATGTGAGCCACCAGAGGCAACAGCAAGGTCAGAGTTCATTCACAGAAGGTAGCTAATCCCCACTCCCTCCTCTGGCAAGGCAGGGTTTATAATCAAGATAGGATAATAAATGTTTTAATAGTTAGCTCTGCTGCTTGGCACTTTTGATATTTTTTCAAAATGTTAGCCATTCCCTTAAATTTTCAATTAATGAGTATGGATCTTTTCAACTCATGTTTACTGCTGTGTTAAACTCTACCTTTCTGAAATTTGTTCTCCAGTCACATCCACTCCCCCCCCCCCCCCCACCCACCACCCGTCCCCGGCAGCGTCCCCCCCACCAACCCATATTGCTCCACATCATCTCCAAGGTGAAAGACACTGTGGTTTCCCCTGGAGAAAAGCTGGACAATCCTGATTGAGTGTGATTCCAATGCTAGCAGGGGAGTATCCCTTGGGACTGGGTTACGCAGGTTTATGACTGGGTTTGGGAAGCAGCAGTAGCTCATCCAGAAATGGTTTCTGTGTCCTTATCACCTTATAACATAATAATTATGAATAGTTTAACTAGGGCCCACCCTGCCTCCAGTGAAAGCATTGGACACCTCAAACAAAACTTGGTTGGAAATGCAACGGATGGGAGGGTGGGCTTTGAGAAGATTTGTAGCTCAGGTTGAGGTTCTGGATGTAAGATTGCTCGCTGAGCTGGAAGGTTTGCTTTTAGACGTTTCATCACCATACCAGGTAACATCATCAGTGAGCCTCCTGATGAAGCACTGGTGGTATGGCCTGCTTTCTATTTATGCGTTTGGGTTTCCTTGAGTTGGTGACGTCATTTCCTGTGGCGACGTCATATCCGGTGGTGACATAATTTCCTGTTCGTTTTCTCATGGGGGTTGGTAAATGGGATCCAAGTCAATGTGTTTGTTGATAATGGGAGGGCCTTATCTATTTGTCCCATTAATGTCCAGTTCAATTCAGATAAATGTTAAGGAGACAGAGATTAGGCCCTTATGTAATGTGCTGCTTATATCTTAAAGTACTTTGCTGAGATCCAGTAACAACATTATATAGAGATGATTGAGGTATTGGTTAAGATATTATAAATATTACTGTACAAAGATGAAATTAGAACTGAGAGGTTATAAATGGGGAAAGACTGAACCAGTTCGGGGCTTTTTCTCTTGCAAAGAAAATGTTGAGAGGTGACCTCCCAGATATCTTTGCAATTATGAAGAGTTTTGATGGTGTGGATAGAAAGAAAATCTTTCCACTTGTGTGGTCTCCAAAATCAGATAAATATAAGATAGTTACTGATCAATACGATAAGGGATACAGGCGAAACCTCTACTTACAGTGGTGCAAATCTGGAATTTATTACCAAATAAGAGGAGCAGTTGAGGCAAAGAGGATAGATGCATTTAAGGGGAAACTACACAAGTATAGGGGAGAAAGGAATAAGTGGTTCCACTGATAGGCTGAGATAAAACAGGGGGAGGAGAGCAAGAGCCAGGTGACCTGAATGGCTAGTTTCTGTACCGCTCAGTACAATCTTACTGCTCGGATGTTGTTCGTTATCATGAACAGCTAAAGGAATTCTTCTCTCTCAGGGACAGGATGCTTTCTTGAGACATATCTTTGACAGGAAGTGGCATGCGATTCTATTGACGCAGTTTTTAACTTGCAGTTAGCAGTCAAAACACATGAAGCACGGAGGTGTTGCTGGAAGTGCAGGCTATTTCTTGCAGTCTCACCTTTTTACCAACTTCTTCTCCAATTTTACTGCACTCAGGACAGCTGTGAAAGGAAAGAGCTGGGGAAACTGCTCTAGACATGAGCTGTAGCTTTTGAGTAAAATGCACAACATTTAAGGCCGATGGAGATTGATAATAAAGATAGTGGGGGTGGGGGGTTCTTGTTCTTTTCGTAAAGGCAAACAATCTAAATTGACAATAAAAATCAAAAGCAGTGACAGGGTCCTGACAGATAAAGTCATCTCTCTTGTTTCTGCAGTAGACAGCTATAAAGTACCGTGATAAAAATGTTCAAAGCATCTCCTCTGAATTGTGTGCAATATCTGCTTTTAATAAAACATCATTGAATCAGTGAGCAATGTAGCCACTCAGTTTTAGACACTCACTTGGCTCCCTCCCTTCAATTACTCGCTTCCCCTGAAAAAGGAATCTGGTTTTAGAGCAGTTAATGAAACCAAAACAATTGCTTAATAAGCTCTGATAAAGGTTTGTGAACTTATCCAAACGACTCAATGCTACTCCGATGGTTTGCAAGGTCACTTGGGTGAATCCCCATTGAAGGCTGTAAAGCATATTTGTCTGACACAGAAATAAAGAACAGAGCACTCTTGTATAACCGTGTGAGGGTGTGGTGTTTAGGAATACAGACCAAAGTATTAAAACAGCTTCATAACCTCACACTGACAGTTCCATCAGCTGCGAGCACTTAATAGTCCGAGTAGCACTAATCAGTTGATCGTTTCGGAATTCATGCAATCACAGACAGTTTGCTCGATGACTCAAGTGTGGGTGATTGTAGCCTATAACAGGATCAATCTGATGGGAGTTAAACCTGTGTTTTATACCCAATTTGAGAGTGTGTTGCTGGGAAAGCACAGCAGGTCAGGCAGCATCCCAGGAGAAGGAATATCGACATTTCGGGTCAGAGCCCATCATCAGGAATGAGGAAGGGCTCCGGCCTGAAACGTCGATTTTCCAGCTCCTCAGATGATGCCTGACCTGCTGTGCTTTTCCAGCGACACACTCTCGACTCTGATCTCCAGCATCTGCAGACCTCACTGTCTCCTTGTGTTTTATACCCATCTACTATTACAGTTCATGGGCATCAATTTGGAGAGCAATGCCAGCTGAAATAACTGCACAGAAGCCGGTATCTGGTCATCAAGTCACTCTTTATTTCCAGTCCTTGACACTGACCCAGCTCCCTCAGAGCCAGCTCTCAGAGTGAGTAGAACCTCTGACACTCCTGTTCTTGTGTGTCAGCCAGGGCTCCCTGATTGGACCAGGTTAACTGCCCCAATCAGGGAACTCATATTCTATGAGGTCCACTTGGCTGACGTCATTACAATCACTACATCCCTCCTCTTCTGAGTCCAGGGACATAGGCTCATTCTTTATCTTGTCGTGTCTCTTGGGGCATTTCAGTATCTGGTCAGGTTCCTCTGGCTCTGCACTGGTCGCCATTATTGTGTAACACACAGTAGCTTGCTGTTGCGCCCAAAGCGTCTTGGAAGAAATTCATTCCCTTCTTCCGCCAGCAAAGGCATCGATGTGGTGACATCCACTGTCTGCAGCTCAGATTGAGATGTCTCTTCAACTCTTGGTGGAAAGGGAGAGCCCAAGGACTCCAAGAGCCTTTCTGACTGTACTGAGGAGCTTGGCACATCTTGTTCCCGCCCTGTTTGCGAGTTTGCAGCTTTCACATGGCCCACGTGATTGTTCCCAAACTTTATACATCACTGGCCCTGAACTCACACCAACTATGGAGAAAGTGAGCATTGCGGATGCTGGAGATGACAGTCAAAACGTGCAGTGCTGGAAAAGCACAGCAGGTCAGGCAGCATCCCAGGAGCAGGACAGTCCACATTTCGGGAATACTCTCCTGCTCCTCGGATGCTGCCTGACCTGCACTTTTCCAGCGCCCCAGTTTTTGACTCACATTGACTGTGCCTCTTACCCACGCAGGGCCACTTCTGTTCCTACACCAAACTTGTCCTCTGAAGTAAACTGTCTCCCTCGCTTAATGCAGTCTTGTGTCCAAAACTGGTGTCCCTGATGCCATTTCACCTCCCACCCCTGGTCCGAGAAGATCAGATTTAACCTGGTGTGGAGGCTTCTTCCCATTAGCAACTCTGCTGGAGCTATCCCTGTAGTTGCATGAGGGGTGGTCCCATACTCAAATGGAAATGAAGCTGTAGGCTGTTTCTTTCAGCCTGCCTTCAAAATTTGCTCTTTCTGCCAGGTCATTGGATGATGGATGGTATGGCGCTGTCCTTAAATGCCGAATCCCATTCAAATTTAGGAAATACTCAAATTCCCTGCTGGTAAACGATGGCCTGTCATCTGTGACCAACACTTCTAGGAGTCCATGTATTGTGAAAGATGCACACAATTTTTCTGTCATTGTCCCCATGTTTGATGAATGAACTCTATGTTTTGCCCAGCCACTTTGAGTGGGCGTCCACAATGACTAAGAATATTGAGCCCAGGAAAGGATCTATGTAGTCGATGGGTAACCAAGTCCAGGTTTTACCCAGCCAATCCCAGAAATATGGGGGAGCTGCTGGTGGTCAATTTTGTCCTTGTTGGGACTCTGGGCACCAATGTGGCTATGACCACCAGACATAACTTCTTGCCAACATGTTTATTTTGGACACCCCTGGCTGACCCCGGTGGAGTTCAGCCAGTCTCTGGTGGTGACCTTTGCTCGGGACAATCACTCCTGCCCCTCATGATAATATGCCGGTCTCGACAGTGTTCTGGTCTCTCAGGGTCCAGAAAGGTTTCAATTCTGGTTTTGATAGCCTTCTTGATTACCTCATCATCACCAGCTGTTCCAGTTTTGCCAGGACTGAATCTTTCTGCATCCAAAATCCGATATTGTCAGTTGTGACTGGAAGTGTGCCCAGAAAATTTAAAATCATTACGGGCTCTTCCAGTGGAGGTACCCCCGGTAGTGTAGCTGCCAATGGGAGGCAGCTCAATGCATCTTTCATTTGCTACTTGGCTTCCCGGACAGTGTTCTAACTTGTAATTAAATGCACTTAGTATTAGAGCCCACTGCTGAATTCAGCCTGAAGCTATGAGAGACACTGCCTTGTCTTCTTTAAGGAGACGGAGCAAGTGTTTGCAGTCCATTATTATTACAAAGTTACATCCATATAGGTTTTGGTGGAACCTCCTGGCTCCAAACACGACTGCCAAACCTTCCTTCTCTATCTGGGCAATTTTATGCTCTGCGTTAGCCAAATCCTGAATGCAAACATGACTAGGCAGTCCTCTCTATTGGGCCACCTATGAACTACCCTGAGATCGTACCAGAAGGCATCACATGTCAATACCAGATCTCACTTGGGATCATAGCATGCCAACACCCTAGAGGATGATAGATGTTCCTTCACGTCCCTGAAAGCAATGGCTAGGTTATGTGACCATGTCCAAGGCTGACCCATTCTTAGGAGTTGATGGAGTTATAGGGTAGAGGCCATGTTATGTATGAACATTCGGTAATAACTCACCAACCCAAGGAAAGACCTAAACTCTGCTTTAGACATGGGAGCCGGTTCACCTTTGATCACCCTCACTTTATCTTCCAGTAGATGTAGTCCAGTCTTGTCAATTCTGCAGCCCAAGTAGGTCATTTGGGGTGCTTGGAATATGCATTTTGTGCTTCGTTGGCATACATCTGGCTGGGAGAAACATCTAAAGACTATGTCCAAGTTCTCTAAGTGCTCCTTCTGGTCTTTCCTGTTATTAGCATGTCATGTAGATAAATGGCAACCTGGGGTAAATCTTGCAAAATGTTCTCCATTGTCCATTGAACAATTGTTGAGGATGACGATACCCCAAGCGGCAGTCTCATATATTGGTGCAAACCCTCATGGGTATTAATTGGAGCATTCTGCTGGGAATCCTCATCTAACCGCAATTGCAAGTACATATGACTCATGTCCAGCTTTGTGAAGGACAGTGGATAAGTGCTGTATGTGTGGGATCGAGTATTTATCCAGCTGTGAAAAGCAGTTTAACCTTGTGTGAGACTGAGCCAATGACACCATGAGGTTTCACAAGAGTAACCCATCTTCTCAGTGTGATATTCTGCAGCCCCCGATTAGATGAGACAGATATTTTCTTTACAAAATATTAATCCATAGTGACTATAACAACAGAGCTTCCTGAAACTGTTTTGGGCAACCGAGGGGTCTGTTTCCGTGCTGTATACCTCTAATGACTCTATGACAAGGGTTGATAGGGGTAGAAGAGCTTTCTGAGTCACGTGGACACCATCATTTTTAGCAAGCGTGTTTAACTTCATTGTCAGATTTCCATGAATGTTTCTTACTCCTCAATGAAAACTCTCTGCAGTAACAGGCTAGATGTCTAATGACACCTCTCCCAACTTTACAATGCTCTTTACTTCATGTCTCCTTTACAGCTGGTGAATACAGGGATGTCAGTCAATCCCGGGGTAACAACGGAGAATGGGGGAGGACATGAGTGAGCTGTCAGACACTCCCACATTTAAACCAGCTGTTCTTATCAGTTTCAGACATGTCAATTGCAAGCAGTTTCAGACCACATTGAAATGTGAATTAAAAATGGAATTTCCAGGAAGAACTCCAAGGCTCTCATTCAAATCTTGTTTAGTTACTCTGCAGTTGGATGGGAGGATTGCTGCCTACGCCAGACTCATTGCCCATCCCCAATGCTATAGCGAAGGTGGTAAGCCTCCCTCTTAAATTGTGGCACTGCCCGTGGCTGTAAACCCATCCAGAGGGTTGAAGGTCCAGTTTTATGACCCAGTGGGTCATACGAATGAAGAGATAGTCTCCACTCCAATACGCAATAGACAGTGGCCACACAGTTTCCTCAAAGCCTCTCCATGCTACACCTGACTGTACATGATACACTTTGCATTAGAACCAATTGCAACAAAGCAGGAAGTAGGATTTAGTTCCTGGATTGTCACAGGAAATGTTGGTCTTTGGCCAACGCAGTAGATATGCATGTGTGGTTTGCATGGGATCGTGCAGTTGGTGGTGCTCCCATGCATCTGCTGCCCTTGAGGACATTAACTACTATGAGTTTGGAGGTTGCAGTTACAACAGACGTAAGGATTAGTGTTTCAGTTCAAACAACACAGGGTGTGAGTTACTGCAGTCTATGGCGACTCGGAAACCATGGATAAAATTTAGACCCCTTGGTGGTACCCATTTATTTAGAATCCTGACAGTGTGGAAACAGGTCCTTCGGCCCAACAAGTCCACACTGACTCTCCAAAGAATAACCCACCCAGATCCATTCCCCTACTACTCTACATTTACCCCTAACTAATGCACCCTGTCCACATATCCCTGAACACTATGGGCAATTTAGCATGGCCAATTCACCTAACCTGCACATCCCTGAGCACCATGGGTAATTTCCCATGGCCAATTCACCTGACCTGCACATCTTTGGACTGTGGGAGGAAACCGGAGCACCCGGAGGAAATCCACGCAGACACGGGGAGAATGTGCAAACTCCACACAGACAGTCACCAGAGGCTGGAGTTCAACCTGGGTCTCTGGCACTGTGAGGCAGCAGTGCTAACCACTGAGCCACCATGCCACCCTCAAATTGGTCATACCATTGAGGCAGGAATCTGCCACGGCTCAGTTGCCACACGCCCACCTCTCATTGAGAAGGTCAGGGGTTCAACTCCAGAGAGTTGAATCCAGGTTGATACTCCAGTACGGAACGGGGAAAGCCCTGTTGCCTAACAGTTGCTGTCTTCCAGACAGGATGCTAAACCAAAGCTTCCAGGTGAATGGCAAGATTCCACTGTGGTATTGCAAACAGCAGCATCCTCCCCTGGGCCAATATTGATTCCTCATTCAGAATTTAAATCCCCAGTTATTCTGGTCATTATCATGTTGTTGTTTATGGGATCATCCCATCAGTAGTGAAGGATTCACCTCATTGCTCCCATTGATTCAAGTACCTGTTGGATGTCAAATTCAAATCCAAAACCCAGAATTCTCCACTTAGCCACAATGGGGTTTTCTGGACTCTGACTTGGGGGTGGTGGAGGAGGGAGTGTGCGAAATTATAACTGAGCTGAGGGCCACCACACAACAACGTTCCCCGTTTTGGAAAAGTCCTACTCTATATTCCAAGAAACCCAAAACTCAAGTTTCCATCATTAACTTCAATGAATGTGAGTGTGCCCTTACTGAGACAGGTGATTAAACTGTATACCTACAGTGCAAAGTGAGCACAGGACCGAAGCCATGTGTCAGACCACCCGTCACTAATTAATCATGAATAAAACCATAGAAAATAGGTGCAAGAGCAGGCCATTCAGCCCTTTGAGCCTGCCCCACCATTCAATATGACCGTAGTTGATCATGCAATCTCAGCATCCCACTCCCGCTTTCTCCCCAAACTCCTTGATCCCTTTAGCCACAAGGCTCACGTCCAGCTCCCTCCTGAATATATCTAACAAACTGGCCCCAACAGCTTTCTGTGGGATAGAATTCCACAGGTTCACAACTCCCTGAGTGAAGAAATTCTTCCTCATCTCAGTCCTGAACGCCTTACCCCTTGTTCTTAGACTGTGTCCTCCAGCTCTGGGCTTCCCCAACATTGGGAACATTCTTCCCACATCGAGACTATACAGTCCCATCAGGATTTTATATGTTTCTATGAGACTTCCCCCCCCCCACATTCTTCTCAATTCCAGTGAGTACAAGCCCAGTCAATCCAGTCTTTCCTCATATGCCAGTCCTGCCATCCCAGGGATCAGTCTGGTGAACCTTCACTGGACTCCCTCAGTAGTAAGAAGGTCCTTCCACAGACTGGGAGACCAGAGCTGCACACAATACTCAAGGTGTGGCCTCACCAAGGCCCTGTATAACTGCAGTAAGGCATCTCCACTCCAATACGCAAATCTTCAATAGACGGTGGTCACACAGTTTCCTCAAAGCCTATCCATGCTACACACAACCGTACATGATACATTTTGCATTAGAACTAATTGCAAGAAAGCAGGAAGTAGGAATTAGCTCCCGGATTGTCACAGGAAATATTGGTCTTTGGCCAACACAGTAGATGTTTTAGCTGGATTTGGAAAAGTAGAGCAGAACTGTTACTTATCAGCAAGTCTGATCTGTATATCACTGGAATACCAAAAATGAGTGTTCATCTTCTCTCATGGTGATAAGAAGCAATCGCAAAGACAGTCATTCAGTCATTGGGATCATTAATAATATCTGCCCATACCTTTTCTTCCTCCCTCAACTGCAACAGGAAGGCGGAACAGGAAAATTCCAACATTAAACGCCACAAATCACAATCCCAAAGCCAGATGTAAATGACCTCCACCATTTTTAGGGAGGCAGTCGGTGAACCATGTAAATGCCCTGGGCAATGAGAAGTAAGACACTTTGTCGCATGCTTAAATCCTGCATTTCCAGTGTAATTGGGAAATTAAATTAAACCGTAGCTTAGGAAATGTGGCAGTGAAGCGGAACAGGATCCTGGCTCCAGTAGGGAAGCTGCCCTTTTCACAAGCACTTAGAACTTGGAGGAACAGAAGGGCTTTCTACACAAACCTCCAGCCACCCTCTTGCAAAATTCAGCCTCTGAACTCCCTCAGGAAAGAGAGGTAATTATAAAGATGCAAGTTCTAACCAGAACTCCATCGATAAACGCATCAACTTAGAGCCTATCTACCTTCCCTTGAGAGAAAAAAAGAACCGGAAATGACATCACCCACCTGAAGAAATCAAGATCTATAAATAGAGAGGTGGGACATACCACCAGTGCTCCACCGGAGACTCTCACTGATGATGTTACCTCGTATGGTGAAAACAAACCTTCCAGCTCAGCGAGCAAACTTACATACTTATCATCAACCTGAGCTATAAATCTTCGCCACAGAGGTAATTACATCATTAGTCTCACAAAAGACCAAGGCATCTCTCTCCATTGGAGAATGGTTATGTACAGGATAGGGCACAACTTCACGTCAAGTGACTACTACAGCCAGTTACTGAGATTGAACCCATGTTAGTAACATTACTGTGCTCCACGGTTTAGCTCTGTATCAAATGTGGAGAGGTGAGAGATTCAGTACCACGTTAAATTTCTCCACATCAGTCCTGAGAGTTGCCTTTGTTATATGCAGAGGTTCTGGGTCAGATAGAATGACTTGGGTATGTTAATATCCTTCTGGAAACTCTCCCATTGTGATGTAAAGAAGGCCAATCAATCAGAGAGAGACAGAAAATTTTTTTCATTGACCTGGACAAATATGCTGCGATACATCACTGGAGCAGGTGGGATTTGAACCTGGGTCTGATAGCTCAGAGGCAGGGGCACTACCACTACACCACAACAGCCCTTAGCCAGAGGAGTATATAATTACATCTGAAATCAGACTCAATCAGTCATGCAATCATCTCAACACACCAGCAATCATACACACCCAGTCATTATACCTGCAGTCAGAAGCAATCTTTCAGGTATTAGTGTCAGTACAGTCGATGAGGAGAAAGTGAGCTCTGCAGATGCTGGAGATCAGAATCAAAGAGTATGGTGCTGGAAAAGCACAGCCAGTCAGGCAGCGTCCGAGAAGCAGGAGAGTTGACGTTTCGACCATAAACCCTTCATCATTACAATCTACATCAGGCGAAATGTCAAATACTGGGTTGTTACACAACATATAATCAGCTAGACTTGGTATCACTGAAACAGCTAAAAGATGCAATTCCAAGTACAGTATTGGCATCACTGCACATCATCATTACAAGTTACACAGTCTCATTACAATGGACCACAGTACCCTTTAATTATAAGGACTGAGTCGTATCACCACTGGTCAAGCTGAACAAATCCTGAAGGACATCGATAACAGATGGGCTTTGCAGCAGATAATGAGAAGACCAACAAGAGGGACAATCTGTTCACTCTTGTTCTCACCAGCCTACCTACATAGATGCATCTATCCACAGTGATTTTGGGATGTAATACAGAGAAATGTGAGCTGATGCATTTGAATTGATGGGATAAGGAAAAGCGAAATATACTTAATGGTACAGTTCTAAAGAGAGCGTGCAGGGCCAGAGGGACTTTAGGCTCATGTGCGTAGATCGTTGAATATAGGATATCTTGAGACAGTAGATAACAAGGTATACAGGATCATAATCTTCATATAGAGGAAATGAGCTAAAGCAGAGAAGTGACAGTGAAGGTTTAGAAAGTTCTGCTTAGGCCACAACTAAAATATTGCATCCAGTTCTGGTCACCGCATTTTACAAAGGTGATTAAGGTCCACGAGAAAATGAGAAGGAGATTTATCAGGATATTTATCAGATGATCAAGGAAATTCAACGACATACAGTTAGGTTGGGGAAGCTCGAGTTTAAAAGAGATCTAATAGAGGGATAGAAGATTATGACAGGTTTTGATCAGGTGATCAGGTGCTCCCAGCAGGTGATCACACATGGGTGAGGGGGCACAGTGTTAAGATTTTGGGCAAGAAATGCAGTATGGCTGTGAAGAATTTTTTTAATAGGAAGTGGTAATGATCTAAAGCAGAGTAGCCATAGCTAGAGGATTAATGAGTTCAAAAATAATCTGGATGGGCACTTGAAAGAAATGAACTTGCAGGGATAAAGAATACTGGATTTGTCTGGAGAGCTAGTATAGACTCAACGGGCCAAATGGCCTCTTTCTGCACCTTAATGGCTCTGTGGCTTTGTGACCTTATTGTCCTAAATGTAATAAATTCAGAAGAGATCTAGTTAATGAAAAAACTGGATATCCACGAGATGCTGTGGGCTACAACAGCACAATTGCATTTTGCCTTAATTTGTGAAGTTGTGCCTGGCTCATCCATTACTGTCGAGCCCGGTGGTCTCATGTCAATCAATGAAGGATGTAGAAGAGCACACGGAATTAACCCCAGTCATGATGAGCACACACGTAAAGCAACAAAATAACATGCTAAAGACAGAGAAAAGCAATCGCACGCATTAGAAGGAAGCTCTGCAACTGTGACATATCCAGCAGTTAATTGAACAGTTAACTGGAGGAGGTGGAGACTGTAGAAGCATCCCTGAGCTCAACACTGACGGGGCCCAGCACACAAGTGCAGAAGTCAAGGCTGAAGTATTTGCAACTACCTTTAAGCCAAAAGTGTTGAGTGATTTTTTTTTAACTCTGTCTTGGAATTGTGGTCATTGCTGACACTTGTTGTTAATTCCTAATGATCCACCTCAGCCTCTTCAGCAAAGTCAGTCTTCAGCTAGTTTGGATCAGGTAACACAAGACATCAAAACATTGCTGAGCGCAGTGGGTTGTGCAGGTTTGTGGACCCTAATAACACTCCACTGTTAACGCCAAAGGCTTGTGTTCCAGAGCTTGATCCCATTACCTCAGCTGCTAGACAAAATGGAAAATTGCCCGGATGTGCCCTGCCCCAAAATAACAGCAAGGTGAAGCAAACCTGGCTCCTAAGGACCCATCAGTCCACTCCTGATTAATGGCAAAGTGATGGACGGTCTCATCAATAATAGTTTCAAGCCACAAAAACACAGAAAGCGTTTGCTCACCAAAGTTCTGTTTCAATTCTGCCAGACCATTCAGCTCTAGCCTCATTACTTCCTTGGTCCAAATATAGACCAAACAATCTCAATTTCAGAAGTGAAGTGAGAGCATTTGCCCTTAAAATCCAGGCAGCATTTCATATTGCATGCAAAGAAACCCTGATTTAAACAAAAATGAAAATACAGAGAAACCTCGATAATCCAAACACCAATTATCCAAAAATCAGATTATCCGAGGGAGATCTGAGGTCCTGATAGAAACATAACATCAAAGACGTGTTTTCAACAGTGATCACGTCTTTTGTTTACGGTGATTAAACAGGCAGCATCTCCAAATGACGGACTGCCCACCCTCTCTCTCTCTCCTCCCACACTTTCCCTGGAGTTCTACAGAGAGGTGTACCCTAAACTCCCCTTCCCCACATAATCTCTGTAACGTTGTCCTATATAGGGCAGAGTTGGAACCTGTCAAAAAGTTGGAGTAAAAAGTAGTGTGTGTCGCTGTGGCTGTGTGTATGTGTGTGTGCGCGCGCGATACGTACCCCACAAAGGCAGCAGCAGCAGCATTAGTCTTGTTGTTGGTGTCTAGTCCAGCTGCCCCGGAGAGGGGGCGGGCAGTGGATGGGGGTGTTCGCACAGGTGGGGGTGGTGGTGGCAGTGTTGGATGGGGGCAGGGGCAGGGCTCGTGCGCTGTGTGCTGCTGCCTCGTCCCCTGACCGGGCAGCAGACATTAAAAACTCCAACCCTCAGAGGAAAGGCATTTAATCGATTAACCGAATAATCCATTATCCGAACAAAATAGTGCCTGCCCATCTCGTTCAGATTATCGGGATTCCCCTGTAATAGGTTTGCTGGAAAATTCATCACTCATTGCAGACTTACCTAGAGCAAGGGAAGTTATTTTGTTTTGAGGGCAATTATTTTAGCCTCATGACATTGCTGCAGTGATTTCTTAGGGCAATGTCTACGGCCCAACCATTTTCAGCTGCTTCATTAATGTCCTGCCTTTCTTTCTCAGTTGCTTCGATATTGAATCAGTCCGCACTTGCATGCAACAGGTCCTCACCAATGTTCAAACTTGGACTAATATGTGGATTGTGACATTCATCCTACCCAAGTGCCAGGCAATACCCACCTCCAACAAGAAAGATAGAATCCAGAAGGCACTCTTTGACAATCAGTGGCATTATGAAGATCAGATTTGCCTACCAGAAATATCCAAGGGTTCACCATTGAACAAGATCTTCATTCAATCAGTTACAGAAACATTGTGATAACTAGAACAAGTTAGATGTTGGCAATTCTGCAGCAAGTAACACAACTTTGGATTCCCCAAACCCTGTCTAACATGAACAAGACATAAGTCATGGCTGATCTGGGAGAAGTGCACTAAAGGTCAGCCCCACTACTCCACAGGTCATAACATGAAATCAAAACACTATCCTTAAGTCCCAATGTGACCGATCATATATTTTCTCTATTTTAGTCTTAAAATGAAAAGATGTAACAACCAGGTTCTTTAATAAACATAGAACTATTATTTTACTATGAAGCTCACCCCATTCAATGAATATGCAGAACTAGTTAATATATGCAATTTGTAATATGAAAAAAAATTTACTCCTCTAATTAACCAAAAACATACTCCAACAAGCAGGTGGCAATAGTAGGGGAGAGGTCACCAGTTTCTCCGGACTGCCTCCTGTGAGGGAGAAGTGTGTTTGGCAAGTTTGGGGTAGTGCAGAGTGTGAGGCCATGAGCAAAGGACAAAGGAGAAGTAGATAATCAGGGCTTCGTTAAGAAACAGGAATGTGACTGCTGGATAGTTAGTCAGACTGGCAGCCTGAACCGGAGAAGCCTCGTGAAGAGACAGGGGAAGAACGGAAGAGCGAAAGGCAACAACTGGGAATTGGAGCAGAGTTCCAGACTGGGTCAGTATTGAAAAGTACAGTTCAAAGTGAGTGATGACAGTGGAATCTGGAATAGTGACTGAAAGTGCTTCTCAGTCTTACCCTGAGCAAGCTCTGTCTGTCAAGACCCCAGGGACAGTCATGTGAGAGTAGAGCCTCTCAGTAACGAGCAGCCCTAGGAGACCCAGATTGAGAATCTGTGCAAAATCCCTGAGTTTGAGTGGCCACAAGGAGTGAATGATCTCTTTGTGTCTGGGAGACAATGTAAACAGTGTTACATGCCATTGGAGGTTAGCTGCAGGAACTCTTCAAACTGAACCCAGCTGATTAGAGATCAGGAATTAAATCCTACAAGCATCCTGATGGATCTGCAAAATCAGACAAACATCCATGTAAACATACACCCATCAGGTAAAGTGGTAGGGGGGAAGGGGTGGAATTGATTTTTCTTTGCACAGACGCACTTAATAAAGAATACTTCCTCATCAATGGTGGTAATTCTTGAAGGAAAAATGATAAGGTGTAGATGATCCAAAGCCACCCTCCAATCCTGGCACTTTCCCCTGCCACTGCAGGAACTGTAAAACCTGCGCCCACACCTCCTCCCTCACCTCTATCCAAGGCCCTAAAGGAGCCTTCCACATCCATCAAAGTTTTACTTGCACATCCACTAATATCATTTAGTGTATCCGTTGCTCCCGATGCAGTCTCCTCTACATTGGGGAGACTGGGCGCCTCCTAGCAGAGCGCTTTAGGGAACATCTCCGGGACACCCGCACCAATCAACCAAACCGCCCCGTGGCCCAACATTTCAACTCCCCCTCCCACTCTGCCGAGGACATGGAGGTCCTGGGCCTCCTTCACCGCTGCTCCCTCACCACCAGACGCCTGGAGGAAGAACGCCTCATCTTCCACCTCGGAACACTTCAACCCCAGGGCAACAATGTAGACTTCAACAGTTTCCTCATTTCCCCTTCCCCCACCTCACCCTAGTTCTAAACTTGCAGCTCAGTAACTGTCCCCTTGACTTGCCCGGACTTGTCCGACCTGCCTATCTTCTTTTCCACCTATCCACTCCACCCTCTCCTCCTTGACCTATCACTTTCATCCCCTCCCCCACTCACCCATTGTACTCTATGCTGCTTTCTCCCCACCCCCACCCTCCTCTAGCTTATCTCTCCACGCTTCAGGCTCACTGCCTTTATTCCTGATGAAGGGCTTTTGCCCGAAACGTCGATTTCGAAGCTATTTGGATGCTGCCTGAACTGCTGTGCTCTTCCAGCACCACTAATCCAGAATCTGGTTTCCAGCATCTGCAGTCATTGTTTTTACCTCGATGATCCAAAGCCTGTTGATCTGATGGTGTTGTGCATGCAGGCTCTACTCTCACACGACTGTCCCTGGGGTCTTGGCAGACAGAGCTTGTTCAGTGTAAGATGGAGAAGCTCTTTCAGTCACTATTCCAGAAGAACAATTTTGCTTCACATTGAATTTACCACTCATGCTAATTCAGAAACAGAAGTCAACAGCTGAACAGCTTATTCTGTCACAAGTTTTCTTCAAATGAAAAATCCAAATGTTATTTCCAAAACACAGTTCAAGCACAACAGCCATAAAACCCAGTAGTCAAAAGAGTAAGATGTTTTCCCTAAAACAAGTTCAAGAAACCAATACTGTCCAAGAAATGACTATCTTAAAAAAAGTGTCAATGTGTCTTTTCATTGTCCTTTAAAAATAAAACAATCCAGGTAGGTCCACAATCCTTTAAACCAACTCCACAAAAATGATTAAATATGAATTATTTTCATAACAGCGTGATGAAATGTTCCCCACCTACCTGAATGAGTGCAGCTCCAACAACACACAGCAATCTTTAACCCATCCACGACAAGGGAGCCCAGTTGATTGGCACTGCATCTAACACCACAAATATTCATTCCCACTATCTCATGGCTACACTCTGTACTATATATAAGATACCCTACAGCAATTACCAAGGCTACTTCAACAGAATCACCTAAACTGTGACCTCTAACACCTGGAAGTACAAGGGCAGCAGCTGCACAGGCTTACGAACACCTCCAAGGTCTCCTCCAAATCACCCAGGACCCTGACTCAGACATATATTGCCCTACCTTCACTATTGATCGGTGAAAACCAGATGTATCATTGAGCATATGGATGGTGTGCATAAGGTGTGGTTCTGAACAGATCTGGTTATACAGTCACACAACAAAGAAATAGACCCTTTGGTCCAACTCATCCATAAATTTCCCGAACTATTTCGTCCAATTTGTCTGCATTTGGTACATAGCTCTCTAAACCTTTCCTATTCATATACAGCTCCAAGTGTATTTTAAACTGTACCTGCATCTACCACTTCCTCTGGCAGTTCATTTCATATATGAATGGCTCTCTGTATGAAAAAGTTGCCCCTCAGGTCCCTTTTAAATCTTTCTCCTCTCACATTGAAATTATGCCCTCTGGTTTTGAACTCTTATACCCTGGGGAAAAGACCTTTGTTATACACCTTATCTATGTCCTGCTTCATTTTATAAATCTCGAGAAGGGGGCGTGGGGAGGGAGGTTGGAGTGGATGATGCAACTCCCTCGAATCTCCAATGATGAATTTTCAAGTCAAGATGGTGGGGAACTTGCAGGTGGTGGTGTATCTGTGTATCTGCTGCTCTTGTTGTTCTAGGTGGGAATGGTCATAGGTTTGGAAGGTGCTACCTAAGGATTGTCGGCAAATTTCTGCAGCACATCTTTGTTGATGGTACACACTGCTGCTACTGATGGTTGGCGGTGGAGGGACTGGATGCTCGGGATGTGATGCCAATCATGCGTGCTGCTTTGTTCTGGATGGTGTCGAGCTTCTTCAGTGTTGTTGGGGCTGCACCCCTCCAGGCAAGTGGGGAGTATTCCATCACTATCCTGTCTTGTGCCTTGTAGATGGTGGACAGGCTTTGGGGAGTCAGGAGGTGAGTTAGAGCAATTGAGACATGAGTATCTGAGTTTAGCATGATTTTTGCAATGGTGCCCTTTCAGCCTTCCTGAGCATAAATTATCCACTAATCACTGTTCTATATGGTGGTCCTGGCAGAAAGGAAAGGTATGATTTAATACTGGCAAAGTGACAATGGTGTAACATACCGTCTTGAAGATGATCACGTTTCACTCATTGCAGAAACCAAGTCTACATGACAACATGTGGGTCACTGCTTTACAGCTCAGTTACCATGGGACTGGGATGGTCTGAGTTTCCCATTTCTAATAGTCGCAACTCTAGAAAGTCACTGATCTCGAGCATGTCAATATCTGCAGTTGTGAACCGTACAACGTGTGGAAGACCATGACCTCCAGCCTTCTTCCTCACATTTTGTGCTCTCTTTTCCCCATCAGGGCAAGAATTGACCAATAGGTGGCTCCACTGACTTGGAGGGCGGGGGGAATTCTCCGATTGAGTATGTGTCAGGTAGGTCAGCCTCAGCCTCGCAGCTGAGCCTTCGACAACAAATCCTTCAGTAATACTTTAGTGACCTCGGAGGAGGTGCATGAAGAGAGAATGATGGGTCCGCTTGCTGGTTACGTGTTTACCAATGAGCTTCAGGTGGACTTAGACTGATAAGTCAGAGTGTAGATGGTAGGGTGATGTCTGCAAAGATGTGGAGGTGAATGCATTTACCTTTCCCTGACTTGATTATGTCATTTAAGGACCTTCTGCACTGAATGCAGGAGTATGGCACAACACAACAACTGCTGACCTCCTGGGTCATGGAGTCATAGTGGAGTCGCAGGTAGATAGGATAGCAAAGAAGGCATTTGGTATGCTTTCCTTTATTGGTCAGTGCATTGAGTATAGGAGTTGGGAGGTCATGTTGTGGCTGTACAGGATTTTGGGTAGGCCACTTATGGAACATTGCGTGCAATTCTGGTCTCCCTGCTATGGGAAGGATGTTGTAAAACTTGAAAGGGTTCAGAAAAGATTTACAAGGATGTTGCCAGGGTTGGAGGGTTTGAGCTATCGGGAGAAGCTGAACAGGTTGAGGCTGTTTTCCCTGGAGACTTGGAGGCCGAGGGGTGACCTTATAGAGGTTTATAAAATCATGAGGGGAGCAGATCAGGTAAATAGACACGGTCTCTCCAGCCAGGCCTTCTCTGAAGCAGCAATAGGGTTCTTTCTTCCACTGACAAGGAGGAGTATTGCTCTCTCTCCAACTCCTCACTACACCCAGTGGACCATCAAATTGTGCATCTTTAAATTGAGGGGCACCAGTGAATCCATGATGAAATTTCTCCACTGTGTCAGGTTTAGGGTTAGGGTTGTTCACAATCCTGGCTCCACCAAATTCTGTCTTTAGACACTCCTTAAACTCTCTGATTGAGTATGTGTCAGACAGGTCTGCCGCAGCTTTGCTGCTGAGCCTTTGACAACAAACCCTCCAGTAAAATGTCAATTACATGGCTGGGCCAATAATCGAGTGCGGTGTCAGACACATGCATCAGTTAATGAACAATCTCTCAGACATGGTCACACGCTGATATCATTACATCAGTCCAATTACATCAATGAATGTCAAACATCAGTAATCAGATAACTGCAAGCATTTGTCACATGAAATAGGAACCAAATTCAGTGTCATGGAGTCATACAGTATGGCAACAGACTCTTCAGTCCAACCAGTGCATGCTGACCATGTTCCCAAACTAAACTAGTCCCACCTGCCTGCACTTGGTCCATCTCCCTCCAAACCTTTCCTATTCATGTACTTATCCAAAAGTCTTTCAAATGTTGTAAATGTACCTGCTTCCATCACTTCCTCTGGCAGTTCATTCCACAGATGACATGCTAATAACAGGGAAGACCAATCAGGAGCAGTTAGAGAACTTGGACGCAGTCCTTAAATGTTTCTCCCAGGCAGGTGCACGCCTTAGAAGAGAAAGAAATGTGTGTTCTAGGCACCCCAGATGACCATCTTCATCATTAAATCATGATATTACAGAACAACACAGCACAGAAGATGACCATTCAATCCCTCCAGCCTGTACTAGCTCTTTTGGAAAGCAATCCAGTTAGTCTTCCCTCTATCACCGCAGTTTATCAAGTTCCCTTTCAAAGGCTACCATTGTAGCTATATCTACAACTCCAAATGTGAAAGTCTTGTTTTGTAGAATAGTGGCATCTCCTCATTTCACCTCTGGTTCTTGCACCAATTGCTTCAAACACGTGGCCCTCTCATTAGCCATGTTGGAAACATGTTCTCTTTACTGACTCCATTTAAACCCACCATGAGTTTAAACAGCTCTATCAAATTTCCCCCTAACATTTTCCGTTCTTGTCTGCCCACGCTCGCTGAAACCACCCTAGTGAATGGCCTCAGCTAAATAAAATGGTATGCACTCCTGTTGGATAAATTGACAGTCTGTTCAGGCTATAACTTTAAGTACAGTGACAGCGAGGATTGAGTGCTGTGGGGCAGACGTTGGTTTATTAACCAATTAGATACAATGATTCAGATGTTATTGGTTGCAGTTAAAGGTATAAATATGGTATTTCATGTTAAAAAGTGTGAACAATTAATTCAATGTGGCCAATATGACACCAGAAGCAGTTACTCATTCACAGAGTCATAGAGATGTACAGCATGGAAACAGACCCTTCGGTCCAACCTGTCCATGCCGACCAGATATCCCAATCCAATCTAGTCCCACCTGCCAGCGCCCGGCCCATATCCCTCCAAACCCTTCCTATTCATATACCCATCCAAATGCTTCTTAAATGTTGCAATTGTACCAGCCTCCACCACATCCTCTGGCAGCTCATTCCATACACGCACCACCTTCTGCATGAAAAGGTTGCCCCTTAGGTCTTTTTTATATCTTTCTCCTCTCACCCTAAACCTATGCCCTCTAGTTCTTGACTCCCCAACCCAAGAAAAAGACCTTGTCTATTTATCCTATCCATGTCCCTCATAATTTTGTAAACCTCTATAAAGTCACCCCTCAGCCTCTGACACTCCAGGGAAAACAGCCCCAGCCTGTTCAGCCTCTCTCTACAGCTCAAATCCTCCAACTGTGGCAACATATTTTCTGAACCCTTTCAAGTTTCATAGAGTAACTTTGTCAGGTATTCAACATAAAAGACAGGACTTAATCAGCACCGAAAAGTGGGGTACTGGAAAAGCACAGCAGGCCAGGCAGCATCCAAGGAGAAGGACAATCGATGTTTCGGGCATAAGCCCTTCATCAGGAACGTAGGGCAGTTAAGGGGGCTGAGGGATGAATAGGAGGGTGGGGTTGGGGCTGGATGGAAGGTAGCTGGGAAGGTGATAGGTAGATGCAGATGGGGGGGGCGCTGATGGTGATAGGTCAGTGGGAAAGATGGAGTGGATAGGTGGGAAGGAATATGGACAGGTAGGACAGGTGCTAAGTTGGAGGGTTGGATCTGTGATGAGGAAGGGGGAGGGAAGATTTGGAAACTGGTGAAGTCGATGTTGATGCTAAGTGGTTTAAGAGGTCCAAGGCGGAAGATGAGGCATTCCTCCTCCAATCAGTAGGTGGCTTGGATTTGATGGTGGAGGAGAGCCAGGACTCGCATGTCCTTGGTGGAGTGGGAGGGGAGTTTAATCGGCCCTTTGTGGTATTAGCCACTGATCAGAGAACTAGCAGGGAGTCACTGTCAGCACCATGAGGGAGACTTGATGGCTTAAGTGCCATAAGTGACTACTGTCCCTCCTTCCCCAGGGTTCAGGACCCCAGCTTTGGGTACTTCAACTACTGAGAGCCTCATTGCACATTAGCTCCACCGGAGCAGTGGTAGCTGTCAGCAAATGGCTCTCCAAAGATCCAAGATCACCAAGAGACGTCAGGATAAAGTTCAGTGAGGGCATCTTGGGGGCCATGGGGTCACAAAAGAGATGAGTACAGAGGGTTTGTGATCAGGGCAGGGTGTTGGGATTTCAGGGGAACCTTCCATGCTGTATTCCTCAGTCAGACACAGGAGGCCTGGTAACAAGGCAAACCCTCCCACTTGCTCACCAGGCCAGCCATAAACCCAACAGCATATGCCAGCAGCCTTAGGAAGCGTGGCAAAGATGTGCAGTCCCATTTAATCCCTAAGTCACCAGTAAGTTGTGGGTGAGCTCAATGTCATTAATAACATCCCACTTGCTGTGGTCAGGAATCAGAGGGGAGTTTGCAATTGCCAGGAGACTGTTGTGGGCTCTGTCAAGCAACCAAGTAGGCCCAGTTGTCAAGGTTCCCATCTCAACAAGTGACTGAATTCCACCAATCAATTGGAAGAATTAAAATTAGTGTCACTGCATGTAATTCAACATCAAAGAGTGGTCTGCAACAAGCAAGAATCAGTCAGTCAGTCATTGATCTATCTTATCAAGAGTCAGATAACATGACAAACACAATACTGTACCATTACATCAACACTCAGAGGTAAGCAGTCAGACATTTCCTGAACATATAGCATACAAAGGAATCAAAGACCATCTTTCCTTTGCTGGTAGTCTATCCTTTTAGGGGGAAAGGGTATCTTTGTCAGGCAAATGCCTCATGGCGAGAGAGAGAGACAGAGAGAGAGAGAGAGAGAGAGAGAGAGGGGATTTTTTTTAGTTAAGCCTGAAGTCCTCTGAATGTTTGGAAAGACTTGATGCCATGAATAGGAAACCCTTGTTCCATAATCTTTGGGCTGTCCATCTGCTTAAATCTCCCATTACATTCTGAATTTTCAGTTTCTGAGGGCTGTACATGCTCTGAGGTCAATACAGTGCAGTCACTAAGGGACTTGAGGAACACAGAATGGGATAGGAAAATGAGATTGATGTAGCAGTTGGTACATCTTAGTGAAAGCAGAGCAAGCTTACTGGGCTCTGTGACTCACTTCTGCTCCAACTTCTTATGATTTTGAGTAGAATATTAAACAATGCTACTCATTTCTAAGGCAATCGATTGTGCAGTCATGTCATTACACCAGTAGAGTTCTAAGTAGAGTCATAGTCTTACAGAAATCCTTTGGTCTAACTCGTCCATGCCGACCAAGTTTTCCAAACTAAACTAGTCCCTCTTGCCTGCACTTGGCTAAACCTTTCTTATTCATGTACCTGTCTGAATGTCGTTTAAATGTTGTAACAGTATCTGCATCTACCACTTTCTCTCACAGTTCATTCCATATTTAAACCACCCTCTGTGTGATAAGGTTGTCCCTCAAGTCCCTTTAAATCACCTTAAATCTATGCCCTCTTCTTTCGGACTCCCCACCTGGGGAAAAGACCTTGACTAATCATATCATCTGTTCCCCTCATGATCTTATAAACCTCGATAAGGGCACTCCTCAAACTCCTACACTCTAGTGCAAAGAGTCCCATCCTATCCAGCCCCAACTTATGACTCAAAACCCTCCAGTGCCAGCAACATCCTCGTTAATCTTTTCTGAATCCTCTCCAATTTAAAAATATGCTTCCAATAGCAGGGCAACCACAACTGGATGTGGTACTTCAAAAAAGGCTTCACCAATGTCCTACACAACTTCAACATGACGTCCCAAATCTTATAATCAATGATCTGAGCAATGAAGGCAAATGTGCTAAATGCTGCCTTAACCACCCTGTCCATCTGTGACGTGACTTTCAAAGAACCGTGTACCTGAACCCTTAGGTTTCTCTGTACGACAACACTACCCAAGGACAGAAAGTAAGGACTGCTGGAGAGTTGCGTCAAAAGGTGTGGTGCTGGAAAAGCACAGCAAGTCAGGCAGCGTCCCAGGAGCCGGAGAGTCGACGTTTCAACAATAAGCCCTTCATCAGGAATGCATTCCTGATTGATCAAGATTCATTTGTAATCTTAGTAACTCTCTTCACTGGCGACTATAATGTGAGGGAGTCATGCATCTAGATAATTACAGAAGAAAGATACTGTCATACATTGGTGTTATTACATCCCGAATTATTCATGCATTGGCGGCATTAAATCAGCATGAGATACAATGTCAAATGTTGATATCATTATATTAGCACTGAGTAACAATATTTAATGTTGGTATAGTTATATCAGCAATGCCAAACAATAATCGACAACATTCCCACAACAATAAGAAGCTGTGAAAAGAACATAATCTTTGGGCTGGTAGCAACAAGAGTAGGCCATTCCGGCCCCCAAGTCTGTTCTGCTAGTCAATACGATGCAGACCGATTTACAACTTACTTACATACATCCACCATTATCCCACATCCCTCAATACCTGTGGAAAGCAAAAATTAACAGTTGACCCACCATCCACTGCACTGCGCAGAGTCCCAAACATTTATTGTTCTCTATGTGTTGCGGTATTTACTTCATTTCACTCTTGAAAGGTCTGGCTCTAATATTTCAGGTTAGCAGTGGACACCCTATCACTTTCCCTTTACTTTTTTGGATGCTTGAGTGTGTATAGCACAGAAAGAGGACTGACGGCTGGTCATCTGAAACAGCAATTCGGAAATTCTCACTCTGCCAGCCATTTTCCATAGCTCTGAAAGTATTTTTTTTAGGTTCTTATCCTTCCTGCCAAAACATATCACTTTACAACTCTTTGCATTAAATTTCAATGTTCTCTTGAAATCTATCGCTGCCATCTTCTTAAGAACTTTAATCACCTTAAACCCTAACCTTATAAATTCCAGGGAATATATTCTAGTTAATGTAATCTCTTCTCATTATTGAACCCTTGAAGTTCAGGTATCATTCTAGTAAATCTACGCTGCATTCTCTTTGAGGTCAATGTACCCTTCCTAAGATGTAGTGCCCAGAACTGCTCACAGTATTCGAGCTGTGATTTAACCAGTGATTTTGGAACTGAAACATAACTTCAATTCACTTGTATTCCTGTTCTCTCGATATAAAAGTCAGCATTCTCTTATTTGAATTCATTTGAAACAGATTTTGTATATGTCCATGACTCTTTAATGACCTGTTTACCTAGGCCCCCCCTCAGCATTTTTGCACCCTCACTGTTTCGAGCTTTTCACTCCCTGTTCTTTCCATTTTAAATCTAAACGGGATGAATTTGAATTTGAATTTGAATGAACTTTATTGTCACATGTGCTCACTCACATGAGTACAGTGAAAAGGTTATAAGCTGCCACTTATACAAAGGTACTGAGGCACAGAATCTTTGTACAAAGCAGGAAGACAATGAAAGCAAGTTAAGAAGTTAAATGTTTCAGACCTTCTTACTAAAGTGTGAAAGAACAAAGAAACATAGTTAATAGTTCAACATAACACATCATAGGTGTCTGGCCACGTTGAGATCACACTCCTCACAAAGGCTCAACCTTGCCCCCACTGCTGCCTCAAGCTGCCCAGTTTCCACCCTTGTGGCCTCATATTTGCCACACTGAGGTTAATTCCCCTTCACTGAGATCCCTTTGCCTTCACTGAGACCCATTCCCCTTCACTGAGACCCATTCCCCTTCACTGAGATCCATTCCCCTTCACTGAGATCCATTCCCCTTCACTGAGATTCATTCCCCTTCACTGAGATCCCTTTGCCTTCACTGAGACCCATTCCCCTTCACTGAGATCCATTCCCCTTCACTGAGATCCATTCCCCTTCACTGAGATCCATTCCCCTTCACTGAGATCCATTCCCCTTCAATGAGATCCATTCCCCTTCACTGAGATCCATTTCCTACACTGAAATATATTTTCCTTCACTGAAATCTAATTCTCTCCCCTAAAATCTATGTCCCTTGTTGTGGTCCTGTACACCGAGCTGGGAATTTCTGTTGCAGACGTTTCGTCCCCTGTCTAGGTGACATCCTCAGTGCTTGGGAGCCTCCTGTGAAGCGCTTCTGTGATCTTTCCTCCGGCATTTATAGTGGTTTGAATCTGCCACTTCCGGTTGTCAGTTCCAACTGTCCGCTGCAGTGGTTGGTATATTGGGTCCAGGTCGATGTGCTTATTGATTGAATCTGTGGATGAGTGCTATGCCTCTAGGAATTCCCTGGCTGTTCTCTGTTTGGCTTGTCCTATAATAGAAGTATTGTCCCAGTCGAATTCATGTTGCTTGTCATCTGCATGTGTGGCTACTAAGGATAGCTGGTCGTGTCATTTCGTGGCTAGTTGGTGTTCATGGATGCGGATCGTTAGCTGTCTTCCTGTTTGTCCTATGTAGTGTTTTGTGCAATCCTTGCATGGGATTTTGTACACTACATTGGTTTTGCTCATGCTGGGTATTGGGTCCTTCATTCTGGTGAGTTGTTGTCCAAGAGTGGCTGTTGGTTTGTGTGCTGTTATGAGTCCTAGTAGTCGCAGTAGTCTGGCTGTCAGTTCAGAAATGCTCTTGATGTATGGTAGTGTGGCTAGTCCTTTGGGTTGCGGCATGTCCTCATTCCGTTGTCTTTCCCTTAGGCATCTGTTGATGAAATTGCGGGGGTATCCGTTTTTGGCGAATACATTGTATAGGTGTTCTTCTTCCTCTTTTTGCAGTTCTGGTGTACTGCAGTGTGTTGTGGCCCTTTTGAACAGTGTCTTGATGCAACTTCTTTTGTGTATGCTGCTTTCATAGTTCAGGACTTGGTCTGTGTGTGTGGCTTTCCTGTAAACCTTTGTGGTGAATTCTCCGTTCGGTGTTCTCTGTACCATCACGTCTAGGAATGGGAGTTGGTTGTCCTTTTCTTCCTCTCTAGTGAATCAGATTCCTGTGAGTGTGGCGTTGATGATCCGATGTGTGTTCTCTATTTCTGTGTTTTTAATGATTACAAAGGTGTCATCCACGTATCTGACCCAGAGTTTGGGTTGAATTTGTGGTAAGACTGTTTGTTCTAATCTTTGCATTACCGGTTCTGCTATGAGTCCAGAGACGGGTGAGCCCATGGGTGTGCAGTTGATTTGTTCATATATTTGGTTGTTGAATGTGAAGTGTGTTGTGAGGCACAGGTCCAGTAGTTTGAGTATGCTGTCTTTGTTGATAGGTTCAACGTCCTGTTGTCTATTCTGTATGTCCAGCAGGTTGGTTATTGTTTCTCTGGCTAAGGTTTTGTTGATAGAGGTAAACAGTGCCGTTACATCAAATGAGACCATGTTTCCTTGTCTATGTGTATATTTCTGATGATGTCCAAGAATTCCGGTGTTGATTGTATAGTGTCTGGAGCCGCTGATCAGGATGTCACCTAGACAGGGGACGAAACGTCTGCTACACAAATTCCCAGCTTTGACAAAGGGTCGGTTAGACTTGAAACGTCAGCTCTTTTCTCTCCTTACAGATGCTGCCAGACCTTTTTCTCTTTTGGTTTCAGATTCCAGCATCTGCAGTAATTTGCTTTTATCCTTTCACTGAGATCCATTGCCCTTTCACTGAGACCCATTCCCCTTCACTGAGATCCATTGCCCTTCACTGAGATCCATTGCCCTTCACTGAGATCCATTCCCCTTCACTGAGATCCATTCCCCTTCAATGAGATCCAGTTCCCTTTACTGAGATTCATTTTCCTTCACTGACATTCCTTTCCCTTCACTGAGATCCAATTCCCCTCGATGAAATATATTTGCCGTCAGTGAAACCCATTTCCCTTTACTGAAATCCATTTCTCCTCATTGAGATTCATTTCCCTTCACTGAAATCCATTTCCATGGACTGAAATACATTTCTCTTCACTGAGCTCCATTTCCCTTTACTGGAATTCCATTTCCCTTTCACTGAGACCCATTCCCCTTCACTGAGATCCCTTTGCCTTCACTGAAACCAATTTACCTTCATTGAGATCTATTCCCCTTTACTGGGATTCCATTTCCCTCCATTGAAATCTGTTTCCCTTCACTATCATCCATCACCCTTCACTGAGATCCATTTCCCTTCACTGAGATCCCTTTGCCTTTACTAAAATCAATTTCGCTTCATTGCAATCCATTTCTCTCACTGAAATCAATTTACCTTCATTGAAATCTGTTTCCCTTCACTATCATCCATCACCCTTCACTAAAATCCATTTCCCTTCACTGAAATTTGTTTTCATTCACTGAGATCCATTCCCCTTCACTGAAATCCATTTCTTTTCACTGAGATCCATTGCCCATTGCCCGGATTCTATTTCCTTCCACTGAGCTCCATTACCCTTCACTGACGTCCCTTTGCCTTTACTAAGATCCATTTTCCTTCACCAAGATCTATTTCCCTTCACTGAGATCCACTTCCCTTTCCTGAGATCCATTTCCCTCCACTGAAAGACATTTCCCTTCACTGAGATCCATTCCCCTTCACTGAGATCCATTCCCCTTCAATGAGATCCATTCCCCTTCAATGAGATCCATTTCCCTTCACTGAGATTCATTCCCCTTCACTGAGATCCATTCCCCTTCACTGAGATCCATTCCCCTTCACTGAGATTCATTCCCCTTCACTGAGATTCATTCCCCTTCACTGAGACCCATTCCCCTTCACTGAGACCCATTCCCCTTCACTGAGATTCATTCCCCTTTACTGAGATACATTTCCCTTCACTGAGATCCATTCCCCTTCACTGAGATCCCTTTCCCTTCACTGAGATCCATTCCCCTTCACTGAGATTCATTTCCCTTCACTATCAGACCTATTCAGGCTACTCTCCCTGGGCAAATAGGAATTTTCTAATCACTGTCACTGAAGCAGAAACATCAAGGTGGCAGACGCAGGGAGAGGATCCAATGTTATATCCAGTTAAAGGCATCCCACCCCACATACACCATATGCATAGGGCTGCCCCTCCAAAATGATGCCTGCTAACAGTGGCCTTTTGGAAGCTAAGCTATTTTAAAACACCTTCAGAAGTCACCTCCAAATTGAAGCGTCCCCTCTCTCTGTCTCTGAGCTCCGTCAATGGTGTTCACCTCTGACTGTGGGGTCAGTACTGGACAGTCTCCTCGGAGCCTTCCCTTTGCCCTCTGGGAGATGGTGAGCTCACAAGCTGGCCACTGAATGACCAGCTCACCAAAGACAATGTCGGGCAACATGATGCAAGGTCAAGACGTGGCTACTGGGGTACAGCCCCCTGCATTTGCCCATTCCACCAGTTTGCTATGTGCTCCTGAATTCTGCTCCCACACTGGATACTACTTACTGGGTTGCCAGGTTTAGAATCATCCATGAGCTCTGAAACAACATGCTGTCTGCCAATGTCTAAGTCATCTATATGGTATGAAAACCAGCAAAGCATTTTGCCCAATGTAGAGATTTTCTCAGTTAGGAACGCATGTATTCATCCCTAACCCTACCTCCTATCCCTTAGACATTTTCCCATGTACATCAAACAGAGGCATGAGCCAGGCAATACTACAGTACAGTCAATAGCAGATGGAATCAGTCCAAACTTGGTATAATTACATCAGTACTCAGATGCAAAATCAAACACTGATATCATTATATCCAGCACTAATCAGTCATGCAATGGTATCATTTGTTTCGCAATTAGTTACACATTGGTATCGTTACATGTGTTACCAGATGCAGTGTCAAATATGCGTATCATTACATCAGCAATCAGATATAATGATCTCAATGTTTTGAATTGTGTAAGTGATCATTTGCAATAAATAAAACATTGGTACTGTTCAACCTGCAGCTATAAACATTTTATGCTACAGCTGAGAATGCCAAACGTCACAAAGATTCCACTATTCAACTGGGAACAAGGATGCAACAAAATTAACATAAAACATATTAACAGGAATGGAGAAATCAATGACACAAAACAATAACAAACTACCAGGACCAAGTGTTTGTCCCAAGTTAATATGAAAATTCTATGAGAACACTGTAAATGCATCAACTGTAATCTTCCAAAGTTCCCTCCATTCAGGAGGTGATCCACTTTGAACCTAAATAAAAGACAGAATTTTAAATTGTGAAAAGTTAAAAACATTAGAGGTCCAAAGAAACTTTGAGGTCCCAGTAAACAGATCATTAAACTGTCATGAAGACACAGAAAGTGATCAAAAAGGCTTAGAGAAGGTTGACCTTTCCACCCATACGATTAGTACTGAAGAAAATTAAAGTCATGCTCCACTCATACAAAGGTCTGGACAAATCACAGCTGGAGAAAGGAAGTATTAGTCTTGGAGGGGGTGCAGTGCAGATTAACTCCAAGAGTTAACGTACGGGAGGTGATGAAGCAAAGTTAGTTTGTACTCCTGGGAATTTAGAGGGCTAGGATGTGATTTGATCGAACTTTCCTAAATACTGATGACAGTTGGAAGATACCATTCCTGCTATTTGGAAAGTCGAGGACTCACCTAAATATCAGAGCCAGAATTTTAAGGACTTAAGTCAAGAAATAATTCTTCACACTGCGCATAATAAAATGTTGGCACTCTCGCAATTGTAAAATCACGCTGGATCCATCGTTAATGGTGATTGAGATGGATAATTCTTTTCAGCTCATAAGAAAATAGAAAGAATGAGTCCATTTAGCCCATTGGATGTGCTCTATCATTTAGTATAATCACTGCTGATTTGGTTCTGCTCTTAACTCTATTTTTCTGCCTCTTCTCATACCTCTCTATTGTTGATCAAAAATCTGTCTAAACTCAGCTTTGAATATATTCAGTGACCCAAGGATTCACTGCTCTCTGCAGGAGACAATTCCAAAGAATATTGATCATCTAAGAGAGGAAATTCCTTCTCATCTCTATCTTAAATGAAAGTCCCCTAATTTTGAAACTGTGTTGTTTTGTTCTAGTTTTCCCCCAACAATCCTCTCAGTCCTGTCAAGTTCCCTTTTTCAATTTCCTTTATTATTGTCACATGTACCTAGAGACAGTGAAAAGTTTTGTTTTGTGTGCAGTTCAGGCAGATCATACCATACAAAGTGTGTGAGGGGACACTGTAAATGCATCAACTGTAATCTTGCAAAGTTCCCTCCATTCAGGGACTCTTAGATTGAAAAACTGCACACTTCAGTATGCTATTTAATGATGATAACCCACAAAATTATAGACCAATTCATCTAATACCTGTTATTGGGACACTGTGAGGGTCCCAGAGCGAGGAATACAATGTTACAGCTGCAGAGAAGGTGCACAGAGAGCGAGATCAACATTAAATTTTAGAGGTCCACTTCTAATAACAGCAGGGAAGAAGCTGTTCTGGAAACTGTTCGTACATGTGTACATATCTATGTCTTCTGCTCGGCGATAGAGGGTGGGAGAGAGTCTAACTGGAGTGGGAGGAGTCTTTGATGATGTTGGTTGCTTTCCCGAGGCTGCAGGAAGTATAGATGGAGTCAGTGGGTGGAAGGCCAGTTTACATGATGGACAGGCCTGTGTTCACAACTCTACGTGGTTCCTTGCGGTCTTGGGAACAGCAGTTGCCAAACCACACTGTGATACTTCCAGATTGGATGCTTTCTATGGTGCACCTATAAAAATTGGTGAGAGTCCTTGTGGACATGCTGGAGTCCCTCAGCCTCCTGAGCAGTAGAGGCATTGGTGTACTTTCTTGACCGTTGCATCAACATGGCTGGACCACGGCAAAATAGTTGGTGATCATCACTCCCAGAATCAAGTGAGTTTCACAAAGGTGTTAGGTTAGATTAGATTCCTTACAGTATGGAAACAGGCCATTCGGCCCAACAAGTCTAAACCGACCCTCCAAACAGTAACCTACCCAGACCCATTCCCCTACAGTTACCCCTGACTAATGCACCTAACACTATGGGCAATTTAGCATGGCCAATCCACCTAACCTGCACATCTTTGGACTGTGGGAGGAAACCCACGCAGACACAGGGAGAATGTGCAAACTCCACAAGCCAAAGTTATTAAGGGATTTGAGGCAGTGATGTTAATTCACAAATGAGCTCTGATCCAGTTGAAAGGCAGAACAGAACCAAGGGGATGTATAGCATGTTCCTGCTATCATCATTGGCAGCAATCAGCTACAATGTCATACGCTGGCTTCAATACTTTAGTAATCAGAGAACTTCAGTTAGTCAATTAAGATCATTTAATCAATAACAGATCATGCCTTGGTATAGTTATATCAGTACTTAGACGCAGCATCAAACATTTATAAGGGGAACCTTGTGGTTCCGTGGCAATGTCCCTATCCCTGAACCTGGGGGACTGAGTTCAGGTCCCACCTGCTCCAATGGATTTTTGTAACATCTCTGAATAGGTTGATGAGGAAATATATCAAAGGTTTCCAGAATTACAACATAATCAATTGTAATGTCAGAAAATGTGTCTAATTCCTCATGTGATGCTGCTAGTTATGGCATACTATTTATGACACTGAATTTTGCCCCTCAGGTCCATGAGGTGTTTATATTCCACATAATTGTTCTGCTGGTCTTCTTCATCCCACCTCAATCATATACTCTTCAATTTCTTTCTAACTCACGGCAGAAGAAGAGTCATACCGGACTTGAAATGCCAACACTGTCTCTCTCTCTCCACAGATGCTGCCCAGCCTGCTGAGATTGTTCAACATTCCCCGTGTAATTGTTCCAGATTTCCAGCACCTGCAATGTTTTGCTTTTATAGGAAAACAGGCTCAGCATCAAAGTTGTTGGCACACGAAGGAGGGAACAGCCCTGAAAAACTTCAATATTGATTCAGAGCTCCATGCTAAGATGCGATCATGCCTCAGGATAGTGAACATTAACAAACATTATATACAGTACACAGTAGAGAAGAGAGTGCATCTCTGGAAACTACACATCATAGAATCCCTGCAGTGTGGAAGCAGGCCTTTTGGCCCATCGACTTAACACCAGCCCTCTGAAGAGCATCCCAACCAGGCACAGCCCCCTAGCCTCGCCCTGTATTTCCCGTGGCTAATCCCCCCAGTAAGCACATCCCTGAAAACTATGGAGCAATTTAGCCTGGCCAATCCACCTAACCTGCAAATCTTTGGACTGTGGGGGGAAACCCACACAGACATGAGGAGAATGTGCAAACTCCACACTGACAGTCGCCCGAGGCTGGAATTGAGCCGGGGTCCCTGGCGCTCTGAGGCAGTAGTGCTAACCATCGAGTCACCGTGCCGTCACATCCTGGTTCCATCTGATATCATGTCATCCCTGATTACATAGTCCACAAGTTATCGTAGTGTGTATTATCCCACCATGTTACATCCAGGTCTTTCACGGGCCCCTTTTTAACCACTAACATTTTGCCACTTTACTCCTACTTCCTCTCATCAAACTCTCTTTCGGCCAAGGCAGCGTTCTGCAACTGTATTCTCAGCCTTTTCTTGAGGTCGAGTGGAATGGGTTGACTTTTCAAAAATTCTCTCATGGTATATGGGTGCTCATGACAGATCACAGGCAGCGTAACACAAAGCAAATTCAGTCAGAAGTGAATGATCCATCTGAAGAGTTAGCATCTGTTGCGCAACCCTAATCCTGGATCTGAGCTGCTTGCTAGGATATTTCAGAAGTTACAGTCGAGAGCGTGGTGCTGGAAAAGCACAGCCGGTCAAGCAGCATCTGAGGAGCAGGACAGTCGACGTTTCAATTTATCGAAATGTCGACTCTCCTGCTCCTCGGGTGCTGCCTGACCTGCTGTGCTTTTCCAGCACCACTCTTCGACTCTGATCTCCAGCATCTGCAGACCTCACTTTCTCCTATTTCAGAGGGTAATTAAGACTCAACCACATTGCCATGGGTCTGGAATCACATGTAGGCCAGACCATGTAAAGACAGCAGATTTCCTTCCTTAAAGGTTACAAACAGGGTTTTTATAATCATAAATGCTAGTTGCATGGCCACTACTCAGCTAGCTTTCAATTCCAGAATTATTGGCTAAATTCAGATTACCACCACTGCAGACCATTAGCCTGGGGCTCTGGATTACCTGTCCATTCATATTACTACCACATCACCATCCCCCAACTGGAAGCAAAAGTCCTCAGTAGATTGGGGTTCCATCCTTTGACGAGAATCTGAAGCCAGTGGCACTCCATCCCCAATCTCAAGAGCTTGAGGCTAGTCTGGTGTGAATGATAACTCCTTGTCTCATTCCTGAGTCTGGGTGAGGGCTAATACTCAACTGGAAGCTGTTTGTCTACACAGGATGAGGTTCTTGGATTACCTGAAAAAAGTGGGGTCATGAACAACAGGAGTCAGTGCAAGATCCAAAACAACTGGAACCTCGGGGGATCTCCCAGTGATTCTACCTAACTTCAGGTGATGTAGCGGTGTCCTCCATGTCGAACAGGCTTGGAACAGTGCTGAGGATATGCCATGTACTTCAATGTGGATTTGGTTGCAACAGTACTGACTGAGCTGGCCATGTCTTCAAGGATATAACTTCCAGCCTGAACTTGCATGAGTTAATGAGAAGATCATCATGAATGAAGAGCCTCATTGAATGTCCACTGCTCAATCTGTCTATTGCAGATGAAGAGCAGCATGGTGGCTCAGTGATCTACACTGTTGCCTCACAGTGCCAAGGACCTGGGTTCGATTCCACCCTCAAGCCGCTGTCTGTGTGGAGTTTGCATGTTCTCTCTGTGTCTGTGTGGGTTTCTTCCAGGTTCTCCAGTTCCCTCTCAAAGTCCAAAGATATGCCGGTTAGGTGTGTTAGACTGATTAAGACTTGATAGCCATCTAGATTTGTTCAATACATTTACATAAGTTGTATAACCTTTTGATCTTTTATTATTAATTCTGTGTCTGGTGTATTCTCTCTCACTAGCTTCCTGAGCAAGGAGCCGGGGATCTGAAAGCTTGCGGTTCCAAATAAACTATTGGACTATAACCCATTGTGCGATTTTTGTCTTTATCCATGGGAGATGCAAGGTTCCAGGGTTTGGTTAAGGGGCAGGGATTGGGTTTGAGTGGGATGCTGTTCGGAGGGTTGGTGTGGACTCAATGGGCTGAATGTCTGCTTCCACACTGTAGGGAATCTATGATTCTAGATGCATGTGTCCAGTAGCGAATGGAGTGACCACAGTTCTTGTGGTGACAAAGTTGCATCTGTACACTGATAATCACTGATGTTTCCTCGTGTTTACACAAAATTGTTATCATGCTGGTTGATCACGCTTCTCCACTCGTATCCACCTTCATGTTTTTGGATTTGGCAGGTGCTCTTAGAACCACCCAAATATACTGGCTTGCTCTCAGCACCTCTGTGGCTAACATAGCTGGAGTGGATCGCCAACCAGACACATAGTAGCTGCAAGCCAGGAATGAGCCACAAAGACTCTCTCACACCCCATTAAGGATAGCCTCTATCACTTTTTGTTGAAATACATGCAGTTATTTGGAATCTTCATACCATGGGGCATCTTTACAGTCAGTGAGTTACTTCTGAAGTGTGATGACTATAGCAATGTAGGAAATGTGGTAGCCAATTTGCTCACAGCAAACTCACAAAACCAGTGGTGAGCTAATGTCCAGATTATCTGTTTTGGTGATGTTGGTTGAGGGTCAAATTTTGATAAGGGCACTGGGGATAACTCTTCTCCTTATCTTCAGATTAGTGCCATGGGATCTTTTACATGGCACCACATCTCATGTCCCATCTGAAAGACAGACAGCACCTTCAACACAGATGCACCCTTTGGTACTGCAAGAGAGAATCAACCTAGAAATTTATCTGCATTGCGCTAAATCTGATAGATTCAGAACAGATCTAGCTACTCCAACTTAGGTATACATGAGGCCATCAGCAGCAGAGCCGTATTCCATCACACAGTGTAATCCCATGGCCTTGCATAATGTTGTCATTAAACCAAGGGATAAACCCTGGTTTGGTGGGAAGAGTAGAAGACTTAAACAGAGATGACCACTTGATGAACACAGGACAATATGTACTCTGAGTGAAAGCAGCATGCCAAAGACAGAGCAAAGTGATCCCACAATCAACGGAATAGAGCAACCTTCTGCCACATTCGGTCATGCACGCTGGTGGATAATTAAATAACCAACAGTTGGAAACTTCATGAATGTTCCTGTCCTCAATGAGATCAGAGTCAGCTTAAGACAATATTCAGTCAGAGGTGAATGATCCATCTGAAGTGTAAAGGGTTAATTATACCATTAAACTGATGGTTGCTACTGAACGCGTGTAAAAGGAGCTCTGTCATACTGATGTCAGAGCACAAGGAGCTGGAGTCTAGGTCTGGAGGACACCAAGTCAACTGTCCTCTACTTACGGTCAGTAAAACCTGCTCCTGTCCACTCAGATGACCCTGCACTGCTCCATATCTCAAACTCCTCTGATGTCCTCACCATCACAGACTTCAACTCATGTAATTTATTCCAAACTATAATAAAAATAAGCAAACATATCAAGTATACCATAGGCAATGGGCTGCAGCAGTATCCCAGCACTGAAAGCTTATGCTCCAGAAGTGGCCATGACTTTAGTCTGACAACACTGACATCTAACTGTAAAAATGGACCATGTATTTCTCATCTACAAATAGGCCCCATCAGTCTACTCTCAATCATCAACAAAATGATAGAAAGTATCATCAGAATTGCTATGAAGCAGCATTTATACAGCAATAACTTGCTGACTGATACTCCCTTCAGGACCACTCAGCTTCCAACCTCTTTACAGCTTTGGTCCAAACAAGGACAACTCAATTCAATTCCAAAGATGGGGTGAAAGTAACTGTCCTGAGCATTAAGGCAGTATTGTGACATTGAGCAGCTCTTGTAGAAGTGAAATCGGAGGAATCATGGGGAAGGTTCATTAACTGGGGACACAACTAGCTCAAAGCAAGATGGCTCTGGTTGTGGGCCAATCATCTCAGTCCAAGGATAATGCTGGTGGTAGTGTCTTTGGCCCAACCACCATCAGTTACTTCATCAAAGACCTTCTTTCCATCACTAACGATTGCACCATGTTCAGTTCCATTTGCTTGAGGAATAATGAAGCAGTCTATACCCACACGCAGACAGACCTGAACACCATTTTGCATCACACAAGTTCCAGGCAATGAACAGCTCAGACCAAAGGTTTTAACTACCTCCATTTTGACACTCAATGGCATTACCTACCTTTTGTGTCCTGGGAGTCACTAATGACCTGAAACTTAACTTGACCATCCATATAAATGCCATGATCTCAAAAGCAGTTGGGAATTCTGCAGCATTTCTGGATCAATGGCCTGACTGACTAAAGTCTTTTGATCATCAAAAGGCACAGTCAGAGCTGTAATGGAGTACTTTACTGAGATGAGTTCAACTTCACACAGGAAAAAGCCGCCCAATTATTTGGCACCACATCCAGCATGTTAAGTATTCATTTCATCCACAAGGAGCATACTGGAACAGCAATGTGTACAATCTACAAGATGCAGAGTAGTAACTTAACTAAGGCTTCCTCAATGGTACTCCCCAAACCTGGCACCATTACCACTTGGAAAGGCAAGTGAACACCAACACCTGCTGGTCCCATTCCAGTTCAGGCACCTTTGTTACACAACCAAGCTTTAAAGATATTTTTAAGCAGCCTGTTCAAACACCCTTCTTGAACACTGGATTTAAACTCAGGCCGTCTGGTCAAGAGTCAGGGACAGTATCACTGTGCCACTCAATATTAACTTGATAAAATTGTTACTTCTAGGACTGTGTCTTTGATTTAGGATAAAATATGTGACCTGTTCTTAAGTCGGCCGAGCAGCAGTTTTTGGTTACATGGCTATTAAAAATTAAAGGTATGTTTCTCTGCTGGGAACAAGATACAAATTATTCACGCTTGGAGATAATGATAGTTTGTGTCTACAGTGATTAGACTGTCAATCTGCAAAGTTCCAAGAATACACTGAGAATGTTGATTGTGAACAGTTACATTAGTTGCAGAAGAGATTAGAGTTAGCGAATAAAGAATACAGTAGTCTCCCCATACCCATGGGGGATACGTTCCAAGACCGACATTCATTTAGATCGGAAATTTATCTTCCTGACAGCCTCCTGGTCCCTGGTTCTGGAATCTTCCACGTAATATTTTCGGGCCATGGCAAACTGCAGATAACTGAAACCACGGAAGCCGATTCTGCAGATACACGGGGTCGCCCCATACCTAATCAGCATCTCTACCTGGATACAAGGCCCATTTGATTCAAATTGCCGTGGAGATGCGCCACGGTGAGAAGGGTTGCTAGGCTGAATTACAGGCTTTCCTAAAAGTTATTCCTGAAATTCAGAGACAAGTTAGTCTGCCAAGAGAGTGAACTGGAAACCAAGAGTATCTATGGTTCATCACATAGAAATGTTTACACTCTGATTGGCAAGTCCTGATTTGTGAGGATTTAAACTGAGGCTGGAGGATTCACCCAGGTAAAAACAATGACTGCAGATGCTGGAAACCAGATGCACGTTTACCTAAGGGACAATGTAAAGTTGTTACATGAAGTGAAATTTTCAGTTGTGTTAAATGGAAAAGATGAAAGATCTGTTCATAGTTTATACAAAAATATTGTTTTATTGTTTAGTTAATGTTACTCCCAAACAAAAACAGAAGTTGCTGGAAAAGCTCAGCAGGTCTGGCAGCATCTGTGAAGAGAAATCAGAGATAACGTTTCAGGTCCGGTAACCTTTCCTCAGAACTGAGGACCTGATATGTTAACTCTGACTTCTCTCCACAGATGCTGCCAGACCTGCTGAGTTTTTTCAGCGACTTCTGTTTTTGTTTCTGATTTACAGCATCCGGCGTTCTCTCGGTTTTTAACGTCACTCCCAGTTTGTTTATCATTGTAACTGTCTTAAAATTTGAAATCTTGTCATCACAGCCTTTCAGCTATCAACTGAAAATTCAAATTTATTTGCTTTTTTTAAAAATTATTAGTCCCTGGGGAATGTAACGTCTTCCTGATGGAAACTACATCAAATTCCCTTCATTGTCGCAAAATGAAAAATCTGGAACACCACAGCTGTTACACGCTGGATGTACCAGTATCACTACGAACTGCACTGATTCAAAAAGGGAGCTCACCATCACTCTCTCAAGAGATGTTCAGAATGGGAAACAGATGCTAGTCTGTTCAACAATGCCAGCATCATATAAGTTAAAAATAATGCATATGGTTGTTCCTCTGCTAGTGCAAACTATATGCATACTTTTAAAAAATTGATGTGATGCTTGCTCTTGCAAACTGAGAGCAAATTAGCTGATTCAATCTTTCCTGAAAGACATAAACTCTCCATTCTGCTCTTATTTCAGGAAATCTTACTTTGCACTTTTTCAGTGTCTCTGCATACTCCTTTTAAAGTAGAAACCAGCACTGCTGGCAGTACTCCATGGCTGGTCTCGCCAACGTTCCATCCAAGTTTAGCATGACTTCACTGCTTTTCTATCTCTCAAGAAACAAGCCCAATTGTTTGGCTTGCTATTTCTTATGGACAGTAAGCTGTGCCATTATTTTGTATCTTTACCCAACACTTGCCCCGAAGACCCTCAACTCATAGAGTCATAGAGATGTGCAGCAGAAACAGACCCTTCGGCCCTACTCGTCCATGCTGACCAGATATCCTAAATTCATCTGGTCCGATTTGCCAGCATTTGGCCCATATCCCTTTAAACCCTTCCTTTTCATATTCCCATCCAGATGCCCTTTAAATGTTGTAATTGTACCAGCCTCCAACACTTCCTCTAACAGCTCATTCCATACATGCACCACCCTCTGTGCGAAAAAATTGCCCCTTAGGTCCCTTATAAATGCAGCCCCTCTCACCTTAAACTTATGCCCTTTAGTTTTGGACTTCGGTTTTGGATAAGACTTCGGTTATTCACCTTTTCCATGCCCCTCATGATCTTATAAACCTCTACCATCTGCACCATTTTCCAATGAATACCTGACAATCTCAGTCTTCCTCACAAAAGGTACATCATACTTATCTACTTTGAACATAGGAAACAGCTCCAAGTTATGTGGAATGAACAGCTTCGAGTTATGTGGAATGAACAGGCCCGTCAAGCCTGTTCCACCATGACAGATCAAAGCTGTCACAGGAAGTGATAGAGGCGAGTACAATTACAACATTTAAAAGGCATTTGGACCAGTACATGGAAAGGAATATGAGCCAAATGCAGGCAAATGGGACTAGCCACTTTAGGATTCTTGGTTGGCATGGACACGTTGGACCAAAGGATCTGTTTCTATGCTGCATGATTCTATGACGTTATATTCTGTCGGCCATGTTTTTCCCATTCACTTATCCTGTCGAAATTCCCTTGCGTGCTCCTCACAATTCACATTTCCAGTTCTTCATGGGTGAAGTGACATTTGCGCTTGTCTTCATGGGTGAAGTGACAGATAATCTCCCAGAAATATAAGGGAAGCAAGGAGCTTATAAAACTGATTTGGAAATTTGGAAAGATAACATCCTCACATCCAAGTCATCTTAAATAGACCGTGAAAAGTTGTGGTTCGAGCCTTTGTTCCTTATGGTACCCCACTCGTATTAGCCCACCATCTTGAGAATGATCTGATTTTTCCTACTCATTCCTAGCTGTTATCCAATTCTTAATCCAAAGGAATGTATGACCCCAGTCCCATTTGCCCTCTTTTTGTTTACTAACTTCTTGTGTGTGAACTTAACTAAATTTTCTGAAAATCCATATGGACCATATCCCTTGTTTTCTTTATGTATATTACAAGTAATGTCTTCAAAAGGCTCTAACGGGTTTGTCAGACAATAAAGTGTGTGCATAAATCCATGCTGACATTGTCCAATTATATGATTATTTTCTTCATGCTGGCTTCTAAGATTTTCCATTCTACTGATATCAAACTAACATGTCCACAGTTTTATTTTTGTCTTCTGTCTCCCTCTCTTCTTAAATAGTGGGGTTTACTTTCCAGTCTGCAAGAACCTTAACAGAATCGACAAAGTATTGTCTCCATAGCCCCTCTTTCAAAACTCTGGGATGCAACTCATCTTGTCCAGAGGATGTGTCAACCTTGAATGGGGTGGTACAATGACTAGCACTACTACTGCCTCATGGTACCAGGGACCTAGGTTCAATTCCACCTTCAGGTGACTGGGTAGGGTTTGCACTTTGTCCATGTATCGGTGTAGGTTTCCTCCCACAATCCAGAGATCTGCAGGCTAGGTGGATTGGCTATGGGAAGTAAAGGGTAGGGGAGTTGGGTCTTGGTGGGATGTTCTTTAGAGGGTTGTTGTGGACTCAATGGGTCAAATGGCCTGCTTCCACAGCATGGGGATTCTATGAATCCAGTTTTTTTTTAATACTACACCTTTATCAATTGTAATTTCTTATCATTCTTCAGTTTTATAAGCTCCTTGCTTCCCTTATATTTCTGGGAGATTATCTGTCACTTCACCCATGAAGACAAGCGCAAAGCAGTTGTTCAGCTTCTTGACTCTTCATTGTAATTTCTCCTGTCCCTGCTTGTAAGGGAGCCACATTTGTTCTTGTACATATGGAAAGAAGCTTTTACAGTCCACCTTTTTGTTGCTTATCACATTACATTCATATTATCATGTACCTTTCTTCACCAGTTTCTTGGTCATCCATTGCTGGGTTCTAAATGGCTACCAATCCATGGACATAGTGCTTTTTCTGTCAACCTTATGAACTGCTGCATGGGCAATCCACTGCTTATCATGTTGTGTGAGTTCTTTCTACTATTGCTCTCTCTAAGGTAGATTTGCAATCACTAGAGATCTACAGGGTCTGTTTAGACTAGTGGGGGGGAGAAAAAAGGTAGGCTTACAAGAATAGTTTATCGTCTTAAACATTCTAATCTATTGCATGGTAGTAATTATATACAATTGACATTGATGTGATAGACATTGTTACAAATAATATGATTAAAACTCAGATGGTATGTCTTACTCTTTTGTGAACCCACATTGTTCTCCCAAGAAACCTATCTCTGTAGGAACAACTCATTACCTAGCCTTTCAGACCCTTCTACCATCACCTGCCACTCCTTACAGCTCAGTGGCTCAGTGGTTAGCACTGCTGCCTCACAGCGCCAGGGACTGGGTTCAATTCCAGCCTCGAGTGACTGACTGTGAGGAGTTTGCACATTCTACCCTTGTCCATGTGGGTTTCCTCCAGGTGCTCTAGTTTCCCTTCCACAGTCCAAAGATGTGCAGGATCGGTGGATTGGCCAGGCTAAATTGACCCATAGCACCCAGGGATGTGCAGGCTAGGTGGGAAATGCACAGTTATAGGGATAGGGTAGGGAGCTGGGTCTGGGTGGCATGCTGTTTGGAGAGTAGAAGCGGATAGCTGAAGGGTCTCTTTCCAATTACCAGGGATTCTATGATTCATTATAAATCTCCTCCCAAGCTCTTTGTTTTCATTATAAACATTGATATATCTCTGTACATACCAGTCCCACACCTGCCCCAAGTCACTAACTTGACAAATTCAAGTGGTCTGGGAGTTACATTATCTCTCAGAACTTTTTTTTTTGCCTGTGAACATCAGTAGATCTCTGGGCTGAAAGCTGTTGACTTGGATTCTGTTCCTCACAAGCCGAGGTCTAAAAGTCCCTTTAAAATGGTGGATCTTGAAATTTGTGGCTTTTCTGCACAGGGAATGTCTTTCCATTTGACATCTCTGATTATTCCATTGCAGTATCTGGAAGGACCTTGAATCCTATTAATTTCATTTTTGTAGGATAGCTGTCGTGTTGAAACAGGCAATTTATTTTTTTGTAGCATCCTGTACCTCTGGACCAGCCAATATCACCTCAATGGTGCCCTCAATCTTTGGACATTAGTCGTCTCTTCTCCGCGGTGCAGGAGTTTATTGCTTTAATTTGTGAGTGAGGTGAAGAATTCATCCCTCTCTGGAGGAATCCCACTAATCGCAACCTCAATAAATGATTTCCGTTTCCTTCATGGCTTTGCTCTATCAATCTTGCTGCCTGTGGCTTTAACAAATAGTTCCTGTTCTAATCATGCTCGCTGTAAATTACTCCCACTGTTTGCAGCTCTACACAATGAATCTTCTTCCTTTAACAGCTTTTGATTCCTGCCATCAATGATTTGAATAAATGCTTCCAGCCTTTACTATGGTTTTCATAATGGGCCGTCTGGGGCCTTAATAATCTTCTAACTGTCTTCGTCTGTTAGACTTTGTCAGCTCGGGCTTCTGAAATGCATCGTTCTTGCTCAAATTCTGGTTTGCAACATCCTTGCATCGTTTAAAAGTGTTTTTCAACTTCCCTTACTGTCATTGTGTCTCATGTTATCTGCTTCCTCTGACAGTGAGGCCTGATATGAGCTGTAAGTACTTCTTGCTTTCACAGTCTGTGAAGCCCTACTATTTTTAATAAGTTCTCCTACCCACCAGGGATCTCACATTTGCTCAAGGAGTTGCCAATGTCCATTCATTCTCTGGCTGACAACCTGACTTGGAACTGTTCCTAGACACCACCAACACCTGATGCAATTTGCAACTGAATTGGAGTGACTAATACTCCAGCTCCTCGGTCCAGCTCCTGGGAGTTCCAAGTGGTCACCTGCTGTTGCACTTCTCTTACCAGGTCTGTCTGAAACATTTTTATGATTGACTGGACATTCTACCTAATTGAATCTTGCTACAAGATTCCCTCCTATAGGATTATTAAAGTCCAAAGACGTGCAGGTCAGGTGAATTGGCCATGCTAAATTGCCCATATTGTTAGGTGCATTAGTCAGAAGGAAATGGGTCTGGGTGGGTTGCTCTTCAGAGGATCAGTGTGGACTAGTTGGGCCAAAGGGCCTATTTCCACACTGTAGGGAATCTAATCTAATCTCTGCCTGGTTCAAAAAAATGTCTTCAGGTTTCCATCGCTGCCGATGTTATAGGAAGCAGTTAAATGATAATCTGCACTGTTTGTTCGCCACCATTTGAGTTAGTATTCCATAGTGCTCAAGACATACAATGTCTCTGTGCTATTGCCCACTATAAAGTCAATTTGCTGTCACCATTCTCATTTCCCCCATAGAATTACAGGACCCATTTGGTCTGGTATGGTCAAGGAAAACCACTTTGTCATCTAATAAGAAGAGATTCTTGCCTGAAACAAGATGTCATTTATTGAATGATGCAATAGGCATTGTCGCCAAGACTTTAAGGAGGGCTCTCATTTTTGAGAACCTGAACTGCTCCTCTATCCAAAGCCTATATGATACCTTCATAGTGGGAGATGCTTAAGGCATTTCTCAGGATTTACCTTTCAGACCCTTACATCTTTACACAATGTCAACCACATTCTTTGATTCAATCTTCAACGTCTTTTATTTTCTCAACTACATGCTCATTTTGCAAGTTACTGATGCCACTCTGTGTCAATTACAACACGCTGTCGACACACAACCCCTAATAATTTGATGGCATTTGCACATTGCATTTTCTCGATTCCTGAGTCCAAATCATTTGCCTAAATGCTGAACCAATAGTGGCCCTGCTCCAGTGAAGTGTCACTTCCTGGATTGAGTAATGAACCTTAGCTCTCTGCTTTTTGTGATGCATTATTAGAGTTATGTCAGCAACTGGTATCATTATATCAGAAAACAGATAGTGTAAAGTAATGGAATGATCAAAATCAGCGATAATTGAAAGAGTTCGCTAATTAAATCAGCAAATCCGATCCGACAAGCCAAGTACTGTGTCTGTGCATTACAGAAACAAGTGTATGTTATCATGCAGCAGTATTTCATGTCAGAAGCAATTGGTTAGATATAGCTATCAATACATCAATAACCAGATGAAATATAAAGCATTGCTCTCATTAGATCAGCAATAAGATGCAATGTCACACCATGCAGTCAAATATTGTGCTAATTAAGCACTCTGATGCAATGATATAGCTATTTGATACGATTGCTTCAAAATCAGATATAAAATAAAGCATTGGGTTAATCAATTCTGCAGGTTGTCACAATTTGTCATGCATTCATTTCAGTGCATCGACATGGATCTGCAGAAGCAGACTTAGGCTAGTGTCAACTGCAGCTAGCCATGCATTAGTGCCATCACACCAACAATCAAAAGGAACCAGCCTGGGAAACATTATATCAGAGTTTGAATGCAGATGCAGGGAGGCATTTCTTGCATCAACATTTATTGGTGTTTATTTTGGAAGTCATGGGCAAAGAACAAATCCTCATGCCATTTAATCACCATCAGGTACAATCAGTCAAATGCTGACGTAATTGAGTTTCAAGCAATCAGCGGCCATTTAGCAGCTGCATTTAGGTAGCACCAGATGGTGGTACATTGCATCAGCAACGGACGCAACACATCACTGGTATTATTACATCAGCAGCAAGAAGACCATTACACTGGTGATCAGACACAACAGACCCAAAGGCAGGAAGTTGTCCTGGAACCCTGCTGCCTTCTCACTTTCACCTGAATTAAGTTTAGAGAGGGAAGGCCTAGTCTTGACTTTCCTGTACCTCTAGGAGAAAGTGAAGACTACAGATGCTGGAGATCTGAGCTGAAAATGTGTTGCTGGAAAAGCGCAGCAGGTCAGGCAGCATCAAAGGAGCAGGAGAATCGACGTTTCGGGCATGAGCCCTTCTTCAGGAATGAGGAGGGTGTGCCAAGCAGGCTAAGATAAAAGGTAGGGAGGAGGGACTTGGGGGAGGGGCATTGGAAATGCGATAGGTGGAAGGAAGTTAAGGTGAGGGTGACAGGCCAGAGTGGGAGTGGGGGTGGAGAGGTCAGGAAGAAGATTGCAGGTTAGGAAGGTGGAGAAGTCTAGGAAGGGGAGGGAGAAGTCTGAGACGGTCCAGGTAAATCAGACCTCTCCATTTCTATCCCGGGCGACCGAATCAACACGGACATTTACTATAAACCAACCGATTCCCACAGCTACCTAGACTACACCTCCTCCCACCCTGCCCCCTATAAAAACGCCATCCCATATTCCCAATTCCTTCATCTCCGCCGCATCTGCTCCCAGGAGGACCAGTTCCAAATTCGAACAACCCAGATGGTCTCCTTCTTCAAAGACTGCAATTTCCCCCCAGACGTGGTCAACGATGCTCTCCACGCAAGGTCCAGCCTCATTCCTGATGTAGGGCCTTTGCCCAAAATGTCTATTTTCCTGCTCCTCGGATGCTGCCTGACCTGCTGTGCTTTTCCAGCACAGCTCTAATCTTGACTCTAATCCCCAGCATCTGCAGTACCCACTTTCGCCGTGGCTGTAATTATGCCAGCTTTAGGCAAATGGACAAGAGTTGACCAAACTGCCTGGCAAAACTAGAGTAGACTGGCTTTCAGTTGGGTTTGGGGTCACCCCTGAATCTGTACTAATTTGTGCACAATCAGTGGACTGGCCAAACAGCAGAAACCTCACAGCCCCCACCAAAAGCACTTACCTGAGTCCTTGGCCCTTATGATGTTGGGTGTTCTCAGCCTTTTTGGTGGTGGCATTGCCGATTGCGAGCGTTGCCAGTCCCTGATTGCCTGGCAGTTCTTGCTGGGCAGGATTTCCATTGCCAGCGTACTTGATTTTGAAGACTGCTGCATTGCCGTTCTCCAGACTGCCTACAAACACATGGCCACTACCATCTAAAAGGACAAGCGCAACAGATACTTGGGAACAGGCAAGTTCCCCTCCAAGCCGTTCAATGTACTGACCTGGAAATACATCACCGCTCCTTCAGAGTCACTGGGTCAAAATCCTGGAACTCCTTCCTTAACAGCACGGTGGGTCAATGGTGAGCACTGCTGTCTCACAGCACCAGGGCCCCAGGTTCGATTCCAGCCTCGGGCGACTGTCTGTGTGGAGTTTGCACATTCTCCCCGTGTCTGCGTGGGTTTCCTCCGGGTGCTCCGGTTTCCTCCCACAGTCCAAAGATGTGCAGGTTAGGTGAATTGGCCATGCTAAACTGCCCATAGCGTTAGGTGCATTAGTCAGAGGGAAATGGGTCTGAGTGGGTTACCCTTCGGAGGGTCGGTGCGGACTTGTTGGGCCGAAGGGCCTGTTTCCACACTGTAGGGAATCTAATCTAAAAAAAAAGCATTGTGAGTCTACCTACAGCACGTGGTACTAGATTGAGAAGGAAGCTCACCACCTTTACAAAGGCAACTAAGTGATAAATGCTGGCCCAGCAGTGACTCCCACATCCCATAACTGAATTAAGGTAACAGGATTGGCAGACCTTGCTTAAAACACTAAGTTGGGTGTTTTGCATTTTTAGGAAGCAAACAAGACACCTGACAAAATGATTTTGGCAATCACCTGTCACATTGGTACGAGTTCATTGAACAAAAACAGGCTAGCCTTGGCATCACATCAACCTGCAGTATTGGTATCATGACAGCAAAAAACATGGCAAATTAATCATCGATACTATTAAATCAACAAGGAGATTCATTGTTAAACATTGCCACCTTTGATATCTCACCAACCTAATCAAAGACCCCCTTCCACCCCAGTTACACTCTCTTCCACTATCTTCTGTCGTGCAGAAGATAAAGAAGTTAGCACACATGTACGAATAGATTCAAGAACAGCTTCTTCCCTGCTGGTTTTAGACTTCTGAAGTGACCCCTCAACTTTTCGATTTAAGGTTGATCTCGCTCTCTGTGCACCGTCTCTGCAGCTGTAATATTGTATTCCTCGCTCTGTTCTAATACCCTAATGCACTTTGTATAGATTAGAGTGGTGCTGGAAAAGCACAGCAGTTCAGGCAGCATCCGAGGAGCAGTAAAATCGACATTTCGGGCAAAAGCCCTTCATCAGGAATACAGGCAGAGTGTCTGAAGGGTGGAGAGATAAATGAGAGGAGGGTGGGGGTGAGGAGAAAGTAGCGTAGAGTACAATAGGTGAGTGGGGGAGGGGATGAAGGTGGTAGGTCAGGGAGGAGGGTGGAGTGGATAGGTAGAAAGGAAGATAGGCAGGTAGGACAAGTCATGGGGACAGTGCTGAGCTGGAAGTTTGGAACTAGGGTGAGGTGGGGGAAGGGGAAATGAGGAAACTGGTGAAGTCCACATTGATGCCCTGGGGTTGAAGTGTTCTGAGGCGAAAGATGAGGCGTTCACCGCTGTTCCCTCACCACCAGACGCCTGGAGGAAGAACGCCTCATCTTCCACCTTGGAACACTTCAACCCCAGGGCATCAATGTGGACTTCAACAGTTTCCTCATTTCCCCTTCCCCCACCTCACCCTAGTTCCAAACTTCCAGCTCAGCACTGTCCCCATGACTTGTCCTACCTGCCTATCTTCTTTTCCACCTATCCACTCCACCCTCCTCCCTGACCTATCACCTTCATCCCCTCCCCCACTCACCTATTGTACTCTATGCTACTTTCTCCCCATCCCCACCCTCCTCTCATTTATCTCTCCACCCTTCAGGCACTCTGCCTGTATTCCTGATGAAGGGCTTTTGCCTGAAATGTCGATTTTCCTGCTCCTTGGATTCTGCCTGAAATGCTGTGCTTTTCCAGCACCACTCTAATCTAAACTCTGGTTTCCAGCATCTGCAGCCATTGTTTTTACCTGCACTTTGTATAGTCTGCCTGTAGTGCATGCAAAACAAAACTTTTCCCTGTACCTAGGTACATGTGACAATAATAAATCAAATGGAATCATTAGGTCAGAAATCCGATTCATTCAGATGTTGGGATCAATAATCAGACCACATCAGGTATTCCTTGGTATCACTCCATGAGCACAGAGTGTGATTGCATCAACTTTAGGAAATAATCATTTTGGATGTAGCTATCTTGTATCAGCAATGTAACATTTTCTTATGGTTTTGTTTGCATTTATGTACCGTTTTTCCCCACCATGAGATATCTCACAGATGTTGTTGTAATATAAGTGCAGCAGTCAATTAGTCTTGAGTAAACGCACACAAACAGCAATGTGATCAGGGCTATACCAGCTATGTGCTTCAACAGTGATTGAAGGATAAATGCTAGCCACAACCTCAAAGTTTGACTCATCTTGTCTTCTGAACAGAGCCATGTGGTCTTTTACAACAACCTAAGCAAGCAGTTGGGGTTTCAGTTTGATGCCTTGTACAAACATAAGTACCTCTGAGAGTGTAGCACTCCCTCCTTACTGCATCGCAGTGTCAGTCCTTGAATGTGGAACTGTGTCGTGAATGTATTATCAACTCAAGCATGGATGACTTGGTTTCTCCATCAAAGCAAAAACGTGCATTTATACTGCACCTTTCATGACCACAGGTCATACCAAAAATTAATTCTTAATTTCATTTCTATTGTAACATAGGAAACAAAGCAGCCAAATGTCTACACACAACCATCACCCAAGGACAACAATGCGATAAAGGCCAGATGATCTGTCATGATTTGGAGATGCCGGTGTTGGACTGGGGTGTACAAAGTTTAAAAATCTCACAACATCAGGTTATAGTCCAACAGGTTTAATTGGAAGCACTAGTTTTCGGAGCGCTGCTCCTTCATTGGGTGGTTGTCACAGATGATCTGTGCTTGTGATGACAATTGAGAGAGAAATGTTCGGCAGGCCTCTGGAAAGACCTCCCCTGCACTTCTTCAAAATACAGCTGTGGGATCTTCCATGTCCACTTGAGAAGGCAGATGAGACCTCATTTTAATGTCTCTTTCAAAAGCTGTCACCGATGGCAGTGCAGCACTCCCTCAATCCTGCACTAAAGTGTCCCTTTTGATTTTTGTGCTCAAGTCCTCGAGGCAATTAGTATTATCACATCAGCGATGAGACAGAGATACAAATTGGTATCACTCAATCACCAGTTTGCACACAGCAAGCTCCCACAAACAGCAATGTGATAATAACCAGATAATATTTTTGGTGATGTCCATTGAGGGATAGAGAGACCAGAAATAACTTTCCTGTTCTACTTTGAAATTGTATTTGAGATAGAAAATGGGGTTTTTTTATTCATGAAAAGCTGACACCTTTGAAGTGCAGCACTCCCTCAGTACTGCCCTGGAGTGTCAGTCTTGATCAAAACACCTCTGAACTGAACAGAAGAATGTTACGCATTGAATCACAGCTGACAACCCATGAGAAATTGTACACAATCATTTAGACATTGCTATCATTATAGAACCTATCTAATGCAACCAGTCAATGGGCAGCACGGTGGCTCAATTATCAGAACTGTTGCCTCAGCAGATCAGGGACCCTGGTCTCCCTGGGTCTGTGTGGGTTTCTGTACACAATCTAAAGATGGGCACATTAGAACTGGCCATGCTGAATTGCCCAAGATGTCCAGGGATGTGTAGGTTAGGAGGATTAGCCATCAGAAATGTAGGGTTGTCGGGTAATAGGCTGGGAGTGTGCGTGGGTTGCTCTTTGGGTGGTCAGTGTGGACTCGATGGGCTGAATGGTCTGTTTCCACACTGTGGGGATTGAAGGATTCTAACTATTAGTATTAGTATCTCAGTCATCAATCCCATTGATAGTATTACATCTGAAATCAGATCAATTCAAAAACCACAGAATCATGTTGATATCATTACATTGATAATGTGAAACAGTCAGTCATTGCTCTTGTTAATACAGAATCAAAATCTGTTGATGCTTGAAATCTGAAATAAAAACAGAAAATTCTGCGTGAGCTGATAGACATGACTGTTTACCTCCTTTCTCACTGCCTAAACCCTAAATGCTCCTTGCAAGTGAAAGCAATTTACTTGAGCTTCGTTTAATCTCGTTTATTATATTCACTGTTCACCACGTTGCCTCCTCCTCCCCTGGGAATACCCATCACGGACATGACATTCACCCTCCACAAGTCTGACCCTGAGCAACAGGTCACCTGTCACTACACTTCCTTACCCGGCTCCTTCTCTGACCTCTCTATCCTTGGGCTTGCTGACTGTTCCAATTAAACTCAACAGCTCCTTATCTTTTAATTGGACTCTCTCTCTCTCTCTCTCTCTCTCTCTTCTGGACTCAACATTGACCAACCATTTGAAGGTGAACTCTTGTCACTTTACTGCAGATCTTCATTTTGTTCTTCTCATCCACCCCTTTCGCATGTTCAAGGTCAATGATGTTTAAGTTTTCCCAGTTGCTAGTTTGCAGACTCGAAACCTTAACCCTTTCTCTCTCCACGGGTGCTGCCAGACCTGCTGAGTGGTTCCAGCATTTATTTATTTTATTGCCATTATATCAGCAACTGATGTAATGTCAAATATTAGTACATTATTTCAGAAATCAAACTAATAGGATAGATGTTGTGAAATTTGAAAGACTTCAGAGAAGATTTACAAGGATGTTGCCAGGGTTGGAGGATTTGAGCTATAGGGAGAGGCTGAACAGGTTGGGGCTGTTTTCCCTGGAGCGTTGGAGGCTGAGGGGTGACCTTATAGAGAGTTATAAAATCATCAGGGGCATGGATAGGATAAATAGACAAGACTTTTTACCTGGAGTCCAGAATGAGGTTTAAGATGGGAGGAGAAAGATTTAAAAGGGATTTAAGGGGCAATTTTTTCATGCAGAGGGTGGTATGTGTATGGAATGAGCTGCCAGAAGAAATGGTGGAGGCTGTACAATTACAGCATTTAAAGGCCATCTGGATGGGTATATGAATAGGAAGGGTTTAGAGGGACATGGGCCAGGTGCTGGCAAATGGGACTAGATTGGGTTATGATATCTGGCCGGCCTGGTCGGGTTGGACCAAAGGTTCTGTTTCTGTGCTGTACATCTCTGTGACTCTAATCTCTTGTCCATCAGGATATCAAGGCCCCTGAAGAGACCTTGTGGTGCAGTAGCAATGTCCCTACTTCTGGACCAGGAGGCTTAGGACTTCTGTCAAGTCGGAGAAAGTGAGGACTGCAGATGCTGGAGACCAGAGTTGAAAAATGTGATGCTGGAAAAACACAGCAGGCCAGGCAGCACCCGAGGGGCAGGAGAAGGGCTTATGCCCGAAACGTCGATTCTCCTGCTCCTCGGATGTTGCCTGGCCTGCTGTGTTTTTTCAGCATCACATTTTTCAACAACGGCTTAGGTTCAAGTCCCATCTGCTCCAAAGGTGTGCATTAACATTTCGGAACAGGTTAGAAAACACTTATAAAAGACTGTTCCTGAAATGAGGTAACCAGGGTCATAGTGCGTTTGCCATGTGCTAACCAGAGCTCTGCAGTGTGTCCTAAGAACTGATTCTGTGATTGTTCCCTGTGGTAACAGCATGTAGCCAGAGTACTTACTCAAAATTAAGCCTGATGTCTCAGAAGTGACAATCGTGTATCTTAGATATCATATAACGAGCCGTTAGGTAATGTTTTAATAATCTGTCTCCTGGGCATCCTTCCCCACCTGGTGTCAGTAAAGCAACCGTCAGCAATAAGAGGAATTGGTGGCGACAAATCTGCCCATGATATGTTGGCAGCGTTGGCAACCAAAGGTTATCGCTATGGATCAATTAAAAAAAACCTCTGAAAGTGCACAACAGTTATATCAGACAGCTCACTGCCTGCTTCCCACCCTTCAGCCACAGCTTTCTGGGCTCAATGTTGCGTTCAATAATTTTAGCTCTGTCAAATTTGGTTTTGCCATGTTGGTTATTTGCCTCGCACCTTTATTAATTCCTCCCCCTACTTCTGCATTAGGATGCACCTCTGCCAATTATTCCCAAATTCCAGGTTCCTGCCGCAAATCAGGCTGAAGGTTGATGGGGAATAGTTGAACTCAGCCTGCGCCTGCAATCACTGCTGTTTATACTTACCTTATGTGGTGCCAGTCCCTGGATCATAGGCATCAGGGACAGGACTGGGTACTCAAGGAGCCCAGTCCTGTCACATTCACACTGGGCTTGAGGTCTCTGGCCTCTGAAGCGAAACCAAAGTAATAAACAGAGGTTCATCTCTCAGCCCCAGGCAGCAACAGAGCTGGACAGGGAGACAGTCACCAGTCAGGGGGTGCTGACTGTATACAGAGCTGGGCAGGTAGACAGTCACCAGTCAGGGGGGGGGGTTGTCTGTATACAGAGCTGGGCAAGTGCCAGGTCTGCTGGAGAGCTGGATGGCACAATGGTTTCTGCTGGATAGAATTCAGAAAAGAACTCTCAAAGGTGGCCATTATGTAAGGCTTATGGGAAGATACGTTAAGATGTCATAGAACATATGGTACAGAAGAGACCCTTCAGCCCATCGAGTCTGTACCACCAAAAATGCACTACTACCTACACCCGTCCCACTTTCCCACACTAGGCACCAAGCCTTGAATGTATGACACTTCAAGTGCTCACCCTAGTACCTTTTAAAGGTTGTGATGTTTCCTGCCTCAACTACCCCTCCCAGGTGGTACATTCCAGACCTCTGGGTGTGAGGATTTTACCTCAATTCCCCTCTCATGCAGAGATTTACACAGAGCCCCGGGACTATCATCGCCAATAGGATGCTGCTGGTCAATTCTTTCAGAGACTTGTGAACCAACCATGGTGCAGCTGTCAATGGCCTGTGCAGCGCACATTGCAACTTTACACCAGTATCTGAGTCATAGAGATGTACAGCATGGATGCAGACCCTTCGGCCCAACTAGTCCATGCTGGCCAGCTATCCCAACCTAATTTAGTCCCATTTGCCATTCCTTGGCCTCCAAACCCTTCCGAATCATATACCTGTCCAGATGCCTTTTAAATGTCGTAATTGTACCAGCCTCCACCACTTCCTCTGGCAGCCCATTCCATACACGCACCACCCTCTGCATGAAAAAGTTGCCCCTTATGTCCCTTTTATATCTTTCCCCTCTCACCCTAAACCTATGCCGTCTAGTTCTGGGCACCCCCACTCCAGGAAAAAACCTTGTCTCAAGAGTCCTTCAACAGCTGTAAAATGCTCTTGGATAGTGGCCATGAAAGGCACTACACAAATGCCAATCTTCCATTTTCCTTCAGCAGCCTTGAGCTGCAAGGGATTCTCAGACTGAAGTCACGCCAGCTTTTCTTACTGCCGGGATCGCCACCCCCCAGCTACAATTTACCAGGGTGCTCCCAGCCATCTGTGTGATTACCAGGACGGACGGTGTTGGGGGGGGGGGGGGGGGGGGTAAGGGGGCAGTAACGCCGTGGAGTGCGAAGCTGCTACCCTTCTGCCAGGCTGGCAGCATCTACCTGCCCACACACTGGTAGTGTCCTCACCTCTCGCCTGTGTGGTACAGTGTGGAGCTGGGCCTGCCACCCCTTGGGGCTGCCCTGTGCCCGTCCCGTCGACAACCCACACCCTCCTGGGTGGGTAGCACTGGGTAGAGTGTAATGATGACAGCAAAGAGACGGGCACTAATGGAATGCACAAGGGACAACTGTTGACTTTGCTTTATAACGTCGAATGACTCGAAGGTATGGAGTTGGTTTGAAACGATTGTCCTGAGGTGCTTCCTAAAGGTAAGCATTGTGGCCATGAGGATGCTGTGATGGTCACCACGTGGGGAAGGCATTGGCGGGGGGGGTGGAATTATATGGTTGGGGGGTTGTGCTCTTGGACGTCATGGTCTGATCAGTTGATCATGGGCAACCCAACTGGAGAGGGGTGGTCTCAGTCACCTCCCCCATCACACTGGGTGTGGCAGCATGTTGTCCATGATCTCCATGCTGTGTGGATTGGGTTGCTGGGTTCCTGAGGTAAATGCTCAGTGAGTGGCTCTTGCCAGTCAATGGCACTCACTGCGTCAATAAACAAACAGCGAGCTCCAGAGAAACTCAACAACAGCATCTGTGCAGAGAGAGGAAAAGGGGTCAATGTTTCAGGTTGCGATATGACTCTCGTTCTGAACCTACCATTTGCTTTTTTCTGATGCCTCGAGTGTAACCAGTCAAACAGCTGCTCCTTCACATCATGGCTATCCTCCAGTGTAGGTCGAGAAGGAAATGACCATAAGTATTGCCAGGACACAGTACCCTGGGCTGACCGACTCACCTATCAAGGTTAGAGTGGTGCTGGAAAAGTAC